>NC_133332.1:205867608-206554274 GCF_042186555.1 Aquarana catesbeiana | reverse complement strand
ACTGCAGTTAATCAGAAGCATCACCATGAAATATTTAGCCACCTTTAGCTGTTGGAAGGTAGTATTACCACTCTGCCTATTTAAAGATACTTTATGAGTGTGGCTAAATGCCTTAAGATATCTCTGGAAATAGATGGCTCCATTGCTGGGGGGAAAGAACATTAATTTAACAGCAGTGGAGGGCAAGCAACGTGTGCCCGTCATAAATGTGTGCATAGAGCTCATAAACAGCTCAAATTATCTAGGTGACATTAGCAGTCGCCTTTCAGTTTGACAAATAGGTCCCTGTCTGCAGTTCCCTGATGCCACTTGAAGGGTTGAAAATGCAATAATCACAATATTATGGTGCTCAGCTCAGATTGTGAGGTCTCCCTCTCTCATTTGATTTCAGTCTGTCCCGACTGCTTGTTTGTACACTTCTGTTTCTAGCTGCAGGCTATACATCTTTCATGTGTCATTCCTCATACAGCACAGTCTTTTAAACGCATTCATTGAGGTAAACTGCATTTCACCCTTATCGTAGACTGTTCCAGATGCTGATATTGTACCCAGTGTTCATGAACTGGTTATTAATTGTACTTTTGGGGATGGCTAAATAAAATGAATTTAAAAGAACTTTGGGGCATATTTCTGTAGCTTGGTGTCAATGGCTATGGTCCTGGGTCCCCCATTGCTGCTGCATGGACAGTGTAATAATGGGACTGCATGTGTGTGCAGAGACTCCTTTCTTCTCCCCCCCACCCCTTCTGTCTTTTACGTGCTCCTGGCTGGCAGCGCTTCCTGACCAATCCACTTCTGAGGCAGGCGGAGCTGTTGCTTTGCACACTGGGAGATGTCATTTTAAAAAGGCGGGGAGAGCAGTAAAGTGCAAGGAATAAGAACCACAGGTCCCAAGTGGCAAAAGAGACTACGGAGGTGGGGAGTGGACCATTTCTCACTTTCCCTGGAAAAGTTTGAGGCACAGGGCACAGTGCTGAGAGAGATAGAAGACCTCTGCAGCTGGAATTACAGCCTATCTGGGACACAGCCTCAGTGAGACCTGCATTCAAAAGGCCACTGCAGTTCAGTTCCGAGTGCCACTTTCACCTCCTGCTACTCGCCAGCTGTATCCTGGTATAGTGAGAGGACCCTGGGCCTACATGTGTTACTGGTTATTAGAACTGTTATACTGAAGGTAGGATGAGAATTACATTTAGCCTGGGTTCACACTGTAGCGATGTGGGAACCAGCGCAATTTCAGGTTTCTGCATCGCATCTCTCCCGCAGGCAGTTCACACTGCCTTCTGCGAACTGCTGCCGGTGTCAATATAATGTTAATGACATCCCCAGATCTGTTCATAGATCGCAGTGTGAACTGTGGATTTGGAACAGGAATCGGATCGCATGGGTGAGAAGACAACCAATGCGATCCAATTTCAGTGTGGGAAAAAAAGTCCCCACACCTTTTTTGTGCCAATCCAGTGTGAGTTTAGCCATACATCTGTATGGTTGAACTCACATTGCACAGACATCTCAAGTGAAGTTACATGTTCCACTTCGTTTTTTAGAGTGGAACATGTGACATGTTCCCAATGCTGCAGCCACTGCCCGATCCCTGGTATTGTCTGTATACCAGCACCTGATAGTAAGCACTACAAACATTGAAAAGTTGCAAAATCTACAATACATGATGTATACGTACATAATGCATTTATTTATGAAGATGAGTATATTAAACCTCAAAGAGGGGCAGTCAGATGGGAAATTTGTTTCCCAAAAAAAGACAAATGGGATTTTGGTGATTATATACAGCAAAGGTGAAAAATTAAACCTAAAGCTCTAATAGAACACACAAGATGCATGTATTGTATTTGTGCATTCGCCCCATGCAGGTCTCACTACTAAGCTCATACTAATGCGTCATATCCCTCATGTTTGTCAAAATGTTTTGAATTTTGATTCCAGTAAAGAAGTGTACAATGGATTCATCATAATGCGATGAAAGAACTTGAAGCAGGAAACATATTACATTTGTTGTAGACATTGTGTAATCCTGTACAATTACTTGATGAATATTTTCGTATTGCCTGCAGCCAGTGAAGAGACGTCACCTCGTGTTTCCATCTAGAGAGCTCGGTTCACAGGAACTGTGCAGCGCTGTTTTGAACTAGACAGAGAACAGCAATGCCAGAGGCAACTTATCCACAGGTACTGTGTCTGGTGATTCACCAGGCACCCAACATCCAGAAATAAACAAGAAACTATAAAAGGTTTGTTAGAGCCTTTAAAACTCATATCTGCAACCTTCTTTCTAGTCAAACAGGACCCAATGAATAACCCTTTTGAAATGCCTTTGCTTATTACCAGTACTTACCTTGTACTTCTTTTTTTAACCATCCGTCACATAGTTTTGCTCCTGGCTTGTCCTAGGTAGAAATTTACGACAATACTGTAGTACCCCTTACCCCATAGATGCTATCAGGGACCCCCAGAAATCATGTGGACTGACATTTCACCTCAGAGTAGGATTGTTGACTTGTAGTGAATATGTGAACAGTTGGTTGCTGGTCACTTTTTGGTCAGCCAGTAGAATTTATTCAGACTAATAAACTCCAGACAGTGAGGGTTAGGGTACAAGTCACCCAAAAGAACCATATGCAGATACCAAAAAAATTTACAGCCAATACACATAGTTGCCAACATTGTAAAATAAATTTTAGGGACACTTTTTTGGCTGTAGGCGGAGTCGCATTATAATTATTGGACGGGGCATGCGTTTGTAGGTGTGGCATATAACAAAAATAAAAATGCAGCGCGCGCCGTGCCGAAAAATGAGTGTGGTTTACGCGAAATGGCGGGCGTGGCTTAATTGAGCATGGCTCAAAGGGGGTGTGCTTAGAGTCTGAGATGAATGAGGGATGGAGAGGGAGAGGGGGAAAAGGGGGGGGGAGAGGGATGGAGGGACAGCAGCCCCAGATCCTACACCACAATAGAAATATGTGTATTCCAGAGTTTAACAATCAGCAGATAAAGATACTCCAAACACCTGGTGTTAGCGCTTCAATCAACCCAGCACCATGGTTGTTAGGGTGTTAGGATGATTGAAGCGCATTATTTCTATTATTACATTGTAATATAAAATTAGACCGGTACCCGGCTCAGGGAGGAGCCTAGTAATGGCGCGCGTTCTCAGCTAGATCGTGCAGGGGAGTGCAGGGGAGAACCGGGTCTCACGCCTTGCTAAAATGAACCAACCATGACCTTCTGATTTCGTGCCCCCCCCCCCCAGCTGTGCTCCACTGACTCTCGCCGACAGAGAGGGGACAGCTGAAGGTCCTGAAGGTGCTCCATCCTTGTTGGAGGAGCTCGGAGCCCGTGTGCCCCAAGCCTGGACATTACGGGACAGAGCAGTCTCTCTAGCCGTCTGGCACTGAAGAAGAGATTGAAGCAGACCGTCGGCCGCCTCAACCCCAGATGCTCCTCGCTCCCTGCTCCCCTCAGGTAGGCTATATTAGAGACCCAGCTGAGCTATCAGTCTACAGGGAGAGCGGGTGGACGGAGAGCGGCAGTTACCCTCCCCCAGGACATCCCCCCTTCTCCCCTGGATACTGTCCTGCTATGCAGCGGAGTGGGTGAGATGAAACAGAGCGAATTCCCCTGGGGACGATACAATACTGCTCCGAGAAACGGAGACCAGAGACTGTGGAGACTACCTCAGGGACCCTGTTTCTGGGCCGGACTAAGCAGTAGAGAAAACGTTTCGCACTCCCCTCCGTTCCTTTGTACGCTCACCTGGACCTAACAGGCAGTGAAGAGCAGCAAGGCTGAAAAGACGCACGCCTGGAAAAGCAGTGCGGTGAGTACAGCATGAATTGTTTGTAGACATGTTATGCTGTAAAATAAACCTACGCTAACTATACGCATAAGAATTGTTACCACCAACATTAACATCACAGCACAAAAATATCACAGCTGGGGTTAAGATACATTATAAACTTTTTACAAAACAAATGGAAAATCCATGAAAATACAGTTTCCCTGGAGTAAATAAACATTGCACAACTGACCGGGGTGGGACTATAAAATTTCCTTATGGTCTAAAAAGTGCACTTCACTTGCCTACGATAAACTATTAAACAAAGCAAAGAGCAGTAGAGGGGAAGTGGAGGGGGGAAGGAAGAGGGCACTGGTGACAGAAGGTGTCAGAGAGGTTCTCGGTTCAGGACACTTGCTGGGCACTCTAGAGGGCGCCGGTTGCCTATTTAAGCTGATGGGTTGCTGTGCTCAGTGCTGTCCGATCATCAGCTTCCTGTTTCCGAACTTCCTGTTTCCTGTGTATTACTCTGATCTCCCTGTGACCCGGCTTGTTTACTGGATTCTCTCTCTCTGCTATCCGCCTGCAAATTGACCCTGGCCTGCCTCTGACGTTGAACCTGCCTGACCCCTTGTACCGTGCTGATTGCCTGTTGCCAAAGCCTGCCTGTGACCTGGACCTTGTATCTGCCTGCTCCCTTTGTACCGTGCTGACCGCCTGCTGCCAACTTTGCTAGTGACCGGATCTGCCTGCTCTGCACCTGTTAGCTGATCTCCAGCCTACCTATTACCACCTGCCAGCTTGTGTCAGGATCCTGGGCCTTATTCCTGCAAACCACCCGCCAGGCTCTTATACCATTCTGTGCTCCTGTGCCTTCTGTGTACTCTATCAGGGGCCAGGAACCAGATACGTATGGGAGGCCATCCTCTGCTACATCGGGTTCGTCAGTTTGGTACGGGTAAGTCTGACAGTATCGGACAGCCATGTCCGAGCCCGAGCAAGGGACCTCTCCCATGGATGAATAATGCAGACACCTGGCGGGTCTCACACAGGCGGTAAAAAGCCTTCAAGAGGGCTATACCAGACTGGAGGAACGAGTTCAGGTGTTGTCCTCACCTGCGAACCCACAAGTTGCTTCCTCTGCTGGACTCTCACCTGCACCCTCAGTGGTTATGTTACCCCCTGAACCCAGGGTCCCTACTCCCGAAAGATTTACCGGTGAGCGCAATAAGTATCGAGCGTTTCGCAACGCTTGCGAATTGTACTTCGCATTGCAACCACGCACCTTTTCTTTGGAAGCAACCAAGGTGGGTTTTGTCATCTCCCTGCTATCTGGAGAACCACAGTCCTGGGCCCACCGCCTTTTGGAGCAAAAATCAATCTGTCTGGATAACCTGGATACTTTCTTTACCGCCATGTCTCAATTATATGAGGACCCTCAGTTAAAAGCCACCGCTGAATCCGCCTTACACGCCCTACAACAAGGGCGCAGGCCCATGGAAGACTACGTTCTGGAATTTAGGCGGTGGAGTTCAGACACGGAATGGAACGACGCGGCCCTCCATTACCAATTCCGTTTGGGGTTATCCGATGCACTCAAGGACGAACTAGCACGGGTTGGCATACCCCACACCCTGGAAGATCTCATTAACCTGTCGGTGCAGATTGATCAGCGCTTGAGAGAGCGCCGTTCCGAGAGGTCTGTTAGCCAGTTCCATCCCACTTGGGTCCTCCCCAAGGTCCCAAGTGCTACCAGCTCTGTAAGCCAAAGTCTTCATGCACCAGCTGCCTCAGCCCTTGATACTTCTGAACCGATGCAACTGGGGGTACTCCGGCAGTCCCTCACTTCTGAAGAACGACAGCGCCGACGAGTCAATAACTTATGTATGTATTGCAGAGAACCAGGTCATTACGTGAGGTCTTGCCCAAATAAGACACGTAAGTCTCATTCAGCTACTTCTAAGTTTGCACCTGCCTTGCCTAACCTTGCTAACCATCTGGCTCTCTCCGTTATCCTCCAGCTTCCAGGACAGGATCTGCTTACCTCGGCCATCATTGACTCAGGAGCCTGCAGTTGCTTCATTGATCTCGCCTTTGCGGCCCATCATTGCATCCCTCTTCAATCAAAGTCGCAGGGACTTGCTGTCCACCTCGCTGATGGGTCCACCCTTAGCTCTGGTCCGGTCACTCAGGAAACCATCCCATTGCTGGCTATCCTGAACAACTGTCATCGGGAGTTTCTCCGGCTGGACGCCATTTCTTCACCACTCTTCCCTATTATTCTCGGAATGCCTTGGTTGCAGGCTCATAACCCCAGCATTGATTGGGTTTCTGGAAAAATCAAGTTCCCATCCAGTTACTGCCAACAGCACTGTTTATACAGAACTCTTGCGGAACCCAGTCAACTCTTGTGTCTGAACACCGACATGGAATCGCAGCAGGCGATTCCTGACGCTTACCGAGACTTCTCCGATGTTTATAGTAAGAAAGGGGCAGAAACCCTTCCGCCCCATAGACCCTACGACTGTCCCATAGAGCTGTTGCCGGGATCTGAAGTTCCCTTTGGGAGAATATTCCCTTTAACTGAGCAGGAGTTGGTTACCCTCAAAAAGTATATCGATGAAAATCTTGAGAGAGGCTTTATCCGCCCTTCTACCTCACCAGCCGGAGCTGGCATCTTTTTTGTTGAAAAAAAAGACCACTCGCTACGACCCTGCATCGATTATAGGGAACTCAATAAAGTGACCATCAAAAATTGCTATCCCTTACCTCTCGTGCCAGAGCTGTTTCAAAGATTGGGTTCAGCCAAAATCTTTATCAAACTCGATCTCCGTGGGGCCTACAACTTAATTCGCATTAGAGAGGGAGACGAGTGGAAAACGGCCTTCCGTACCAGGTTCGGACATTTCGAATACCTCGTCATGCCCTTCGGCCTGTGCAACGCACCGGCGACTTTTCAACATTTTGTCAATGACATTTTTCGTGACCTTCTAGATTTATACGTTATAGTATACCTGGACGAAATCCTGATCTTCTCCCCCTCAGTTGATGAACACCGCAGGCATGTCAGGAATGTGTTAACCCAGCTCAGGCAGCATGGACTTTATGCCAAATTGGAGAAATGTGAATTTGAGCTCCAGAGCATTCAGTTCCTCGGCTTAATCATCTCTACCGATGGTGTTAAGATGGACCCTCAAAAGGTTGCAGCTATCCTGGACTGGCCCGCTCCCTCCGATAGAAAAGGGGTCCAACGCTTTATCGGTTTCGCCAATTTTTATCGGAAATTTATAAGGGGATTTTCTGCTATAATCGCCCCCATCACGGAACTGACAAAACAGGGAAATCAATTCTGTTGGTCCCCTCAGGCACAATCGGCCTTTGGAAGGCTCAAGGAACTCTTTACGTCCGCTTCTATCCTGAAGCACCCAGACCCTGCTTTACCGTTTGTCCTTGAAGTGGACGCATCGGAGGTCACGGTGGGGGCAGTGCTTTCTCAGCGACAAGGTGCCAAGGCTCTTCTTCACCCCGTGGCCTTCTTCTCGCGAAAACTCTCCGATGCAGAGAAAAATTATGATGTAGGAGATCGGGAGTTGCTGGCCATTAAAGCTGCACTTGAAGAGTGGCGCTACTTATTGGAGGGGGCTGCTCACCCCATTTTGGTCTACACGGACCATAAGAATCTAGAGTACTTGAGGTCAGCCAAGAGATTGAGACCACGGCAGGCAAGGTGGGCTCTGTTCTTCTCTAGACTCCAATTCCACATAACGTACAGACCAGGTACCAAAAACACCAAACCAGATGCATTACCTCGTATGTTCCATGACTCCAGGGAACCTTTTCCTCCAGACACCATTCTTCCGGCTGGAAACTTCCTGCTTCTTCAAGGAGATCTCATATCACGAATTAAACAGGCCTCAAGGAATTGGTCCCCTCCCGTGGAAGTTGATGTAAGCTCGCAAGACGGCCTGTTCCGATACAAGGACAAAATCATGGTCCCAGAGGATCTGAGGATTGCTGTACTGGAACTCTGTCACGACCACAAATTGGCTGGGCATTTCGGTGTGTTGAAGACAACAGAGCTGGTACAACGTACCTTTTGGTGGCCCCAGCTGGTAAGTGACTGAAAGAGTTTTGTGGAGTCTTGTATCACCTGTGCTCGGAGCAAGAGCAGTTGAGCGAAGGCCTGGGGTCTATTAAGACCCTTACCCGTGCCGGAAAGGCCATGGAAAATGATCGCGATGGACTTCATCGTTGAGCTCCCGCCGGCAGAAGGCTATCCCACCATCATTTGTCATTGTAGACAGACTCTCCAAAATGGCCCACTTCCTACCCATGAAGGTTACCCCATCAGCTTTGGAAACTGCAAAAATATTAATTAAGGAAATTGTACGTCTACACGGAGTCCCCTCAAGTATAGTATCTGATCGGGGGGGTACAGTTTACTTCCAGGTTTTGGAAAGCTCTCTGCAGATCTCTTGAGATAGAATTGGCATTCTCATCGGCCTACCACCCCCAGACAAATGGGCAGACGGAGAGAACTAATCAGACTCTAGAACAGTATCTCCGATGTTTTTCTGCTTTCTCACAAAATGACTGGGTCTCTCTTCTGCCTATTGCCGAGTTTGCCTACAATAACTCTGTGCATTCGGCCATCAAGCAAACACCATTTTTTGCAAACTATGGTTTTCACCCATCCTTTTTAACCAGTTCCTTACCTGAATGTGCGATTCCTGCAGTCTCTGAAACTATGAACTTCTTCATCAGTAACAACAAATTATTGCAGGAAACCATGGCTAAAACCCAAGAGTACAATAAGAAGATGTATGACAAGAAGAAGCGAGGACAATTGTTGTTGGAACCTGGCAACCAGGTCTGGCTGTCTACCAGTAATGTAAGGATGGCCTGTCCCTCGAGGAAGTTAGGTCCCAGGTTCATGGGTCCCTTTTCAGTCAAGAGGAAGATCAATGATGTGACCTATGAGCTGGACTTACCTAACTCACTGAAGATCCATCCGGTCTTTCATGTGTCTCTACTTAAACCCGTTACCCCCAATTCCTTCTTGGGTCGCAATACTGGCCCGCCTGAACCCGTAATTATCGACAACGAGGAAGAGTTTGAGGTGGAGGCAATTTTGGATTGCAGGAAGAGACAAAACCAAATCCAATATTTAATCAAGTGGAGGGGGTACGGACCAGAAGATAATTCTTGGGAGCCGGAGGGTAACTTACACGCTGAAGAACTCTTGAGGGATTTTCGGAACACCTATGCGAATAGACTGGCCCGGCTGGGCATCCGGAGGCTGCCCTTAAGGAGGGGGCATTGTCAGAGAGGTTCTCGGTTCAGGACACTTGCTGGGCACTCTAGAGGGCGCCGGTTGCCTATTTAAGCTGATGGGTTGCTGTGCTCAGTGCTGTCCGATCATCAGCTTCCTGTTTCCGAACTTCCTGTTTCCTGTGTATTGCTCTGATCTCCCTGTGACCCGGCTTGTTTACTGGATTCTCTCTCTCTGCTATCCGCCTGCAAATTGACCCTGGCCTGCCTATGACGTTGAACCTGCCTGACCCCTTGTACCGTGCTGATTGCCTGTTGCCAAAACCTGCCTGTGACCTGGACCTTGTATCTGCCTGCTCCCTTTGTACCGTGCTGACCGCCTGCTGCCAACTTTGCTAGTGACCGGATCTGCCTGCTCTGCACCTGTTAGCTGATCTCCAGCCTACCTATTACCACCTGCCAGCTTGTGTCAGGATCCTGGGCCTTATTCCTGCAAACCACCCGCCAGGCTCTCATACCATTCTGTGCTCCTGTGCCTTCTGTGTACTCTATCAGGGGCAGGGAACCAGATACGTACGGGAGGCCATCCTCTGCTACATCGGGTTCGTCAGTCTGGTACGGGTAAGTCTGACAGAAGGAGGGAAGAGAGGAGGAGAAACCCACCATCCCTCCACCATCCCTCCAACATAACCAGCTAAAGATTATACCTATCAACTGAACACATAAGTAACGGACTTTAATAAAAATGAGGGGGTTAGAGCAGAACAGTAATTCCCAAGGAACAATGAGGGGAAAGGCGGCCAGAGGAGGAGCAACCCCTAAATCACCCCGCCTAAGTTTGACCACCAGCCCAGGCCCAATGAACAAATACGTCACATACATGGGAAATGTAGAGAAGCAACCGACAGAAAAACAACAAAATACTAAAAGCAACCAGATTGAGAAGAAGGAGAAGAAGGAGAAGGAAAAGAAAAAATTACAAAATAAAACAACACATGAGATTGACACACTCTCAGAATCTATAATTGAACAAGAGCCAGATTTAGAGTCTGAACTAAGAGCTGAACAGCTACAGCAAGATAACCCTTCCTTATCGATGAAAAATTAAATTGAATCTATGTTTGCTTCCCTGGAAAAATCTCTGAAAACTAAAATGGAAAGAATTTATAGAAACCTCGGTCATATCCTGGAACGAGTGGAAGAAGTGGAAAAAATTACCGAAAGTAACAGTATCAATATGGGGAAATTAGAAGCAGAAATTAAATCCTTGAAAAAAGTACAACACGAACAAGCATATAAACTAGAGGATCAAGAAAATAGGGATAGAAGAAAAAACATAAGGATACGCGGTGTACCTAAGACCTCCCATCAAGAACATCTAACAGAAGTTATAAAAAAGATTTGCAATCCTTTGATGGATAAAGAAATAACAAATCCAATAAAAATTGAGAGAGCCCATAGGATAAGAAAGCCAAAAGAACCCCACAGGAGAATCCAAGAGACATCGTTGTGCGATTCAAAAACTGGGAAGATAAAGATTACCTATGGTGAAATCTGAGAGGGAAACCGCCCATAGAGCATGAAGGAAATCACATGCAATTGTATCAAGACTTATCACAGGAAACTTTGAAAAGAAAGAGAGCTCTAAAACCTTTATTGGCAATATTATGTGAAAATGATGTCCAATACAACTGGGGTTTCCCTTCATGTCTAATTGGCAGGAAAAATTGACGTACAACCAGGTTGAGATTCATAGAAGACACTGCGTAATTCTGCAGAAAACTGGAGATCCCCATACCGAAAGACTGCATAAAAAAGAGGCCTGGATAATAATGCAGTATAAACAGCTGCAATAGCAAACATCGATCTCAAAATGAATTTGTTTTTTTTTTTATCCCACGAGAGACTTGGGAGGCAGGGGGGGGGGGTCTGGAGGGAAGCATGAAAAGACTAAAATTAAATAGCAGCGAGGCAGGGACTTGGACTCTTGGCATGCTCTGGTACCATCTCACTGGTATAGGTGAGATGAGTTCCAGCGGCGCCAAACAGAACTCCACCTCAGGTCAAAGGGAGCAGGGGGACAAGGAGGTCCCCAGGAGAGTGCTTCAGACCATGTGTCAAGATACAAGATACCATCTGATGGGGGGGGCTCTGGGATTAGGGGGGAGGGAGGAGGATTTGGTGGGAGGGGGAAGCCGAGGAGGGGGATATAAGATCTGTTTGTCCTCAATTACCTGTGAAAATAAGAATCCTTAACAAGCTAACTAATGACAGACGTTAAGTTTATCACATACAATGTAAGAGGGTTGAACTCCCCTGAAAAAAGACATACTGTACTTAAAGAGGTGGAGAGGTACTTTGCGGAAATAATCTTCCTACAGGAGACGCATATATCGCATGATTTAAATACTAAATTATTCTCACAGGTGATTCCAACCTGGTATTATGCTGACTCCCCAAATAAGAGGGCAAAAGGAGTCGCTATTGGAATAGCAAAAAATACCAGCTTCATCCTGAGAGATAGGAAGGTAGACCCAGAGGGTCGCTTTTTGTTTCTGAAAGAGACTCTTCAAGGATTAAGGTATACGCTAGTAAACGTATACTGTCCTAATAAACGCCAAAAAAAATACTTAAATGGGATTCTGAACGCTCTAACAGAATTCAAACAAGGACATTTAATCCTAGCAGGAGATTTTAACTTGGACCATGACCCGACCATGACCATCAATGGACCATGACCTCGATAGTATGTCTCGTGCACCGTGCCGAGAAAATAAACAATTAAAATTGATTAAAAAATGCATAGTCAACAACTACTCAATGTATGGAGAATAATATACCCAAAGAAAAAGAACTATACATTTCACTCTACGGTACATGACACATATGCGAGATTGGATTACATCCTAGTAGACCACGAAATACTGGAGCATGTTACAGAGGCAGCGATTGAAATAATCTCTGTCTCTGATCATGCTCCAGTGACAGTAAAAATAAGATTTAGAGATTTGGAGCGGAGAAAAGGGCTTTGGAGACTGAATGAAGATCTTATAGATGATGAAGAAGTAGGAAGAATAATAAAGACTGAGATCGAACAATATTTTAGTATAAATGTTACACCATATGTGTCAAAGGCAACAATTTGGGAGGCCCATAAGGCCTATATCCGGGGAAATTGATCTCCATTGGAGCTGGGAAAAAAAAGAAAGAGAATTAAAAATGAAAAACATAATAAAGGAACTGTATGAGCTGGAACAAAATCACAAAATACATTTAGATACAGATAAACATCAGAAGTTCATCATAAAAAGATGCCAACTAAATGATATGATAGAGCAGTAAACTAGAAAAGTATTTAAGAATGTGGCGAAAGAAAGGTACGTGTGGGGGAATAAGCCTGGGAAATACCTAGTAAAAATATCAAAGGAAAAAAAACTTTAAATTATATTGAAAAGATAAAAAACGAGAAAGGTGAAATGAAACAAAAAACATAACTAAAGCCTTTAAAACATATTACATTGCACTATATGCAATTAGAAATAAGGAGACACGAAAAGAGGAAGAGATTAGAAAATCTAAAATACAGGAATATCTAGCAGAAGTTAACTTACCAAAAATAACAGCAGAAAGCGCAGAATTACTAGATGAACCAATTACTCAAGATGAAATTTATAAAGCTTTAAAGAAAACACCAGGGGGGGAAAGCACAGGCCCAGATGGCTTTTCAATTAAATATTATAAAAGATTGAAAGAACAACTAGTCCCAGAACTATGTAATTATTTGAATAAAATAGGGGAGAGCAAGGAAATAAGAAAGGAATCCCTCCTGGCAAATATTTCTGTTATAACAAAACCAGGGAAAGATAGAACTATTTGCTCCAACTATCGGCCCATAGCGTTATTAAACGCTGACACAAAATTATACGCAAAAGTTCTGGCATCGAGACTAAAAAACTTTATGCCAGATCTGATAAATGTTGACCAAGCCAGTTTTGTACCAGGAAGAGAGAGTAGGGACAATAGTATAAGAACCATGTTATTAATGAATAAAGAGAAGGAGTGCAGGTCCCCAATGATTTTAATATCGATCGATGCTGAAAAGGCATTTGATCGAGTAGATTGGGGTTTTATGATGGAAACACTTTGGAGTATAGAGCTGGGACCAAGAATTATGAGATGGGTAAGTAACCTATATAAACAGCCTACATCCAGGATGGGGGTCAACGGGAGTATGTCATCTGCTTTTGAGATGATCAATGGGACAAGACAAGGGTGCCTGCTCTCGCCACTCCTGTACGTAATAGCATTAGAACCACTATTAACAAAAATACGAAACAATGTGGATATAGGAGGAGTAAAACTTGGTGAGGAAGAGCATAAAGTCGCAGCATATGCAGACGACATACTCCTATACATGACCAAACCAAGGCTGTCATTACCCTGCCTAATAAAAGAGCTGAAAGATTACGGAGCACTTTCAAACTTTAAGATAAATCCTATAAAAACTGTAATATTGAATCTAGGAATAAATAAAAAAGAGGAAAAATTATTACAACAAGAATTCCCCTTTACTTGGGAAAAAGAAGAAATAACCTATGAATTAAAATAACATCCACTGAAGATAAGTTATACCAAGCCAATTTTATTCCACTACACTAACTACCACTAATGAAATTAAAACAGAGATAAAAAATATGGCAAGGAGACCAATTTCATGGATAGGGAGAATGAACATGCTAAAAATGGTGATTTTACCAAAAATAATATATAAATTTCAAAACTTCAAAAGTTTTTTTTAAAGTAATAAAAACAATACTTTTGAAATATATATGGCAGAATAAAAAACCTAGGGTAAATAATAATTTGTTAACCAGGAAAAAAAAAAGGAGGGATGGCACTCCCAGACATGGGAAGGTATTGTAAGGCAATTACATTAGCTAGACTAGTTGAATGAGCTAATTTAAACACCAAAAAGAGATGGATAAAGATGGAAGACACACTTTATGGGACACAACTACAAAAATTATTTGGATACCACCGAAATTTAGAACCAGGGCTTTTTTTCTCAGAGAATAGGTGCAGGAACTCCCCCTTTTGGGAGTTACCCATTGTCTTTGCCCCTACCTAACTCTGAGCACCAGTCCTTGGTTCCACCCCCTGCCCACCTCACAGCACTGCCAGTTTTAGAGAATACAGAACCAAGTAATTTGTATGGAGTTTGTTATTGATAACAATAAAAGCAGTAAAATAGACCCCCCCCACAGCCAACAACAATAGACCCACCAGCAACAATAGATCTTCCCTGCAACAATGGACCACCTACAACAAAATACCACACAGCAACAATAGACCTCCCCAGCAGCAATCAACCCTTCTGCAGAAATAGATCCCCTCCAGCAACAATAGATCGACCAGCAGCCAGCATTAATAGACACTGTAGCACAACCCAGCACTCCTTGGCATTACATACATTCAGTGCTGGAGGTGCCGGAACTGCGTTCCCCCCGCGTATCTGCTGTAAAAAAGCCCTGTATAGAACATATAGTAAAACGACACATGAGATAACTCAACAGTACTTAAAATATGGGATACACTTTATCGTAAATACAAATGGAAATATAATTCTCCATTAATCTCACTCCCGTGCACAAATTTTTTCAAACCAGGGAACGGATCACGGATAAGAAAAATGGGAAATGCACAACTTAAGGACATTATAATTCACGGGTAAATTATGACAAAGCAGGATCTAATAACGACGCATGGGTGGTCTTATTTAAAAGAATGGGAGTATCCACAAATAAAACACTTTGTAAACACAATCCCCTAACCAATTAGAGAGGAGAAAGAGTTAACACCAATGGAAAAGCTCTGTAAAAAACCCAGTAAAACATGGGATATCTCAAATATATGAAATTTTAACAGAACTAGTGGGGCATGGGACCCTACCCTTTATAGAAAAATGGGAACAGGATTTGGGCCTAAAATTAGATGAAATGCAAATGATAAGTGCTTTATACGACTATACATCTGATATAACCTCGATAGAGGCAAACTACAAGTGCATGGTATGTTGGCATTTGACTCCAAAAAGAATCAATAAAATCCAGCCAAACAAGTCCCCACATTGTGGGAGGAATTGTAAACAACAACGAACAACATTGCACATATGGTGGGAATGCCCAGAGATAAAAGAATACTGGCGGGATATATTAGATTATACAGAGACGATAACAGGAGAAAGGATCCCTCAACACACCTGGAACTGTTTGTTCCATGGAACAACTAAAACAAGGAAACAATATAAAAAAACTTTGGTTCCGTTCCTGCTCAACGCAGCAAAAGGCCTCATCCCTAAAAAATTGCTGTGCACTAAGAAGCCAAGCATCAAAGAGTGGTTTCAGAGAGTGGATCTAGCAATATGGAGTACTTGTGCAGTGCGGAGCAGGGACGGATCGAAAACTATAGAGTAACCTGGGCGAAATGGAGAATACTTAAAATATTCGCAGGCAATGATAGAAATAGGTTAAGGTAGAATGATGCAGAGGATAACAGATCAACAAGGGAGGCTGGGTGGGAAAAGGGGTTTTGATATATGAGATATAAATGTTAAGTCGTGATTTGATTATTTCTGTTTATGTATATCTATAAAATTTATAATAAAAGATTAAATTATAAAAAAAAGTAATATAAAATTAAATCATTCAACTCACCATAATGCAGAATCAGTGGGACCCCTGAGCCTGTCACCTGCCGCGTCGCCTGCCACCAACAGAGTCCGTCCTTGCATCAGGTGTCCCCAGCAGAGTCCGTCCTTGCATCAGGTGTCCCCAGCAGAGTCCGTCCTTGCATCAGGTGTCCCCAGCAGAGTCCATCCTTGCATCAGGTGTCCCCAGCAGAGTCCGTCCTTGCATCAGGTGTCCCCAGAAAAGTCTGTCCTTACAGAATCCATCAGGTGCCCCCTACAGACTTTTAGCACTCCCTGAGTACCTTCCCTTCCTACAATAGTACTTACCAGCCTGATTCCCACACTGACCTACCTGATTCCTATACTGACCTCTACACTGACCTACATAATTCCTAGACTGACCATTACACTTACCTACCTGTCCACTACACTGACCTACCTGATTCCTATACTGAACAGTATATTGACCTACCTGTCCACTACACTACAATACCCACTATACTACACTGTCCATTACAACACCCACTACACTACACTGATTACCACTACACCACCCACTACACTACACTGATTACTACAATACTCACTACACTGATTACTACAACACCCACTACACTTAACACCCACTACACTACACTGATTACTACAACACCCACTACATTACAACACCCACTACACTAATTACTACAATACCCACTGCACTAACCACTGCCTGGTGGAGCATGGAAGGGCATCAGCGACATGCTGGGGAGGATGGAAACCCAGTCTGGAGGTCACGTGTAGCAGCCGTGTCCATAAGATCTGTCATGCCTGTTGTATTACCTGCGGTGCGGGAGAATGTGGGGCCAACCTAGGCCAAGCTGGGGAGCCTTGTCTACGAAAAAGGCTGGGGAGAGCCAGGACCATCAGTGATGGAAGGACTGGGGCTCCCTAGCCAGCGGTCACATGTTGCTCCATGGGGGCGGATATCTTCCTGTTGTGTTCAGTGGAGAGGGGAGGGGTCTCCAATCCCTGCAGCCACTGAAGAGAGAAGCTGATTGGCTGCCCTCACCTCTCTACTGAACACAAGGGGAAACAATACTCGTGGCAATGGTGGCGGCCATCTTTGTGTAGCCCGCTGCCATTTTTAGCTAAAAACATTCTCAATTTTCCCAGGACAAAAGCAAAATCCTGGGAAAATAATCAGGACAAGCTTAAATCGAGATGAGGGTCCAAAAATCGGGATTGTCCTGGGAAATTTCGGACTGTTGGCAAGTATGCAATACAGGAAAGTGGCAGACATTGCGACTGGATGAGCCACCAGACATCCTGCAGTGTTCAAGCATTTGCCTTGCTTTTCAAAACACCCTCTAGCAGACAAAAATCCTCCCTAGTGATACTCCTGGGCACACAGGAAAACTGGGCGACAATATAGGGCAATTTTATTGGCCCCTAAACTCTGGCCTAGTTTCTTCTCTAAACACGTGTCCTCGCCAGGCTGCAGGCCCTGAAGACGTGTAACAGCTTACATGTTCTGCCCAGGCAGAGACTGAAAGGCAAGAAAGCTTGCAGAAGGTTCCACCAAGTATTAATAACCTCCCCCAGGATGCACCACTGGCAATAAACCTCCTAATGGTTGGCCTTGGAGATTGAAATATTCATAACTCTGGTTATTGGATCTTCTTACACTATTTCCAAGAACACTATATAATAGCAGGTATAAGCAAACAACAACCAGAACTTTTTTCAGGGTCTCAGTGGCATCGTTATGGGGGTGAAAGGGTGCAGACCCCACCCGGGTGACACCCATCAGAGGGGTGACACCAGAGCTTTTTTTCTGCTGGTGACCACTTCTAACAATAGCCCCTTACGTGCCGCTCACTGCTTTCACTTCCACACAGAAGCCAAGCTTCTGCGTGTACAGATGACAGTTCCCCTCTCCTGGCGGTGTGCACAGTCCTCCCTGCCCAGCAGTATCTCTATGAGAGAGGGAGGGGGTGGGGGATGTGCACGGCAGCTCTACCGTCCCAGCAGCAGCTCTACCATTCTGGCGGCATCTCTACTATCCCGATGGCAGCTCCTTCTAAAGTCCACATGTGCAGACTGCACACCCTCTTTAAGCTGTACCTGCTATTTGGCAGCAGCCCTCTGTTCTGTTTTCTGGCCTGTGAAGCATGCAGTACTTAACTTTGCACTCTGTACAAAGCGATCCTTGCACCCTGTACATAGCGATCCTTCCACCCTGTACATAGAGAACTCTTGAGCCTTGCACCCTGTACATGGCAATCCTTGCACCATGTACATAGAGAATTCTTGAGCCTTGCACCCTGTACATGGCGATCCTTGCACCCTGTACATAGAGAATTCTTGAGCCTTGCACCCTGTACATAGAGAATTCTTGAGCCTTGTACTCTGTATATAGCGATCCTTGCACCCTGTACATTGAGAACTTCTGAGCCTTGCATCCTGTACATAGCAATCCTACACCCTGTACATAACGAGCTTCTGAGCCTTGCACCCTGTACATAGAGATCTCTTGACCCTAGAACCCTGTACATAGCAATCTTTGCACCCTGTACATAGAGAACTCTTGAGCCTTGCACCCTGTGCATAGAGAATTCTTGAGCCTTGCCCCCTGTACACAGCGATCCTTGCACCCTGTACATTGAGAACTTCTGAGCCGTGCACCCTGTACATAGCAATCCTTGCACCCTGTACATAGCGAACTCTTAAACCTTGAACACTGTACATAGAGAACTCTTGAGCCTTGCACCCTGTACATAAAGAATTCTTGAGCCTTGCACCCTGTACATAGCGATCCTTGCACCCTGTGCATTGAGAACTTCTGAGCCTTGCACCCTGTACATAGCAAACGTCTGAGCCTTGCACCCTGTACATGGCAAAAATTTTGAGCCTTGCACCCTGTACATAAAGAACTTCTGAGCCTTGCACTCTGTACAAAAAGAACTTCTGAGCCTTGGCACCCTGTACATAGTGCACTCCTGACTCCTGCACCCTGTACTTAGCACATTCCTGAGTGCTGCGCCCTGTTTGTATCACATTCCTGAACACTGCACTCTGTATGTAGTGTACTTCTATACCCTCTGCAAAATGCGCTCATGGTATTTAACAATGCCTTTGTAAGGTCCTCCCATTGTTAGTGCAATTCAGCCACACCTACCCTTTCATGTGGTGTGCTCTCCCCTGTGGGGGGCATGGTTGAGCCTTGGGTGACACCATCAAATGCACTGTGGCAGGCTAGACAGGAGAAAGCCTGATGTGCTAGCATGCCAAGTGTGTACTGCTCTGTCCTGCTCCTGCTGTCACTCTACAGTGGCAGGACAGAGCACTGTGGCAGGCTGAGGGGGGAGAGACGTGGCAGTGAGGTAAAACATGGGTGACACCATGTTTTACTGCACCAGGTGACACCAACCCTAGTGACACCACTGGGTCCCTAGACTATGTACTAAACAGGATAGAGTCAGCATACTATTGTATAGCATGGTGGATAGGTGGTTTGCACCCTTGCTTTGCAGCTGTGAGTCTTGGATATCATCCTAGTAAAAACACTGTCTGCTGGAAGTTTGTGTGTCCTCCCTGTGGTTTTGCAAATTTCCCCCAGATGTTTCAAAAGCGCACTGGCACGTTAATGGTACCTCACCAAACTGTCCTCACCACAAACACGGAATTGTAAGGGATAAGGACTAATGAAAAGGTCTTTCTGTCTGTTAGCCTGTTTGTCCTCTGCAAGCACTACATAATATGTCAGTGTTGTATACATACATGAAGATAGATAATTGTGGTGATGATATGGTTTGGACAATTACAGCCATTATGATTTTCTCTCTACGTTTCCTGCATTAGCAAGTGGCTGCAAAGTGTTACAGATCCTGCACCAAATCTCAAAGCTTCTTCTGATCATTTCACAATAACGACGTTTTTTTATTCTCAGTTGTAGTGTATTTCTTATTAAGCAAAGGCAATCCATCCCATCTTTGATCCCTCGCATCAAGGCCGTCAGAAGTTGTTTCATTGTGCCGAATGATAAAAATAGCCTAGAAACTTCAGAGAGAGAACTTTGGGTGCAGCATATGGGCTGCTTGGCACTTCCAATAACGAGGGGAAGAGTTAAAGGGCCACATATGTTACTTTAACCTGTCATAAATGGAGCACTGTTCATTTCAAAGAAATTGTGGATTCCTTTAGATAGATGTATCTATCTAGCAATGCGCAGCATAGCAAAGCGTGTGAACTGCTCATTGGGATCTCCGAGCTTCTTTGATAAAATTAGAGCTGACAAGCTCCAGTTTGCTCGGAAAGCCACAGGGAACATGAAGAAAGACAAAACTGCTGACGAGCACAGACAGTAAAATCAAGTCAGATTATTCTGATTATGAAGAATAATACTATAGATTTCAGAGGTTCTATGTTAGCAGCTCCATGTGTGACCCAATCAAGGAAAGAGAAAGTGCATGACCCCGTTGCTGTTAAGCTAAAATACATATTTAAAAGTCAACTAAATACAGTAAAACCTTGGTTTGAGAGTAACTTGGTTCGAGAGCGTTTTGCAAGACAAGCACATTTTTTAAATAAATTTTGACTTGATATACAAGCGATATCTTGATATACAAGTAGCGGCATGTCACAACTGAGTATAAAAGAGAAGAGAGGCGCCTCTAAGTGTAGTAATATGGTTACATGTATTGAAGGTACAACATTGAGCAACCTATTGCTACACTCTCTTCTCTTTTATGCTCTGTAGCTCCTGCATGATTTTGCTTCTAATCCCCTTGAGAAGGCTTCTATTTGTGGATGGACATTTTATAGTTACACAACCTATCACATTGCTATAATCTTTTTATATAGACTATAAACTGAGGGACCTATGCATAAATGGTTGGGGAACAAATCATTTGAGTTTCCATTATTTCTTATGGGGATATTCGGTTTGATATACAAGTGCTTTGGATTACAAGCATGTTTCTGGAACGAATTGCTGGGAATGCTCTTGAGCATGTGAAGAGCCAGGAAAGTGACTTTATTGGAATGCTAAATGCAATTTAAAAAAATCAGGCATTGGTTCTACCAATGGTTGTAGCTTCACATGCTGACTGGACACACCAAACACATGGCTCAGTAGACTGAAACGGGATTGTGCATGGACTGGTGTCTTGATTCAGCAATGGTCTTTATAGATCCAGTTAAAGGACCATTAACTTAGAAACATGTCAGGAAGAATATAGGATTTACCCAGAAGCCATTTCTCATTCTGGGAAGGCTCATTGTGTGGAGACCAAGACTTTAAAACAGTGCTATCTTGTTGCTAAGCCATCAAGCACCATACTCAATAATACCTTGGAGGACTAAGGTAAAGAATAGATCACATTTTCAGGTTTGTTGAATTGTAGTATATATTTTCTTTCAGCATTTTTAAAGTTGATGCTTTCTTGGCAGAAAAACCCAAAATTTGTTGCACTGGGAGCATATAATATCTTAAATTAAAATTAGTATTAAATAGCAGCTATCACAATATGCATGGACAAAACATAAACAAAATATATAGAAAAGAGTGAAGCGCTTGAAAAAAGTCCAACATGAACCCAAAATATATTGCTGGCACAGACTCAACTGGCAAAAACATATAAATGTAATCCACTTTTAAAAAGTCCGAAATAAGCCAAAGGCATGTGTCTTGAGTTATCAAACAAGAGAAGAGACCTCCACCGTCACCCAAACACACTACCTCTTACTCATAGGTAGATGTTAACAAACATGGACCTAAATTACTGACAGCTTCTCAGCAGCATGGGGAAGACTCTGTATCTCCTTCACAGTCTCAATACCCAGTTAAGAGAAAAAAGAGACTCCTCATAGTGCAGACATCCAAATATTAGTTTATTTATAAAAAGTTAAAAAGTTTTGCACTCACATTTCAGCAGGTTAATATAGGCATTGTAGGAATGGTCCAGTGTTTCCAACCCACAAAATGGCCACTGCGTCCCAGTATGCAAGTCGCATCACACGTCTCCAACTCCTCCTACACATTTCGTCATCTATGACCTCATCAGGGGCGTGACGACATCATAAATGACGAAATGTGTCATCTATGATGAAAACCCAAAATAAAATTTTCCTGCTCTTGACGATTGCAGTGATACCACATATCTTGGCTGTGTGCTTAGGGTCGTTGTCCTGTTGGAAGATGAACCTTTGCCCCAGTCTGAGGTCCAGAGCGCTCTGGAGCAGTTTTTCATCAAGGATGTCTCTGTACATTGCTGCATTCATCTTTCCCTCGATTCTGACTATTCTCCCAGTTCCTGCCACTGAAAAACATCCCCACAGCATGATGCTGCCACCACCATGCTTCACTGTAGGGATGGTATTGGCCAGGTGATGAGCGGTGCCTGGTTTCCTCTAGCCATGATGCTTGCCATTCAGGCCAAGGAGTTCAATTTTTGTTTCATGAGACCAAAGACTTTTGTTTCTCATGGTCTGAAAGTCCTTCAGGTGCCTTTTGGAAAACTCCAAGCGGAATGTCATGTGCCTTTTTCTGAGGAGTGGCTTCTGTCTGGCACCTCTACCATACAGGCCTGATTGGTGGAGTGCTGCAGAGATGGTTGTTTTTCTGGAAGGTTCTTCTCTCACCACAGGGAAATGCTGGAGCTCTGTCAGAGTGACCATCGGGTTCTTGGTCACCTCCCTGACTAAGGCCCTTTTCCCCTGATAGCTCAGTTTGGCCAGGCGGCCCGCTCTAGGAAGAGTCCTGGTGGTTCCAAACTTCTTCCATTTACTAATGATGGAGGCCACTGTGCTCAAATGCTGCAGAAATTTTTCGGTATGCTTCCCCAGATCTGTGGCTCGATACAATCCTGTCTCAGAAGTCTACAGATAGTTCCTTGGACTTCATGGCTTGGTTTGTGCTTTGGCATGCACTGTTAACTGTGGGACCTTATATAGACATGTGTGTGCCTTTCCAAATCATGTCCAATCAACTGAATTTACCACAGGTGGACTCCAATCAAGTTGCAGAAACATCTCAAGGATGATCAGTGGATACAGGATGCACCTGAGCTCAATTTTGAGTGTCATGGCAAAGGCTGTGAATACTTACTGTATGTACATGTGATTTTTTTTTTCATTTTTTATTTTTATTAAATTTGCAACGGTTTCAAACAAACTTCTTTTGCATTGTCATAATGGGGTATTGTTTGTAGAATTTTGTGGAAAATAATGAATTTAATCAATTTTGCAATTAGGCTGTAACATAACAAAATGTGGAAAAAAGTGAAGCGCTGTGAATACTTTCCAGATGCACTGTAAATATGGATGAACCGAACCCCCCACCCCGGTTCGGTTCGCACCAGAACATCTAAACAGGCAAAAAAATTTGGCAGAACACACGAACACCGTTAACGTCTATGGGACACGAACATGACAAATCAAAAGTGCTAATTTTAAAGGCTTATATGCAAGTTATTGTCATAAAAAGTGTTTGGGGACCTGGGTTCTGTCCCAGGGGACATGTATCAATGCAAAAAAAAGTTTTAGAAACGGACAGTTCAGGAGCAGTGATTTGAAGTGATACAATAAAAATTAAATATTCATTTAAATATCGTGCCTAGGGGGTGTCTATATTATGCCTTTTAAAGTGGCACAGTTTTCCTGTGTTTAGAACAGTACCGCAGCAAAATTACATTTCTAAAGGAAAAATAGTCATTT
The DNA here is from genome assembly GCF_042186555.1 of Aquarana catesbeiana. Taxonomy (NCBI): domain Eukaryota; kingdom Metazoa; phylum Chordata; class Amphibia; order Anura; family Ranidae; genus Aquarana; species Aquarana catesbeiana. The sequence goes on along the minus strand of NC_133332.1, from coordinate 206,530,824 downwards.
AAAACTGATCACGGCTGTAATGAATTGTCGGGTCTCGGCAATATAGGTAAAACTCATTGAAAAAAATGGCATGGGGTCCCCCCCCAGTCCATTACCAGGCCCTTTGGGTCCAGTATGAATATTAAGGGGAACCCCGAACCAAAAATGTAAAAGAAAATTGCGTGGGGGTCCCCCCAAAATCCATACCAGGCCCTTTATGTCTGGTATGGAAATTAAGGGGAACCCTGCGCCAATTTTAAAAAAAAAATGCCATAGGGGTCCCCCAAAAATCCATAGCAGTCCCTTCAGGTCAGGTGTGGATTTTAAGGGGAACCCTGCTCCAAAATTTTTAAAAAATGGCATATGGGCCCCATAAAAATCCATACCAGACCCTTATCCAAGCAGGCAACCTGTCAGGCCGCAGGAAAAGAGGGGGGACAAGAGAGTGCCCCCCCTCCTGAAATGTACCAGGCCACATGCCCTCAACATGGGGAGGGTGCTTTGGGGTCTGACCCCAAAGCACCTTGTCCCCATGTTGATGGGGACAAGAGCCTCATTTCCACAACCCTTGCCAGGAGGTTGAGGTGGTATGTGGGTGGGGGGGCTTATCAGAATCTGGAAGCCCCCTTTAACAAGGGGACCCTCAGATCCCGGCCTCCCATCCTATGTGAATTGGTAACGGGGTACATTGTACCTTTACCATTTCACAAAAAAAGTGTCAAAAATGGTAAAAAAGACAAGAGACAGCTTGGGACAAGTCCTTTATTAAAAGATAAAAAAATAAAAATGTCCAGCGATATCCATTCATCTTCTATCACGCCGCCAAGCCGAAAAAAAAAAAAAAAAAGCAACACCTCCGCCTCCTTTAGAGGCTCCCACCGAGTGACGCTTACCATTGATGACAGCTGTTATAAAGCTGAGGGCGAGGCAACCCGGTGACGTAAACGATTGACCCTGCCCCTTTGACGAAATGGGGACTTCCCCGTGGCGTCAGAGGGGGGGTGGGGTCACCCTCCTCCTACCGTTCCTGGACTGGACTTGGGTCAAAGCAATAACTCCAAGGCAAATAATAAATAACACGTTATCTCCTCCGATTCTGCAACATGCCTGGTTAACAAACGGCCGTTAAGAAACAAATAGGAAAGCATGAAATGAAAAGCGCAAAATGAAAAGCACGAATCAACACTCACCAAACTTCTACTAACACGAAATTAGCAGAAGGAGCCCAAAGGGTGGTGCATGACAATTGAACTTCCTCTTTATCGCCTCGTAGTATGGCTAGTACGTCACTACGTTTGTGTTTGTTGGTTGACAATTTTGTATTGTTTGTATGCAAGACAAGTTTTGGGCCAATTCCCTAAAGTCCAAGGCTTTGTCTGCGGAAAATCATATTGTGTGTACGAGACTTTAGGCTCCGTTCACATCTAGGTGTCCCAGATCACGAGCAGAATCGTCACAATCCCGAACCATGGCAAATCGCGGGACACTCTTGTGATCCCAATGGCATCCCGATCGCTGTGCAATTTTGCTGCGATTGTTGCCCGACAAATTGCGATAAAATTGCGCAAGCAGAATCGCGGTACGCCTGTCGCCCAAAGAAGTTCTGGAACGGAGATGCCTAGATGTGAACGGAGCCTTGGGGAATTAGACTAGGGTTTACAAGATTATATTGAGTGTTAGGTTTGAGGTTAGAATGAGGCTTAGTGTTAGGGAATTAGACTGAGTGTTGAGTTTAGGGTAAGGAGATAAAATTACATGCTAGCTTTAGGTGTTAGGATGCAGTTTAAGAGGTAGTTTGAGGGGTAGGAATGAGTGCTGAATTTAGGGTTAGGAATATATATTTAGTGTTAAGTTTAGGGGTTAGCACAAGGTTAGGGTTAGGTGATCAGAATGAGTGTTGAGAATAAGGTTAAGAGATTAGATTGAGTGTTAGGTATGAGATTAGAATGAGGTTTAGAGTTGGGGGTTAGATAGAAGGGCGTTTAGAGTTGGATTTAAGTGTATTTCACACAAACTTGGCTGAACGGAGTTCCACCACTTCTGGCACTAGCCCCGTGCTTTCTGCTCACTTCTGTCACTTCTAAATACAGAAGCTGCAGAAACTTCTGTATTTAGAAGTGACAGCACAACTCTTTGGACAGCTGCACCTGTGGAGGGTTCAGTGGTGGCTGCATGAGCCCTCCACAGGTACAGCTGGTTTAATGTACAGAGGAGGTGCCAATGGCATCCCTAGTGCTAGGAATCACCCCACTGCGATTGCCAGGACCCGTAGTATCTCTCCCCATTGGCTCTGGTGTGTCTGATGAGAGACCATAAGGGGGAGCCTGGGAGGAAGAGCATCTCTCACCCTGCATGAAGCACGCTGTATTTGAAGTCTGTGTTGGGAGGGGAGATCTGAGGGGGAGGAGAAATAAAAGGATTTGGCATTTGTTCAGCTAGGGGGATTGGGGGGGGGGGGGGTGCTGGCAGGGGAAGAAGAGTTTTACTGGGATGGGGGATGGGGTGCTTGTGCTTGATGGGGGGATTTGAGTTTAGGAGAAGGAGGGTCATTTTTGGTTTAAAATGGCCAGTGAGATATGCTGTCCTGAACTCTGCCTTCTGTAAATAGCATGCACCTTAACCCTGCACTCCTGTATACAGTGCACTCCTTAACTCTGCCCTCTGTATGCTGCACACTCCTGAACCCTGCATTCTGTATGTAGCACACTCCTGAACACTGCAGTTTGTACACAACACACTCCTGAACTCTGCACTATGTGCACTCCTAAACTCTGCAGCCTGTATGTAGCGCACTCCTGAACTCTGCACTCTGGGCAACACACTCCTGGTATTCAATGCCCATTAAAGGCCCTCCCACTCTTAGTGCTCTTTGGCTGTACTTAGTCTGGTGGAAAGTGGGGGGTGTGGTCGAGTTCCTGCACCTATTCTCTGAGAAAAAAACCTGCTTAGAAGAATTCATCTTTTAAAAAATTTTGTTGAAACACTTCAAACAAGAGCAAAGTTAAAATGTTTTTGCCTTTATCGTCTCCCGCTGGAGAGCCCCCGAGTATCAAAGCCCAAAGGGTCATCTCTGGTTCAGTACCGCTGTCGAGGAACGATGTCTGTCTTCAAAGAGCTTTACTCTGAGAAAGCTTCATTAATTATAGGAAATTCCCCACCATCTCTGTTTATTAAAATTACAAATTCAACAGCATAAACAGGTCTTTCATCTCTCTCCTTTGACAGCATCGTGCTGTGAAAGCAGCCTTTTGAAGTTTGCTCAGGTTCGTGTGTTGGGGAAGCTCTGTATATAACTGGTTGGACTTTTTAAGTCTTTGCCTCTAACCTCTAGAATGACAGATCCTTAAAGTGAACCTGTCAGCTGCGTTAAACTTTTAAAATTAAAAGTCCTGCCTAAAAGCAGAAAAGTTTATCTAAGTAAGCCAGAAAAACTGTCTCTGTGAACTTCTCTAAAACTGTTTTTTACTTCCCTACTAAGAGCTTTGGAGCTAATCCCAACCAGCCTATCAACCCACAGTGAGAGTGCCTCTGTTGTACTGACATTTTGTAATGTACATGTAGTGGTAGAATTGGTGGTGGTCGGTAGGTCTATGGCAAGTTGACTCGTGGAGGATCTTTGTGGAGCGAGTCCATTCAAGTGCATGCAGATTGTGGAAGAAGTTGAGCAGGGCTGTGCATAAATAGAAAGTCTTTGAAACTCCAGCCAGTTGGAGAACAATGATTACTTATTGGTGTATGATATAATACTTAGCTAATGAGTTGTGGGATTTGGTCCCCAAAAAGTTTTCCATTTCAGGCTCAACGGTCACTCTGGAATACTGATATCATATTAAGACACAGACTGCAGTCCCCATGACCAACAGATGTAAGACTAAAGCTGGGTATACCCTGGCAGAATTTTGTTCAACATTTTTCATTGTAAGAATGTTGTAAAAAGTTTCCTTTTCTTTTGTTATGGGGTCAAATCAATCTTTGTTGATGACCGCAGTGGAATGTGAGAATTGCTATGTGGTTTTCATTTGATAAAGTCCATTTATTCCAAATTCGAATGGATCTTGAACTACTTTTGTATATTTCCTAAAAATTTTTGTAAGAATTTTAGTTCAAAATTCTTCTAGTGTATACCGAGCTTTACAAAGCCCTGGTGAAAGGTGTTGGATATGTTTTATGTGATATGCCAACAAAGTGGCCATTGTTCTCCAACTGGCTGGAATTTCCAGGACTTTTATATTCACGAGCAGCGCTCCTCATCTACCTCTACAATCTTCTGTTGCCAAAAAGATCCCTTTTATGGGATAGAGTAGTGGCTTAGTGCCGATGTCAGGGGTGTCAAACTCTTGGTAAACAAATGAAACCAGGATCAAAGGGGTACACAGAGAAGGCTTTTTTTGACAATCAGACACAATAATTGACAAGCTATGTTGCCTGCAGGTCACACTTCCTGTTATTATCTGTTCCAGATGTCCCTGCCCTGGAGGTTTAAAAAGTTAGAGTGTTTGTAAAGGTTGAAGGTATTTTTGTCACGGTCCCTGCCGTGCAGATGTCGCGCCCCAGGTGGCCCTGGGTGGTATTGAACTTGTGACTTTCTATTCTTGCTCTTTTTTCTCCTGATTCTTTGCCTCTGAGCCACACCTCAGTTCTATTCAGCCTGCTTTCCAGCCATACCTAATTTAGCATGAAGTACTGTGGGTGATACTCTGTACCTGTCACTCCTGGATCAGCTAAGGCAGGTTACCTAATTAGCTGGGTATAAAACCCTGTCTCACTCTGAGGGCTTGGTCAGTTCATTTTCTCATGTTTGCCAAGTGTTCCTGTCTTCTTTTGCAGTGTTCCAGTGTTCCAAGACTGACCCCGGCTTCAGACCAGACCAGGTAGCTTATCTGTTTGTTACCGTGGGCTGTGTGTATTTGCAAGGGTGAGCGTACATCTCTGCGCCATGGACTCCAGCCTAGGTAAGCCCTTACAATTTTACCTTCTGCATGCATTCTATGCATGAAGGTAAAAAAAAAACCTGTGTCCTGCTCCTCCCACAACCCCCCTAATACTCACCTGAGTCCCTTCTCAATCCAAGGATGTGCACGAGAGCCTCAGCTGTCCTGGGTCTTGCTCTCCTCATTGGCTGAGACACAGCAGTGGGAGCCATTAGCTCCCACTGCTGTCAATCACAGCCAATGGGGAGAGAGTGGGGGATGGGGCTGAGCCATGCACCAAGCGGGGCTCAGGAGCTAGCATGCACAAATGCCCCATAGCACGTGGCTTGCTATTAGGAGCACTGGTCAAGGGGGAGTAGCCAGGAGCGCAGGTGGGGGACACAAAAAGAAGAGGATCAGGGCTGCTCTGTGCAAAACCATTGCACAGAGCAGGCAAGTATGACATGTTTGTTATATATATAAAAAAAATACAACAACTTTTAATATCACTTTAAAAACCATCAGGTGTGTCAGTGTAGCTGTTTGCAGCATTTAACATATTTGCATGACAGTGGAGCCATTGCTTCGTTATATGGCAATAAGTAGTTTTTTTTTTTGCCAAAATTTAGAGAAACAAAGTGTTTCATACACACGCCTCTGTTTTTCTTGCAGGCACAATGGTGGCTAAAACTTTTTTTTAGAGATAGTCGGGTCCATAAATATTGGGACATCGACACAATTCTAATCTTTTTGGCTCTATACACCACAATGGATTTGAAATGAAACAAACAAGATGTGCTTTAACTGCAGAATTTCAGCTTTAATGTGAGGGTATTTACAGCCAAATCAGGTGAACGGTGTTGGAATTACAACAGTTTGTATATGTGCCTCCCACTTTTTAAGGGACCAAAAGTAATGGGACAATTGGCTGCTAAGCTGTTCCATGGCCAGGTGTGTGTTATTCCCTCATTATCCCATTTACAAGGAGTAGATAAAAGGTCCAGAGTTAATTTCAAGTGTGCTCTTTGTATTTGGAATCTGTTGCTGTCAACTCTCATTATGAGATCCAAAGAGCTGTCACTATCAGTGAAGCAAGCCATCATTAGGCTGAAAAAACAAAACAAACCCATCAGAGAGATAGCAAAAACATTAGGTGTGGCCAAATCAACTGTTTGGAACATCCTTAAAAAGAAAGAAAGAATGCACCGGTGAGCTCAGCAACACCAAAAGACCCGGAAGACCATGGAAAACAACTGTGGTGGATGACCGAAGAATTCTTTCCCTGGTGAAAAAAACACCCTTCACAACAGTTGGCCAGATCAAGAACACTCTCCAGGAGGTAGGTGTGTGTGTGTCAAAGTCAACAATCAAGAGAAGACTTCACCAGAGTGAATACAGAGGATTCACCACAAGATGTAAACCATTGGTGAGCCTCAAAAACAGGAAGGCCAGATTAGAGTTTGCCAAACAACATCTAAAAAAGCCTTCAACAGTTCTGGAACAACATCCTATGGACAAATGAGACCAAGATCAACTTGTACCAGAGTGATGGGAAGAGAAGAGTATGGAGAAGGAAAGGAACTGCTCATGATCCAAAGCATACCAACTCATCAGTGAAGCATGGTGATGGTAGTGTCATGGCGTGGGCATGTATGGCTGCCAATGGAACTGGTTCTCTTGTATTTATTGCTGATGTGGCTGCTGTCAAAAGCAGCAGGATGAATTCTGAAGTGTTTTGGGCAATATTATTTGCTCATATTCAGCAAAATGCTTCAGAACTCTTTGGACGGCGCTTCACAATGCAGATGGACAATGACCCGAAGCATACTGTGAAAGCAACCAGAGTTTTTTAAGGGAAAGAAGTGTTATGCAATGGCCAAGTCAATCACCTGACCTGAATCCGATTGAGCATGTATTTCACTTGCTTAAGACAAAACTGAAGGGAAAATGCCCCAAGAACAAGAAGGAACTGAAGACAATTGCAGTAGAGGCCTGGCAGAGCATCACCAGGGATGAAACCCAGCGTCTGGTGATGTCTATGCGTTCCAGACTTCAGGCTGTAATTGACTGCAAAGGATTTGCAACCAAGTATTAAAAAGTGAAAGTTTGATAGACGATTGTTAATCTGTCCCATTACTTGTGGTCCCTTAAAAAGTGGGAGGCACATATACAAACTGTTGTAATTCCTACACCGTTCACCTGATTTGGATGTAAATACCCTCAAATTAAAGCTGAAAGTCTGCAGTTAAAGCACATTTTGTTCATTTCATTTCAAATCCATTGTGGTGGTGTATAGAGCCAAAAAGATTAGAATTGTGTCGATGTCCCAATATTTATGGACCTGACTGTAAATAGTTCCTCACACACCATAACTATTATTATTGCTATTATCAGAAAGCGAGCCGGGTGGAACTATGGAACACACTGGCTGCTTTTTTTGGCTCATATTAGGGTCGCTTAGTGTACTATGATATCAGCAGCCCCAGGGGATTCTATCTGGCAGGGCAGTCTGGTGTACAAAACAAATGCTACAGTGAAAATTAGATCTACTCATCAGGTGATCTACTTGGAGTATGTTTATTAGCAATATGTTCATGTTTGTACTATGTGTACTTTTAAGTTTTTGTTACATTTATGATAACCTAGACTGCAGTTTGGTGTTCCCAGGAGAGCTTTATTTCCAGAGAATAGGAATGTCAGTTTAAATATTAAGACATAAATCTAGCCTGCTACTTCAAAAGCCTATTTTGTGTGACAGCAATGTTAAAAGCATTATTCATTCCTATAAAAATCACAATGTAGTGATACACCTGACAATACTGTTGCAATTTAGTAAGCTTTTAGCCCCCGCTCACTTTGGGCCAATTTGGCATGCAAGTTGACATGTCAACTTGCATGCCAAATTGGCGGTTGTTGCCAGCAATGGCATCATCTGAATCGGTTTTTATTTTATTTGTTGGGCAAGCCAGTGGAGGGATTGGCAGAGAGGAGTGGCGGACACTGAGTGGTTAGTAAGGTGGATGAGTCTGGCAACGGCATTCATGATAGACTGAAGATTGGATAGCTTGTGGTGAGGTAGGCCAATGAGGAGGGAGTTACAATAGTCAAGGCAAGAGAAAACAAGGGAGTGAATAACTTGCTTAGTGGTCTCGACAGTTAGAAAGGGGCGTATTTTGGAGATGTTTCGGAGGTGAAGTCTGGACGATTTGGACAGTGATTGGATTTGGGGCTGAAAGGACAGGTCAGAGTCTAGGATTACACCTAGTACCTTGGCATGAGGGGAGGGACTGATGGTTGTATTATTGATCTTGATGGAGACGTCAGGGGGAGGGGCACGGCTGGAGGAAAAATTATGAGCTCAGTTTTAGAAAGATTTAGTTTGAGGAAGTGGTGTGACATCCATGTTGATATGTCAGTTAGTAATGCGAGAGGAGACTGAAGAAGTGAGGTGAGGAATAGAGAGATAGATTTGTGTGTCGTCAGCATAGAGGTGGTACTGGAAGCCATGGGAGTTTATTAACAGACCAAGGGAGGAGGTGTAAATGGAGAAGAAAACCGAGGACAGAACCTTGAGGTACCCCTACAGAAAGAGGAAGTGGGGAGGAGGGAACAGAGTTATAGGTCACACTGAAGCAGCGCTGTGATAGGTAGGAGGAGAGCCAGGAGAGAGCAGAGTCTTGAAGGCCAAGAGAATAGAGTTTTTTTTTTGAGGAGGGGATGATTAACAGTATCAAAGGCTGCAGAGAGGTCGGGTAGTATGTGTATGGAGTAGTGGCCATTGGTTTTAGCAGTTAGTAGGTCATTAGTGAGTTTTAGTAGGGCAGTTCCAGTGGAGTGTAGCAAGCGGAAGCCAGACTGTAAGGGGTCAAGAAGGTTGTTGTCAGTGAGGTAGAAGCTAAGACAGTTCTAGACTAAACATTCCAAACGTTTTGACACAAATGGGAGCAAGGAGATGGGTCTTAAGTTGTTCAGGCTGGTGGGATCCAATGAGGGCTTTCTAAGTATGGGGGTGATCAGGGCGTGTTTTAGAGGAGATGGGAAGAAACCTCTTCAGTAATAGCAAGGTCAAAAGAGGAGAGTGTTGAGAGTGGATTAGTACAGGGTATGTTAAGTGGGTTAGATGTCTGTGGAGTGGAGATGTCCCCACAAATTGCATCAATCTTGTTTACTACATGAAGTAATTGGCAATCTCGTGAGCAGTGAGCGAGTTACTGGGTGGAGATGGTGGTGGAGAAAGTAGAGAGTTAAAAGTAGAGAAGAGACGACGAGGACTGGAGAGCAGAGTATTAATGAGGGTGACAAAGAAAGTTTGCTGTATAGGAGTTCCTGCTGCTGTCAAATAACCCCTCTCTTGCCAGAGTTGTGCAAAACTATGCACTATGCCTACAGCATAGGCTGAGTCACTATAGATATTTACAATAGCCCCTTCTGCAAGCTCCAAAGCAACACAAAGAGCAGTTAGTTCAGCTGCCTGTGCTGATCTTGAATTCTGCAGAACCTCAGCATGTAGTAATTTATTGTCAACATTAACCACTGCACAAGCAGCAAGTGTGAGGCCATCAGTCCTTCTAATGGAAGATCCATCTACAAACAGATCAGCACAAGATGGCAGACCTGAGATGGGTTCATCCTGCAAGTCAGGTCGGGACTTGGTCACATTGTCAATAGAATTAGCACAATCATGAGTTAGATAGACAGAATCCTCAATCTCCTCGTTGTCATCTTCCGGCAAGAAGGTGGCCGGATTCAAGGTCTGGCAGCATTGGATTTTGAGGTTGGAAGCTGATAGTAAAACCAAATGATAATGTGTTATTCGTTGAACAGAAACATGTTTAGTGTAAGCACTGTTCAGCATTGCTTCCAAGTCATGCGGACACATTAAATACAAAGTATTGCTCAGTACAATGTCAGCAGTTTTTTCTACCAGCAGAGCAGCCACTGCTACTGATTTTAAACATCCAGGAAGTCCCCTAGCTACACTATCCAGGGGGTAGCTGTAGTACCCTACTGGGCGATGTTGGCCACAGAAATGCTGTGTCAAAACTCCATTTGCATGGCCATTCACTTCTGTACAAAAATGATAAAATTCTTTGCTATAGTCAGGCAAACTTAAACTGGGTACAGTTAACAAAGACCTTTTAATCAACTTAAATGCTTCTTGGACCGCTGGAGTTAACTCATCCGAGGTAAATTTGTAATTGCTTCTTGTATGGCCTTTCAACAAGTCCTGTAGGGGACCTATAATTGTAGAATATTGAGGTAAAAACTGCCTGCAATATCCTACTAATCCAAGGAATGCTCTCAACTGTTTTAAAGTTGTGGACATTCGTTGCTTTGCAATTACCTTTTTCCTTTTATCTGTCAAATGTTTGATACCTTGGGAGACACAGTGGCCCAGGTATTGTACTTTTAATTTAACCCACTGCACTTTTGCAGCGTCTACTTTTTGTCCTATACTGGCCAGGAAATTCATTAAAGAGATAGAATCCTCAGTACAAGCCTGTTCATCAAAGGATGCTAGCAATAGATCATCCACATATTGCACTAATATTGATCCCATGGGTGGCTGCCACTCATCTAATTTATCCTTGAGCGCCTGAGAAAAGCAACTGGGGGAATCATGATACCCCATTGGCAATCTAGTCCAGGTAAGTTGTCTTTTCTCAAACGTGAAGGCTAGCAACCATTGATCATCTGGATGAACAGGAATGCTAAAGAAGGCTGAGGCAAGGTCAATTACAGTAAAGTGAGTTGCTGAAGGAGGTATTGTTGCCAGTATGGTAGAGGGGTTGGGTACCACAGGTGCTGATGGTATAATTACCTTATTGACTGCATACAAATCATGCACCAATCCTTATCGACGGCTGTCCTCTCCTGCTTTTATAGCTTTGGGAACTGGATAGATAGGAGTGTTAGCAGAACTCCTACAAGGAGTAAGAACACCCTCCTGTAGTAACGCCTCTATTACTGGCTTAATACCTTCAACTGATTCAGGGGATAAGGGGTATTGAGGTAGTCTAGGTACTGGTAGTGTGGGGTATCTATTTAACCGCACAGGGGCAACTTGCATAAGGCCAGGAGTGTTTGCTCCTGTTACCCATATGGAGGGGTTAATTTTTTGTTTGACCTCTTCTGGAATTCCTCCCTCCATATCAGCTACAAATAAAGGCATGTATAACAGATCAGTTGCTTCCTCTTTTAACCTACGTGGTATGTCAATGACAGTTTTACCCGGGGATAAAGCAATGGTTACCCCCATTTTTTAAAGTAAATCTCGCCCTAATAAATTACAGGGGGAATGTGGAGACAATACAAATGAGTGTTCTGTTGAATGCTCTCCCAATGTCACCGGTACTGATTGTGAAACCCTTGCCGAGATTATATTATTACTTACTCCAACCAAAGAAACCCTTTCATTGGATAGTGGCAAGTTGGGGTCAAACACATTCAAAAGGGACCATGAAGCTTCTGTGTCTATGAGACCACACAAATCAATACCGTTTACATTTATTTCAACCATTGGGTCATCAACAGAATCAAATTCAATTACAGCTAGAGCTTGATCAAATGGATCATCTATATTGTCACCACATCCCACCTTATCCTAGCGCCCCCTACAGTCTTGTGCTATATGTCCACTCAATCCACACTTGAAGCAAGTGGGGGAGGAACGAGGTTGTAGGGTCGGAAGTCTTACTCTATTTGGGATGATTTGTTGGTATCGGGACTGAACTCTAGGGTTTATGCGTTGTCCCTCATTTTGTCTCCAATTGCCCCGCTTTTGCCGTGGTGCCCCATAATTAGAGATATATACCACTCCCGAAGGTGGATAAGGGGGGGGGCCGCTACCGGTACACCCTGAGGTGTTACCTGTACTGTAGATACTGGTACCCCCTTGGGCTCTGGGACTTTTTCCTTAACCTCTGGTAGTTGTATATTCATCATTTTTGTTTTCTCCTTCTTTTCTACCTTGTCTTTCCTTTTCTGTAACACTTCGTAAGCTAGTTGAGCAATCTCAACTAATTCAGGAGCAGGTTTCTTTCTCCATCCCACTGTACGAAGCTCTATTTCTTCCCTAAACTCAGGCAACATTCCACCCACCAATACATTCACCAACTCTGGTCGTTTCATATCACTTTCATCATCTGGAATCCAATCAGTATACTTCTGAATAGCATCTTTGAATCTATTCCAGTAATCGAACACATCCTCACCTTTCTTCTGCACAACATCCATCAATGCTCGCATATCTTGCCCCTTATCAAAAGTGGTTGTTACCCAATCTTTTAAAATTTCATTTAATCTGTTAATTGTTTCTTCATACACAACTGGTTCTAGTGGTGGATCTTCTACTTTCATTATCCCTTGATCATATGCTCCCTTATTTCTTGCAAATACATTCCATACATCCACATACTTCTCTGCTACAACACAATCAATCAAGATCCACATATCCATATATGTAGCCTGTTGCGTTTTTTCTATCCACATCAACTTTTTATACCATTTCTTTGGACATTTCTCTAAGTTGGGCAGATCAGCAACAATTGCCCTAATTTCATTGGGTTTCCAGGGGACATAAACTTTTCCTATTCTTGCGGTATAATTCCCTTCGTCATCTTCCTCTCCCGGTAAAGCTACCTCTCTCAAGGGCATTTGTCCAAATGGTTCTAATTTGGATCTCTTTTGTCCTCTGTCTATCTTCTGGGGTACGCTGAGGCAGTAATCCCAACCATTTCACCTGTTGCCTAGTTAACACAGGTGATGCAAGATCCCTAGATCCCCTTGCTGAAGGAGTACTAGTATCAGATTTACTTAATTTATTAAATCTTGCCAAGGCATCTGCTCTTGCTGGAGTGTACTGCCACAGTTCCCCATCTTTTTCAAATGTCATTGTACCATCTACATTATAGAATGGTTCCTCTCTACGGTAATGTAGGGAAAACTGTTTAGAAACAAGTTTACCTATGTGTCTACGCTGTGGGGTTTCTGTCATAATACTTGGATTAGCCTGCTGATAACCAGATACTTCTCCTATATCATCACTAGCTGACTCCCCTCCTGTAGTTTCCACTTGCTGTACCATAGGTGCAGACGCTCCTGACAATTCCCTTCTTATTGAGTCATAAGGGGAAGCCCAAGCATTGGGCATCTCATCCTCATCTTCTACATGTAAAGCAGCTTTCTCTGAGCACATTTCATAGGGGGGGTTTATATCCTTCCTGGATACTTCTTCCCAGGCTGCTAAACATTCAATCCCCCAACAATCAGACATTTTAAAAAGCAGGTTAAACAATGCATCAATTGTAGGTGTACTAAGGGACCCCTCTGGCGGCCACCATTTAGATGGGTCCTTCTTATACTCCTTTTTTGTTAGTTTACACCATTTCACATGATGTTTCAGGGCATCTGGGTCTCCACTCACCATCATTCTGATGATAGGAGCACTTGGTTGTAATTTGGCAATACTTAGCCCTGTTGCTTTTGCTATTTTTAATAACTTTTTTGCCCTATCTTTTGTTAACCCAAATGTATTTATGACAGGCAAAACATTTTTTTCCCATATTTATCACAATTTCTCATTAGTCTCTTCAGAAATGACAATTTGGAACTTCGGGACTGAGAGCTCCACCGTTTATCGTTATGGCTGTGTACCAGCAGCCCAGTACATAAGTTGAGATATCTCACTCGTTCTACTCTCAGAAGGACGTCTCCTTTCTGAGTGTCAATAGGCTAGTCCCTCTCTAGACTCCCTATTCCAGAGAACATACTGCAGGTCATTCACCCATTTGTGGCTATCCGCTGAAGGCAAACCTATCCGCCTTAGGACCACAAATGTTCAAAAAATCATACATACAAAAAATTCAACACCACCAACTTCTACTCACTCTTTAGAAATTGTGGTACCTGCACTTATACATCCCTTTACAATATATGTATACATTGTCATTTCTGGAGACAAGGAGAAAAGGCAAGTGCTTAAATGATCATTCTTTAGCATGCTTAAATTATAATAGGTACCTTTAACATTCTCAGTAATCATGCAGAGACAGAATGCAGGCAAAATCAAATAGGAAACTTGTTTACCTTCTGTGGTTGCACTCCCCCAACCGGCCCCTCAACACCGCACAGAAAAGACAGTTTATATCATGAGAAATATAAATTTTTCTCACCTGAGGCCTCTTTGCTGCTGTCTGTCCTGGAGAGGATGGAGAGCCGGTGGTGGAGATGCAGACAAGAAGACAAGACTAGGGGTCCCCAATGTCAAGTAGAGCCTTGAAATAAAAGACATCAACGCCAGAAGAGCTGCATTTGTCTCATGTATGTTTACTTCAGAATATGCACTGTACATACAGTGGATCACTTCTCTGGATCGATAGTGATACAGGTTACAGAGTGGTACAGACTTTAATAGCAAAATTTAATATTGTAGTCTATGTCGGGCAAAAACCCAAAGTTATACATCACAAGTACGCATTTTACTAAGTATTTCAACACAGCTTTTGGCCAGCTTTTTGGGTCATCTTGACCTGGCTAATTTTTAAGTGTCAAGTTATTTTGACAAAAAGGAAGAATAATTATTTGGAAGAATTTAATTTGACTTTTAGACAGGGACTTTCCGTATCAACATCTTTCCATATCACATCTTTTCCGAGAATTGTGTCATGTCATTGGAAGAACATTTAATGTCAACTGGTCAGCTACATGTGTTGCAACACCAAAAGAATTCAGAAACATTTTAGAGCCCTTGCACACTGGGGCGGTTTGCAGGCGCTATTGCGCTAATAATAGCGCCTGCAAACCGCCCCGAAAGTGCCGCTGCTTTCATTCCAGTGTGAAAGCCCCGAGGGCTTGCACACTGGAACGATGCGCTGGCAGGACGGTAAAAAAAGTCCTGCCAGCAGCATCTTCGGAGCAGTGAAGGAGCGGTGTGTATACCGCTCCTTTACCGCTCCTGCCCATTGAAATCAATGGGACGGCGCGGCTATACCGCCAGCAAAGCGCCTCTGCAGAGGCGCTTTGCGGTGGTATTTAACCCTTTCTCGGCCGCTAGCGGGGGGTAAAACCGCCCCACTAGCGGCCGCATACCGACGGTAAAACGCCGCTAATAATAGCGGCGTTTTACCGCCGACGCCGCCCCCCGCCCCAGTGTGCAAGGGCTCTTAGTGAAAAATAAGAAATACAAATTCATGTTGAAGAGAAACTCTGGATACATAGCAAGATATGGCTCATATATTTCATATCTTCACAGCAGCATGGCGGGAGGAATTGTATTTTAAGAAGGCAGATTTATATTGGGTGAATGAATGCTGGGAGTTGGTTTTACGCCACACTCGCTCCAGTGCTCGGCTATATCTCTTAAGGTTTCTGGTGTTGTCGGTCTGTCAAGGTTGTAATAGTCGGGGCCTGACATTTTGTGTGTTGAGAGGCGCAAGAGAGTCCAGTGAGGATGAAAGTGAACTGTTGTAGATAGAGGTGGCCAGGTCAGGGTAAGACAGGGATGAGATTTTGTCATGGAGTTGGTCAGTTGCAGAGTAAAAAAGAGAAGGAATAAAGTGGTGAAGGTTTCTGCTGGTAATTGTTTTCTGCTTAGTGGGACAGGTGGTTGGAGACTGCACATTGTGAAAGTATTGAGGTTGTGGTCAGAGTGAGGAAAGGGGGTGTTGGTTAGGTTGTAGGGGGTGCAAATATGGGAGAAAACAAGGTTGAGGGTATTACCATCAGAGTGTGTGGGGGACTGTGTCCATTGTGTAAGGTCAAAGGATGAGGTTAAGTTGAAAAGTTGAGATGCAGCTGGGCTGCTAACATTGGCGGGGATGTTGAAATCACCAAGGTTAATAAAGGGTATTGCAGAGGAGAAAAAGTAGGGTAGCCAGGCAGAGAAGTCATCAAAGAAGCATGACACTGGTTCAGGAGGCCAATAGATCACTGCAATCCTTAGAGAAATGGGAGAAAACAGATGAATGTCTCAAAAGAAGAGAAGGATAGAGAAGGAGGGGTAGACAGGACTTGAAAGGTGCTCAGTGGGGATAGAAGCAAACCAACTCTACCTCCTTTCTGTCCACTGGGTCAGGGGGAGTGAGTCCAGTGGAGGCCTCCATGGGAGATAGCTGCATGCGAGGCAGAATCTGACTTTTGAAGCCATGTTTCCGTGATTGCAAGAAGGTTAAGGGAGTAGGAGACAAAAAGGTCATGGACAGAAGTGAGCTTATTGCAGACAAAGCGGGCATTCCAGAGGGCACATGAGAAGGGGAGGGTGGTTTTTGGGAGCAGGGGGATCGAGATAAGATTGAGAAAATTGCGGCTGATGTTGGAGGAGGGAGGGTGCTGGATGTAGGGGTGAGATACTGGAGGACCAGAATTAGGGGCGATATCCCCAAAGGTTAGCAGAAGAAGGAGGATAAGATAAGTAAGATGGGAGTGGGAGGTGTATGAGTGCACATGCTTTCCTGTCTTTGTGTGTAGGTCAGCAGGTGGGTTAAGTATTAGCAGGAGGTGATGCGAGCAGTAGTAGGGAGAGGGTAGAAGTGATGGTGATATGTACAAATTTTGGGGTGGAGAAGAGGGGAAAGGAAGTGAGAATTTGAAAGCAGAGGATACTAGTATGAGAAGGCAGAGTAGAGGGGACATATTAAAGGGTAGTGGGGATAGGATTCAGACTTGCAGGGTGCCTTCCAAAGTGGTGGTTTGTGGTCAATCAAGACTAAAGCAGAGTTCTTTGTGATCTTTTCTTGCTGCTTTCATTATCCTGCTTTAGTTAAACTGCTGTGTTCAACTGCTAATTACTCCTGCAGAAAAATTACTCATAGCTGCAAAAATTGCATTTAACAAGAACATGGTAACACATACTGTATATAACATACACTGAATAATTAGCAGTACTATAGAGTAAACCTCACCTGTGAGTGTGCATTGCCCCTATAATGATGCATATAGTATGTGTCATGCATTATAATGTATCACAGCACCTACTACTATCCCCGATGCAAGAAGACATTTACACCAAAATATTAAAAGCTTATTCATTAAAAAAATAATTAATTAATTAATTAAGTTCAGCAAATTAAAGCAGCTTCTAAGAACAGAACTACTCACAAATACTAGCTTTCTATAACATCCACTACCCCAAACCTTTAAGTCCCCCTGTTAACTATATATGAGCACATATGTATTAAAAACCTTAGGGGAAAGGGTCTTTCTTAATTTAACACTATATAATGACCTCAACACACCTGCACTCACAGATAAACTACTTTATATGACTAAATGGGAATCTGAATTAGGTTCACAGTTTTCCACTCAGGAGTGGAATTCTATGTGGATTAATTTGTGCAAATGTATGAAATTGTTAACAATAAAAGAAACTGCAATAAAACAGTATACCAGATGGAATTACACACTCTCTCATTTAAACATCATATACCTGGAGGTTTCTCCTTAAGCTTTAGAGGATGCCTCCATTCTGGTGAATTTTTGCAAATTTTTGGGGAATACGAACAACTATCACCCACAACTATCTACTATTTCAAACTATACCCAATATATCTCCTCCTCTAACACTTTTGATTAATACTATCTGTGTTGCAACACACTGTGCAATAGCCCTCCATTGGAAAATTACAGTAGTTCCCTTCCCTCAAATAGCAACAAGAGTAGAAGAGATTAAGATTATGGGAAATATATTCCAAAAACACTTAACAATACAAAGAAAATTGTTGATGTCAAATGGGACCCCTGCTTTCTTTATAAAAACCATGATTAATGTTTAAATTTCAAATATGAACATTATAACATTGCAATTATGCTGCGTACACACGATCGGACATTCCGACAATGATATCCTGTGATTTATTTCCGACGGATGTTGGATCAAACTTGTATTGCATACAAACGGTCGCACAAATGTTGTCGGAAATTCCGAACGTCAAGAACGTAGTGACATAACACTCGTACGATGAGCCGAGAAAAATGAAGTTCAATAGCCAGTGCGGCTCTTCTGCTTGATTCTGAGCATGAATGGAATGTTGTGCGTTGGAATTGTGTTCACATGATCAAAATTTCCGACAACCGATTTTGTTGTCGGAAAATTTGAGAACCAGCTCTCAAATTTTTGTTGTATTTAAATTCCGACAAAAAATGTCTGAAGGAGCCTACACACGGTCGAAATTTCCGACAACAAGCTCCTATCGAACATTTGTTGTCGGAATGTCCGATTGTGTGTACGCGGCATTAGGTTTCTCTCCGTTAGTTCTCCATTTTATCCTTAATTTTCCTATATAGAATTCAAAATGGAACAACAACTAATGAGAAGAATACTATATGAAACATTTATTCAATGTATAAAATATTTTTACTCTTATTGTTTACCCAATTTTGTATTTTTTTTTTACTTTTTCAAAATTGAGAAGGAGCAAATTAATGTGTACATGGAATCTTGATACCTAGTGCAATAGTAACTGTAATATATAAACATATATATACTGACTATGTACTATAAATGCTACTTCTCCTGTTGTTATAAAAATCCTTTTTGAATAAAAAAATAAAATTAATGAGACAGTAAATACCGTATTTATCGGCGTATAACACGCACCGGCGTATAACCCCAATTTAGGAGGGAATTTTAAGGAAAAAAAAACTTTTAGGAGGGAAGTTGAAGGGAAAAAAACTTACATTTAAATGCCCATCATTGCAGCCTTCTCAGTGCAGCCTTGCCCCAGTGCAGCCATGTCAGTGCAGCCTTGTCAGTGCAGCCTTCCCAGTGCAGCCTTCCCCAGTGCAGCCTTGTCAGTGCAACAAATGTCAGTGCAGCCTTCCCCAATGCAGCCTTGTCAGTGCAGCCTTCCCCAGTGCAGCCTTGTCAGTGCAGCCTTCCCCAGTGCAGCCTTGTCAGTGCAGCCTTCCCCAGTGCAGCCTTGTCAGTGCAGCCTTCCCCAGTGCAGCCTTGTCAGTGCAGCCTTCCCAGTGCAGCCTTCCCCAGTGCAGCCTTGTCAGTGCAACAAATGTCAGTGCAGCCTTCCCCAATGCAGCCTTGTCAGTGCAGCCTTCCCCAGTGCAGCCTTGTCAGTGCAGCCTTCCCCAGTGCAGCCTTGTCAGTGCAGCCTTCCCCAGTGCAGCCTTGTCAGTGCAGCCTTCCCCAGTGCAGCCTTGTCAGTGCAGCCTTCCCCCAGTGCAGCCTTCGATCCTCTGTCCCTGCCACCCTGGGCTTCAAAATCGCCGACCGCGATTTGAAAATGGCGCCGCCAGCGCCGAAATACACAGAGCCGGTCCTCGGCTCTTCCCGGCGGCTCTCGTTCACTTTCGGCTCCACTCGTAGTCCCGAGCGGAGCTATCCGAACCTAGCCGAGTAGGTTCGGATAGCTCCACTCGGGACTACGAGTGGAGCCGAAAGTGAACGAGAGCTGCCGGGAAGAGCCGAGGACTGGCTCTGTGTATTTCGGCGCTGGCGGCGCCATTTTCAAATCGCGGTCGGCGATTTTGAAGATGTGACAGCTCGGGATCGCAGGGGATCGGCGTATAACACGCACCTGCGATTTTCCCCTGATTTTAAGGGGAAAAAAGTGCGTGTTATACGCCGATAAATACGGTATACATACACCTGATCGCTAAAATAATATATAAAGCTAAAACGCATTAATGTCATTTCAAAGATCAATTGGAATATTCTTAAATCTGCAGTTTACATTAAAATATTACCTGATGATCCTTTCATGAAGGTCCCTGTTCAGACTTTCTGTTACAGGGTGACAATGTTCTGTCCCTATCTACTATTGAGTTCTTGGGTTGTCACCGTGTTACCTAGGCTTCCTAGGGAGACAACACTATGATGTTTCAGCACACGTTATGCAGGCATGATCCACTGTTGTCACCATCAAATTGCAGCCCCGGGAAATTGCAAGCAGCCTTCACATGAGTGGTACATGTAGATATGAAGTAGCTGCAAATAATCTGCAGGCGATCAGGATGAAAAAAGTGTTAACGTATTTTATTAAAAAATGAAAAGTGTTTATAATAGACAGTGCTTTAGCAAACTAGATGCCATTCAGTTAGGGTTTACATCTAATCAAATTCACAGATTAATATATAAACGTTTTAGAAACAGATGGACCAGTGATATTTGGGACATCTGACTTGCTTTTCAGTAAAAGCATGAAAGAAAACTACAAATTCTCACAAGTCCACATAATTGCTCGACAATCTGTTTTATGTGGACTTTAATCCCAACCAAAACTTTCTATTTTGTTTTGGGTAGAACTTATTAGTGTTGGTCTAATTGAGGCTATCTGGGAGTAGGAAGGGTTATAGACGGTGGATGTCCCAGCAACCTTTTGTTTTTTCCAGTGTCTAATCAATTGAAGGTAGCTGCATATAATCCAGTTGTAGTGATGAAAGAGCCTGTTTCCTATATTGTCCTCCAAGAAACAGACTTTACTGATAAAACAAAAGTCCTGTCTTCTTCTACAAGTCTGTAAGAATCACTGTCAAACTTACAAATCTAACAGAAATTTTACCTCTTCTAGATTGTATCCCAATTGCAGGAGTAAGGCTTTAAATCCAAGTTAAATGTGTATCTGAGCACCCCAAATTATTCACAGCAAACTCATCCACCCATCTACCCATGTCTCCATGCTTTATTTTGTTAAGAAATCACTTTGAAAAACAGACGATTCATTTAGCAATTGCTTCCTGGTATCCACCTGCCCTTAGCTCAGGCATGCAGGCAGGAGGGTGTACTTAGCTGATAAACCCCCTTCTCCCTCCTCCAGATGGAAGTTTCTTAGGGCAGAAACCAGGAAAAAAAGGTTAAAACTATCTAAGTAAATATACCTATTTAATAATGCTAGCAGCATAAGGATTAAAACTAGTTAATGTTGATTGAGAGAGTTAAGTTCCACTTTAAAATAACTTTTTTGTTCAATCAAGAAGCAGCTGTGATCTTCTTAACCCACCCAAAATGTAAATACCTCTACTCTTAACAGTGGAAGTAATAATCAGTTTGTATACAGGATTTCCAAGAGGCCTTCCAGTGCCAGCAGAGCCAGATCATCCACACATCCAAAAACCTATTTGGGATACCTAGATTTCCCAGCTACCTTTATGCTTATCGGTAATTCAGGGGATAGTATCCTTGGTCAAAGCTGTGCACCTGCCTTTCTTTACAAGGAAGAATACACTTGTAGGCAGTTGGTATCTGATGGGACAGGCTATGCCAGTACAGCCAAAGCATATATTGCACGCTTACTGTGGCTACACTGCCTGGAGCCCCATTCTGCCTTAATACATCAGTACATCCAGTAACTGTTTCACTGCCTTTCCCAGAAGTGCACACGACAGAGCTTAAAGGCAAATTACAGCAAGCCTTCTGCATGGAATGTAGCATCCCTGGCAGTCTCCCTGGGCTGTTAGAACCAGCTACGAAAGCCTATTCAAGTTAAGTAATAGAAGGCAACATAAAATGAGTGTGATATTTGACACCGTTTTAAATAAACAAATGTATCAATATGTGGTTTGATAGATGTATTTGCAATTCTCAATAAGGCCCCTTTCACACGTGCGGACCGTATGTCCGTATTTCATCTATCCGTTTTCATCCGCTGACACCCGATATCATCTGTCCCCGCATGGTCCGATTCTGCAGACAGAGGAAAATCCTATTTTTCTTTCCGTCTGCAGAGCGGATCGGATGAACACAGACAGACGGTCCGTGTTCATCCGATCCCCCATAGGGGAGAGCGGAGATCTGACAGGGCGGTCCCTGTCATCCGCCGGCTCAGCGGGGATCAACAGAGCGCTCCCCGCTGAGCAAGCGGAGGTTCACGGGTCAGATCATGACGGATCCGTCCCGTGTGAAAGGGGTCTGAAGTCTCAAGGTACTCATTAGATATTTTTGTTCTAATTTTGTCCTTTTTGTGCTTGGTCCTTGACAATAGTTGCTCACAAAATATTGGTGCTGCCGAAAGCTGACGACATCAATAGGGTGTGATTGTGAAGAGTGGGAGATTTTTCTTGAGAAAATAAAACTTATAGAAGTCCAGTAAAGATACACAGTCAAATTTTTCTTCAGCCACATGTGTTCGCTAAATGTAAATGCATTTTTACAAAAAAACTCCCCCGAAAAAAAAAACAAATTTTTAATTAGGTTTACGATTTTGTGTTAGGCCGCATTCATAGCCATCTTGAGCCACAGGTTTGACACCCCTGACTTATCAGTTTTCAAGGACTGTGCACCAGCAACCATAACCTGAGGTTTCTACTAAACTCATTGAGAAATCAGCCAGCCTCCCTATATCATCCTGAGGTGACTCCTAAGGTGTTAAGTGTGCACTTTTCTGATACTCGGGAAAGTCAAAGCTAATGAGATACCTGTTAGTTAATTATACAGAACCAAGCGGGCTGCTTTAGTGGTGGATTTATTTTAAGTCGCTAATATCCGACAAGGCAAGTAAAATGAAACACTGACCTATTAATCAATTGGCTAATTAGACAATGCACTTTTAGGTGAGTATAAATCTCAGACCAGGGACAGTTAAGAAAATTGATGAACCATGTTTAAGAAAGTCTATTACTGATCTCACCCCACTGTGTCTGAGGAGGATGCCAATTCAGAAAGCAGCACAATTCCTGGCTCTCACAAGAACTATCCACTATAGGGGCAAATTCTATTTTAGGTTTTTGTTGACAGACTCTGATGCACAAATTCTTCTCAAGGTCATAAACCACTGAAACAGCACTCAGTAAATGTTCAGTTCTATTTCTGAATCAGAATTTATAGTTAAAGTATATCTAAAGATTTTTTCTTTTGTATAGTGTATGGAATAGTTAAAACTGCTTTCAGGTTTTCCTTTGTTGCTCGTCTCTGTATCCAATTAGAGAGATTTACATTGTTTTCTGTCATGCAGACACAACAGGAAGTGAGACAAAACCTCTCCAGTGTGAGGGAAAATCCTCTCCTAGTTGTCACGGAAATAGGTGTCCATTTGGAAAATTTTCACTCACCTCCTGTTCCAGTGACAACTGTAAATATTGTATTTCAGTTAACTTTCTCTCCTAGTGCCTTTAGATACACTTTTGCAAACTAGTGATACCATCATAATGCATTGATATAATATTAAGTATTAGGCTAGATTTTAAAGGTTCATTATAAGGTGTAGGAAAAGTTTTACAGCTTGGTCAAAGTAAAGCTAATGCTACGTTTGCTTGAGATTAGGCATAGGTAGTCATGGACATTTGGGGAAATAGTGACAAAAGCCCCATTCCTAAAATTATCAGTGCAAAAACCAGTGTACTACTATCCCTATCCTATAGAGCAGTGTTTCTCAAGCTTTTTACCTTTGAGGAACCCCTGGCGACAAGTCTGAGAGCTTGGGGAACCCCTGAACTATTTTTTTTATCTACAGGTCACGGAACATCGGTGTGATCAGCGAGCTGTAGATATAACAACAATTATGCTTAGAAATAGCATTAAGCAATAGAATACATATTAAAACTTACCTCCTTAATGTGAAGCTTGCTTGCTTTTTTTGCACAGATGCTCAATTGTGGGTCAAACCTAAGGGGGGCCAGGAGATAATAGTATAGGGGGGCCAGGAGATAATAGTATAGGGGGGCCAGAAGAGAATAGTATAGGGGGGCCAGAAGAGAATAGTACAGAGAGCCAGGAAAGAATAATACAGGGGGTGAGGAAGGGGAGGCCGGGAGAGAAATAGCATTAAGCAATAGAATACATATTAAAACTTACCTCCTTAATGTGAAGCTTGCTTGCTTTTTTTGCACAGATGCTCAATTGTGGGTCAAACCTAAGGGGGGCCAGGAGATAATAGTATAGGGGGGCCAGGAGATAATAGTATAGGGGGGCCAGGAGATAATAGTATAGGGGGGCCAGGAGATAATAGTATAGGGGGGCCAGAAGAGAATAGTATAGGGGGGCCAGAAGAGAATAGTACAGAGAGCCAGGAAAGAATAATACAGGGGGTGAGGAAGGGGAGGCCGGGAGAGAACTTTATAGTACAGGGGGGCAAGCGAGGATAGTATGGGGGCAGGGGGGGGGACAATACAGGGGGGCCAGGAGAGAATAGTACTGGGGGGCAGGAGAGAACAGTACAGGGGGGCCAGGGGGGAACAGTACAGGGGGGCCAGGGGGGAACAGTACAGGGGGGTCTGGGGAGAAGAATACAGGGTAGCCAGGAGAGAATAGTACAGGCCGGAGGCAGGAAGAAATAGTACAGGGGGGCCAGGAGAGAATAGTATAGGGGGGGCAGGGGAGAATAGTATAGGGGGGCCAGGGGAGAATAGTAAAGTAGTAAAGAGGGCCAGCAGAGAATAGTGCAGGGGGGCCAGAGGAGGAAAGTATAGTACGGGGTGGGGGGCAGGAGAAAACTGGATGGTAAAATGCTGGCATCTGTAAGGGTGTACCGTGAACCTCCATACAGAGATGCTTAGGGAAGCTGCTGGATTGCAATGGTATCTTGCGCGCCGATTCTTGTCCTTCCCTCCTCTCCTGTCCCCCACACACAGGCTCCTGGGATGAATGGGAGAGGGCTGCTCGCAACATGCGCAGGACAGTGATGTCAGTTTTCTTCCACATGCTGTCACATGTTTGGGGATGTGATCTGCCATTCATCTGCTTGTGATGAACGGCGGATCATGGAGGAACCCCTGGGGACCTCTCGCAGAACCCCGGTTGAGAAACACTGCTATAGAGACCAAAATGGCATTAGGCTTTATTCAGATTTAAACACACTACAATTTTTTGACCTATCTTATGTTCATCTGTCAAGATCTGCATAAGTTTTCGATTAAAACTTCAAGATAACATTTGGATCGAGTCACTGTCCGACAATTCTACTGAGACCGTAAATTACAGCTATCTTACCACAAATTTTTTTTCACTGAAGATCTCTATAATCTTATTGTGGACCAAAGTAATTTCAATGTATAACAATACATTGCTGCCAACCCAAATTCATACTTTGCCAGGCCATTCAATTGGAAACCTATTACAGTTTCCGAAATAATTTTTTTTTATGCCTAACCCTTAACATGGGCATTACAAAATGAATGGATTGCAGTCATATTGGCCCACAGACCCAATTTATCATATACCCATGTTCTCTGCTGCAATGGACAGAAAAAGTTATGAGATAATGATGCGTTTTATGCATTTCAATGACAATACCCTCTATCGTCCTCGGGGTGACACTGACCATGACCAGCTTCACAAAATTCAGCCCCTTATAAATCTCCTTTACTAAAACTTTGCAGATGTGCAAAAGCCCCAACAAAACATCTGCATAGATGAGTCCCTAGCACATTTTACTGTCAGGCTTGCAATTAATCAATATCAATCCAGCAACCGTGCCAGATATGGGGTCAAACTGTATAAGCTCTGTGAAAGGGCCACAGGCTATACATATTGTTTTAGAATTTATGAGGGAAATGACAGTGGAGACCCCCCCCAGATGCCCAGACTACATGAGGAGCAGTGGCAAGATAGTATGGGACTTGGTGTCACCCTTGTTCCTAAAGGGGTACCATTTGTACGTGGACAACTTTTATACAAATGTGCCACTTTTTAGACAATTGTTCATTAATCACTTTAAGACCAGGCCTCTTTTTCAGATTCGGTGTTTACAAGTTAAAAACACGTTTTTTTGCTAGAAAATTACTTAGAACCCCCAAACATCATACATTGGGAAAAAATTCACTTTTTTGAATAAAAAAAATCAGACAACAGTAAAGTTAGCCCAATTTTTTTTATATCGTGAAAGATAATATTACGCTGAGTAAATTGATACCCAACATGTCACGCTTCAAAATTGCTCCCGCTAGTGGAATAGCGTCAAACTTTTACCCTTAAAAATCTCCATAGGCGATGTTTAAAAAATTATACAGGCTGCATGTTTTGAGTTACAGAGGAGGTCTAGGGATAGAATTATTGCTCTCGCTCTAACGATCACAACGATACCTCACATGTGTGGTTTGACCACTGTTTTCATATGCGGGCACTACTGACGTATGCGTTCGCTTCTGCGCGCAAGCTCGCCGGGACGGAGCACTTTAAAAAAATTTTTTTCCTTATTTATTTTATTTTATTTATTTTTATACTTTTTTTTTTTTTTTTTAAATTGGGTCACTTTTATTCCCATTACTGTAAACATCCCTTGTAATAGAAAAAAGCATGACATTAAATATGAGATCTGGGGTCAAAAAGTCCTCAGATCTCATATTTGGACTTAAATGCAATAAAAGAAAAAAAAATGTTGTCATTTGAAAGAAATGACAACAGAAAAATGTGCCTTTAAGACGTATAGGTGGAAGTGACGTTTTGACGCCGCCTCCGCCCTGCTATGGTATAGAGACGGGTGGGGGCTATCTTAGCCTCACTCGTCTCCATACCCAGCCATGGACAGGTCCCGATCTCCTCCGCTGCTGCCAATGGCTCCGGTAAGCGGCGGAGGGCACAGGAGAGCGGCGGGAGGGGGGCCCCTCTCCCGCCACCAATAACGGTGATCTCATGGCGAATCAGCCACAAGAGACCACCATGATCATTAACTGAACCGCCGGCTGAAGAGATGGATACCTTGGTTGTGGCAGCAGCTGCTGCCATTACTGAGATATCCCTCTTCAAAGTCAGGACGTATATAGTCGTGCAGCGGTCGGTAAGTGGTTAAAGAAATTGGCTGCTGTGGCACCATGCAATCTAATCGCTGAGGCTTCCCCCAATAGCTTGTTAACACCCCACTCAGAAATGGGGAGACTGCCTGCTTGCAGAATGAATAACTACTCACAGTGAAGTGGAAGGACAAATAGGAAGTATTCATCCTGTCTTCCATTCACCCACACACAATGGCCCAAATTAGCACGGCATTTTGTGTCATTAAATAGCCCCTCTATGTCCACGACTATAATCTTTATATGGGAGGCGTAGATTTTAATGACTAAACGATAAAGCCATATTTCTCCATCTGCAGTTTAAAAAAGAATGTGTATGCCCAAGCATTAGGAGAGATTTCTTCATCTACATGGATTGATGTGAATGGAAGAATCTGTTAGGTCATGCGCTGAAAGAAAAAAAAAAAAAAAGAACATTACATTTATGCCCAACATTATAAGAGTGGATGGATGTGTGGAGGAATATTCTAATTTTGAGCATACCATACGCTTTTTCTGGCATAGATTTCTTCATCCACATTGATCAACGTGAATCAAGGAAATTCTCTCTTTTTTTCTTATTCAGCCCACGGCCATTGGTTTTCGGCCCCTGTACGCGGCTACTCACTCATGTGGTATCCCCATACTTGGGAGAAGTATAAGTAGCAGAATGTGTTTTGGGGTGTATTTCCAGATATACCTATGGCATGTGTGTCAGCAAAAAAATCATAGACTACCAACTGAAAGTACAGGGATGGATATTTGGCGCACAAAGGGGAGAATCCCACAGGTCAACTAGGTTGCCCTTGCATACATATAAAAAGTTGATGAAAGCATATATAAGAACTTATGGGAAAGCATATATAAGAACTTATGGAAAAGTCTATAAGAAAGTCTCTGGATCTATAAAGGATGTCAACACTTAAGAGCAGCCGGTTCCAATACTAGAAGGTACTCTATGAACAATAGGGCTGGAAAATCTGTGCTCCAGTATATATATATATATATATATATATATATATATATATATATATATATATATACCACATCGTAGATGGCCCCCAGCATGGCCTGACGAAGGAGCATGCATGCTCCGAACGCGTGTCACCTCATCCCGGAAGTGACGTCACCTTTTGGTCTTCAGCGTCCTCAGCCTCCGCAAGCACTGCGGTCAGTGCTGTAATCCACTGGCGCAGCCACCAGCTTGGACAAAGAGACACCCAGCGGGACAATCCGGGAAGTGCACAGCGAGACATATATGATTTTACAAAATGCGATTTCTTCTACTCTTGTAAGTTGTTTACTTTTACCAATTAAAGTGTTTTTTAAACTATTGCACTTAGAAGTGCTGTTCCCCTTCCTCCCTACCAACTGAAAGTACATGTCTTCGGTAAAAGCTCTTCTCCTGCTGTAACAATTTATGGGCTGAGAATAATAGCTCAAGAAGGTAAAAAGGAATTCAGATTTGATAAATGTGAATTTGTGGAAAATAATTTCTATGTAGATGAGCTGAAATCTCTGCCTACAGGAGAATTGATTGATTCTCTCAGGAGAACTTAGGATATGCTTGCCACTTGCAACCTCAGGCTTCACAAAATTGTCTCTTAACAGTGACAAGGTAAGGAAAGCCTTTCCCTCTGATGACCATGCTGTTAGTGTAAAGGGATTTGGGCTAGGAATGGATCTTTCCCCTATGCAACGTAGTCTCAACGTAGCCGTCTGCCTTGGAATGTCAGCCAAGAGATGTTCACATTTCAAGTATCAACTTGTGAAAAGCCCTTCAAGCGAGGAGTTTTGTCTGCTGTGAACACAACAGCATCTACAATCCTATAGGTTTCATAGCACCCTTTACCATTCAGGGTAAGATCAAAGACAGTCTAAAGGCCCATACACACGATTGGACTTTTTGACAACAAACATGCAAATTAGCTGTTTTGGGGCAACATCCGACCGTGTATATGCTCCATCGGACAAACTTTTTCAGTTTTCATCGGACTTTTGTTGGCTGTGCGAATGAACAAACTTTCCGGCAACAAAAGTCCGATGGAGCAAAGTCCGATTGTGTGTACACAAAGCCATCAGACTTTTGTACAAACTACAGTACCTGCCTGCGAGAATGTTTCCAGCACGATCCCATCGCGCTGATTCTCGGCGACACGGTACTGTACATCTCGCGCTGGCTGCAATAGGAAAAACACATTTTCCTATTGCAGCGAGCATGAGAGGGAATTCCCCTCTGGGAGCATACCAGGCCCTTAGGTCTGGTATGGATTTTAAGGGGAACCCCCTACGCCGAAAAAAAGGCGTGGGGGTCCCTCCAAAAGCCATACCAGACCCTTATCCGAGCACGCAGCCCGGCCGGTCA
The DNA here is from genome assembly GCF_042186555.1 of Aquarana catesbeiana. Lineage (NCBI taxonomy): Eukaryota > Metazoa > Chordata > Amphibia > Anura > Ranidae > Aquarana > Aquarana catesbeiana. The sequence continues at coordinate 206,501,919 of NC_133332.1, read as the reverse complement.
GGAAAGGGGGTGGGGACAAGCGAGCGCCCCCCCTCCTGAGCCGTACCAGGCTGCATGCCCTCAACATGGGGGGTGGGCGCTTTGGGGCAGGGGGGCGCCCTGCGGCCCCCCTCCCCAAAGCACCTTGTCCCCATGTTGTTGAGGACAAGGGCCTCTTCCCGACAACCCTGGCTGTTGGTTGTCAGGGTCTGCGGGCGGAGGGCTTATCGGAATCCGGGAGCCCCCTTTAATAAGGGGGCCCCCAGATCCCGGCCCCCACCCTATGTGAATGAGTATGGGGTACATCGTACCCCTACCCATTCACCTGGGGAACAAAGTGTCAATTAAAAAAAACACACTACACACACTACACTACACACTACACACTCCACTCTGTTCTCCCAGTGTCCAGTTCCTCTCCCGCTCTCCGGCCTCTTCTCCCGGTGTCTGGCTTCTTCTCCCGGTCTCTTGTTCTTCTTCCGGGCTCCTCCGCTATCTTCTGCTCTTTTGCCACTCTTTTGCTAGCGGTGGCCCGGTCTTCTCCATCGTCTTGTGCCCTCTTCTCTTCTTCTGATGTTGACACGATGCTCTCTCCCACTGTAATGCTGTGTGTGAGGTGTGCAATGACTTATATAGGCATGGGGCGTGGTCACCGGGTGATGTCACCTGGTGACCCCGCCCCTTATGACATCACAGTCCCGGGGCATGATGGGACTGTGATGTCATAAGGGGGTGGGGTCACTGGGTGCTCGCTCGTCCCCACCCCCTTTCCTGACCGGCCGGGCTGCATGCTCGGATAAGGGTCTGGTATGGATTTTGGGGGGGACCCCCACGCTGTTTTTTCAGCATAGGGGGTTCCCCTTAAAATCCATACCAGACCCAAGGGCCTAGTATCCTCCTGGAGGGGAACCCATGCCGGTTTTTTATTTAAAATTTGGCGTGGAGTTCCCCCTCATGATTCATACCAAACACCTGTCGGCAATGCTTGTCGCTCATCACAAAAGGAAAAAAAAAACATTTTTCCTTTCCCGATGAGGGAGCCAGCTCGGTGCTGGCTCCCGCGACTGGGCTCGCAGGTGTCAAATCTCACCTATACAGAAGTTGACCAAGGGGTGGCAGTAAAGAGCTGAAAAACCACGTGATTTGGTGAAAGTTGGATGAAAAAGTCCTGCCGTGTGTATGCTTAATTAGTTTAAGGCCAACGCCCTTTGTACAAAAATCCACGGGAAAGTTTGTACAAAGTCCTATCGTGAGGCTTAAGACAGCTTACATCTGAAAACACATATTGGGACATCCCATTACCGAGAGAGAAACAACAAAAAAGCAATCATGGAAAGAGTCCCTGAAAGCACTAGAATAACTTCAAACATTGAGCTCCTACATTTATGCATCCCTAACGAATGCCACCAGAAGAGAAATCCATGTTTTTTTTCTGAAGCCTCCATTGAAACTGTAGCTGCTGTAGCCTGCCTTAAAGTTATAGATCCAAGAGACAAAGTGTGGGTTTTGCCCTTGGTTAGCCCAAGCTGACCACAAAACTAGAACATGCCATTCCAAGGCTTGAACTTTGTGCAGCAATGTTAGTCATTTAAATTGCTGAGCTTATAAAACATGAAATAGGTTTTAAAATAGAATCTTTTCACTTTTACACAGACAGCAAGATAGTTACATACATACATACACAACCAAACAAAACAGTTCTACGTGTATGTCAGTAACAAAGTAGAATGAATCAGACGGTTCTTCAAACCTGATCAATGTGCCTAACCCCCAACCTGGCTGATCATGACACCTGTGCAGTATCAGCCACTGCATTTCTGTACTGCATTCTGCCACTGCATTCTGTTTCTGCAAAGCACATCCCACCATTGAATAGGATTCATCTTCTAAACCAATAACTTGATTCAAAGTGAGTTAAGAAGGAGTGGTGCTTGTTGCTGCCTTCCCCTCTGAAGAACTTGATTCAAAGTGAGGTAAAAGGACTGGTGAATGTTGGTGCCTTTCCCTCTAAAGATATACTAATAAACTGTCTTCTGTGCCATCTTACAGACACCAGTAGTGAATTTCAAGTTTTATAGTATGTCAATGCTTGCATTCTCTTGTTCTCCCTTTTCTTCTCTTTGATATTTTTCCTGGAATTGAATCTTCACTTAATGTTTGGACTTGATTTTCAATTGTTTTAATATTTAAAATGATAGATTTCAACAGGGAGTATCATATTACACATGCATTGTTGATTTGTTTGCTTTTAATAGTCTTGTCCCTACCTCACTCTGTAGCTAGCAGATGCTCTATATAGTTAGTTCCATCCTTCTTCTTCATGCTTTAGCCTCCATTCATCACATGTACTGCATTCTGATGGAGCTAGACCCACTATGATTTTTTTTTTTTACCTATTTGATGTTCATCTGTCAAGATCTGCACAAGTTTTTGATCGAGTCACTTGTTGCCTATTCTACTGAGACCGTAAGTTACAGCCCTCTTGCCACAACAGAATTAGTTATAGAGATCACACGTTCTGTGGTTAGATTGGAGAGGAAGAATGCTAATTCTGCAAAAAAAATGCCATAACCCACTTTTTTGTCCTTCAGACCTAGTTGAGCAGGACCATATTTTTCTTTAGTCACAGCAATATAGTCGGGATCCATATCAATTTTATGTTATAAACCAAACACTGGGACTGGAAGCAAGGCAGGATTGGCTAGCAGGGCATTTCAGAAGTCAAGGGGTGGGTGGCCTGTACTTTCTTAGAAATTTGACATTTTTATATTTAAAGGAAAGAAAATATCGACCACAGATACCTTGCTTGCATGGGTAAAGCACTATTAGCCTTTTACTGCTACCACTTGTCAGACAGGAACACAAATTTATCTGCTTTCCTTGTCAGAATAGCTGTCCAATCCTAATACACAGTAATGTTAGGCTGGCCATACATGAATTGTTTTTTTTTCGATCAACCAGCGGGCTAATCAAAAAAAACGAAACAGATTCCCCCATCTACACAAGCAAGGTGGATGGAGAAATCCACGCTCCCTGCTGTCTTATTGTATTATGACAGCATGGACTCCTCTTGAGCAAAGGAAAATTTTCCAACAAGTCGGTTCAAGAGAAGTCCATCATTAGATCATCTTCTTTGGAATGATAATGTCCATAGATGGATCAACATTTGTCTGGTCCCTAACCGAAACAAGCCAAATTTAGATCCATCTATGGGCAGGTTTAGTACTACATAGGTGAAGTAGTAAATAACATAATCTTATTCTGTAATGTTGAAGATGTTAAAATAGTAGTAAGGTTTTTTTTTTACCCCTTTTATACTTACCTAGGTGGATGCAGCATGGGACCAATGCTGCATCTGTCCCCCGTCATCTCTACACTGAGAACCAAGCCATCGAACATCACCGATGACTCGGTTTCCACAGATCCCAGAGAGGAGAGCTACTGACTGTCAATCAGCAGCACTCCTCTCTGCTCTTCCACTCTCACTGGAGCTGTGCTGTGGAGGGGCGGGGAGCGGCCGTCTCTGGCTCTCAGCGGCTTGCTGAGAGGCTGAGACAGGCATCACTCCAGGCACCTGGTGGATCCAGACTTTGTTGTGATGACGCAGTGCCTGGACTGATTCCAGTGATGTCAGCAGAGAGTGGTCTTCAGACCGCTCTCTGCTGAAAACGGGTCTCAGGAGTGCAAAATAAGTTACACTCCTGTGACCCATAGGAGAAGACCAACCAAACAAGCTCAGGCTGGACTTCTCCTTTAAGCTGCTTCCTTTCACTAGTTTCAGGGTATACACCCCAAAATGATTGCCAGTATATCTGTGAAGGTTCTCATTTTCCCATATCATGATATAGTTACTTTTACATATATGGAGTAGTAAGTCACATTCAGCTGATCTTACAATATTCTGTAATGCTGAAGACAATTTCAGAAGAAATCCAGTTGACTGTGACTAACTATTTATATAACACTAGCTTTACCATGACCTAGATATATGGAAACCTTCACAGAAATATGATTGTTTGTTTTTTTCCTTCCTTTTTAAGTTTGTATGTTCTATCATATACACACAGTTTGTTTAATGACACGTTCCAGTGGTAGATGTATTTATTATCTCATCACCTACTATCTCTAACAAGCACCTGAGTCACCTCCTCCTACCAGTAATTACAATGCCGCACAAACACACTAATCCTACAATAATTACACCTCTACCATTACACCCAGCTCCAATTACACGATTGGTACCTGCCTCGCCTCTGACAGTGCCAGAGGATATGAAATATTCATAAACTGGGCCCCAGGATTTCGGCAAGTGACTTGTTTTTTTTGTTTTTTTGAGCGGCAAATGTTCATCTTAAGCTGGTAAGGGTTAATGCTGAGCATGTTTGTTGATAAGAAATGCACAATGCAAGGCAGGAGAACAGAATAAAAGTATAAATAAATCTCATGAATATTTCAGAACTCTGGATTTAAAGCGCAACTCCAGACAAACTGTTATAAAAGCACCCATTTACTGTAGTCAAGTTATGAATTTAACAAAATATAAAAGAAAGTAAGTTGTAGTGAGGTGGGATTAAATGCACACAAAAGTGTGATGTCAGCCTGAAACAGAAGGAATCCTCACATCTTAATTCCAACACAATCTAAAAAATAAGAGGTGTAGTACTCATTTTAGGATAGGATTTTAGTATACATGAAAATGATTTCTTTATGACCCTAGAGCTAACTGTGTATCCAGAATGGCTGGTTTATAGCAGAAAGACTAAGATTATAAAGCCATTTATTCCAAACTCTATACAGCTATTTCATATGCGTTGCCTAGGGAGACAGAGACTAGGTATAAGCAGACATGTCACGTTGAGGGGGAACCCAAAAGCTCTCTACTAAACCTGTAATTCTAGATAGTTACATGGTTGGCGTCAGGGACATAAAAGAAAGATTTGCATGACTCATTACATCATCATTAAATGAGGTTTTGAATTTGTGATAGAAGTGATACCGCGCACATACCTTCTGTCTTAAGAAGTTGCAAAGCTGAAGTAAAAAAAGAAATAAAAATTACAGTCAAACATTTTTTTAGGATACTGTCACGTTTTAGCCTGCAGTTTCTTGCCTGTGAAATTCTTACCTCTTTGTGGAAGTGGTTCTGCTAGACCTGTGATTCTATTCAAATGTGTTGTTTGGCTTCAGTGTTCACCTTAGGGTTTCCACTTTTTCTTCAAGCCAAGCCTGAACACTTTAGCGGCGCACAGTACATTTTTTTGTTTTAGCAAACACTATAGGATTGTAACAGTCCTTGGACACCTTTGGGCATTCTCAAGAGAATAGTAATGCGGCACACCTAGTGCCCCCTCACCCTCCTGTCACGCCCGGGTCTGAGCCACATTCCTGTCTGAATAATGTGTCTGGGTTCCAAGTGGATGTAAACCCGGACACATGAAACCTGGACTGTCTGGTTGAATGCGGACAGGTGGCAACCCTAGTTCACATATGGGTGTCACCTGCTATGCTGTGAGTTTATATTTCCTTTCCTTCTATCACTTCCTGGCCCACCTCCCAGTTTGCTTCACTATATCAGAAATGCTCAGTGCAGTCCGCGTTACCTGACCAACTTTCCAGTGTCTCTAAGCTGCGGATTCCCCTTGCATTACTTGTTGGAATACAATGGTCATTTGTATTTTGTGCAACAACTACATCACCCAGTAGATGCCAGTGTTTACAAGTTTCTAGCTGCTCTGTGGTAAACGCTTTTGTCTTTTCTCTGTTTCATAAAAGTTCCTGTTCCCGTTTTCAGTTAAACAGCAAAGCCCATGTGGACTGTTTATTCTGTAGGGCTATATACAGAAATGTCTAACATTTGTATTCTGTGTCTGACTTCCGTGTACCAACCCTGGCTTTGTTTATCGTTTTTTCTTGCCTGCAGCCCACCCTTTTAATTTCCCGGATCCTCTTCAGTCTCGTCTCATCTGTACTCTGCATACACGTGTGGTCTCTGTAGCGTCAGCTGGGCATACCCTGGGGGCCACAACCTGGTTCCAGCTTGCTGCAAGTCCATTCCTATCCTTAGGGGTCCTGCTGAGGAATTAGGCTGGGGTTTAGACTCTGCACCCTGGGGAACCCTGAGTTGGCATTCTACAAGGGCTCACTACCACAGATATTGCTATTATGAAGCTCTGACATTTACTGTATATTTACATTACCTTTCTACAATCCTCATGCACCCTTAGATGAACAGTGGGCAGTTAGGTGCTGTAAGCCAGTCGGGGTCCCTTGCACAGTGCTTTTATCACATGGCTGGTTTGTTACATTATCTATGTTATCTATGGCCATGTCTGACAGCCACACAACATTTATCATGGATTGTGTATAAAAAATTTTGCGCCAACTCCTACAAAGTAGAGCAGCCAACACAACAACCTGACCCGTGTAAATATGTGAAGAAATAAATAAAGTGTGGCGCTAAAAGTGATGTCATTTAGAAATAGTGATAGCAATATTGCATAAATAAAATTGAGATATTGAATACCAGTCCATTCTTTTCACTTGGCATACGAATGTGGTTATATCACTGCACAAGTAATCTCATCATTGTTGAATTTGTTTATGAGAGAGTTTGGGTGGGGTGGTTAATATCTCCCTATACACGTTTTTGGAACACCACTGGTGTATTTGACATACATTTGTGGAGGTTATCATCTCCGCAGTCACTTCACAATATCAAGATCAATATTTTCTGTACACACCTCAGGATTGTGCACTTTTATTTATGCAATATTGCTATCACTATTTCTAAATGACATCACTTTTAGCGCCACACTTTATTTATTTCTTCACAACATTTATCATGTTCATACAATTTTGCAACTGTAATTACTGTCATTACATTATTTGATTGTTACTACTTTTTGTTATAGAATTTCAAGATAAGAATACAGGTATTACTAACTGTCCCTGAGGAAGCCTTGTATGGCGAAACATGTAAGACTCCATATACCTGTTCACATGACCTGCCACTATGCCATAGGCGGGTCTATGTGATACTACTGCTCAGTTGGCTTTTTATTTCTTTGATTGTTTGTATTGTTCACACCCCTGATATGTATGTTTATACATCTTTTTTAACCTTCTGTGAATAAAATATTGTTATTTTACTCTATGGACTTCAATCTTTGCTTGGCACCGTGATAATCCCTTGACCCTCTCTTGACCATTGGTTTGTTACATTGTTTGGCAAGCTTTTTATTAACTACATTCTGCAAAACTTCAGCAGTTCACAGGAAGTATTATTATTATACAGGATTTATATAGCGCCAGCAGTTATCACAGTGCTTTACAATGTAGAGGGGGAACAGTACAATTACAATACAGTTCAATGCAGGAGGGATGGGAGGGTCCTGCTCATGGAGCTTACAATCTAAAGGGAGGGGGAGGTGATACAAAGGGTAATAGCTGTGGGGGATAATCTGATGGAGGTGGCTTGGGTACATTTCTTAGGTGGGATAGGCCTCCCTGAATAAGTGAGTTTTCAGGGTTCGCCTAAAACCAGACAGGGTAGGAGGTGACCAGTTATACTGGGGCAGGGAGTTCCAGAGGATAGGTGAGGCTCTGGAGAAGTCCTGGAGGTGAGCATGGGAAGAGGTAACAAGGGAGGTAGAGAGCAGGAGGTCTTGAGTGGAGCGGAGAGAATGATTTGGGTGATATCTGCAGATGAGGTTGGTGATGTAGCGGGGGCAATGTTGTGGATGGCCTTGTATGTTGTGGTAAGTATTTTGAATTATATACGGTGGGTTAGGGGAAACCAGTGAAGGGATTGGCAGAGGAGGCAGCAGTCACAGATCGGTTAGTAAGGTAGTATAGCAGCACCATTCATAATTGACGGAAGGGAGGGACAGCCTGTGTAAACGTAGGCCAGTGAGGAAGGAGTTGCAGTAGTTGAGGTAAAAAATAACCAAGGAGTGAATAAGTTGCTTTTTGGTGTCATTAGTCAGGAAGGGGCGAATTCTGGAAATGTTGCAGAGGTTAAGACAGCAAGAAATAGCCAGTTATTGGATGGGCTGAAGGAGAGGTCAGAGTCTAGGATTACAACCAGCACCCTGGCATTTGTGGAGGGACCAATGGTTGTGCCATTGATCTTAATGGTAAAGTCATGGGGATCGGGGAGGAGGACATATTATAAGCTCAGTTTTAGAAAGATTGAGTTTGAGGAAGCGGTGCGACATCCATACTGATACGTCACTCAGTAAGTTTGTGATACGAGATTGAGGTGGTAAGTTGAGTAGTTGAGATAGATCTGGGTGTCGTCAGTATAGTGGTGGTATTGGAAGCCATGGGAGGTTATCAACTGGCCTAGGGAAAAGGTATAGAGAGAGAAAATAGGAGGGGCCCAAGGACGGAGCCTTGCGGTACCCCAAAATAAAGAGGAAGAGGAGCGAAGGAGATGGTGTTGTATGTAACACTGAAAGTGTGCTAAGATAGGTAGGAGGAGAACCATGAAAGAGCAGAACCACGAAGGCCAAAGGAGTGGAGTTTGTTGAGGAGAAGGCAGCAGAAAGTTTCAAGAGTATAAGTGTGGAGTATATATGGAGTATATATGAGTTGTGCAGTATATATATTAATATATACTGCACAAAATTTGCTAGGAATCAGACTATGTATAAAGCTGGCGTTTCATAACTAAAGACCATCCAAATCAAGGTGCCAAATACAAAGCTGAAATACAATGTAAAGCGTTTGACATCCTCTTGTGATCCTCCAGATATAGTATATAGAGGTCAAGTACAGTGCTGCGCTAGGGATAAGACACAAACAGCAGCCAACACACCCGTAGACTCAGGATCAAACTAACAATAAAAATTCAAAAGTGTGGCGCTATAAGCTACGTGAAAAGGTGATAAATAAATAATACGAAAAAATTATTTTGAATATTCAGTGACTGCAAAGCAAATATTTCGGTATGAACCAAAAAAATGCTACGTGAATGAATGTGATAGTAAATAAAGATCCTCCAGATCTACTTTGCTATATGTCTGCATAGCATAAGGATGGTCACAAAACTTTTGAATTAAGTCATATGCAGGGACAGGGCTGTCTGCATATGGAGTTGTATTGAAAAAAGCGTGTATAGCATCCCTTTAGCATTCTCCTAAACTAGCTGACAACTGGTAGGTAGAGTTGGGCCGAACACCCCCCAATTCGGTTTGCGCCAGAATTCTCGAACATGGCAAAAGTTCTGACCCGAACCTCATACCCTATTAATGTCTATGGGACCCAAACTTGAAAAATCAACAGTGCCCATTTTGAAGGCTTATATGCAAGTTATTGGCCATAAAAAGGGTATGGGGTCCCAGGTACTGCCCTGGGGGACATGAATCAATGCAAAAAAAAAAAAAATTTTTAAGATAATTTTTTAAAGGTGCAGTAATTTTAATGATGATTTAAGTGAAATATTAAAAATGAAAAATTCCTTTAAATATAGTGCCTGGGGGCTCCCCTTATGCCCCGTACACACGATCGGACATTGATCGGACAATCCGACAACAAAATCCATGGATTTTTTCAGACGGATGTTGGCTCAAACTTGTTTTGCGTACACACGGTCGCACAAAGTTGTCGAAATTTCCAATCGCCAAGAACGCGGTGACGTACACCACGTATGATGAGACTAGAAAAGGCCAATTCAGAACCAAGCGTGGCACCCTTTGGGCTCCTTTTGCTAATCTCGTGTTAGTAAAAGTTTGGTGAGAGACGGTTTGCACTTTTTCAGATTCGTGGTTTTCAGATCGTTTTCTGCTGTTCAGTTTGTGCTTGTGGGTTTGTATCTGCTCTACAGTGCGTGCAGCGAGTACCATTGACTCTTGTCATTGTGTTCTTGTTCGTTCGTTACTGTTTTTCAGGTCGCTCTTCACAGGCCTTGCTGTTCTTCAGTGCGTTCTGTTACTTCGTTCTGAGCAGCCGACCGTTTTCTAGCCATGTTTCGTATACGTACTCCTCGTAGAGTTCGTGCTGTGCGGGGGCTTGGTGTTGGGGTCCTGACCTTGACACAAGCCCAGTCCATGAACAGGGTGGGGAGAAGTTCATGGACCAAGAATTGGTTGCTTCAGCGTGACCAGTTCTGTCATATGCATTTGCTCCGTGAGATCCGTGAGAATAATCCTGATGATTTAAGGAACTTTCTCCGGATGACGAACCCCGTATTTCACCGTTTGTTGGCTTTGCTGACCCCCTATATCAGCAGGCAGGATACCTGCATGAGGCAAGCCATCACTCCGGAGCAGAGGCTCGTCGCTACCCTGTGGTACTTGGCGACGGGAAGAAGCCTGCAGGACTTGAAGTTCTCGACAGGCATCTCCCCCCAGGCTCTGGGGATCATTATCCCGGAGACCTGTTCTGCCATCATCCAGGTCCTGCAGAAGGAGTATATTAAGGTAAGATTTTTATCCTTTAACATCACATTTTATTGTATTTAATGTTTGATAATATATTGTATTTCTTTCCTCATTCCCTAATTACCATGATTGTAATATGCTGTGAATGTCCCCTTTGTTCTCATGCATGTTGGATTTTTATGTAATTTTTTTTGGTCCTTCATACATATTTGCCTTCACTTACTTCCCCAGCATGGTCTCCTGCCCCTATATTCACCTCATGTAGTCACTTAACAATGTATTTTATCAGCTCCATAGTAGTGCTTTACCCCAAACACCCCCTAAAATGTTTTTAAATGTGATTTGTGCTTTAAATTCAGGCAGAGTGCCAGAGGCTTTTTTTTGGGGGTCCCCAAATCATTTGGAACCCTCCCTCCCCCCAACTGCTAAGTCAACTGATACCAATTCTCTATCTATCCTCAATCATCTATCTTCTGAATTTGCCAAACCCATACACACTATACCCACCTCTTTTGTGGTCAGATGTATGGATGAATTCCCCAAAGCATGTAGTGCAAGGGCCTGCCTGTATGCTTTCAAATGGTACTGTTTCAAGTTTTTGTATCCTGTTATTATCTTGATAGGTAATAGCAGAATGTCCAAATGTGCTCAAATGTGTACAGTGTGTATTTTTATCTTTGTATTATGACACTTCTTACCTGTCCAGTGGGCTGCCAATAGTGTAACTAAGGAGGGGCTGTTCCAAGTAATACACATTATTTAGGCATTCATCTCTCAATGAAGTGGAGAGGGTTACCTGTCCAAGAGCTCCCCACCTATAATGTTAGAAATGGCCCATGAGGGGGGGAGGGGGAATATGATAGGTGTACCTTATACTTTGGTCTTTAAAAATTCCCATAAATAAATGTTTTCTTGATGTTGGCCAAGAATGTTTGTGTCTAATCTGCTTTCCATGTTTATGTGCAAAAAGACAAATTTTTTTTGTTTTACTCCACAGTTTCCTTCCACGCCACAGGAATGGCAGACTGTGGCCTCCCACTTTGCCTAGCGGTGGGACTTTCCTAACTGCGGAGGGGCAATTGATGGGATACACATCCACATCATCCCACCACCCAACTCGGGGTCGTACTATTATAATTATAAGGGGTTCAATAGTATTGTGATGTTGGCGGTGGTGTCGGCTACTTATGAATTTCTGTATGTGGACGTGGGGAAGAATGGCCGGATGTCCGATGGTGGAGTCATCACCCATACGGAGTTCTACAGGCGTCTCCAGAATGGCAGTTTGGACTTGCCACCTCCAGAAGACAACGTGGAAGGACTCCCATTCGTCTTCGTTGTGGATGAAGCTTTTGCGCTGGGGGACCATCTTATGCGGCCATTCCCGATGAGGACCCTCACCCCGGACCAGAGGGTTTTTAATTACCGGCTGGCCAGAGCCAGAAGAGTGGTGGAGAACACGTTTGGAATCATGGCCAGCCGGTTCCACCTATTTCTTACACCCATACATATGGCGGAGTACAAACTAAATCACATTATCCTGGCGTGCTGTGTTCTACACAACTTTTTACGGCAACATTCTGCCAACTATGCTGGCTCAGTTGGGCCTGAGGCCGGAATTCAAAATGAACCAACCCTGACGGCGCTTGAAGTGCCCGTGATGTCCGGTTAAGATACCTTGAATTCTTTGCGGGTAGGGGGGGCTATCAATATGCCAGACAATGTGTAAAACCTTTTTCAAATAAAAAAACAAAATAAGCAAATCTTTGGTGACATTTACTGCTTGTGTTTGTTTTAGCTGACCCAGACAGAAATGTGGGGAGTCCTGAAAATGGCGTGATTGTGTAACCTTACAAAGCACTGTTGGGTGTTATTTACTAAAGGCAAAGACACTTTGCACTACAAGTGCACTTGAAACTGCACTTGTAGTGCAAAGTGGATTTGCCCTTAGGAAATAACACCCATTGTCACAGAAAGCAGCAATTAGAGCACCCCAAAAGTGTTGTAGCGTTGAGACAATAATCCACACATTCTTGATTAACAATCTTTTTAATACCTGCACAATCACATGTGCATTTAGAAAAGGTTTTTAAAACAAACCAACATGTTTGTTGTATAACAATTTTTGGGGTCACATTAGAAAAATGTCCATTTAAGATAAAACAGGCATGTTTAAAACCAACAAGAAAGACACAAAACTTGAACTTACAAAGTAAGTTTGGTAGAACTTGAAGGCAATATCAGACACGAGTATTTAGAAACTGTGTTTGATATTGTGTTCAGATGGGGTGAAGTCACCCCCGGAAAAGCCAAATTTTGAAGATGCACACAAATAGCCGAATGTCAACATGTGCTAGCTGCCATCATGGGGGATCAAGGGACGTATTTTGGGGGAGCAACCCCTTCCTCACAGCTACTTTATTATTGAGGAAGGGGTTGCACCCCCAAAACGCGTCCATTGATCTCCCATGATGGCAGATAGCACATGTTGACACACTGTGTGCATCTTCAAAATTTGGCTTTTCTCTAATTTGACAAAAAATGTTAAAAAATTGTAGCACACCATAAAAAAAAAGGGATTTGGAGGGGTTTTAAACTCTCCCCAAAACATCAATGATGTTCTTATTTTTTTGAAGAACATCATTGATGTTTTTCTTGATGTTTTCCAAGTCCCTATTACACCCCTAGATCTCCCCAATCAGGATCTGTGCACTTTCCGAGGTGAAAGGATTTGGATCCACAACATCACGATCACCTAAAAAGATAGAAACCAAAAAAAAACATGTATTATAAATATGCTGGCATCCATCTCTTACCTGAGCCTGTGGTCGCAGACACTCACCTGTTGTGGTGCCAATTTCCACCACGTCTTCCTCTTCCTGCTCTGTTTGTCTTGGGTGGATTTCCCCTTCTTCCAGAGGTGGGGGGTCTCTGGTCTCCTTGGATGAGGGGTGTCCTCCGAGTCTTTTCTGTAAAAAAAAAATGGTATACTTAGCACACAGATATTTGAGGGAAGAACTATAAATATGAAACATTGCTTGAAAGTGGGGTACAATTGTCTGTTTTGGCAGATTTCCAAGATGTAGAATTTTTAGTGTCCTTTGTCAAGCTTCAATACTTTACCTGTTTTGTACAAGCTTCACAGATGGAGACACCCCTATAGTATACACTGGAGCACCTGTGTGGACCCCCTAATAAAAAGGGTGTTCTTGTGTCCCACACTAGTGCTCCAGCGTCCAGATGTCTAAACAGCTGCTGAGTGTCCTCTCCTTACACAGAATCTAGTTTGCATTTCATTCTAGTAACAAACCCATCTACACAACCAAATTATTTTCAGACAAGTAGGCTCTAAAAAATGTGGGCAAATGCATATGGCCAAAACAATGGTGTTTTATAGGCCAAAAGAAAAATGTTTGATACGAACGAATAATGTGCCCATGAACATGAAAGTTGACATTTTAAACTGGATAACAGTTAAGAAAAGCACATGGAGCAGCATGAACATAATAAACATAAAAAAGAATAGGAACACAGCACAACTACTTACTTTTTTGCAGCACTCTCCGGAACTTTCTGTACTGCTCATGCTCTCTTAATTTTAGGTCCGGCCACCGCTTCCTGAGCTGATCTTTCGATCGACGTACCCCGAAATTCCGGTGCAGACTTTTGACCACTTTCACCATGATCTTGGCCTTTCAGACATTGGGGTTGGGGTAAGGTCCATACTTTCTATCATAGTCGGCCCTCTTCAGGATGTCGACCATCTCCAACATCTCCCCAAAGGACATATTTGATGCCTTAAATCGTCTCCTTCTGGATCAGGACATTTCTGCCTCCGGGCTTTCCTCCTCCTCCTCCTCCTCGTTGGTGTAAATATCAGACACCTGCTCTGACTCCGCCATGTACTCTTCCCCACTGCGCCGAATGAGAAGGGGCAGGGAATAGACTAGAAAGAATGTCAGGGGCGGGCGGAATTTCACGCATGCGCAGTGTCTATAAAGCATAACACGTGTGCGTAGTACGTACGATCTGTGAGCGGAGGAAGGAGTAACGGAGGTGCCGATCGTGATAACGAAGGTAAGATTTAACATTGGGCCTATACTGCTTCAAGATTGAGGCCTGTATTTGCACAAGTTTAGAAGACTTTAGGCTGACATTAGGGTTTGTCTTGTGTTGTGTCTTGCAGTGAAAATGGATATCTTGAAAGATAAGGACTTTATGGCAATCTTCATTGATATGTTCAGGGAGCTGCCCCGTCTATGGGAGATAAACCACCCTGAATATAAAAACCAAACAAAGAGGAAGGCAGCGCTGGATAATTTGTTGGAATTTGTGAAGACGGTGATCCCCACGGCAGACATCACCTATTTGAAGATCCTAATTGGTGGCCTGAGGAGCACTTATCTAAGGGAGCACAAGAAGGTCCAGGATTCCCAGAGAACAGGAGCTGCAGATGACATTTATGTCCCCAGGCTGTGGTACTATGACAGGCTGCATTTTCTGGCAGGTCAGACTGAACCCAGGCCAGCACTCTCCAGTCTTCCTTCCACGCTTCCTTCCTCCCCAGCTGAGGCTTCTGAAGCCCAACCTGGGCCTTCCAGGCAGCAACATGTGGAGGAGCCCAGCTTGAGCCAGGTATAGCATTCCTCAAAAATATTTCTGGTTGTCCCATCAATGATGTTAACTAGATGTTAGTTTGGAGTACTAATTTATGATTGTGATTGATGATGCAAAAACTACAACCATGTCCCTTTTTCATACACAGGGAAGTCTCAGCCAGGAGGTGGCCGGGCCAAGCAGGCTGCCTGATATCCGGGTCCCTCTCCTACACCTTCAAAGACAAAGTGGCAGGAATCGGAGTAACCTGGAGGAGGCTGCCATAGGCCTCTTTTGGAAGGCTACAGAGGCCCTGAGAACACCCCACAGTGTGGAGGAGGACTTTGCTGGCCTAACTGCCTGCAAAATGCTGCAGATGGAGGAGGGCCAACGACTCCTGTGTGAGTCCTTAATTTTGGAAGCTCTCAATAAGGGGTTGAGGGGCCAAATAACATGTGCTACCCACATTTGTAACCTCACACATAGTCCTCCTCCTCCAGGTCCTACTACTCCTCCTCCTCCAGGTCCTACTCCTCCTCCTGCCACATCTCCAACACCAGAGCCACAGCCGGGAAGGAAGCGTGGAAAGAAGACCAGAGAGTGATGACCCTGGGTCCAGTCTGGTCTGGCAAAAGATGCAGCCTCTTGTACCACAGCCTGGGGACACAGATGTCATCTGCTGCTTTCATGATCTCTGGGACTTCTGGACCAGACTGCACTTTCTCCAGCGTTGCCTCCCTCTTTGGTTCTGAGCCCTTAATAAAGGATTTTTTGTTTCAATTATACTCGCCTATGTGTGTTTTCCTTAAAAAAAGGACAGTTTGTTTGTGAGGATTCAGGTACATTTCAAAAATACAATGTGAAGTTAACAAGGGACACCAACACCAAGCAATCTCCTTGAGATTAAATAATACAAGATAATAATGGTGTTGTGGTAACTTGACACACAAAACACACACAAAAATATTATGGAGTAAAACTAAAACTAAAATAAAACAAAGATCAGCCTTGAAAAAAATACAAACCCCCCAAAAAAAAAAAAAACAGCCTTGAAAATAAATAAATAAATAAATAAAACAACAAAAAATAAATTGTCAGATGTGACAAATCAAAATATATTGAGGGAATCACGATAAATAATAAAGGAAGAAGTTTGTGAGAAGTCTGTGTGAATATGAGCAGCAAAACTACTTCATTCTTCTCACATTATAAAGAAGAAGAGAGTTCGCTGTATTAAACCATTTTTTACATTGAAGCGTGACGAAAGTGCTGTATCCATTGCGAACGCTAATTTTACCAGACCGAGCTGTTCCGTCTCGGAATTTCTTCTGAGCATGCGTGGCACTTTGTGCGTCGGAACTAGCCACACACGGTCGGAATTGACGCGATCGGATTTTGTTGTTGGAAAATTTTATAGCCTGCTCTCAAACTTCGTGTGTCGGAAAATCCGATGGAAAAAGTCCAATGGAGCCCACACATGGTCGGAATGTCCGACAACACGCTCCGATCGCACATTTTCCATTGGAAAATCCGACCGTGTGTACGGGGCATTAGTCTGTACATGCATAGAACCTGCTGCAGCAAAACTGATATATATAAAGAAAAAAAAATGACATTTGAATTGATTTTCCCAGTAAGCTTTCTTTATTTTGTAAACAACGGTTTGGAGAGCCAGTCTGTATGATGAGGTCACATTGTAGTGCACTTGGAACAGGATTAGAGATTTTTTGGATGAATTCTGGTGTCTCTTTGGCAGACTTTGGACAGAAATAACAAAGTTTTGCACCACAGTAAGCAAGCCTTGTGTGAAGAAGCCAAATTATAGTATACTCAGGCCCAAGTCCATGGGGTAACATGAGTGCCAATTTGTTGTTTATCAGTGTTATCCCCTCTCTGTAAGCTCATGTTACTCCCTTCCTCAACCTCAGAACCAAGTAATGGCTGTGAATCCACAAGAAGCAAGTGGCTGATGCAGTGTTCAAATAATTCAGCTGACTCCTGCGTACATGATGGTGGGGCTTTGGCAGGAATAGCTGTGGACAAAGAGGCAGAATAGGCCACTCTGGCAGCTGCGGTGGACTGCGAACTAGTGTCAGCTTGGATCATAGAGGATGAGGAGGATGAGGATGGTTTAGTAAGCCAGTCCATCACCTCTTCTGCATGCTGTGGCTGGATAGCATGAGAGCAACATCACTATACAGAAACAAACATGCCCTGCCTGATGATGGACCACATCCACCTTTGCCTGTGGACACAGACACTGCTGGTCCCCTCATAGTGGCACGGCAACGTCTGTCTCTCTTTGTTGACCCCACAAACATGATGGAGGGCTTATTACTCAAATTTAATAGATACTGGGAAATGTGTAATTGGATGCACTTTATTCAATGAAAAGTGGTGTTTGGTGCACTTTAAATTGAGAACTGCCGCTGACAGAATTGTAAAAACCATCATAAAAAAATAAAAGAGGGGAACAACAGCGTTGCAATCAGAAAAACTGTGTCTGACAATTTAATATAAGGAGGCAGGCACGGGACAAACAAAACAAAAACAAAACACGCAGCAACCAAAAAAAAGGGGGTATACAGCACTAAATGTTATGTAATGCTCTGTTAGCGTAGTACATTAACACTACGCCAGTGGTCTCCAAACGGCGGCCCTGGGGCCAGATGTGGCCCATTGCTTGCCTCTATCCGGCCCTTGGAGCACTAGTCCATCAACAACTGACACTAATGATGGGGCACCATTCCTTCCATTGACACCAGTGGTGGAGCAATATTCCTCCCACAGATACCAATGATGGGGTGCTATTCTGTCCACTGATATCAACAATAGGGGCACTATTCCTTCCACTGATACCAACAATGGGGCATTATTACTTCCACTGATGCTGGCGCATTTGCTGGAGACCCCTGCACTACGCTGTAATCACACTATCTTTACACTATACTGACACTATATTCACACTACTCTATACTCACACTACACTATACTCACACTACACGAATGCCCTGTACACAGGATAGGATTTTCCGATGGAAAATGTGTGATAGGATCTTGTTGTCGGAAATTCCGACCGTGTGTGCGCTCCATCACACATTTTCCATAGGAATTTCCGACACACAAAGTTTGAGAGCTTGCTATAAAATTTTCCGACAACAAAATCTGTTGTCAGAAATTCCGATCGTGTGTACACAAATCCGACTCACAAAGTGCCACGCATTCTCAGAATAAATTAAGAGACGAAAGCTATTGGCTACTGCTCCGTTTATAGTCCCAACGTACGTGTTTTACGTCATCGCGTTCAGTACGATCAGATTTTCTGACAACTTTGTGCGACCGTGTGTATGCAAGACAAGTTTGAGCCAACATCCGTTGGAAAAAATCCATGGATTTTGTTGTTGGAATATCCGATCAGTGTCCGACCGTGTGTACAGGGCATAACACTACACTGACACTCTACACTCAGAGTCACAATAACACACTAACTCGCTAGTAGCAAACCGAGCCCTGCTCTATCTACAGTGCCTTGCAAAAATATTCACCCCCCCTTGGCTTTTTACCTTTTTTGTTAGATTACAGCCTTTAGTTCAATGTTTTTTTAATCTAAATTATATGTGATGGATCAGAACACAATAGTCTAAGTTGGTGAAGTAAAATTAGAAAAATATATACATAAAACTATTTTTCAGAAATAAAAAACTGATAATTGGCATGTGCGTATGTATTCACCCCCTTTGTTATGAAGCCCATAAAAAGCTCTGGTGTAACCAATTACCTTCAGAAGTCACATAATTAGTGAAATGATGTCCACCTTTGTGCAATCTAAGTGTCACATGATCTGTCATTACATATACACACACCTTTTTGAAAGGTTCCAGAAGCTGCAACACCTAAGCAAGAGGCACCACTAATCAAACACTGCCATGAAGAGCAAGGAACTCTCCAAACAAATAAGGGACAATGTTGTTGAGAAGTACAAGTCAGGGTTAGGTTATAAAAAATATCCAAATCTTTGATGATCCCTAGGAGCACCATCAAATCTATCATAACCAAATGGGAAGATCATGGCACAACAGCAAACCTGCCAAGAGCCGGCCGCACACCAAAACTCACGGACCGGGCAAGGAGGGTATTAATCAGAGAGGCAGCACAGAGACCTAAAATAACCCTGGAGGAGCTGCAGAGTTCCACAGCAGAGACTGGAGTATCTGTACATAGGACGACAATAAGCCGTACGCTCCATAGAGTTGGGCTTTATGGCAGAGTAGCCAAACGAAGGCCATTGCTTTCATGCAAAAAACAAAATGGCACATTTTGAGTTTGTGAAAAGGCATGTGGGAGACTCCCAAAATGTATGGAGTAGGGTGTTCTGGTCTCATGAGACTAAAATTTTACTTTTTGGCCATCAAAGAAAACGCTATGTCTGTCGCAAACCCAACAAATAACATCACCCAAAGAACACCATCCCCACAGTGAAACATGTGGTGGCAGCATCGTGCTGTGGGGATGTTTTTCAGCAGTCGGGACTGGGAAACTTGTCAGAGTTCAGGGAAAGATGGATGATGCTAAATACAGGGATATTCTTGAGCAAAACCTTTACCACTCTGTATGTGATTTGAGGCTAGGACGGAGGTTCACCTTCCAGCGGGACAATGATCCCAAACACACTGCTAAAGTAACACTTGAGTGGTTTAAGGTGAAACATGTAAATGTGTTGGAATGGCCTAGTCAAAGCCCAGACCTCAATCCAATAGAAAATCTGTGGTCAGACTTAAAGATTGCTGTTCACAAGGGAAAACCATCCAACTTGAAAGAGCTGGAGCAGTTTTGCAAGGAGGAATGGGCAAAAATCCCAGTGGTAAGATGTGGCAAGCTCATAGAGACTTATCCAAAGTGACTTGGAGCTGTGATAGCCGCAAAAGGTGGCTCTACAAAGTATTGACTTTAGGGGGGGTGAATAGTTATGCACATTGACTTTTTCTGTTAGTTTGTACTATTTGTTGTTTGCTTCACAATAAAATAGAAAAAAAAATCTTCAAAGTTGTGTATCATAGAAAAAAGACATGAATATGAGTGATATATATTGCTGCCACCCCGAACGGGTCACAATGTGGGAAAGCCTCCCCCAGTGTTGTTTTTCCACAGCAGAGATCAAAACATTAAATTTGTTTAAAAAGATCTTATTAGAAATTGTAACAACAAATTGTGGACACACATAAATACTTAAACTATGAGCTCCGGTCAGAGATATGCGTGAATATTCGATTTTACAGTATTACAATCATGCAATAGTATTTATCAGTGTTTAAAATGCAAACTTCCAACGTGTTTCAATATGCGTGATCAAAGTCTTCCTCAGGGGATTAACTTGCTGTCAAAAGGCATATGTACAATCATTATTTATATATCAACAATGTAAACTTTGATAATGTAAGATCCCTCATACACACAAGGGTAAATTACAAAGACAACATATTTACCAATGAAGGGTACACACAGAAAATCTCCTGGCCGGAGTTCCCTTTAAACCAGTCAGCGATCCCATGCCCTCATGCGGTACACGCTCCAAGAAGAGAGATCCACTCAAAGGCAGCCAAAGACAAGCAGAAAAGAAGGATCCCAAGTACCTGCAGCAAAGGTCCCAGTAATTATTTTGTAATTTATCAAAACCTTACATTGTAGATTAAAAAGGGAGTCATGATGTTTGAAATAAGAGAAATATAAAGAATATATTAATAATGAATTTATATGAAAATTCTATAGGTGTAAAAAAATGTGATGTATTAATTAGTACCATAGGGTGCCACACATTGTAATACAGTGAGTGAATGAATGTGCCTAGGATAATCCAGTGTAATTGAAAAATAAAAATGAATGTAAATAAAAATAAAATGAACTTGGTGTCTGGTTAAGGAATGATATGTGAACAAAAATTGAGAGCATAACAAAAGAGAATATTGAAGTCCAAGGTGAAAGATGTGAGTATGAGTATGCGAAAAACAATCAAAGGGAGAAGAAAAAGTGGTCCTAGTGAGAATTTCAAACACCAGAACCAGCATCCGTATAATGACAAGGAAAAGTTGGGTATAAAAAAAAAAACAAAAAAAAACGAGTAATGCGTATAAATTAGCAAAATAAAAAGATTCTACCTAATGTGAATTGGTTAATAAAAATAATAAAGGTGACTGTGGAGTGAGAAAAAAATATATTAGTGTTAAGGTGGGGTGATGTAGGATCCCAAACCGATCCCAACTGTTATATCCAATGTATCAAGTATTTCAATCTGACTATATGTTCATAAATTAGTACCTATGGAATCCCAGCAGTCAGTATATGCAACATGTATAGTGAATGCCAAACTGGAGGGAGAGATATATGGCCATATTAGGAGATATATGGCCATATGCAGAGAAGAGCACCTGAACTGATAAGAGGAGGAGCTCAGCTATGTGGAAAGATTAGAGGAACTGAATTTATTCTCTCTTGAGAAGAGGTGATTAAGGGGGGATATGATCAACATGCACAAATATATAAGTGGTCCATATAGTAAACTTGGTGTTGAGTTACTCACTTTAAGTTCATCACAGAGGACAAGGGGGCACGCTTTAAGTCTACAGGAAAAAAATAATTCTCCAAATAATTCTCCAGGTGTAGGGATTGTCTAAAAAGAATTTTAAAACATATATGACAGTCAATGACTCAAAAAGTACTTCAAGAGCTGCCGAAAATATCAGGCAAAGGAAAAGAGCAGTGTAGTAGAGGGAATATATGTAGCTAACCTGTATTGAAATTTGATGATGTATACGCTGACCTTCTCATCCGGGTGCTGGGAATCGACTGATGACTCCCAGCACCACAGGTATTTTATAGCCATGCCCATTAGGCATGGTTAGATACAGGTGGCCAGGGGAGGTCCCTCCATCACCGTCGCCAGGCACACACATCGCATGGCAGTGCGTGTGGCTTCCTCGGTGTTCCGGAAGGCCGGAAGCCCCGATGTCACTTCCACCGCAACAGCTAGACAGAATGATGTCACGCGCAGATCGCGCACGCATGAGAGCACAGATGTCTGGAAGTGATCCGGAATGCCGCCGACAGAAATGAAGCTCCATCTTGTGGGTGAAAAGAAATCTCACCCATCAAAGGAGCAAATATAAGGCAGTTGAAAAAACCTCTTCCCTTCCATGAAGACACATGGACGAGGAATCCCAACAGGAGCAAGACACACAAAGGGCACGGGAGTCTGAAGGACAAAAAGGGAAAAAGAGAAAACACAAATTATTCAAAATATTTACTGTGCTCAAACATTTTTCATTACGTCATTAGTATGACTGCATTAACATATAGATCAAATATATGCCGTTTGGGCATTTAAGAATTTGAGTTACCAATTCAACTATATCATATTTTTTGTTATCATAATCAAAAAGAGCAATGCATTATATTAAGGCTAACCAATTTATCATATTTATAGATTCTAACATATTAGAAAAAAGCTACAATCAGCATTTCTATGTCAAGATCGTAATTGTGGGCTTTTACTGCATTTTGCCTGACGCAAACCCTTTGAGAAAAGGTGCAAAGGAGATTGAATCATTCAGACCTGGAGGTATGGTAGCTTGAAGTCTGAAGATCCACCTTTGCTCGAGCTGGAGTAGGATCTTATTCTAGTCACCTCCTCGTTGGGGAATGTGAACACGTTCCAATGCCATGAAAGAAACCTTGGGTACTTTGTAGTTATGTTCAACTGCAATATGTCTTCCTACAGGGAGATGGCGGTTGCCAATTTCCATGCTGTATATGTGTTGAGATATAAGGCACCGAAATTCCTGTTTTGTCTTAACGACATAGAATGCTCCGCATTCACATGCCATTAGATACACTACTCCCCGAGTTTGACAGTTCGTAAAATGTGAGAATCAAAGTATTTCACCATTTCGGAGATGGGGGGTCTTATCTTTCCGTATAAGAGGGCAAAAGGAACAGTATCCACATGGAAAGGAACCAAAAATTGGACAGTGTTTCTTTCGTTGCTGTTTATTTTTGAATTTGCTTTGAACAAGTTTATCCTTTAAGGATGTAGCTCTTTTGTAGGTTCTTGAAGGGTTGGTCACAAATGAGTTTACTCTTGGCTCATCTGTCACAATACTCTAATGTTTTTGGACTATTTTTCTGATTTCTTTGTGTTGTTTTGAGTATCTCATAATTATCCTAGTTGTATCAAAATCAGAATCCTTTGTTGATTTGTGTTTGAACAATAGTTCAAATCGGGTTTTAAACTTCAAAGTTGTGGGCATGTTCTGTAAATTAAATGATGCAAATCCTCAAACAATCCATGTTAATTCCAGGTTGTGAGGCAACAAAACATGAAAAATGCTAAGGGGGGTGAATACTTTTGCAAGGCACTGTATCTCCACTCCAACAACACACTGCAAAGATTCCTGTGGGAAGGAACATTTTATAGTGCGGGGTGGGACTGTGAGCACTGAGCCATGATTGGGCAAAGTCATAATGACTTTGTTTAATCATAGTTATATAGTTAGTCAGGTTGAAAAAAGGCAAGTCCAACCAGTACAACCAAAAATAAAATAAAAAATACAATCCCATATACACAATCCTTCACCCACAGGAAGGTGAAAAACCCCAACAAAGCATGCTCCATTTGCTACAGCAGCGGAACAAATTCCTTCCTGATCCCCTGAGAGGCAATCGGATTTTCCCTGGATCAACTTTACCTATAAATGTTAGTACCCTGTTATATTATGTACATTTAGGAAAGAATCCAGGCCTTTTTTAAAGCAATCTACTGAGCTGGACAGAACCACCTCTGGAGGGAGTCTATTCCACATTTTTACAGCTCTTACGGTGAAGAAACCTTTCCGTATTTGGTGAATTATTTTTTTCCTCTAGACGTAAAGAGTGCCCCCTTGTCCTCTGTGATGAATTTAAAGTGAGTAACTCAACACCAAGTTTACTATATGGACCACTTATGTATTTGTGCATGTTGATCATATCCCCCCTTAATCTGCTCTTCTCAAGAGAGAATAAATTCAGTTCCTCTAATCTTTCCACATAGCTGAGCTCCTCCTCTTATCAGTTCAGGTGTTCTTCTCTGCACTCTCTCCAGTTCCCCGATATCCTTTTTGAGAACTGGCACCCAAAATGGAATTGCATATTCCAGATGAGGTCTTACTAATGATTTGAACAGAGGCAAAATGATATCTCCCTCTCTGGAGTCCATACCTTTCTTAATACAAGAAAGGACTTTGCTTGCTTTTGAAACTGCAGCTTGGCATTGCATGCTATTGAGCTTTTGATCTACCAAAACCCCCAGATCTTTCTCCACTATCGATTCCCCCAGTTGTACTCCCCCTAGTATGTATGATGCATGCATATTCGTAGCCCCCAAGTGCATAACTTTACATTTATCAACATTAAACCTCATTTGCCACTTATTGCCCAATTAGAAGATTGCACTGAGGTCAGTTTGTAAATTGGAGACATTCTGTAAGGATGTTATTCCACTGCATAGCTTGGTGTCATCTGCAAAGACAGAAATGGTACTTTTAAAGGATCACTAAAGATAATTTTTTTTTTTTTAAATAACAAACAGGTTATACTTACCTCCACTGTGCAGCTCGTTTTGCACAGAGTGACTCAGAACCTGCTCTTCTGGGGTTCCACGGCAGCTGTCTCGGCTCCCCCCCTGCAAGGACTCAACACCTTCATGCAAGCTCCCTTGCATGGTGTTGCGGGCAAGCTCCCGTTATACAGCCGGCGGCCATAGCCGCTCACTGTATCACTCGGCCCCGCCCCCCGGCGCACCGCGTAATTGGATGTGATTGACAGCAGCACGGGCCAATGGCTGCGCTGCTTTCAATCCATCCACTGTAACCAATCAACGGCCAGGCTGAGCGTTGGGGGCGAGCGCGGGACTTTCAAGGGGTCAGGTAAGTAAAACGGGGGGGCTGGGCATAAAATGCATTAAGGGGAAAAAACTTTTACCTTTACAACCCCTTTAAACCCAGACCCTATATCATTTATAAAGATATTAAAAAGTAAGGCTCTCAACACTGAACCTTGGGGTACACCACTGATAACCTTAGGCCATTCAAAGTAAGAATCATTAACCACTACTCTCTGAATAAGGTTTTTTAGCCAGTTTTCTATCCATTTACCAATTGATCTAAGCCTATAGACTTTACCTTACACATTAGCCGTGTGAGGGGAATTGTGTCAAATGCTTTTGCAAAATCCAAGTATACCACCTACACAGCCACCCCTCTGTCCAAGGTTTTACTTACCTCCTCATAAAAATAAATCAGGTTTGTTTGATAACTTCTGTCTTTCATGAAGCCATGCTGTCTGTTGCTTAAAATATTTGTTTCCAGCAAGAACTCATCTATGTGGTCTTTTATTAAATTCTCCAGTGTCTTCTCGACTATAGAAGTTAAACTAACAGGTCTATAGTTACTTGGTAAAGACTTTGATCCCTTTTTAAATATGGGCACCCCATTGACCCTACGCCAATCCAGTGGTACCATTCCAGTCTTTAACGAATTACAAACAATGGCTTTGAAATAACAGAGCACTATTCTTTTAGGCTCAGACCTGACCTTTTAACTATTAATATATTTGAAGAGTTTTTTGGGGGTCTGTCCATCTTTTGCAGTCTGCCTTTTGTATTTATTTTTTGCATCCTTGATTTCCTTTTTACATATTCTGTTATATTCTTTGTAGCATTTAACCGATGATAGTGTTACTTCATTTATATATTTTTTTAAAAGTTCTTTTCTTATTATCTATAGCCATTTTAACTTTGACCGTGAGCCACGTAGGTTTTATTTTTAGCCTTTTAAACTTATTGCCCATGGGAATATATTTGCAGTGAGTTTGCATCCAGTCTTTTTGAAGACTTTCCCTTTCTGTTCTGTGTCCATTGATACCAATATTCCCTCCCAGTCTAAGGAGAGCAGCCCTCATCCTTGGAAAATTTGCTCTCTTAAAGTTAGGTGATTTTATCTTTCCCGTATGTGTTTGTTGGTTACAGCTAATATTAAATGAAATCATGTTATGGTCACTGCTACCCGGGTGTTCTTTTATATAAATATTGGTAATAAGCTCTGCATGGTTTGGGATTACCAGGTCCAGCAGAGTGTCATTCCTAGTCGGGGCCTCAATAAACTGGACCATAACATTGTCTTGTAATAGGTCTATAAATTTTTGCCCTTTAACTGTCCCAGCAGTGCCATTACTCCTGTCAATTTCCGGGTAGTTAAAATCCCCCATAATTATCACTGTCCCAACCCCTGCAGCCCTTTCCATCTGTGAAAGGAGCTGAGTCTCCACCTCCTCATTAACACTATAACAAGCTCCAATGATAACCTTTGTAGTATGCACATCCTTGTACAGTTCCACCCATAATGTTGCAGACTCATCACACTCTCTATCAACTAGGCGCTCTTTCACACTCACTTTGAGATCACTTCTCACATAGAGAAGGACACCACCACCTCTCCATTTTACCCTGTCTTTCCGAAAGAGAACATAGCCAGGAATATTAATAGCCCAGTCATGAGAAGAATGAAGCCAAGATTCAGCAATACCAATTAGATCATAGTTCTCTTCGTGCACCAAAACTTCCAACTCACCTATTTTGCTTGGCAGACTTCTGGCATTGGTGAACACTTTAATTTATTGTCACATTTTGCAAACGTATGTTGCATATTCTTATTTTAGTACAAATAGTACCATTTCCAATGGTTGTTTGTAACATAGGAACCTTCATATCATCTGCCATAGCCCTCCCCCCATCTTCCCCCCCCCTCCTGCCACGATCCGGTGCCCTCCGCCATTTACCGGAGCCGTTGGCAGTGGCGGAAGCAATTGGATCCTTCCCGTGGCTGTGCATGGAGATGAGTGAGGGGAAGATGGCCCCCACCCGTTTCCATGACACTGTAGGCCGGAATCGACGTCAAAACGTCACTTCTGCTCATAGCTCTTAAAGGGCCATTTTTTTAAATGACAATTTTTTTTTTTTATTGCATTTTAGTGTAAATATGAGATCTACGGTCTTTTGACCCCAGATCTCATATTTAAGAGGTCCTGTCATGCTTTTTTTCTATTACAAGGGATGTTTACATTCCTTGTAATAGGAATAAAAGTGACACAATTTTTTTTTAAACAGTGTAAAAATAAAAAAATAACAGGTAAAATAAATAAGAAAAAAAAATGTTTTAATGCGCCCCGTCCCACCGAGCTTGCGTGCAGAAGCAAACGCATACATGAGTAGCGCCTGCATATGAAAACGGTGTTCAAACCACACATGTGAGGTATCGCCGCGATCGGTAGAGCGAGAGTAATAATTCTAGCCCTAGACCTCCTCTGTAATGCAAAACATGCAACCTGTAGAATTTTTTAAATGTCGCCTATGGAGATTTTTAAGGGTAAAAGTTTGTCTCTATTCCACGAGCTGGCGCAATTTGTGTGACATGTTGGGTATCAATTTACTTGGCATAACTGTAAGAGCTTACCTTAGTTGGAGTCCATATTGCAGAGATGTATGCTCACCCTTGCAAATATACACAGCATTCGGTAACAAGGTAAGAAGCTACCTGAGCTGTGAATCTGTGCACAGGGGCTTGACAGGAATTTGCCAAACGATAGTCGATGTAAAGCTGTAGTCAGGGATTCCAGAAGTCAGAATAAACGATAAGCAGAGCCAGGGTCAGAATCCGGAGTCAGTCTTGGAACACTGGAACACTGGAACACTGGAACACTGGAACACTGGAACACTGGAACCTTAGGCAAAACAGGAGACAATGAACTGACAAAGCCCTCAGAGTGAGACAGTGTTTTATACCCAGCTGATTGGATAAACTGCCTCGGCTGAACCAGGAGTGACAGGTACTAATTGCAACAAGATCCAGAGTATAGCCCTAGTATTTCATGCAGAACAAGGCAAAGCTGGAAAGCAGGCTGAAAGGAACTGAGGTGTGGCTCAGAGGCAAAGTAACAGGAGCATTAAACAGGCAGTCATAGGTTCAATACCTCTTTGAGCCACTTGGGGCCTGGCCGTCTGCATGGCACAGTAGGGACCATGACAGTAACATTATCTTTCACAATATAAAAAAAAATTGGGCTAACATTACTGTTGTCTTATTTTTTTAAATTCAAAATTTTATTTTTTTTTTTAAAATGCGCTTGTAAGACCGCTGCGCAAATACAGTGTGACAGAAAGTATTGCAACGACCGCTATTTTATTCTCTAGGGTGTTAGAAAAAAATGTATAATGTTTGGGGGTTCTAAGTAATTTTCTAGCAAAAAAAAATGTTTTTAACTTGTAAACAACACATCTAAAAAAGAGGCCCAGTCCTTAAGTGGTTAAATTGGTTCTTAGGGAGCCTCCACCTTCCACATATTCTGTCATTGGTTCCAATGTGGACCAAGGTCATGCCCAGCCCATCCCAGTAATTTATCAACCGGGTCCACCACATGCCGAACCCTGGCACCAGGGAGACAGCAAACCATTCTGGTGACAAATTATTCTATCAGTCCTTCTGATTATAGAATCCCCTATTACCACCAACTGTCCAGGCCTACCTGCACTCCCCCCACCACCCCTACTAGATGGGCTGCTCTCCCAGCTGTTAGGGGGAGCAGTGACATCTAGGGCTGCCACCTCTAAGCTTGATACCCCCACATCTTCACCCAACTTGGTGAAACCCAGGGCTGGCCTTCCTTTTCTTTGAGTCCCTACCACTCCCTCTAACTGTATTAACCCATGTTCCTACCTCATAATCCCGACTTACCCCTCCCCCCTACCCATTAACCCCACTAGCCACCTACTCAGTGAGCAGAGGATCCATTTCAAGGTTGTCAGTTCTGCCCAGTGTTGCAATTTGCTCCTCCAGATCTCTAATGTGAGCTTCCAGAAGGGCAACCTGCTCACATCTGTCGCAGCGATAGCCATCCTGAAATTGTTGCTCCATTATTGTATACATGTGGCACACTGTGCACTGCACAAAACCTTCAATCTTGTTAGCACACATTTTCCCAGTTACAATAATATTACTATTACTAACAGGAAATTTCAGATGTTACTTACTGTTTTGATGACTCCTGTTATAATCTCCTGTTTTGAACTCTGGTTTTAACTCACCAGTTCCACTTGGTCTAAGTTCCAGCAAGCAAAAAGGTGGCAAACTGAAGAAAGAGCAAGCTCAGAAATTAGTTCTACAGAAAGTTATATAGAACCTGAAGCACCTGTGACCAATTAACCACTCCCCTCAATTAGTAGTCTGAAGGAAGGAAAGAAAAAAAGACTTTTTAAAAAGTGACAGAAAAGGTGTTAAAATCTGCAAGGAAAGACCTCAAAAAGAACCTAAAAAGGCAAACACAACATTCACCAGCAGCCATAGCAAAACTGTTTTTCACTCTTCACTCAAAGTTCCCATTTTTCAGCTTCCAACCAGCAAATTCATGGCTGTGCTCTGTGTCCTGATTGGGCAAAGCCTTGCACTTGACCAGCGGTCTGATGCATTGCTTCATCCAACTAGGGCCCTAGAATGCACTGTGCAGCACGCAGTGCATTGTGGGGTGCCCGGTGGGCGAACATCCCACCGAGTGCCCCGCAAATTCGTGGAGATGTTCAGGCCAAACTTTTGCCCAGCTCAAACTGTTCAGCCAACTCTACTGGTAAGGGCCATCTTTATTATACTACAAACCATGACATCATCTGAGCTTCTTCCCCTTACTTATTTGTGTATGCTGGTAGACACTTCAACATAGTCATTTAGGTTTTAGAAATTATGCAATTTAAAGCTGCTAACTTTGGATCAACCAAGTGTAGCACCTTCCTAGTATGGTGCTAGGAAAAGTTAAATACAGTTTGGGCCCATTTTACTCAATGAGGTTAATCTGTTCTGTTAGGCAAATTTAGAATTAGATGTAAATTGTTTTATCACCAATTTTTAATATTGAGCATTATGTATCCATTTATTTCATTTAAGGATACTTCATGCCCAGTAATATCGAATAAAATAAGGAGGATAATTATATGTATATAAATTAGAAACACTGTTTCTGGTAGGATAAACATATTAAGAGTGAATAGAACTAGTCCCTTATATATATAAGAAAGGATGTCTAATGAATGAAGCAAAAATATTTTTATCAATTTGATATGATTTTAATAATATTAGATTTTATATGGATGTAGCGATATGGACTGTTATCATAAAGCCTCGTACCTTCCAGTGTTCTAAACATTGTTTGTCCCCGTGCTTATTCGTGCAGCCTGTAACCTCATACCTGTGCGCCAACAGAGTGAGTTATGGGGCTGACAGTCCTCTTTAAATAGCTCATATGCACCCATGTACCCTAAGACTAAAAATCCCAGGGGCCCTTGCAGTGGCCTGAAGGTTGCTGGGAGGGATGATAAAAGGAGCTTAGAAGCCCGAGTGTGCTCTCTTCCTCCTGGGCCTGATGCAAGACAGACCTCTCTGTGTGATAGAGAGAGAGAGGTTGCGGCCTACCACGCGGAACGATACTTCCACCCTGAGGCCTGAGAGGCCTAGTCCTGCTACCCGCTGTCGGACATCCTGTTATCAGCATCCTTTACAGCTCCTACCCATCGGTGCGGACGTTTTGAGAGGGACCCTGCAGGGAGCAAAGACAGAGGATCTGCTGCCGAGTTGGGTCGTTCGTGAGAGAGTAAGCTGCTCAGTCTTTGTCTATTCACTACCACCATTACAGAACACAGTGTGTACACATCCCTACCCAAGAACACTTTACTGCATTGCTGGAACACTGCACTCAGACGCCTTAGGTCTTCACCACTTGGAAGCAACCAAGGGGATTACAGTTAACGAGCTCCAACTAGCTAGCGAAGAATAACTGGCTTGCCACGTGGAACTCTACTGCCATTACTCTTAGGAAGCATATATATATATATATATATATATATATATATATATATATATATATATAGATGGAAGAGAAAAGCTGCGCTATATATAAATGCAGATAAGCCATGCTTTGTATATTCAAAACACTGAAGTGCAGTTCAGACGTATGACACCCAGGTGAGCTATTCCTTAATAGTGCCACCACCTAATAGAAAACTCGCTTACCAGATAGTAAGCAAGAAGGAGCGGATGGCTAAAACCCAGCCAAGGCTTTTTATTACACCGACAGAGGCATCCAGACAAGGGCAATCACTGGCTTGGATATGTGCTCCAATTCCTCCACGGCGTAGATAGCCCATACACCTCAGCAATTAGCGGGGTGATCGGGGTATAAAAGAGAAGCAACCATAGCGTAATCTCGCTTTCACAAGGTTTATTATAAAAAAGTTATTGCACTTACATTTGAATTGCAGAGTAATCGCGCTAAAAACAGAGCCGGCTACAATAGAAATACCCGTCCACCTAGGACAACAGTGTGGTGACGTCAGCACGTATCCTGCTCCAGACGCGTTTCGTCACAGGTTGACGTTGTCAATGGGGATCTCTTTTATACCCTGATCACCCCGCTAATTGCTGAGGTCTATGGGCTATCTAGGCCGTGGAGGAATTGGAGCACATATCCAAGCCAGTGATTGCCCTTGTCTGGATGCCTCTGTCGGTGTAATAAAAGGCCTTGGCTGGGTTTTAGCCATCCGCTCCTTGTTGCTTACTATCTGGTAAGCAAGTTTTTTATTAGGTGGTGGCACTGTTAAGGAATAGCTCACCTGGGTATCATACGTCTGAACTGCACTTCAGTGTTTTGAATATACAACGCATTGCTTATCTGCATTTATATATAGCGCAGCTTTACTCTTCCATTTATTACGTGCAACTTTTGCTATATGCTGCTGCTTTTGTTTCGGGACTTCTTATATTTATATTTATGATTAATATCATTTATCTTCAATAAGATTGCTGTATGTACCTTAGCGCGTTTTTTTCCCATATATATATATATATATATATATATATATATATATATATATATATATATATATATATATATATATATATATATATATAGGGCTTTTTTTCAGCTGGAACTTGGTGGAACTCGGTTTCACCACCTCTGGTTAAGGTCCTCTGCTCCCTGCCCACCACTATCACTGGTAAGCACAGCTTCTGGTAAAGTCCAGCTTCTGTGTTTACCAGGGATAGCTGGTCTCCCAATGGCTCCCACAGATCTGATCTCCTCAGCAGCTCCCACTGAGTGCAGGATGGGAACAAGGGAGCTGCAGGTGCCGTGGGTGCATTGCGGATGCCGACACCCCCACTAGATGATCTCCCTGCGAATGAGAGAAGAGGAGTTGCCTACAGTGTGTGGGGAGGTACTAGAGCTGACTGGGTGCTTCAGCTCAATATAGCAACAAAAGTAAGATATGTGGAAGACGGTGGAGCTTTTAAAGGGGGGGGGTGGTATGGGTGAAGTGAAGGGGGAGCTTCACTTCACCAACGAGAGATTAGCTCTCTCATTAAAATAGCATAGGCTGTCTAGATTAAATCTATTGCAGTGTGGCCACATATGTAGTTAACTGAAACATCCACTAGGAGGTGACTTTGGATCTTAATACAGTGTATCTTTATGTATATAGCATTATTCATTGTTTAAACATTGTTGTGTCTTCGGGAGGAGTCTGTTTGCTGAGTTGGCATTGTTGTCACAGCTCAGCAGATTTACTCCTTTCTTTGTGAAATAACTTTTCCTATTTGGTTCAAGTAAAACATTTCAGAACCTCTATCACCGAGTTGCTTTATTATTGTTTTTTAGTACTAACAGGATGTCTGAACCCAGAGTGTCAAGTGGGTTGGAAGGTTCACTTGGTAATAGATGGTCACAGATGAGCAGGTAATTCCCAGCAGTCCCCAAGGGGGTTGTGCTACATGTATATTTCATATATTTTTTTTTTTTAGTCAAATGCCTTACATGAGGTAATTTGTAAGAAATATTATGCATAACACAGGGAGGAGCAAGATGGCAGGCCCAATTGAGTGAAAGTAGGAGATTTACCCCTATGGTATCACCTTGGGTATACTAATATGGTAGATGTTGGATTAGAGTTAGAGGTAACGTATTAGCATATTCCATATAACACACAGGGTGGAGTAAGATGGCGAAACTATGTCAGAGTAGGGATTTGCCTCTTCTAAGCACCATCAGGGTATACAGTATCTCACAAAAGTGAGTACACCCCTTACATTTTTGTAAATATTTTATTATATCTTTTCATGTGACAACACTGAAGAAATTACACTTTGCTACAATGTAAAGTAGTAAGTGTACAGCTTGTATAACAGTGTAAATTTGCTGTCTCCTTTGCTGTCAACCATGGCGAGGCCTGTTCTGAGTGGAACCTGTCACGTTAAACCGCTGTATGGTTTTGGCCACCGTGCTGCAGCTCAGTTTCACGGCCTTGACAATCTTCTTATAGCCTTGGCCATTTTTATGTAGAGCAACAATTCTTTTTTTCAGATCCTCAGGGAGTTATTTGCCATGAGATGCCATGTTGAACTTCCAGTGACCAGTATGAGAAAGTGAGAGCGAGGTCGGGCAGGAGGCGGAGCCTAGCAGAGCAGACATGCATTGTTAGAGCTCCACACCGCTGAGGAGAGAAGAGAAGGACAAAGCGGAGCCTGCAGGCTCAAAAGGTATCCATTTGAACCTTTTTGCCCCAGGGAACAAACTGTGAAAGTTTGGGCAGGAAATATGGTACTGGGAGGAAACCGTGGCAGAAATAAAAATCACCTCACAAAGAGCTCACGGGCACTCACTGCAGCTGAAGCAGCTCCAGTCACCTCACAAGATACAGCATCAGGGCGCTCTCACAGACAGAAAATGTCACAGCAAGACTCTCCATTTGAGTCAGATACAGAAGAAATCCTCTCACAAACTTCTCCACAAGCCTCCTCAGTATCCCCAGTAATATTATTACAATTTGAAAAGATGCTTCATAAGGCTTTAAAACAAACCTCAGACCAAATAACAAAAAGCCTAACCAAAGAAATAAGAGAGCTGGGAAACCGCACCGCAGCCTTAGAAATAAAAATGGATGAAATTGAAATTACAACCCAAGAAAATATAACAGAATTGGAACAATTAAAAAAAGAGAATTTAATACTTCAAACTAAGCTCGAAGATTACGAAAATAGAGCCAGACGTTCAAACTTGCGCATAAGGGGAATACCTGAAACTGTGACAGACCTGCAATCTACTATTACTGCTCTATTACAAGAACTAAAGCCAGATATCCCTACTGAACGTTTAGAACTGGACAGAGTACACAGAGCCCTCACAGCCAAAAAGAAAGATGGACCCCCACGTGATATAATCACAAAATTTCATTATTACAGAACGAAAGAACAAATACTAATTGCTGCAAGAGAAAAAAAGGAACTTATTTTTCAAGGACACAATTATCAAATTTTTGCTGACCTATCCCAACTTACTATTACTAAAAGACGATCCATGAAACCCCAACTAATGGAACTGCAACGCCACAACATTATGTATCAATGGGGCTTCCCCTTTTCAGTCAGATTTAACTACCAAGGTACAATTTACAGAAGCAGATCAGCAGATGAACTACAACAAACCCTTTTAAAATTAAATCTGACAGAACCCACAAGCAGCAACACTCCCACACGCAGAAGAATAGCGTCATCTTCACCTTCAGGCAGCACCCAGAAAATTTCAGAACAAAATGGGAATCATCATTCTCACAAAAGAGGCCGTTATGCCACATCATCCATGGACCAAGAAGATTCAATGGACTGACATCCTAATTCCTGATATCTCTTCATATATTATACTAAGAGATGGTTCTCTATAAAAAACCTATATTTATAACTGAATGTAACTGCATTCTGATAGTCACACACTGTGTGGGATCATGTTACATTCCAGTTATATTTCTTATTACTTCTGATTCATATAGCCTTAGAATATATAAGTGAAATAAGGAAATTCTTGTTCAGTTATATATTATCAGGTAATAACAATAGATTTATTACTTTTTAGGACAAATATGTTCAATAATCCAGAAGTAATGGAAGCTTTTTCTTTCTTTTCTTAAAACAAATATATTATTACCTAACTAGTTCCTAGAATTATGTTTTTGTTTATTCTAATCTGAAGCAATACAACCTCAATTTTATGAGTTAACATATCTAAACAGTTACATATGAATAAAATATGTAATTGTTTACTCTAAAAGGGTTAAAATCCCAAAATAATTCAAACTATCGTCATCAATACCAAAGTTATTAACAGTACCTTTCTAACTGAATTATTTAGCCTAGGGCAAGACTAAACATATACAACCACCCTGGAATAAATAATTTCAACAAAAACTATATTCTGCACTCCAATTAATGAATCATCATTTTGATGTCTTTTGACATAGCACTTCTCTCCTGTAAGCGGAAGATCCGTGTACCCCCATTAGCCCTCCTCATTCTCCCAACCATATTATGTGGGAGTGTGACGAAGGCACTTATTCCCCTGAGAGAGATATTTATTCTCTTTCACGGGTAAATTGTGATTACTTGCAAAAAATAATTTATACAATGTATCATCTAATGTCATATGTTTTTTGTTTACTCTTTACTCCAGAATTCACTGGTTACTTTTCTATCTATTCATCTCTTCAGTCCACACAGGTTGATCTGCGCAGTCAGCTCTGCATAACAAAAAGTAAGTCAAAACTATTTGATCTATTGCCATGGCACCACTGAATATACTTTCCCTGAATGTTCAGGGAATAAATGTCCCTCAAAAAAGGACCAAAGCCTTCCGTACTTTCCATAACAAGAAGGCTCACATAGTATGCCTCCAAGAAACACACTTCACCAAAGATTCTACTCCAAAATATATTTCTCCTTTTTATCAACAAATTTACACGGCTTCTGCCTGTACCAAGCAAAGGGGAACTCTAATTGCATTTCACCGATCCACACCATTCACCTTATCATCAGAAATTAAAGACCCAGAAGGTAGATACCTGATACTCATGGGTTATATAATGGATACAGCAATCACGGTGATTTCCTACTACGCTCCTAACAAACAACCTACACCATTCCTCTCACATATATTACAAGTGATTAATACACACAAAATAGGAACAGTGATAATGTGTGGGGATTCGAACCAGGTCCTCCTCCCATTTCTAGATAAATCACCTTTTACACCATCCAAAATAACCTCTAGATTACCTTTTTCTCAACTTCTTTCCAAATACAATCTGGTAGATTCATGGAGAGAAAGTAACCCAATGAAAAAGAAATTCACTTATTTCTCGCACCCTCATCAAACCTTCACCAGAATAGATCATATTTTTCTAACAATAGGAATGATACCAGAAATTATTGCATCAGATATAATTCCGATTCCGTGGTCTGACCATAATGCAGTATACACTACTATAGCCTCAGCCATACCAAAAGCGCATGACCCAACGTGGTACTTACCGGACATAATGCTCAAACACCCACTACATCAGATGGCCATTGAACAAGCTTTAAAGGAATACATATCAATTAATAATACAACAGACATCTCCCCAATAACACTGTGGGAAGCTCATAAGCCTGTCTTGCGTGGTACAATACAAAGACAAATGGCACTATTTAAACGGGAACGCAAAAATCTAGCAAAAAAACTAGAGCTCAATTTTAATGCAGCCTACATATCATTTCAAGATAATCCATCTCAGAGTACAAAATCTCATCTGGAAAAATCTAGATTGGAATACGATCTATTTCTCACTGAGTCAGTTGATAAATCCCTCAAACGCTCCAAACACAATTTCTACATGAATACAAACAAACCAGGTACATATTTGGCTCGGGCATTAAATTCAACTAACAAATCTTTCAAACCAATACGTTTGAAATTATCAAAAAATGTTTACACTTGTAATCCAGTTAAAATAGTCCATAAATTTCACTCACATCTCGCAACTTTATACAAGACAAACAATGAATTTAATCCTACAGAAGCTGAATCCTTCTTCTCAAAAATAACCTTACCTGAGTTATCTCAGAATCAAAAAAGCAGTTTGGATGAGCCTATAACTATAGATGAAGTTGCTAACGCCATAAAAGACCTAAAACTTAACAAAAGACCAGGCCCAGACGGCTACTCGGCTTTATACTATAAAACATTCTCAGAAATACTCTCTCCCATTCTCACTGAAACTTTTAACAAACTTCTAGATGGACATTCTTTTCGGCAAGAAACACTAATGGCAATTGTTTGTATGATCCCAAAACCCCTTTCTGATGATACTTCCTGTGTGAATTATCGGCCTATCTCTCTGTTAAACCTCAATATTAAATTATTAGCAAAAATAATAGCAAAACGTCTCAATAGCATTATAGGAAAATTAATACATAGAGATCAAGTAGGCTTCATGCCAAATAGACAGGCAGGCGATAATATACGCAGGGCAGTGTTATTGGCACATATTGCTAAAAAACGGAAAATCCCTTTATGTTTTCTATCTCTCGATATTAAGAGGGCATTTGACACAGTATCCTGGCAATATATGCAATATTCATTACAAAAATGGGGTTTTGGACCCCACTTTTTAACATGGATCAAAGCATTATATAATAAACCCAAAGCCTATATAAAATATGCTGGATACAAATCTGAAGCCTTTAATATCGAAAGAGGTACCCGACAGGGTTGCCCATTATCTCCCTTATTATTTGCACTTATACTCGAACCCATGGCCCAATACATCAGAACAAACCAAACTATAACTGGCATTGAAGTAGGAGGTATTACACACAAATTATGTATATTTGCAGACGATATATTACTTTTTCTATCATCACCACAGGTCTCTGGTCCTAACTTAATACCAGCTCTTGATGGATTTGCAGCCCTATCCGGCCTTATGATTAATCCTAAGAAATGCCTAGTGCTTAATATTTCACTCACAAACATGGAATTGATCCCGGCTAGGGCTGCACTCCCATTCACATGGGCAGAAAAATCAATCCCATATCTTGGAATTCATTTAACAGCATCTCATTCTGACTTATTCTCAACCAATTATCCTCCTGTATTAAGACAGATCACAAATCTAATAAAACAATGGTCGCAACTTCCTTTATCCTGGATAGGGAAGATTAATGCAATCAAAATGACTATTCTACCCAAATTGCTTTATCTATTCAGAGTCCTCCCTATTCCAATTCCTTCCTATTTTTTGAGAATAGTACAAAAAAGAGCAACTTCGTTTATATGGGGATCTTCTAAACCACGTATACCTATACACACACTACATCTTCCCAAAAATAAAGGAGGCCTGGGATACCCTAATTTTACTAACTACTACAGAGCAGCACATTTGGCCAGTCTGTCCAAATACCATGCAAAACAGGAAATCCCATTATGGGTATTTATAGAGGCTTCAGAAAATGACCCTCTATTAATATCAAATTTATTATGGCTTGATCCTAAAGACCGCTTTAAAATTCATAATCCCATAACTAAACACTTCTTATCTCTCTGGGATAAACTAAAAACCAAATATCAGTTACAATCTCCACACAATCCTCTCCTTTCTTTTATCAGAAATCCGGCCTTTTATCCGGCATGGATCTGCCCAAATTCTTTTAAAGCTTGGACAACATCAGGCATTCAGACACTAAATGACTTCATAGCATCTAAATCATTCCTTTCATTCCCATCGCTTAGAGAAAAATATGATCTACCAAACTCTGAGATATTTAGATATCTCCAAATCAAAAATTTCTATACACCATTCCTAAAGGGGGATACACCATTATCCCAATTATCCATTTTTGAATCAATCTGTACAAAAGATCCATTTGCTAAAGGTACAATTTCATCAC
Organism: Aquarana catesbeiana; assembly: GCF_042186555.1. Taxonomy (NCBI): domain Eukaryota; kingdom Metazoa; phylum Chordata; class Amphibia; order Anura; family Ranidae; genus Aquarana; species Aquarana catesbeiana. The sequence continues at coordinate 206,463,086 of NC_133332.1, read as the reverse complement.
TTTATAATCAATTATATGGAGTAGCAAATCTTAATAGACCCTCTTACGTTCAGAGGTGGGAGGAAGACCTGGGACGAACTTTAGAAGACACGGACTGGTCTAATATATGGCTCACATCTAAGTCATCTTCACCCAACATCTTGGCACTGGAGACAAATTATAAAGTCCTAACTCGTTGGTACCTTGTACCCGCTAGAGTGGCAAAATATTCACCTAATACCTCAGCTCTTTGTTTTCGAGGATGCCCAGAAATAGGCACATATTTACACATATGGTGGACGTGCCCAGTAATCCAAACCTTCTGGAAGGAAGTCTTCGTGATTGCATCTAAAATATTTTAAAAAATAATACAACCAGATCCATCTTTAACTTTACTTAATCTAAAACCGGAATGGTTAACACTCTCTCAATTCAAACTTATGATCCAACTAATAACGGCTGCAAAACAAACAGTGGCCAAGGCATGGAAATCTCCTACATTGGTACTAGCAGAAACAATTCACAGAATGAATAATACAATGTCCCATGCTAAGATGGTAGCCATCGATCAAAATCAAATTCCAAAATTTGAAAAACTTTGGCATCCTTGGATAAAACAACAGTTCCTGTCAAATTTCAATGACTCTGTCCTGTTGCCATGGTAACAGATTAAATGACTTACAGAGACACCCATTCTAAGGCTTCAAAGAGAACTAAAAAGAATAATAAACTGACGAGCGGGACAACCTTGTGGACCATACCTCTACCTTTCAACCCTTTTTCTTCTTTCTCTTTCCTTTTCTCCACCTTACGATTAAAGCTCATTATCAGAATTTATTTGACTTATATACACTCTACTTGTAAACAATATGTATAGTAGGTATAAATCATTTAAATACCTACAAAAGTAACTAAGGAAATGATATATATCTTTAATTTAGGTTTACGTGAACCCAATGTTTAATATTTGAAATTTCATGATATTTACCTATATAAACCCTACTGTAAAACAATGAGCTTACTTTATAGATCCTTGTAAACTTACTTTATGTATCTTTATGTATCTTTATAACATTGTATACTCAATAAACTTCTTTTGACAAGGAGAAAGTGAGAGCGATAACACCAAATTTAACACACCTGCTCCCCATTCACACCTGAGACCTTGTAACACTAACAAGTCACATGACATTGGGGAGGGAAAATGGCTAATTGGGCTGTGTGTTGAGTTATTTTGAGAGGCCAGCAAATTTACACTGTTATACAAGCTGTACAATAACTACTTTACATTGTAGCAAAGTGTCATTTCTTCAGTGTTAAAAAAATAGAAATGAAAACCAAGCGCTGTAATAGATACACCACACTTAATATAGTTATGGTGAATAGAACTGGATAAAAGGATATAAATAGAGATTATAAATACTCGTGACCAATTGGATCGAACAGATAGAATTAAGCTGCTATCAATAAAACAGGGCTCAGAGGCCCATAATAAGGAAACAAATAAAGTTAAAAATATTGATGTGCTCTAATACGCCATTTGATCAATAAAGATCTATGAAATCATGCTAAAAACAAAGATGTGAAAATATGTGTGAAAATATTGAAGTAAATATTAAGTAAGTAAATACTGAAGTAAATATTAAACGTATACGTGTAAATACACTGCACTCATGCATAGAAATGTGCTGAACACAGTGATAGGTGCTAAAAAATATGCACAGTGTTTCAAATACCATCAATCGAAATATAAAAAATAAAATGTGCAAAAACTACTAACAATGCGCTCAACAAATCACACTAGAAATGTGATAAAAAATGATTATAAAAAATTAGGTGAATACGTGTTTAAATAATCCAAATAATCCTGTGAAAAATGCTATAAATCCATAGCAGTGCTGGAGTTAATACATCGATGCCAGTATTATAAAATAAGAAATGTAAAAAAATATTAAAAATATATAATAATAAAATAAGGATATATAGATACAGATGCTAATTAAAGTGCGATTTAAAACATAGATGCTAGAGTACATAGAGTGAAATGGATGGTCATCACAGCAGTTCGTTTCTCAATGCACTAGGATGATTAAATTCCTGAAATGTTTTCACAATATTGGATGTTTCCACCGCAGCCGTAACCATAAATACTCAGTGCCAGATGATTATAAAAGAGAAACAAAAAGACAGGATCATTGCGCAATGTAACAAAATAAGGTCCACAGGCAAAAGACAGCACAGTGATACACTCATGTGCTCCCCATAGAGTTAAAGCATGTAGATAGGCAGATAAGCAGGTCTCAGTTAGCCGTTGGACGAAGCTTGGCTGACAAGCCGCTGCTGCTGGTTACAATGTGTTACCACACAGACAGCGTCCTTGGCTCCTCCCACGCGTTGCGTCACTGACACGTGACTTTCTCAAGAAATACACCGAGATGCCAACGTCTCCGTACTTAAGCATTCAGGTTACCATAGTGACGGTGCTAAGATCATCGGATCATCACACTGCTTACTGCTTCTGTTTGTATATGCAAATTTAAGTTAAAACCAATGTTTAATCATTACATTCATAAAACCATTTTTAAACACAAGATAAAATCGAAACAAGTAAGCATACAAAGATAACATTATAAAACGGCCATGTTCATATACTAATGAGCTCCCTCAAGTGGTGGAGAGTAATATTGCATACTTCTAAGTGTAAAAGAGTATGGTAGGTTCGCTCAAATACCAAGGGTTGACATTTGTAATCATACCCTGCACAGTAATATAGATTACATTTCAAAATTATATACTTGCTCAATGTCCTTAATTGTGGATTCATCTATAAAGTTGATATTACTATATAAAAAGTTTATTAGCCTAGACACATACCAATCTTAATGAATGCACAAATAAGTCATATTATAAATGCCTGTAACCATACCGTATAAATAAAAGGAAAAAAAGGGAAAAAAAAGGAAAAAAGGGGGGGACGAAGAGGAAAGTTTTTTCCTATATAAAAACCATAAAATATATATTAAACTCAAATATATGTGTATATACAAACAATTAAGAATATAATTTTGAAATGCAATCTATATTACTGTGCAGGGTATGATTACAAATGTCAACCCTTGGTATTTGAGCGAACCTACCATACTCTTTTAAACTTAGAAGTATGCAATATTACTCTCCACCACTTGAGAGAGCTCATTAGTATATGAACATGGCCGTTTTATAATGTTATCTTTGTATACTTAATTGTTTCGATTTTATCTTGTGTTTAAAAATGGTTTTATGAATGTAATGATTAAACATTGGTTTTAACTTAAATTTGCATATACAAACAGAAGCAGTAAGCAGTGTGATGATCCGATGATCTTAGCGCCATCACTATGGTAACCTGAATGCTTAAGTACGGAGACGCTGGCATCTCAGGTGTATTCCTTGAGAAAGTCACGTGTCAGTGATGCAACGCGTGGGAGGAGCCAAGGACGCTGTCTGTGTGGTAACACATTGTAACAAGCAGCAGCGGCTTGTCAGCCAAGCTTCGTCCAATGGCTAACTGAGACCTGCTTATCTGCCTATCTACATGCTTTAACTCTATGGGGAGCACGTGAGTGTATCACTGTGCTGTCTTTTGCCTGTGGACCTTATTTTGTTACATTGCGCAATGATCCTGTCTTTTTGTTTCTCTTTTGTAATCATCTGGCACTGAGTATTTATGGTTACGGCTGCGGTGGAAACATCCAATATTGTGAAAACATTTCAGGAATGTAATCATCCTAGTGCATTGGAAAACGAACTGCTGTGATGACCATCCATTTCACTCTATGTACTCTAGTATCTATGTTTTAAATTGCACTTTAATTAGCACCTGTATCTATATATCCTTATTTAATTATTATATATTTTTAATATTTTTTTACATCTCTTATTTTATAATACTGGCATCAATGTATTAACTCCAGCACTGCTATGGATTTATAGCATTTTTCACAGGATTATTTGGATTATTTAAACACGTATTCACCTAATTTTTTATAATAATTTTTTATCACATTTCTAGTGCGATTTGTTGAGCGCATTGTTAGTAGTTTTTGCACGTTTTATTTTTTATATTTTGATTGATGCTATTTGAAACACTGTGCATATTTTTTAGCACCTATCACTGTGTTCAGCACATTTCTATGCATGAGTGCAGCGTATTTACACGTATACGTTTAATATTTACTTCAGTATTTACTTACTTAATATTTACTTCAGTATTTTCACACATATTTTCACATCTTTGTTTTTAGCATGATTTCATAGATCTTTATTGATCGAATGGTGTATTAGAGCGCATCAATATTTTTAACTTTATTTCTTCAGTGTTGTCACATGAAAAGTTATAATAAAATATTTACAAAAATGTGAGGGAGTGTACTCACTTTTGTGAGATACTGTACATATATGGCGGTTGCTCAACCTCGGATCACAATGGAAAGGAATAGGAAGTGATGTAGTGACAAAGATGGTGGATTAGAATTAGAGGTAACCTATTAGCATATCCTATATAACACATAGGGTGGCGTAAGATGGTGGCTGAAACTATGTTAGAGCAGGGATTTGCCTCTTATTAGCACCATTCAGGTATACAAATATGGTGGCTACTTAACTTCCGGTCACAAGGGAAATCAATAGAAAGTGATGTAATGACACAGAAAGTGGAAGTAGCTCAATAAGGTGTAGTGGGAGGTGTTGGGTGTAGTGCCGCTCCCAGCTTCTGAAGATGCCCAGTGGGAGGGACAAATTGCATCAAGCAGGGACAAGTAGTGACATATTTTTCTGTAATTGGAACACACGCTGAGGCAGTGATCCAACTCCATACATATGCTTGAATTGTTATTCCTTTTGTAAGCGTAATTGGTTTTAAACTTTTTAAATAAAACAAACAGTATTATGCTATGGAGATTTCTCTTTTTGTTGAACCTTAAGCCATGAATATACTATATTGCTGAGGACCCTATAATTGGAGGAGAGAAGTGTCATATCCATCTACATCATACCAGGATACCTACATGCCAATTTAATCTTAACTGTCAGTGAGTGGGGAATACAGGCGGGGACCACGGCACCGTGGATATTCCCTTGAATGACTAATAAGCACTTGCACTTTGTTTGCACTTATTATTTATTATTTGTACACAGATGTATATGAATTTTTTAAGTAACCATACACTGAGTATTTTAGTTGTAAAACACCAATATTTAAGTTAGAAGCAGCACTTGGTTCACTTTGATATTGTTTTATAAGTACTTTCTGATCTAATACTATAGCAGCAGCTTCGCAATCCATGTTAATTTAAATCTGTCACAGATTTAGTAAGAATATAACACATGACCATAGGGTGGGTATACTATCAAAATAACCATTACCGCAGTACCTGTCCACTATATGCTGCACAGGGACAGTGTTCAGAGATTCAAGAAGGTTAGTGTCCTCAGCTTCATTCTAGTTTTGGAGTATCTTGCTTTCCTCAATTCCCATCCAAGTTCAACCCATTATTAAGGCACCAAAAGCAACGACCCTGGATTTTCTTGAGCCAATGTGAATATGTGCCTGGCTGCAGGCCATCTGCAGGGAGAAGACTCAGGGACCTACACAATAGCTGGCCCCTACAGGGGTACCGCTACACAAATATAATGAACAATTTATAGTCATTTGTATTGCAATCAGTCTTTACATTAATTTAAATGCACTTTATTTTTTACTTTGTCCTTTACAGTACTTGCCTTTACACTCTTGGGCATGGAGTTCACCAGAGCATTACAGGTTGCCACTGGAGTCCTCTTCCACTCCTCCATGATGACATCACGGAGCTGGTGGATGTTAGAGACCTTGCGCTTCTTCACCTTCCGTTTGAAGATGCCCCACAGATGCTCAATAGGGTTTAGGTCTGGAGAAATGCTTGGCCAGTCCTTCACCTTTACCGTCAGCTTCTTTAACAAGGCAGTGGTCGTCTTGTTGGTGTGTTTGGGGTTGTTATAATGTTGGAATACTGCCCTGTGGCCCAGTCTCCGAAGGGAGAGGATCATGCTCTACATCAGTATGTCACAGTACATGTTGGTATTCATGGTTCCCTCAATGAACTCTAGCCCCCCCAGTTCTGGCAGCACTCATGCAGCCCCAGACCAAGATACCCCCACCACACACGCTTGACACCATCTGAACCAAATACGTTTATCTTGGTCTCATTAGACCACAGTACATGGTTCCAGTAATCCATGTCTTTAGTCTGCTTGTCTGTTTGCTTTCTTGTGCATCATCTTTAGAAGAGGCTTCCTTCTGGGATGACAGCTATGCAGACCAATTTGATGCAGCTGTGCGGCATATGGTCTGAACAGTGACAGGCTGACCCCCCCACCCCTTCAACCTCTGCAGTAATGCTGGCACCACTCATATGTCTATTTCCCAAAGACGATCTCTGGATATGATGCTGAGTACATAGTTACATAGTAGGTGAGGTTGAAAAAAGACACAAGTCTATCAAGTCCAACCTATGTGTGTGATTATGTGTCAGTATTACATTATATATCCCTGTATGTTGCGGTCATTCAGGTGCTTATCCAATAGTTTCTTGAAGCTATCAATGCTCCCTGCTGAGACCACCGCCTGTGGAAGGGAATTCCACATCCTTGCCGCTCTTACAGTAAAGAACCCTCTACGTAGTTTAAGGTTAAACCTCTTTTCTTCTAATTTTAATGAGTGGCCACGAGTCTTGGTAAACTCTCTTCTGCGAAAAAGTTTTATCCCTATTTGTGGGGTCACCAGTACGGTATTTGTATATTGAAATTATATCCCCTCTCAAGCGTCTCTTCTCCAGAGATAATAAGTTCAGTGCTCGCAACCTTTCCTCATAACTAAGATCCTCCAGACCCTTTATTAGCTTTCTTGCCCTTCCTTGTTATCGCTCCATTTCCAGTACATCCTTCCTGAGGACTGGTGCCCAGAACTGGACAGCATACTCCAGGTGCGGCTGGACCAGAGTCTTGTAGAGCGGGAGAATTATCGTTTTATCTCTGGAGTTGATCCCCCTTTTAATGCATGCCAATATTCTGTTTGCTTTGTTAGCAGCAGCTTGGCATTGCATGCCATTGCTGAGCCTATAATCTACTAGGACCCCTGGGTCCTTTTCCATCCTAGATTCCCCCAGAGGTTCTCCCCCCAGTGTATAGATTGCATTCATATTTTTGCCACCCAAATGCATTATTTTACATTTTTCTACATTGAACCTCATTTGCCATGTAGTCGCCCACCCCATTAATTTGTTCAGGTCTTTTTGCAAGGTTTCCACATCCTGCGGAGAAGTTATTGCCCTGCTTAGCTTAGTATCGTCTGCAAATACAGAGATTGAACTGTTTATCCCATCCTCCAGATCGTTTATGAACAAATTAAATAGGATTGGTCCCAGCACAGAACCCTGGGGAACCCCACTACCCACCCCTGACCATTCTGAGTACTCCCCATTTATCACCACCCTCTGAACTCGCCCTTGTAGCCAGTTTTCAATCCATGTACTCACCCTATGGTCCATGCCAACGGACCTTATTTTGTACAGTAAACGTTTATGGGGAACTGTGTCAAATGCTTTTGCAAAATCCAGATACACCACGTCTACGGGCCTTCCTTTATATAGATGGCAACTCACCTCCTCATAGAAGGTTAATAGCTTGGTTTGGCAAGAACGATTCTTCATGAATCCATGCTGATTACTGCTAATGATACCGTTCTTATTACTAAAATCTTGTACATAGTCCCTTATCATCCCCTCCAAGAGTTGACATACTATTGATGTTAGGCTAACTGGTCTGTAATTCCCAGGGATGTATTTTGGGCCCTTTTTAAATATTGGTGCTACATTGGCTTTTCTCCAATCAGCTGGTACCATTCCAGTCAGTAGACTATCTGTAAAAATTAGGAACAACGGTCTGGCAATCACTTGACTGAGTTCCCTAAGTACCCTCGGATGCAAGCCATCTGGTCCCGGTGATTTATTAATGTTAAGTTTCTCAAGTCTAATTTTAATTCTGTCCTCTGTTAACCATGGAGGTGCTTCCTGTGTTGTGTCATGAGGATAAACACTGCAGTTTTGGTTACTGAAGCCCCCGATTCACTCGTGAAGACTGAGGAGAAGAATAAATTCAATACCTTTGCCATCTCCCCATCCTTTGTAACCAGATGTCCTTCCTCATTCTTTATGGGGCCAATATGGTCTGACCTCCCTTTTTTACTGTTTACATACTTAAAGAATTTCTTGGGATTTTTTTTGCTCTCCTCCGCTATGTGTCTTTCATGTTCTATCTTAGCTGTCCTAATTGCACCCTTACATTTCTTGTTGCATTCTTTATAAAGTCTGAATGCTGAGGATGATCCCTCAACCTTGTATTTTTTGAAGGCCTTCTCCTTTGCTTTTATATGCATTTTTACATTGGAGTTAAGCCATCCAGGACTTTTGTTCGCTCTTTTAAATTTATTACCCAATGGCATACATTGGCTAATGCCCTTATTTAATATGCTCTTAAAGCAAACCCATCTCTCCTCCGTATTCTTTGTTCCTAATATTTTATCCCAATTTATGCCTTTTTAGCAAGGTTTGTAGTTTTGGGAAGTTGGATAGAATTCTGTAACTTAATTAACTCATGAAGCAGCAAAGTCAACAATAAACAGGGCAAATAAGCATTAACTGCAATGTGAATACTAATATTCCAACTAGTCTAGAGTGCACTCATCTTGGCATAAGAAATAGGTGTAGGTCTCTGTTCAACAGCTGCAAAAGGGCAGTCTTTAGTCCTAGCTCCTCAGCCGGCTAGTGCTGGGGTCCAGGTGTGCACATTAGAATAGCCCCAGTAGAAACTGCGGGCAGCAATAAGGCTACTGTATAGCTGTATGGTCAGTTCCTAAAAGGTGCAGTCTCTCCAGCAGTATATAGTAAATCCCCACAACAGCAGATCACCAGCCCCAATGATATTGCAGCTAACCATCTGGTCACACACAGTGATTATTCCACTCTCTGCTCTACACCCAGGTGACTCTGGCTGTCAGCACATTTGGTCTCAGCACTCTGGATCCTTTTCAGGCCATTATGCATCAGTAGTTGTGCACACTGGAAAGCAATGTGCACACTCCAACCTCCTGCATGGTAAACGTGACCTTTGCCTTCTAAAGCCTGACAAAATGCTTCCCCTTCTCCTGGTAATCTCCCTCTGGTCATGATAGGTGAGAGTCCAGGGGGTATAATTCCTGCCACAGCTGCAAAGCAAAGCATAGCAGCCACAGCATGTACTAACCATGGCCTATTTATTGACTACGTTTCTGCCAGTTGCCTGGACCTATCCTTTGCCTGCTTGCTGACCATGTCTCTGCCTGCACCTAAATTGACCCGATGATCTGCACATCCCGCTGACTACATTCCTGTGAGACACTGGTCCCAGCCATCCCCTGCTGCACTCCTGGAACCACATAAACTCTTTTGTTCTTCCTTTCTTTAGCCTGATGTACTTCCTGGCCAGTGAATATGGCATTCCTGGGGCAGCCACGTACCAGTAGGCTAGGCTTGCTTGGTTTATATGAACAGGAACTGCTCTAAGTGATGCCACACTAAGCCACTAAGCTATATTCCCTGACCACTCTTACAGAGGCGACCATACAAGTACATTTGCTTTGATACAATTGGTTGATTTGTGTTATACACAAGATACAATGTCCAGTATATAGTCAGTCCAAACATTGAAAAAATCTCACACATGTAGTATTGGCAAACTCAGGAGTAGCAGAATGTGTTTTGGGGTGTTATTCTAAGTATGGCCATGCTGTGTGTGAGAAATACCTTATTAACTGACAACTTTGTGTATAAAAATACATTTTCATTCTTTATCCTGCATTTTCCAAAAACTTGTGGCAAAATAATTACATTTTTAAAATACTCATCATGTCTCTTAGGAAATATCTTGGAGTGTTTGCATTCCAAAATGGGGTCATTTTATGAGTGTTTCCATTGTCCTGGTGCGCCAGGGACTCCAAAAATGAGATAGGTAGTCAGGAAATTAGATGTATAATTTATGCTGCTTGAAAGCCCAAAGGTTCTTTTTGGATTTGGGGCCCATCTATGCATCTAAGCTGTGAAAAAGTCTCAAACATGTGATATCCTCATACTCGGAAAACATAGCAGAATGTGTTTTGGGGTATATTTCTAAGTATGCCTATGCTGTGTGGGAGACATAGCTTGTTAAGATGACAAAAAATAAATTAAAGTAAATAAACAATTTCTTAATTTTCCAATAAATTGTGACAAAAAATGACAACCTCAAAAAACTCACCATGCCTCATACTAAACACCTTGGAACCTCTACTTTTCAAAAAGGGGTCATTCGGGGGTTATTTGTACTGTCTTGGAATTTTGGGCCGCAAGAAATGAGATAGGCAGTCAGCACATGAGGATTGAACAATTGTCAAATATACTTGTAGCGCTGGTAGATTTGCGATCTACCATATGTTAGGTAACTTTAGTAACTTGTTTGTTAAATAGGTTAAGTCTGCCTCTGTTCCAGCTTGGCTGACGTTGTGTGTGTTTCCAGACTGACTGGTGGGTGTCGCTGTTATTACTGGTCAGTGTTGGAAAGGCAACGTGTCAAAGCGTATGGATGCTCTTCTGTCCCGGAGACAATTCGGTGGAGGTGCATTCTGGGCGAGGGTATTTATGGGACAGACGCCATATTGTGGGGTTCGTTTTACAGCCACCTGCTGGCCCTCCTGGCCAACAGGTATGTGTTAGAGAGCAATCTCGTGGTCCTCCGTTCCGGAGGCCCACGCCACAGCAGCGCAGGGGTGGGCCCAGAAGCTTGTCTGGGGCCTACCACAGCAGCTGAGGAATGGTCCTGAGCTGTCTATCCAGAAGGGAAGAAGCTGGACAACCAAGGAGATCCCAGGGGAGGACCCATCATGGAAGGATCACGCAGCGTGCTGGTCTGGAGAGGGGCCTGGTGACTCGGTTGGAGGACGTATCCTAAAAGTAACTATACAGCATAGTGTTGCCGGGTTGGCTTAAAGGTTCAAGCACTGTGACTGACGTTCACTACAGAAAAACCGGTACATCCTGTGTCAGAGGACCGTACAGGTTTATCCCAACCAAGTCTGTGGCAGAGACTTTTGTTCGTGCTACGTACTGGCTGCTAGGCAAGTGAGAGAGGCCTATCCAGGCGAGCAAAGAGTGTGTCCCACGAGGGGAGCACATTCTATCGTAATATCCAAATTCTACCAGGACATTTGCAAGAATCTTATAAGAAGATATTTGAGTTTCTTCTGCGGTTTCCCTTCTGCCTCTTTCCTGCTACTTCCTTTAATAAAGCATTGAAAACGTATTCAAGTGTTGGTGCGTGTATCGTCCAGAGGTAAACTCAACGGAACCCTAGACCCAGTGCCGGTAAAACAGAGGGAAGGAGAGTGAAGGTAACAAGCTCGCTTAAACCAGCAGCTCTACCGAGAGTTAGTGCTACATATGGGGGCGTCGTCCGGGATTTGTTGACCGTCAATTCTCGCAACCCAGAGGGGTGTTTTACCGGGAGTTTATGGAGAGAGCTGGACTTTGAAAAAATCCTTCAGGAAGAGAAAAGGTTAAACTGCAGGACTTTACTTCTGAATGCGTAGACGGCGGGCGCCAGTAAAGGCCCGGGAGCTACGTGACCAGAAGAACAAGTGGGAGGAGCCTACCCTACTTGTTACCGCGTGGGACGCGTGTATGTGTTTGGCGCCAGAGAAGAGGAAAGGCCTCGTGATCGTGCTGAGAATATCAGAGTGTGGCCATATCTTTTCCGGTGATGCAGCCAATTATGGGACCGAGAATGTTCCCTACAAGCACCGTGATGAATACTGTGCTATCTGGAACTCTGTTTACAGATACTGGAGTTCGTTTGAAGCCGCAGGGGAGGTTTGTCCTGTACACCTCAGGATATATTGAGGGACTGGGTATGATCTGCCACCGATGTGAAGGACTGGCCGTACATCTCTGTCAGTTTGGCCGATGTCCGCAATGTGGAGAGTACTTGTTTGTGGTGGAGCAACCTACCACGTCACCCCGTGCCTATCGGATGGATTGGGCAACAGGTATCGCCACAGTAGAAGCTGCTACCGCAACGGAAAGAGAGCGACAGGCCACCACTTCGCCTGTTGTTGCTGATAATGTTCCAAAGAGAGACACTACTGCTGTCGTCTCGTCAGGGGACTTTGATTTCTGCGTCCACTACACCTACTTCTGTTGTACCTACTCAAAGGAAGGAGGGATATGTGAAGGCTTCCCGCGGCCGTGGTCGAGGTCTACCCCAGAGGTTACTTGAACCGGAGCTACCAGAGTCCACGTCAGGAATGGGTAAGCCACTGATGGGGAATGTATCTGGGACTGTGAGTAAATATCTACCAGCAGAAGAGTTGAGAGACTCGGAATTAGAATCCATGTCGGATCTTTCCGGGGATGATGACCTATTTAAAACTATGTCACAAGAGCTGTTATGGTCACAAGTTGAAGATGTTGCCTCTGCTATGACTTTCCCTGAATGGACAGCCCTGAGTTCTGGGAAGACGTCACCCTGTGTGGAGCCACACAGTACTGTTACCGGGACTTTGCCAAAAGTTGCTAGTTCACTGCAGACACCGGCTGGGTCTATGGTGAGCAAGTCATTGGATTCTTGTGTATCGCCTGGGATAGGGAGAGATAGATCTTTGCCCAAACTTGCACGTTTGCAGAGGATTTTAAACAAGCATGTTGCTGACGAGTATGGTCTGGAGTTCCCCTATGTGCCCCAGGATATAATGCAGGTGATTGAAACTAATCGGGAACTTTGGTACAGTGAAGCTGTTTGAGATTATTATTTGTCTGTGCCTAAGCCTTTCCGAAAGACTGGATGTTCTGCTAAGATGGATGAACGTATTAGTGGATGTTTCATACACTGGAACTTCGGTCGGCACATCTATGCTGACAAAGTGGTTATCTGCAGGCCCGGAAAAGATGACGTTGTTTATTGCATTACCACTGTGGATAAAACGGAAAACCACTGACATTGCCAGATCCCCGGTTTTATTGGTAATTCTGGACAAAAGAACTTTGCAAGTAGTTAGCTAGTTAGTGTCAGTGTAAAGAAATCTGCGTGGTCAAGATTTACATATTATGCTCAGTGTTTTAAATCCAAGGACTTCTTTTTGCTAGCCGGATTTATTTTTTTTCCTTATTTGAAGAGATCATAGTGCAGGGATGGACTCCTTAAGTTTACTCCGATATGGATAAAAGGAAGAGGCTCATTTTCTCTAAAAATTAGGCTTTGCTCCTAATAATGTACAGTATATATATATGTGTATGTTTAATAAGTTTTCCTTTTCAGGAATTATTGGATCTCCTATCAAGCTGGGAGGCTTTTCAGCTAAGATAGATAGTGAGGTTATGCACAATCGTAGGATGGTTTTGTTTGCGGATGTGAACATAATGTTTTATAGATCTAAGTCTTATAGTGTCTTTCTACTGTCTTTTTCTCTCTCTTTGTCTATCCAAGTTATAAGAAACTCAAATACTTATTCCCAGGCTTGGGAGTTACTGCTACTGTTTTTGGACAGACGTTGGGGACAACGTCTACTGTAGTGGGGATAGTATGTAGCGCTGGTAGATTTGCAATCTACCATATGTTAGGTAAATTTAGTAACTTGTTCGTTAAATAGGCTAAGTTTGCCTCTGTTCCAGCTTGGCTGACCTTGTGTGTGTTTCCAGACTGACTGGTGGGTGTCACTGTTATTACTGGTCAGTTTTGGAAAGGCAACGCGTCGAAGCGTATGGATGCTCTTCTGTCCCGGAGACCATTCGGTGGAGGTGGTCCTCCGAGTTGCATTCTGGGCGAGGGTATTTATGGGACAGACGCCATATTGTGGGGTTCGTTTTACAGCCACCTGCTGGCCCTCCTAGCCAACAGGTATGTGTTAGAGAGCAATCTCGTGGTCCTCCGTTCCGGAGGCCCGCGCTGCAGCGGCGCAGGAGTGGGCCCAGAAGCTTGTCTAGGGCCTACCACACAGTGGCGTTGCTATGGGGGTGCGGCCCGCACCGGGTAACACCCACCAGAGGGGTGACACCGGGGCCGCCGCTAAACACTATTATAGATTGCCTCGGAGCGGTGCGAGCAGGGCATCCAGCAGTGCGGGGGAAGCTGCCTATAACACTCCCCCTTCAGTTTAAGCTGTCACTCGAAGATCTCCAATATCTCCGAGGCAGCCGAAGTTGGTGGGCGGAGCTGGGGGTGTGGCCGCGCCGCCTCCTCCACTCCTCCCACAGACCTCTTCACACTGGCTGATCCTGCAGCTGAAGGAGATAGAGGCCAGGACACAGCACACCCGCCCAAGTCTTCATCTGCAGGAATGAGGCATGCTGTAAGTTACTGCACAGCACACTCTCACTGCATAGAGTCCTAACCTGCCTTGTGCCACCTCAACCTTCTCTATACTACCCCAACCTGCCCTGTGTTACCCTAACCTGCCCTATACCACTCCAACCTGCCCTGTGCCACCCCAACATGCCCTATACCACTCCAACCTGCCCTGTGCCACCCTAACCTGCCCTGTACCACCCCAACATGCCCTGTGCCACCCCAACCTGCCCTTTGTTACCCTAACCTGCCCTGTGCCACCCCAACATGCCCTATACCACTCTAACCTGCCCTGTACCACCCCAACTTGTCCTGTGCCATTTCAACCTGCCCTGTGCCACCCCAACCTGCCCTATACCACTCCAACCTGCCCTGTGCCACCCTAACCTGCCCTGTACCACCCCAACATGCCCTGTGCCACCCCAACCTGCCCTGTGTTACCCTAACCTGCCCTGTACCACCCCAACATGCCCTGTGCCACCCCAACATGCCCTATACCACTCTAACCTGCCCTGTGCCACCCTAACCTGCCCTGTACCACCCCAACTTGTCCTGTGCCATTTCAACCTGCCCTGTGCCACCCCAACCTGCCCTATACCACTCCAACCTGCCCTGTGCCACCTCAACCTGCCCTATACCACTTCAACCTTCCCTGTACCACTCCAACCTGCCCTGTACCACCCCAACCTGCCTTATACCACTCCAACCTACCCTGTGCCACCCCAACCTGCTTTATACCACCCCAACCTGCCCTGTGCCACCCCAACATGCCCTGTGCTACTCCAACCTGCCCTGTGCCACCCCAACCTGTCCTATACCACTCCAACCTGCCCTGTGCCACCCTAACCTGCCCTGTACCACCCCAACTTGTCCTGTGCCATTTCAACCTGCCCTGTGCCACCCCAACCTGGCCTATACCACTCCAACCTGCCCTGTGCCACCTAACCTGCCCTGTACCACCCCAACTTGTCCTGTGCCACTTCAACCTGCCCTGTACCACCCCAACCTAACCTATACCACTCCAACCTGCGCTGTACCACCCCAACCTGCCCTATGCCACTCCAACCTGTCCTGTGCCACCCCAACCTGCTGTATACCACTTCAACCTGCCCTGTGCCACCCACACCTGAACTATACCACCCCAACCTGCCCTGTACCACCTCAACCTGCCCTGTGCCACCCCAACAGGCCCTGTGCTACTCTAACCTGCCCTGTGTCACCCCAACCTGCCCTATACCACTCCAACCCTGTACCACCCCAACTTGTCCTGTGTCACTCCAACCTGCCCTGTGCCATGCCAACCTGCCCTATACCACCCCAACCTGCCCTATACCACTCCAACCTGCCCTGTACCACCCTAACCTGCCCTGTACCACTCCAACCTGCCCTGTGCCACCCCAACCTGCCCTATACCACCCCAACCTGCCCTGTACCGCTCCAACCAGCCCCATGCCGCTCCAACCTGCCCTGTGCCACTCCAACCTGCCCTGTGCCATCCCAACCTGCCCTATACCACCCCAACCTGCCCTGTACCACCTCAACTTGCCTTTTACCATTCCACCCTGCCCTGTACCACCCCAATCTGCCAATATACCACCCTAACCTTCCAATATACCACCACAACCTGCCCTATACCACCCCAACCTGCCACTATACCACCCTATACTACCCTAACCTGCCACTATATCACCCTACACTATAATTTACAGGGGCCGGTTTGGGGTGCATCCCATGACTGTGCGCTACATGCGCTACGTGCTGGGCAGCCTAGACAGGAGGGGGGTGACACCATGTTTTACCGCACCAGGTGACACCAACCCTAGTGACGACACTGCTACCACAGCAGCCGAGGAATGGTCCTGAGCTGTCTATCCAGAAGGGAAGAAGCTGGACAACCGAGGAGATCCCAGGGGAGGACCTGTCATGGAAGGATCACGCAGCGTGCTGGTCTGGAGAGGGGCCTGGTGACTCGGTTGGAGGACGTATCCTAAAAGTAACTATACAGCAAAGGGGTTGCCGGGTTGGCTTAAAGGTTCAAGCACTGTGACTGACGTTCACTATAGAAAAACCGGTACATCCTGTGTCAGAGGACCGTACAGGTTTATCCCAACCAAGTCTGTGGCGGAGACTTTTGTTCGTGCTGTGTACTGGCTGCTAGGCAAGTGAGAGAGGCCTATCCAGGCGAGCAAAGAGTGTGTCCCACGAGGGGAGCGCATTCTATCGTAATATCCAAATTCTACCAGGACATTTGTCAAGAATCTTATAAGAAGATATTTGAGTTTCTTCTGCGGTTTCCCTTCTGCCTCTTTCCTGCTACTTCCTTAGTAAATCATTTAATAAAGCATTGAAAACGTATTCAAGTGCTGGTGCGTGTATCGTCCAGAGGTAAACTCAACGGAATCCTAGACCCTGTGCCGGTAAAACAGAGGGAAGGAGAGTGAAGGTAACAAGCTCGCTTAAACCAGCTTGTAGACTCTATAACTTTCAAACAGACTAAATAATATACACTAATTTTGGTTATTTTTACCAAAGAAATGTAGCAGAATACATTTTGTCTAAATTTATAAAGAAACATGATTTATTTGCAAGATTCTAAAATATTTATTTGCAAGAAGAGAAAGCAGACCCAAAAAAGTGGATCACAGGTTCAAATATGCTGGATCACTAGCAGAGCAAAACAAATTTTCTAAACGCCATCATTCACACAGTGGGGTTGATTTACTAAAGGGAAGAAAAGTTGCAGTTGCCCTCTGCAAGAGCAGTTGCTCCAGAGTAGGGATGAGCCGAACACCCCCCTGTTCGGTTTGCACCAGAACATGCGAACAGGCAAAAAATTCGTTGAAACACGCGAACACCGTAAAAGTCTATGGGACTCGAACATGAATAATCAAAAGTGCTAATTTTAAAGGCTTATATGCAAGTTATTGTCATAAAAAGTATTTGGGGACCTGGGTCCTGCCCCAGGGGACATGGATCAAGGCAAAAAAACATTTTAAAAACGTCCAAATGTAATATTCCTTTAAATTTCGTACCTGGGGGGTGTCTATAGTATGCCTGTAAAGGGGCGCATGTTTCCCGTGTTTAAAACAGTCTGACAGCAAAATTACATTTCAAAGGAAAAAAAGTCATTTAAAAGTACTCGCGGCTATATGAATTGTCGGTCCGACAATACACATATTCAAGTTCATTGATGAAAATGGCATGGGATTTCCCCACAGGGGAACCCCAAACCAAAATTTTTTTTAAAAATGGCGCGAGGGTCCCCCTAAATTCCATACCAGGCCCTTCAGGTCTGGTATGGATATTAAGGGGAACCCCGTGCCAAAGTTTAAAAAAAAAGGCATGGGGGTCCCCCTCAAAATCCATGCCAGACCTGAGGTATGGATTTTAAGGGGAACCCCGCGCCAACATTTTTAAAAAAATGGCGTGAGGTCCCCCCAAAAATCCATACCGGACCCCTATATGAGCACGCAACCTGGCAGGCCGCAGGAAAAGGGGGGACAAGAGAGCGCCCCCCCTCCTGAATCGTACCAGGCCACATGCCCTCAACATTGGGAGGGTGCTTTGGGGTCCACCCCAAAGCACCTTGTCCCCATGTTGATGAGGACAAGGGCCTCATCCCCACAACCCTTGCCCGGTGGTTGTGGGGGTCTGCGGGCGGGGGGCTTATCGGAATCTGGAAGCCCCCTTTAACAAGTGGACCCCCAGATCCCGACCCCTCCCCTGTGTGAAATGGTAAGGGGGTACAAAAGTATCCCTACCATTTCACACAAAAAGTGTCAAAAATGTTAAAAATGACAAGAGACAGTTTTTGAAAATTCCTTTATTTAAATGCTTCTTCTTTCCATCTTTCTTCTATCTTCTTTCTTCTATCTTCCTTCGGTTTCTTCCTCCATCTTCTTCTTCTTCTGGTTCACCGGGCAAGGGTTGTGGGGATGAGGCCCTTGTCCTCATCAACATGGGGACAAGGTGCTTTGGGGGGACCCCAAAGCACCCTCCCAATGTTGAGGGCATGTGGCCTGGTACGGTTCAGGAGGTGGGGCGCTCTCTCGTCCCCCCCTCTTTTCCTGCGGCCTACCAGGTTGCGTGCTCAGATAAGGGTCTGGTATGGATTTTGAGGGGGACCCCCACGCCTTTAAAAAAAAAAAAATTTGGCGAGGGGTTCCCCTTAATATCAATACCAGACCTGAAGGGCCTGGTATGGAATTTAGGGGGACCCCCACGCCATTTTTTTTTTACATTTTGGTTCAGGGTTCCCCTGTGGGGAAATCCCATGCCATTTTATCAATGAACTTATATGTGTATTGTCGGACCGACAATTCATATAGCCTCGAGTACTTTTAAATGACTTTTTTTCCTTTGAAATGTCATTTTGCTGTCAGACTGTTCTAAACAAGGGAAACATGCTCCCCTTTACAGGCATACTATAGACACCCCCCAGGTATGAAATTTAAAGGAATATTACACTTTTATTGTTTCACTTTAAGCATTATTAAAATCACTGCTCCCGAAAAAACGGCCGTTTTTAAAACTTTTTTTTGATTCATGTCCCCTGGGGCAGGACCCAGGTCCCCAAACACATTTTATGACAATACCATGCATATAAGTCTTTAAAATTAGCATTTTTGATTTCTCCCATAGACTTTTAAAGTTTGTTCCGCGGCTTTTGTATTTGCCGCGAACACCCCAAATTGTTCGCTGTTCGGCGAACTTGCGAGCAATTGCACTAGGAGAGGGCAACTGCACTCTGCAAAGTGCACAGTCTATTTGCCTTTAGTAAATCAACCCCTCTGTGTATTACAATGTGCTAGTTCTGAGACTTTTTTTTTCTTTTGGTATAAATGGGAATTTCTCTTTAAGCTGATGGCATCCTGAAAAACACATGATAAAAATAATAGCACTTTGATATTCCTCTATCCCCAGATGAAAGGTTTTGAAATTGTTCTTTGTCGTGAGATGCAGACGGACAGCTCTGACTGGCAAATACACAGCCTTCAGGGGATATCTGCTGTGTGTGGACCCCCTGGGACTCTACCGTCACCAAGCCATCCAACAACGAGAGGCGGGTTTCCAGGGATACGCTGTCCATGGGGAAAGAAGTGAATGGGAGGGGCAATATTACAGGAAAGCATCTCCTACACTGCAACAAACACAGCCAAGAACCACGAAATAAAAGATTTGTATATTTACACCTTCACTCAGGCAACAGGCAGGAAATCATTATATTTCAGACTACAAATCCTTAAATGTAGTTTTCTTTTTTGGGCTTTTTTTCTCCTTTATTTTCACCTGGTGATCTAGCTGGTAACACACTTTCTCTCTTAGGATGTATTCACTCTGGATGGAGGAGCAATGGAGACACCTGTGGACAGCAGCATTGTCAATCTGCGGAGAGGGTAGTGTTAGGCCTCATGCACACGAGACGCCGGTGCAAACTCTGCTGAACACATGTTTTTAAAAGCTGAAACAAGCCCGTTTTGCCGCGTTTTACCACGTTTGTGTCTAGAAGCGTCTGCAGAGCAGAGAATGACATTTTGTGACCCAAATTTGGGGCCCCGTATCTCGGGGCCACTTAGTGCTAGGAACCCCAATTTGGTGTGATAACACAGTGGAACTAGCACTACAATGTATCCAAACTTGGGGTTCCTAGCACCAAGTGGCCCCAAGATATGGGGCCCCAAAGTCGGATCACAAAATGTCAAGCACTTTTCTGCAGCAGAGAATGACATTTTGTGACCCAAATTTGGGGCCCCGTATCTTGGGGCCACTTGGAGCTAGGAATCCCAAATTTGGTGTGCTAACACAGTGGAACTATCACTATAACATATCCAAATTTGGGGTTCCTAGCACCAAGTGGCCCCTGAGATACAGGGCCCCAAATTCAGGTCGCAAAATATCAAGCACTTTTCTGCAGCAGAGAATGACATTTTGTGACCCGATTTTGGGGCCCCATATCTCAAGGCCACTTTGGATATGTTATAGTGTATAGCACACCAAATGTGGGGTTCCTAGCACCGAGTGGCCCCGAGATATAGGGCCCCAAATTCGGGTTGTAAAATGTTCCTTTTTTAAACACTTATATACGCAAACGCGTTTGGCATCTGAAACATGGAAAACTTTTGTGTCTAAACCCATTTTTTTGCTTCTGGAAAAATGAGGTTAAACGCAACTGCCTAAAAACACCAAAAAACGAGACTGTGTACATGGATAACATTGAATGGGTTCAGGGGCAGTTGAAAAAAGTGTCCAACTGCCTCTGAACGCGCGTTTAACAGCGTCTCGTGTGCATGAGGCCTTAGCTGCAATAGCAGATTTAGATGGACTTTACTAACAAAGCCAAATTCTAGGCTAAACTTTTTTAAGCTGTTAGATGTGTATGTCAATTGTTTGCTTGTTGGGCATTTTTTTATGGCATTTTACGAGCGTTTTACGAGCTGAAAACACTCAGGTGTGAATGCAGCCTTACGTTTTCAGCTCGTAAAACGCCAGAAAAAATGTCCGAAAAACGCCCAACAAGCAAAATCCCATTCATTTAAATGGCCCCTGTTCACATCTGAGCATTTTGTAGCCTGAAGCAAAACACCTGAGGCTGCATTCACACCTGAGCGATTCATTTTCAGGCATTTTTAGGGCGTTTTTTCAGGCATTTGGAGGCAGGCTTAAGCAGTTTTTTTCTTTTGGGATCAAGGTTTTAAATAAATGAATAAAAGCTGATCATTGTATGCACCTCTGTTATTGTTAAATGGTTTGTCTCAATTGTCTAACTGACACTTTTCCTGGACATCCTGGTCTGTTCAAGGAGGTTGAAAAATAACAAACTAAGGGCTTGAATACACTTGTTGCAGCCCTTACCACCCCTCTGAAATATGATCTGCATTGTTTGCTTTTCAGAGAGGATTTGACAGGTGGTTGGGAGGCAACACCTTACCTCCTCTCCCCCTGTTTTAACTCTGCAAGTGTGTACCACTGTGTCACAACCACATGCATTGTATTCTCTTGAATGCGTTGCATTTGGCAGAGGTACTGCCTGCTGGATGCAACAGGGGGTGTCATTTTTGCTGCAGCTGTGGAATGTTCACAACCTCCTCCAGCTGCTGTGTTAAGTTGGAGGATCGATAAAACCATGGCGCAGCCTCCTATTTTTACTGCCCTCCAGCTGCAAGTGTAAACTAGGCCTTACTGGCAGGATCACTAGGTGAAAATAAAGAAAAAAAAGCCTGACAAAGGAAATGAATGCAGCAACCACATTTTAATTATTTTATTTATTAAAAGTACTTATATAGCGCCATCAATTTACCTAGTGCTTTACATATATATTGTACATTCACATCACTCCCTGCCCTCAAGAAGCTTACAATCTAAAGTCCCTGACCCACATTCTGTATAGAAGTCAATGCAAGCCGCTCCGAGGTTGCCCCCAAGTAGTACAGGAACCTTTTTCCAAGTTGGAGCAACTTGAGTCGCTCCTATTAGAACAGTTCCATTGTACTGCATGGAGCGCAACTTGTCAGGCTGACAAGTCGCCTGACAGGTTGCCCTGTGTGAATCGGCACTAAGGGTTTTTTCAGTATTGGTTGCCACTCTCTGAAAAGCGTTCCGCAGTGGATTTCTTTTAAGAGGGTGATCAAGTAGTAGCTAGTAGGCTTTCAGGAGGTGCTACTCCTGATGCCTGCTTTTTGTTTTTGTTTTACTTTTTTCTTAATTGCCTGGCAGGGACAGGCAAAACTTGTATTGAAATACTAACAAGCCGGACAGTGTCTGTTGAGAGGGGCAGAATGCGGCCTGGAAGGAATCGGAAAGATGCCCAGAAGAGTTGCAGTCCTACATCTTCCCTCCTCGTCACAAACCTTTCCCTAATGCTAGTACTATCCCTACTCTGCTAACTTGTAAAATGCGTTCCAAGTCCATGAGCCAGGGCCTTAAATAGGCTCTACAAAAAAGGTCACTGCCCCTACCTATAACTGGTCTTCACAGCAAGGAGCTGTGAAGACCAGTTATAGGTGGTGTGCAACTAAACCCCTGTTTTTAACGCATACTGTTAAACAGGTTAATTCGGTTGGTCGCAGGCTGGTTGGTAAGTTGAGCTTGGAAATTCTTTGGTTTTTTGAGACCTTAAATAGGCTCTGGCTGACCCAAGATGGCTGCTAGAGTCATTTGACATGCGTTTGCCCTTCCAGTGCTCCTTGCTGTGCAGACCAGTTATAGGTGGGGGCAGTGACCTTTTTTTGTATTGTTGACACATTGGCCAGGCAACGCACTGACACCTTTGCTGCCATTGTGCAATGAACTGGGTGTTCAGTGTGTTCCTGAGCCTGGGCTCCCTCCAGTCATCTGCCCTTCATCTATCCATTAGAATACATGTGCTCCCATCGTGGAGACTCTTAACAGTTAGAGTTAGGGTCTGCAAGATACAGGATGCCTTGCCATGGCCTGCAGTTTATGCATGTATTTGCAAATGTGTGCAACTAAACCCCTGTTTTTAATGCATACTGTTAGACAGGTTAATTCGGTTGGTCGCAGGCTGGTTGGTAAGTTGAGCTTGGAAATTCTTTGGTTTTTTGACAATTTAAATAGGCTCTGCCTGACCCAAGATGGCTGCTAGAGTCACATGGGGTGGCAGCATCCAATAGGATAGGTTCCCCAGGAAACCATAGAGTTCTTGTTTCTCTTAGCTTCCTCTCCAACAACAGTGCCCCATGCAGAGGAGCACCACATGCAGTGGAGAAAGTAGACTGCACCTGCTTAGTGGCGTCGCTTGGGGGGGGGGGTGTGGGCTGCATCTGGGAGACACTCGCTAAAGGGGTGACACCCATGGGTAGCGGTACCACTAACACTGCCCTGCACCAATCTGTGCCTCTCAGATCTCGCGGCTGTGTCCCTCAGCGGAGCAGACCGAAGCCGCCTCCATCTCCTCCCATATCCACATAGGAGGAGGAGGAGACCGAGGGACACATACCACTGTGTGTATCTGTCTGCGCTGTTCTGAGGTCTGTACACTTTACTATGTGTAGTCTAGATGGACATGTGCGGGGGGGGGGTGCGATGGGAGGGCAGAGGGGGTGTTTATACTGAGGGGGTCTGCATTGAGGGGGGTGTCTATACTGATGGAGGGTGTCTGCACTGAGGAAGGGTTGTCTATACTGATGGGGGGGTCTGCACTAAGGGTGTCTATACTGATGGGGGGTCTATACTGATGGGGGGTGTTTATACTGATGGGGGTCTGCACTAAGGGGGTCTATACTGATAGGGGGTCTGCATTGAGGGGGTCTATACTGATGGGGGGTGTTTATACTGATGGGGGTCTGCACTAAGGGGGTCTATACTGATGGGGGTCTGCATTGAGGGGGTCTATACTGATGGGGGGTATTTATACTGATGGGGGGGGGTCTGCAAAAAGGGGGTCTATACTAGCGGGGGGTCTATACTGATGGGGGGTCTGCACTGAGGGGGGTGTCTATACTGAAGGGGAGGTGGGTCTGTACTGATGGAAGGGGGTCTGTACTTAGTTGGGGGGTCTATACTGAGGAAAGGGGGTCTGTACTAAGTGAGGGGGGTCTGTACTGAGGGGGAGGTGTATACTGACAGAGGGGTGTCTGTACTGAGGGGGAGGTCTATACTAACGGGGGGGTCTGTACTGAGGGGAAGGTCTATACTGACAGAGAGGGGTCTGTACTGAGGGGGGAGGTCTATACTGATGGAGAGGGGTCTGTATTGAGGGGGGAGGTCTATACTGATGGAGGGGGGTCTGTACTGAGGGGGGTCTATACTGATGGAGGGGGGTCTGTACTGAGGGGGGAGGTCTATACTGATGGAGGGAGTCTGTACTGAGGGGGGAGGTCTATACTGACAGAGGGGGGTCTGTACTGAGGGGGGAGGTCTATACTCATGGAGGGGGGTCTGTACTGAGTGGGGAGGTCTATACTGACGGAGGGGGGTCTGTACTGAGGGGGGAGATCTATACTGATGGAGGGGGGTCTGTACTGAGGGATGGGGTCTGTACTTAGGGAGGGGGTATACAGAGAGGGTGGTCTGTACTGAGGGGAGACTATAGTTGGAGGAGGGGGGTTGACACCAATTTTTTCCGCACCGGGTGACACCAATCCTAGTGACGCCACTGCACCTGCTTACATACTGAACAGCGGGACCATGTCGCAGCTGTGAGCCAAGAGATAAGCTTGCGGTTAAGGTGCGACCCCCCCTGAACTCAATGGTGCCTGAGTTAAAGTTGCTGTGAAAAGAAGCATGGCCGTGACAACCCTGTCAGGCTGTAATGTTCAAATTCCAGTGGGCAACCCATACCTGGTTCAACTTCCTGGCAACCAGTGTGAAAAATCCCTTAGGAATTGGTGATCTGTAATAATATAAATATTTGTTTTTGGGATTATTACTACTTTAAGTCATAATTGTAGCCTAAAATCCTCATTTACAAAGGCTGACATTTTCCCTCTTCACCTGCCAAAGATTCAAATGATAGCTAGTGCAAATGTGCTTAGATTCCCCAGTTTAATAAATATTCTTGTTTGTTTTATGTGAGTGATAATTATTGCAAGTTTATTTAACCCCTATACTACCAGACCACGATAAGCAATGCTTTCATCAATTACACCCCTGTCAAAACATTTAGTTTTGCCTTTATTACTAAGCCTCAGAAAATCTGGTTTCAGCCTCTGGTAGTCAGAACCCAGAGAGGTGAACATAAGCGATGTGTCATGTCACAAACCAGCTAAAGTCAGCGGTGGCATTATGAGGATATGCGTCATTAAAAACAAACGTATTGTCTCTTGATGGTATGTTAGGATCATTAAACATATATAGCATGTTTTTGATCACTGCTGTAATCTACAACAGCTGCTCAACAACAACGACAGTGCAACATCATTCTAATGCCGCATACACATGATCGGACATTCCGACAACAAAATCCTGGATTTATTTCCGACGGATGTTGGCTCAAACTTGTCTTGCATACACACGGTCACACAAATGTTGTCGGAAATTCCGAACGTCAAGAATGCGGTGACGTACAACACGTATGACGAGCCCAGAGAAATTAAGTTCAATAGCGAGTGCGGCTCTTCTGCTTGATTCCGAGCATGCGTGGAATTTTGTGCGTCGGAATTGTGTACACACGATCGGAATTTCCGACAACGGATTTTGTTGTCGGAAAATTTGAGAACCAGCTCTCAAATTTTTGTTGTCAGAAATTCTGACAACAAATGTCCGATGGAGCCTACACATGGTCGGAATTACCAACAACAAGCTCACATCGAACATTTGTTGTCGGAAATTCCGACCATGTGTACGCGGCATGAGTGTTTTACCCATAAAGCCTCACTCACATTACTATTATGGTTCTTTGTCATTTATATGAAGAAAGAGGTGTGGTTGCAAAGATTTAAGAAGATGATAGGGAAGCAGAAAACTTCTTTACTGACCTTGTCCCATGTTGGTGATCACAGTTTAAGCCTTCATTAATCAGCAGCTTCAGCCAAACAGTGAAATACAGAGGGGGCGCACTTCTTCCACAAATGTTTTTTAAATTCCGCCAACCTTCGTAGTTACTTTACGTCCCACCCCCACATTGTTATATGGCTGTGTAGTGTCAAGAAGGTGACAACTTTATTGACATCCATCAAGTCAGCTTTCCTGAGGTTGTCTCACTGTCAGCAGCCTTGTGCCTGCTCTTTGGACCTCTAGTTGCATTACTACAAATTACATTTGTTACATGTTAGAAGCTTACAGTATCTCAGAAAAGTGAGTACACCCATCACATTTTTTAAAATATTTTATTATATCTTTTCTTGTGACAACACTGAAGAAATGACACTTTGCTACAATGTAAAGTAGTGAGTGTACAGCTTGTATAATAGTGTCAATTTGCTGTCCTCTCAAAATAACACAACACACAGCCATTACATTAATGTCTAAACCACTGGCAAACAAAGTGAGTACACCCCTAAGTGAAAATGTCCAAATTGGGCCCAAAGTGTCAATATTTTGTTTGGCCACCATTATTTTCCAGCACTGCCTTAATCCCCTTGGGCATGGAGTTCACCAGAGCTTCACAGGTTGCCACTGGATTCCTCCTCCACTCCTCCATGATGACATCACAGAGCTGGTGGATGTTAGGGACATTGTGCTCCTCCACCTTCTGTTTGAGGATGCCCCACAGATGCTCAATAGGGTTTAGGCCTGGAAACATGCTTGGCCATCACCTTTACCCTCAGCTTATTTAGCAGGGCAGTTGTTGTCTTGGAGGTGTGTTTGGGGTCATTATCATGTTGGAATACTGCCTTGTGGCTCAGTCTCCGAAGGTAGGGGATTATGCTTTGCTTCAGTATGTCACAGTACATGTTGGCATTCATGGTTCCCTCAATGAACTGTAGCTCCCCAGTGCTGGCATCACTAATGCTGCCCCAGACCTAGGCAAGATACACTTGTACTCCTCACCTGGTTGCCGCCACACATGCTTGACACCACCGAAATCAAATATGTTTATCTTTGTCTCATCAGACCACTGGGCATGTTTCCAGTAATGAATGTCCTTAGTCTGCTTGTCTTCAGCAAACTGTTTGCGGGCTTTCTTGTGCATCATCTTTAGAAGAAGCTTCCTTCTGGGACAACAGCCATACAGACCAATTTGATCTAGTGTGTGGCGTATGGTCTGAGCACTCACAGGCTGACCCCTTCAACCTCTGCAGCAATGCTGCCAGCACTCATACATCTATTTCCCAAAGACAACCTCTGGATATGACACTGAGCACGTGCACTCAACTTCTTTGATCGACCATGCCAAAGCCTGTTCTGAGTGGAACCTGTCCTGCTAAACCGATGTATGGTCTTGGCCACCATGCTGCAACTCAGTTTCAGGGTCTTGGCAATCTTCCTATAGCCTAGGCCATCTTTATGTAAAACAACAATTCTTTTTTTCAGATCTTCATTTAGTTCTTTGCCATGAGGTGCCATGTTGAACTTCCAGTGACCAGTATGAGGGAGTGAGCGCGATAACACCAAATTTAACACACCTGCTCCCCATTCACACCTGAGACCTTGTAACACTAACGAGTCACATGACACCGGGGAAGGAAAATGGCTAATTGGGCCCAATTTGGACATTTTCACTTAGGGGTGTACTCACTTTTGTTGCCAGCGGTTTAGACATTAATGGTTGTGTGTTGACTTATTTTGAGGGGATTACAAATTTACACTGTTATACAAGCTGTACACTCACTACTTTACATTGTAGGGTTTACATATACTTCAGCTTCTACATGGTAACTAATAACTTCTTTCTTCATGCCACTTGTTACATTTCAATGGGGGTTTTTTACAAAAGGCAAATCCACTTTCAAGTGCAGTCGCTGTAGATCTGAGGGGACGTGCAAGGAAAATAAAAAACAACATTTTTGCTTGCACATGATTGGATGATAAAATCAGCAAAGCTTCCCCTAATTTCAGAACTTCCCCTCAGATCTACAGTGATCTACAGTGACTTGCAGTCCACTTGTAGTGCAGAGTAGAGTTACCTTTAGTAAATCAACCCCACTGTCTTTTTTAGCTAACAAATTCTGGGAATTTTTTCTCCAAGTAGTGTAATCCACACATCCCATATCCTTAAATGCATGACAGCACAGTCTTTGTGATCAAAAAAGGGTCCTTAAGCTGAATAAAAATTTGGCTGGGACTGGACAAATTTTGATTCATGGGTAGGTTGGTTGTACTGAAGTTGATCTACCAATCAACTTATGTACAACCAGTTGGTCAAATTTTCCCTGCTCGATCCGAATCGCTGGCTATAGCCAGAAGCACTGATCACTGTATTCTGATGATGGGGAAGTCTACCTGCTGTCAGAATACAATAGCTCAGCTGGGAGGATTCATTGTATGTGTAGATGGGGGAATTGAGTCATTTTGTTTTTCATTCAATCCACTGGTGGAATAAAAAAAAAAAAAGACTAATTTATGGGCTGCTTTACACAGGCTGCCGGGGGGCAGTAAAAACAGGAGGCTAAGCCATAGTTTTACCATACCCCAGAGACCCAACCAAATAATAACATTATAGTCTGACAGGGCTGTGAGCATGTTTAACTCAGGCTGCAGAGTTTGAAAGGTGGCATTTCCTGTCAAAGGCACCCAATGGTACAAGACCGCAAACACGAGACAAATACTTGGTTTTGGTGTGGTCCTGCAATGTAAAATATCCTTTCAGAGATTTTAAAAAAGGAAAAAAAACAGGTCTGAAGGCCACTGCTATATTGCCCACTAAAAACGGATTGCTTTTCAGAGCACAGTACGCATTACCGCCAATGTGAAAGTGCCCAGTACTGCAATACAGCCTTTGCTTTGTCTTTGGAACATCACCAGATGACACATACAAGTCTGCCTATACCACTGAGCCATTATACAAACAAAAGGTTACTGTTAGTCCTTCAGCCAGGCTTGCCATAGTGTATCTGTCCTATTGGCCCCAATTCCTACTCTGATTGTGACCTCAGTCTGTTCTGTGGTTCCTGCTGTTACCTATTCGCTGCCTGCTTCAGCCTTCTCCTTGTTATACAATCTCACCTACTGTGACTAGTGCCTGTCAATTGACTTTGCCTGAGTGCCGCATGCCTACATCTCTGTTTATGGATTACATTCTTGTGAGAAAATTTAGCCCCTTACTTTGGTCTTCATAACTGTTTTCAGCTTGCAAAACCCTGGACCATCATCTGGTGGTGTCACGCAGTGAAAGAATAAACTCCTTCCTGGGATCCTCAGCAAAAGCTGGTCACTCTATAGATTCTGGTCCTCAGGAGAGCTCAGGCCCACCAGTGGTGATACACAGGGTTCTATTTATTTTTTTTCCCTGCTCCTAGACCAGCTGTCCTGTCCCAGCTGCCTAAAGCCCGGTTCACATCTGAGCACTGCTCCTGCGTCACATTTTTTGCGCGTTTTTGTAACACGTTTTTGGAGTGACACCATTCATTTGAATGGGCCCCCCTCCCCTGTAAAACCACTCCAAAGAAGCTCATGACCCAATTTTGACACTGAGCCAAGCGCGTTTTGTGACATGCATTCTTGCACAGAAAATCACTAAACACGTGACTGCTCCCTGCATTTGGTTTGCCATTATGAATTAATGGCGCTGCAAGTGCATTGTGTGTTTTTCTTGCGTTTGTGGAAACAAGAGCAGACACGTGCCCAGATATGAATGGGGCATTATACCCCAATAAACTGGATCATTTATTTAACACACTGATAAGATCAGAAGCCCAGGCAGGCCACAGTTGCTGGCTGAAATGCCAAACCAGAGGAGCAAGGCAAGGCTGTTGCAGCAACTTAAACAGGCCATACAGTGCAGATGGATGAATATCCTGACATGCACCAGGTAATTGTCAGATTACCCAAATTGTGCCTGCAGATGATTGCATTTTTCCATCCGGCTACTTTGATTTTTCCACTGAAGGATGATGGATGGGAGGTAGCTGACAAAGCCATGCAGGTAGTGGATTTTGGACGGTTCATTAGGAACTGGTCAAAAATCACATAGTGTGTGGCCAACTTTAGAGGACTATGGGATGTTCTGGCAGGCAGGGCAGCATTCTGGTACCTTTCATCACTCAGGGGTTGATTTACTAAAGGTAAACAGATTGTGCACTCTGCAAGTGCAGTTGCTCCAGTGCTTAGTAAATGAGGTAAAATGATTTAAAAAAATGCATTTTTGCTTGCATGATTGGATGGATGATGGAAGCCAGCAGAACTGTTGCTCATTTACTAAGCTCTGGAGCAACTGCTCTTGCAGAGTGCAACTGCACTTTGCAAAGTGCACAGTGTATTTGCCTTTAGTAAATCAACCCCAAAGTGTTCCTGGCTCTCATTATTGACTGTTATACATCGATCACTTCTAATGCTGAAAATAAAGAGAGTTTCATTTGCCTTTGTTAGAATAGTTGTTTTGAATTTCAACTTTGTAAAATACCATTATCTAGTCTAGAGTTTGCCAGACAACGCTGGAAATTTATGAGCACCAGGACAAATAAAACACAGGAGCAAATTGAGCATGACTACTGTGTATTTCTTAATTGTAAAATCCCAGAAAAACGACTTTTCTTTTTTAAGCTGATCATATTTGCAAGGAAAATGTTTACCTCTGCCGGGTTAGCCCCCCCCCCCCCCCCCCATATCAAAATTTTTGAAAAAATCTTATGCAGTTTGTTAGATCTTTGTTAGATCAGGTTAGATCAATGTTGTTTGCGTTAGATCTCACACAGAAGAAGCAATATTAACAGTTATTTGCTGGGGGGGCTAACCCGTCATCAGCCCCCCCCTTATCAAAAAATTGACCAAAGAGTTAGCTATTTTGGAAGCAATTTGTTAGATCCGGTAAGATCAAGTGGTTTTAACGTTAGATCTCACATAATTAGAGACTTATTAAGTGATTAATGAGGGGGGCTGCCCCCCCCTTATCAAATTTTCTGGCCAAAAATCATTCAGGCTAATAGATATTCGTTAGATCTGGTAAGATCAAGTGTTTTTAACGTTAGATCACACATCATTTCAGAGATATTCCACATCAAAATAGAGATATTAGGTGGTACATATGGACGGGCTGGCCCCCCCTTATCAAATTTTCTGGTCAAAAATCATTCAGGCTAATAGATATTCGTTAGATCCGGTAAGAGCAAGTGGTTTTAACGTTAGATCTCACATAATTAGAGACTTATTAAGTGATTAATGAGGGGGGCTGCCCCCCCCCCCCCTTATCAAATTTTCTGGCCAAAAATCATTCAGGCTAATAGATATTCGTTAGATCTGGTAAGATCAAGTGTTTTCAATGTTAGATCACACATAATTTCAGAGATATTCCACATCAAAATAGAGATATTAGGTGGTACATATGGACGGGCTGGCCCCCCCTTATCAAATTTTCTGTTCAAAAATCATTCAGGCTAATAGATATTCGTTAGATCCAGTAAGATTAAGTGTTTTTAACGTTAGATCACACATCATTTCAGAGATATTCCCCATCAAAATAGAGATATTAGGTGGTACATGTGGACGGGTTAGCCCCCACACATGCAATTTTCTGGGCAAAAATCATCTAGGCTAATAGATATTCGTTAGATCCGGAAAGATCAAGTGGTTTTAACGTTAGAGATATTAGGTGGTAGTACGTAAGGATGAGCTATGAGTAAGCACTGACGCCAGTGCGAAACGTCAGCTCGTTTTTGTCTGCTGTGATTTTTTGAATTTTGATGTGTATTCTTCAATAAACAAGGCTATTCTTTGAGTGTGGCTGTCCAGAATCCATTCATGTCTATTGTGATCAGCATTAAGGCAGCACCTGTGACCTCCAATACCGAGATTCTTCTTCTTTTGACCTATATAAAGTTCCTAGAGCGGTGTTCATTTTTCCCTACGTAAGGATGAGATTAGATCTCACATAATTAGAGACTTATTAATTGATTAATGAGGGGGGCTGACCCCCTCTTATCAAATTTTCTGGCCAAAAAAATCACCCGGCTAGTTTATATTCATTAGATCCGGTAAGATCAAGTGATTTTAATGTTTGATTATTCTTAATTACAGGGATATTATGGATATTTGGTAACGATGCACATATATCCATACTAGTGTCTATATCAGAGGCGGTGATGAGCATTTTCACAAGTACCAGTGTTGAGTGACATTGAGCATACAGAGATATGCTGAAATTATGTGGGACATTAATCGACAGGTGTGTCCAAGACCAGTGAAGCCTGAAGCACAGTGCCAGAAGCTAGAGGGAAACTTCGGAGGACTCTGGTGAAGGAGTCAACCGTGTGCCCATCTATGGTAGCTGGCTCAAAACCAATGACACGAAGAGACAGCAGCGAAAGTCCAAACCCTTGCAGAGGGCCCCCCGTTGTTGCCTCCAAGCAACCCAGTGTCCTGTTTCTTTTGACAAATGCTGCCTGGTGTCGGAGAGTCAATGCACACCAGACTCCCAGAACTTAGCACAGACTTAAGCCCAATCAGAACCTCGCAGAGAGGAGCGCGGATACAAACCACTGAACAGGCCAGGGCCACCACTTCCTCCATGCTCCCTGACAAGCTGGTGGGACCTTCTCCTGTTGTTCCCATCCAAGTAAAGGGAGTCTACACAAAGGCCCTTCTGGATTCTGGAGCTTAAGTGACTCTTCTCTACAGAGACTTCTATGACAGGCACCTCAAGCACCTGCCTTTGCAGAAGTTGGAAGAGCTGCAGATATGGGGCATTATGACTCAGAACTTCCCATATGATGGCTATCTACCGATCAAGCTGACCTTCGATCCCTCCATGGCTGGGAAAGCTGAGACTTTTGAAACTCAGGCAGTGGTCTGTCCTCGCCCACCAGGGGCCAGTAAGAGTCCTCTCATCATAGAGACCAATACTGATCTTGTCAGAAGGCTGTTGACACCTCTTGTTCTGGAGCCAGGCACTTCAACTACAAGTTTGCACCTCATGCTGAGACAAGCCTACCAGCACCTAGTACAAAAACAGAAGGGAAAGATCTGGCGCTTGGACCAATGTGAGAAGGTGTTACAGCCTGGTAAAGTGGCCTATTTACGAGCATCAGTCAAGCTAAATTGGAAGCAAGCAGGCCCTTTCATTGTCCTTGAATCAGACAGACAGAGAGAAGACATAGTAGTGG
Source organism: Aquarana catesbeiana (assembly GCF_042186555.1). Classification (NCBI taxonomy): domain Eukaryota; kingdom Metazoa; phylum Chordata; class Amphibia; order Anura; family Ranidae; genus Aquarana; species Aquarana catesbeiana. The sequence goes on along the minus strand of NC_133332.1, from coordinate 206,430,030 downwards.
AGATAATTCCTGAGGTGGTTTCAACCAAAGGGTTGCAAAGAAGTCACAGGAAGATCTTGGTTAGTGTCCGCAACATAACAGCCTCGCCAGTGAAGATGCCGGCTCAGATGTTGCTGGGACAAGTGAATCTGGCCACCCCAGTCCCGCCGTCTGATTTGGTGGGGGGGGCAAAGGATGGGATCTCTGTGGAGGAGCTCTATCTGAAAAATACTCCCCTTTTGCCTGAATGGAAAGAAAGGGCCAAAACTCAGCTCCTGAGATGGCAGGCTGCATTCTCCAAGAGTGAATTTGATGTGGGGTGTACAAAAAGTGCCCAATACCAGATCCATCTCTTTGAGTGCATAAGCCGTTCAGGGAAAGAGTTTGATGGATTCCTTTAAGGGACTTGGAGGATCTGCATGAACTACTGGCAGAGTTGAAGAGGGCAGGTATCATCCGAGTCCCAGAGTCTATACGCTTCCCCAGTAGTGGTGGTACAGAAGAAGAATGGGTCACTGAGGCTGGGTATTGACTACCAGACGCTGAACTTAAGGACCATTCCCGACCAATATACCACCCTAAGGATAGAACATGCCTTGCAGAGCCTGTCAGGAGCGAAGTGGTTCAGCATGCTGGATTTGAAGAGTGGGTATTACCAAATCCCCATGCACCCTGAGGATCAGGAGAAGACCATTTTCATTACCCCGCAGGGGATCTTTGGATTTGACCGTATGCATCAAGGCCTGTCTGGTGCCCCAGCCACCTTCCAAAGGCTAATGGAGAAGACCGTGGGTGACATGAAACTGATCGAGGTGTTGGTGTACTTAGACGACATCATCGTTTTCAGCAAGACCCTGGAAGAGCACGAAGAGTTTCTGCAGAAGGTCCTTAAGAGACTCCATGGTGAGGGGGTTGAAGCTGTCTCTGGAAAAGTGCCAGTTTTATCAACCCTCGGTCAACTACCTTGGTCACATTGTGTCTGCTGATGAAGTGGCCACTGACCTCCTGGCCGAGGCCTACCAACGTGACTGAGCTTAGGTCATTTCTGGGATTCTGCTCTTATTACAGAAGATTTGTCGAGGGATTCGCTAAGACGCTGACCCTGATCTGGCGAAGCCTGTCAGACCAGCTGGAGGGCCCAGAAAACCCAGAGAGTCCATTCAGGAACAATTGACTCTGAAGTGTGAAGAGCTTTTAGGCAGCTGAAGTGAAGCCTAACAACCGCTCCAGTCAGGGCCTATGAAGATCCAACCAGGCCATACGAGCTACACTTTGACGCCAGTCGAGATGGGTTAGGTGGGGTGCTATATCAAGAACATGACTGTCATCTACGGCCTGTTGCCTATGTGAGTCGGAACTTGGCCCCCACCGAGAAGAACTATCCCATGCACAAACTTGAGTTCCTGGCCTTGAAGTGGGTAGATAAGCTGAGGGATTACCTGTATGGAGTGGAGTTCGTGATCAAGACCGGCAACAATGCTCTCTCCTACATCCTCACTACCACCAAGTTGGACACCACGGGTCACAGATGGTTGGCTGCTCTATCAGGGTTTATTTTCAGCCTGAAGTATCGACCGGGGTCAGGAAACAAGACGCTGATGCTTTGTCAAGAAAGCCCCATTGTTCCAGAGACCCTACAGAAGAATAGGCTCAACTGACACCTGAAGGGTACGAGCCTTATGTCAAAGAGCAGAACATCAACCTGGAGTAGGATCCAAGAACGAAAAGGTTGGAGTGTCAGCCATTGGTGTCCCCAGATGTTATTGCAATGTCGCCCAAGTCGGGGATGAAGGTCTGCCCAAGCTGTCAAAAACCTGTGGAGGGACCAGTTAGAGGACCCTCCCTGTAGCTTGGCATTCAAGGCCTTGGAGAGCCAATGCCCTGACTTGCTCCTCACTGACTCCCCGAAGGAAACCCATCTGCTGCACCGAGAGTGGGATCGGTTTCAGGTACACAGAGGGTTGGTCTACCGAAGGGGCCCCTCTGACGATTCTGAAGAAAAATGGCAGCTATTCCTACCTGAAAAACATACGGAGACAGTATTAACTGCCCTACTATCAGGAACCATGAATCAGACCGAGACAGAAGTATAGTTAAATCACACTTCTTTAATAATAATAATAATAATAAGGTAAACAGAGTAAGCGTAGTCAAAACAAGCCAGAGTTCAGTAACCGGATCGGGTAGTCAGCCAAGCAAATGTCAGAGAGCCAGAGATAAACGTAGTAGTACAGCAAGCAGGATCAGGAGCCAGAAGAAACGTCAGCCTAGCAAGTCTTCAACAGGAACGCAGGAGAAAGACTCTGTGATGTTGACAAAGGTGAAGGCAGAGATCAAGTGAGTTGGACAACTTGCTGGGTAACTGTGGAGAGAAATGGGAGCTGGCAATTAGCCGACAGCTGACCGGCCAGCTCAGAGAAGGAAGGGCTGAGCCCAGCCCTGACACCTACATGACAATCATGGCCACCTAGGGCCCAAGAGGACTTTTCTCCTGGTGAGGGACCAGTTCTACTGGCCCTGCATGCAGGCTGAAGTTGAGGACTATTGCCACTCCTGCATCAGATGTATCCAAAGGAAGACTTTGCCTCACCGAGCTGCCCCAATGGCCCATCTTCAGAGCCAAGGACCCATGGAGCTGGTGTGCATTGACATTCTGTGCTTTGAGCCTGATCTGAGAGGGCAGGGAAATATCCTGGTAGTGACTGACCATTTCACTCGGTATGCCCAGGCATTTTCCACGAGGGACCAACAAGCATCCATGGTGGCCAAGATCTTCGCGGAGAAATTCTTTGTGCACTATGGTCTGTCCCAACGCATCCACTCTGATCAAGGGAGAGATTTCAAGAGTAGTCTCATCAAGAGACTTTCAGACCTGTTGGGCATCAGGAAGTCTAAAACCACCCCATATCATCCTCAAGGAGATCCTCAACCAGAGAGATTCAACTGAACCCTTCTGGATATACTTGGAACTCTGAGTTCAGAACAAAAGCAGCACTGGAGCAAGCATATAGTGGCTATTGTGCATGCTTATAACAGCACCGCCAATGATGCCACAGGTTACTCTCCCTATAGTTTGATGTTCAGACCGTAGGCCCGGCTGCCAGTAGACTTGGCCTTCAGCACATCCCTCGACCATACCTTAGCAACTTTCCACAGAGGGTATGTGGATCGCCTGCAGAGACGTCTGAAAACCACCTATGATAAGGCTCAAACTGCCTCATATGCCCAAGGACAGAGAAACAAAATAAACTTTGACCTTAGGGTATGAGTGCAGGACCTACAGCCGGATGACAAGGTACTGCTGAGAAACCTGGGTGTCCCTGGAAAGCACAAGTTGGCTAACTGCTGAAAGTCGCAGCCCTATGTCATTTGCAAGCATCTGCCCAGACACCCAGTATATAAAATCCGGCCAGAGGGAAGCACAGGCCTGCTGAAGACTTTCGATCCCCACTGTATCTCTCCACAGTTACTCAGCTGTTGATGATATCCTGCTCGTCGGTCCTGCCAACATAAACCGTCCAGTCCAGAGGATCTCTGCCTTCGCCTTGGTCAACATCACAGAAACAATCTCCTGCGATCCTGTTCAAGACTTGCTTTTCCTGACATCCCTTCTGGCTCCAGATCCTGCTTGCTGTTCCACTACATTGATCCCTGACTTCTGGCTTGGCTGACTATCCGTTCCGGTTACTGAACTTTGGCTATGTTTTGACTACGTTTGTTCTTTTTACTTTTATTATTAAACAAGTGTGATTTAACTGTACTTCTGTCTCGGCCTGATTTCTTGGTTTCTGACACTCAGCCCCTGGCACATCTAGCTGGGCCATTCCAGTTAACCTCCCCTCCTATGCTAATTGTTGGGATGTTCCTCTGCCAGGGTTTTATGCAGATGTAAATTGTATGATTTCCTGTGCACACTAACCTGTTTCAAAAGCATGTAACAGGTCATAGACTCTTTACCTCCTTTGGTGGACCAAAGGTTCTTTGGTGGGGGGAGTGTGTAGCGGGCACTACTCTATTACCCATGGTCCCGCACCTCCCGCCATTCCTGCCAGCGACCGCCAGACTGAATAGACACTAACACAGGCACTCACTGAGGGAGAGCACACCTGTCAGTCCCTGTGGGGGACTTCTCCCCCTCCCTCTCCTCTTCCTGTGTTCCTATTGGCAGGGAGAGGAAGCCAATCAAGCAGCAGCAGAGGACCACGGCCCACAATACAGCCCCATTGATTTCTACAGGGGGTGGAACTACCAAGCCCAGCCTGCTTTGCAAGAAGGGGGGGCTAGCTAAAGACTTCAGCTTGTTGGTCTGAGGAGAGATCACCATGAGGTAGGGAGGTGAACGGAGGTGTGAGGAGAGACTACAGGCACCCGCTAAAGAACCATGCAAAGAAGGTTCCAGAGACCATCCAGAGACGGTTGAAGATGGATGTACCTTCTGTACCACCTAATATCTCTATTTTTTATGGAATATCTCTGAAATGATGTGAGATCTAACGTTAAAACCACTTGATCTTACCAGATCTAACAAATATCTATTAGCCTGAATGATTTTTGGCCAGAAAATTTGATAAGGGGGGGCCAGCCCGTCCATATGTACCACCTAATATCTCTATTTTGATATGGAATATCTCTGAAATGATGTGTGATCTAACGTTAAAAACACTTGATCTTACCGGATCTAACGAATATCTATTAGCCTGAATGATTTTTGGCCAGAAAATTTGATAAGGGGGGCCAGCGCCCCTCATTAATCACTTGATAAGTCTCTAATTATGTGAGATCCAACATTAAAACCACTTGATCTTACTGGATCTAACGAATATCTATAAGCCTGAATAATTTTTGGCCAGAAAATTTGATAAGGGGGGCCAGCCCGTCCATATGTACCGCCTAATATCTCTATTTTGATGTGGAATATCTCTGAAATGATGTGTGATCTAACGTTAAAAACATTTGATCTTACCGGATCTAACGAATATCTATTAGCCTGAATGATTTTTGGCCAAAAAATTTGATAAGGGGGGGCCAGCCCGTCCATATGTACCACCTAATAGCTCTATTTTGATGTGGAATATCTCTGAAATGATGTGAGATCTAACATTAAAACCACTTGATCTTACCAGATCTAACGAATATCTATTAGCCTGAATGATTTTTGGCCAGAAAATTTGATAAGGGGGGCCAGCCCGTCCATATGTACCGCCTAATATCTCTATTTTGATGTGGAATATCTCTGAAATGATGTGTGATCTAACGTTAAAAACTTTTGATCTTACCGGATCTAAGGAATATCTATTAGCCTGAATGATTTTTGGCCAGAAAACTTGATAAGGGGGGGCCAGCCCGTCCATATGTACCACCTAATATCTCTATTTTGATGTGGAATATCTCTGAAATTATGTGAGATCTAACGTTAAAACCACTTGATCTTACCGGACCTAACGAATATCTATTAGCCTGAATGATTTTTGGTCAGAAAATTGATAAGGGGGGGCCAGCCCCCCCCATTAATCACTTAATAAGTCTCTAATTATGTGAGATCTAACGTTAAAACCACTTGATCTTACCGGATCTAACGAATATCTATTAGCCTGAATGATTTTTGACCAGAAAATTTGATAAGGGGGGGGGGCAGCCCGTCCATATGTACCACCTAATATCTCTATTTTGATGTGGAATATCTCTGAAATTATGTGTGATCTAACGTTAAAAACACGTGATCTTACCGGATCTGACGAAAATCTATTAGCCTGAATGATTTTTGGCCAAAAAATGTGATAAGGGGGGGCCAGCCCGTCCATATGTACCACCTAATAGCTCTATTTTGATGTGGAATATCTCTGAAATGATGTGAGATCTAACATTAAAACCACTTGATCTTACCAGATCTAACGAATATCTATTAGCCTGAATGATTTTTGGCCAGAAAATTTGATAAGGGGGGCCAGCCCGTCCATATGTACCGCCTAATATCTCTATTTTGATGTGTAATATCTCTGAAATTATGTGTGATCTAACGTTAAAAACTTTTGATCTTACCGGATCTAAGGAATATCTATTAGCCTGAATGATTTTTGGCCAGAAAACTTGATAAGGGGGGGCCAGCCCGTCCATATGTACCACCTAATATCTCTATTTTGATGTGGAATATCTCTGAAATGATGTGAGATCTAACGTTAAAACCACTTGATCTTACCGGATCTAACGAATATCTATTAGCCTGAATGATTTTTGGCCAGAAAATTGATAAGGGGGGGCCAGCCCCCCCCATTAATCACTTAATAAGTCTCTAATTATGTGAGATCTAACGTTAAAACCACTTGATCTTACCGGATCTAACGAATATCTATTAGCCTGAATGATTTTTGACCAGAAAATTTGATAAGGGGGGGCCAGCCCATCCATATGTACCACCTAATATCTCTATTTTGATGTGGAATATCTCTGAAGTTATGTGTGATCTAACGTTAAAAACACGTGATCTTACCGGATCTAACGAAAATCTATTAGCCTGAATGATTTTTGGCCAGAAAGTTTGATAAGGGGGGGCCAGCCCCCCTCATTAATCACTTAATAAGTCTCTAATTATGTGAGATCTAACGTTAAAACCACTTGATCTTACCCGATCTAATGAATATCTATTAGCCTGAATGATTTTTGACCAGAAAATTTGATAAGGGGGGGCCAGCCCGTCCATATGTACCACCTAATATCTCTATTTTGATGTGGAATATCTCTGGAATGATGTGTGATCTAATGTTAAAACCACTTGATCTTACCAGATCTAACGAATATCTATTAGCCAGAATGATTTTTGGCCAGAAAATTTGATAAGAGGGGGCCAGCCACCCCCCATTAATCACTTAATAAGTCTCTAATTGTGTGAGATCTAACGTTAACACCACTTGATCTTACCGGATCTAACGAATATCTATTAGCCTGAATGATTTTTGACCAGAAAATTTGATAAGGGGGGGCCAGCCCCCCCTCATTAATCACTTAATAAGTCTCTAATTATGTAAGATCTAACGTTAAAACCACGTGATCTTACCGGATCTAATGAATATTTATTAGCCTGAATGATTTTTGACCAGAAAATTTGATAAGGGGGGACCAGCCCGTCCATATGTACCACCTAATATCTCTATTTTTGATGTGGAATATCTCTGAAATGATGTGAGATCTAACGTTAAAACCACTTGATTTTACCGGATCTAACGAATATCTATTAGCCTGAATGATTTTTGGCCAGAAAATTTGATAAGGGGGGGCCAGCCCCCCCTCATTAATCACTTAATAAGTCTCTAATTATGTGAGACCTAACGTTAAAACCACTTGATCTTACCGGATCTAACAAATTGCTTCCAAAATAGCTAACTGTTTGGTCAATTTTTTGATAAGGGGGGGCTGATGACGGGTTAGCCCCCCAGCAAATAACTGTTAATATTGCTTCTTCTGTGTGAGATTTAACGCAAACAACGGTTGATCTAACCTGATCTAACAAACATCTAACAAACTGCATAAGATTTTTTCAAAAATTTTGATATGGGGGGGGCTAACCCGGCAGAGGTAAATGTTTGGGGTTTCAGCTTGTACTTTATGGAGATATTTACTGTTTCAATAAAGGACAGATGTAAAATACCCCAAATATTAAAGATATTATATAATCTTGGTATTTCTTATATTGGGATACATTTGAGATGTGAACAAAAATATGACTGTAAATTGTTAGATGTAGAATATAGAGAAAGAGAAGCCCGGAGTAAATAAAAGAAGAGAATAGAACGAAGGGCTTACATTACTGGGTAAACAGGGGACAGGAGAGAGCTTCACACACAGCATGTCGGCAGTGGAGGACCTGATGGCGCAGCTACGGGCTGCAGCGGTGTCTAGAGGTGAGCGGTGGCTGCGGGATCAATTGTCCATGGTCCTGGGCGAGGGAGATCCAAGCACCAGCACCGCAGGGCGGGAGTCTACGTGAGCTCGGCAGTCCAGGCCGTCGGAGCGCTTCTCACCAGACTCCCCCCAGGGCCCAGCGTCAACCAGGGAGTCCCTTACAGGCCTCTTCAGGGCCCCCCGTGAAGCGCATGTCATGGGAGGAATCCCCAATAGAGACAGGGCTCGGCGGGCGGGGGCGGGCTCGCCCTCCCGAACACCCGGGGCCCATACCAGGCCCACCACAAGGCGGGAGAAGGATCAGGCGGGTCCCATCCCTGGCGAGTCAGAGCAGGGGCGGGGCTTCAGCGGGGGATACGTGCAGCTGCGGCCGCTGGTCCTTCCCATGCCGCAGCCGGCGGCTCCCAAGTGCCGGGTGGACGGAGCAAGACGGCGAATGGCCGGGGTTCCCAAGGACAGCGAAATGTTGGAGACAGCAGGGGTATGGGGAAATCGTCCAAGAAATTAGTGGGTGGATCAGGCACGCGGAGGAGGGGCCAGCGGCAGCGTAGATCCTCGGCATCCAGGAACGGATCCCCTGGAGGGCTGTCGGTGCGAGAGGAAGACATGGCGGTGGATAGATCGGAGGGGGAGCTCTTCCTAGGGAGAAGAGCCTCGCGGAAACCCTGCAGCGATGGAGGCTGGACCTTCGGCTGGTGGCACCCTTTCTAGGCAGCCCGGTAAGTCCAATTTTATTTCTGGGTACGTAGGGGGGGCGGATGGGGTGGGGGTGTCGGATGGATGGGACTAGGCCAGGCGAACAGTCCCCTTGCCAGTGGTGGTGTCTCCAGTGGTTTCCCCACTGGCCGCATTGGTCCATGACCACGCCACATCGGAGGCAGGATTGCAGGTGTTCCTGGCGGGTTTAAAGAACCTAGTAATCAAGTTTGAGCTCGGGGCAAGCAGGCCGGCTACGCCTGCGGCGGCCTGGGTTGCACCCGGGGGGCTTCCGGGCCAGGGGATGCCGGGTCCAGGGTAACTCCTGGGCCCACTGCGGCATCCGCAGCGCCCGCGCAGGTGGACACTGCGGTGGTAGTTATGGACGCGGTGAACAAGGAATCAGCAGGGGAAAAAAGCGGGGTCGGCGGGGCACATGGGTAAAAAACAGGACCTGATCAGGTTAGCGGATTTGGCGAGGTGTGAGGTGTATGTGTGTTTTGAAGGGCGCAACCCAAGCCGGAGGTTAGGGAAAAGATCTGGAAAGGTGAGCATGTGGAGATATTCTCACTGCTGCCGCTGGAGAAATTCAACTTAGGGTCAAACCTGAGGACCACAAGAAGAAGGATGAGGAAAAGCGGAGATACAGGCTCATCCTGCGGAAGTTCCAGAACTGGCTCCAGGCTTTTGCCATTCTGGCTAGTGTGATCGGCGAAAAGAACCCCGAACACTGTTCGGCACTTTTTTGCTACCCAGATGCGGTGGGTGAGGCGCATAGAGTCTACGGGGGAAGTGCGTGGTATAGGTATGATGAGAATTTCTGGCAGCGGAGGGTGATACACCTGTCCTTAAGGAGGGATCACAAGGATATCAGCCTGTGGATGTGCCTGATGACGTCGGCGAGGGCACCAAGTCCATTTTTTTCGGGGGGGGGGCAGTGGCTCATCCACCCCAGGACAATCGGTCACAATGAAAAAGGGGGTTTGTTGGCAGTGGAACATAAAGTGTAGCGCTAATGAATGATACAATATATAATGTGTATAAGAATACATAAAAACCGTGTGTAAAAAAGAGAGAAGGTCCGCGGGGACTTATCTCTCATAAACATAAAAAACTTTTTAGCAAAAAGTGTGTGTGTTTTTATCGAGCGATTATAAATCACAAGAAGAAAATTGCAAGTCTATTAAGAACCGTGCAAATCAATATAGAGTGCAGAGAGCACTATTGTCCACATATAGTAGTGACTAATAAAACGTGCACATATAAACACAACCATTAAAGAGTCTTATATAGATTAAAAGAAATAAAATAAAAGTCCAACAGGCGTCACTAGTGCAACCAAATGCAGTAAGAAAGTGACATATATACAGTCTTTAAATGGATGTTTTCAATAGTGGGTATACACCCTGGAGTGCCTTCACCATCAAGAACACAAATGGAGAAAGGGATACTCTTACCAGGAACGATGGACCCAGCTCGCCTTATGGTGGTGGGTCAGTAAGGCATGAAAGCGAAGCCCAGAGGACGGGCTCTCAGGATGGACTGCGTGGCACCCCTCCAATCAGCCAGTGGAAATCCGGAACGCCAGATATATGCAGCAAAATTGCATAACTAAGGCGGAAACAGCTTGATAGGCACTTAATCTCCAGGTAAGAAGTGTGGTGTTTAACAGCATAGACAAAAAGAAAAAAATCTCCACATGGTGTAAATTCATAAAGCAGGATTTATTGATAGCAGTAAAAACGGATATCCAAAAAGCTTTATTCTATAAAAACAGGTAAAAATAGCACAGTAAAAGGTGGCCACAGCCGGCGTATTTGTTGGCAGTACAATAAAGGTTCCTGCAAATTTGGAGGGTTTTGCCGATACAAGTTCGAATGCTCCGGCTGTGGGGGGGCTCATCCCTTGTCCCGTTGTTTCAAACAAGGAAAGGGTCGCGCCGGCGAGCCTGCTAACAAGAGGGACGATGCCGGTGAAGGTGGAAAGGATGCAACCTTTCCTAGATAGGTACCCGGATAGGGATTCGGCGCGGTTGTTAAGACAGGGCTTTTTGGAGGGGTTTCGGATCCCGTCCAACCTAGTTACTGGCCCCCTGTGTCCTGGAACTTGCGATCGGCTTTGCGACATCCGGAAGTGGTTTCAGAGAAACTATGGAAGGAAGTGGTGTTGGGACGCATGGGGGGCCCCTTCCATTCTTTGCCCATAACAGATTTGGTGGTCTCACCCTTGGGGGTCATGCCCAAAAAAGAGCCCATTAAATTTAGGCTGATTCACCACCTTTCCTTCCCGAAGGGGGGGTCAGTCAATGATGCGATTGACCCAGGGATGTGAGCGGTTTCGTACACTTCCTTCCATGTGGCAGTTTTCTGGGTACAGCGATATGAGCAAGGGGCTGGGATGGCCAAATCCGATATTGAGTCGGCATTCAGGCTGCTTCCCGTTCATCCGGAAAGTTTCCATTTACTAGGTTGTCATTGGCAAAAGAAATTCTACGTGGATCACTGCCTGCCCACTGTTCTATCTCATGTACTTTGTTTGAGCGATTCAATTCTTTAGTAGAATGGGTAGTACGTGACGTCGCGGGAGTGAATTCCATCATCCACTACTTAGATGATTTTCTTTGCGTGGGAACGGCCTCATCCGACATCTGTGTGGTGCTCTTGGCGACAGTGGAAAACATTGCGGCTCGATTCGGCATTCCCTTGGCCCCGGAAAAAATGGAGGGGCCGACTACAGTGATTAGCTTCCTGGGCATTATCTTGGATTCCGACGCCATGGAGTGTCGCCTGCCCGAGGAAAAACTGGGAGCGCTTCAGGCAGAGATTCGGGAGCTAATGGGATTGCCCAAGGTGCAACTTCGCACTCTCCAGTAGTTTTTAGGGAAGCTGAACTTTGCATGTTGCATTATACCAATGGGGAGTGTATTCTGCAGGCAGATGGCTGTAAGTACGGCGGGGGTCAAGTCCCCCAATCATTTTGTGCGTCTGGTAGAGGAACACAGGTAGGATTTGCGAGTATGGCACTCATTCCTGGCAGGTTTTAACGGGAGGGTGTTGTGGATGTCTGGGCCCGTTAGTAACTTTGACTTGGAGCTTTACACGGATGCGGGCGATGCAACGGGCTTTGGGGCCTTCTTTCAGGGTAAGTGGAGTGCAGGGCCATGGCCGGATTCGTGGAAAGCGGAGGGTCTTTTGAAGAACATGGTATTGATGGAATTGTTTCCGGTGGTGCTGGCAGTAGAGTTATGGGGGAAATCCTTCAGGAACCTAAAAGTGTCAGGTCATCAACAAGGTGTCAGCGTCATCCCCGTCTGTGATGCGGTTGCTAAGACACTGGGTGTTGCGCTGTAAGCAGTTGAATGTTTTTGTATATGCTGTGCACCTTCCGGGAGTGGAGAACGCCATTACTCACACTCAGTGGCGTCTCTACCTTTCATATTTAGGGGGGGCACATGGGGGGACAAGGACAAAAGTAGGGGGGCCAACCATAAAACGCAAATTTTATATATATATATATACACACACACACATTTTTATTAAAAAATAAATAAACCCACTCCCAGCAGGAATCACAGGCCATGATGGGCAAGGTAGATGAGGTGTATGGGGGGAGATCGATCCTGTGGGGGTGTCAGGGTCTCTCACCTTGCTCGGCAGACTCAGAGCTCAGCACTGTCAGCAGGACAGGACGGGTCCTCTCTCTTCCACCTTCTCCTTCCTTGCACTGCTGCTGGGGTCTCCACTCCACAGTACTCTGTACTGCAGCCACCAGGCACACCCAGGCCAGCCACATGACGTGGTGTCCAGGCAGACCAGGCTATAGGAGTTGTAGCACACAGGCTCAGGCTGGCTGTGCTGCTCTCCTCTCCTTAAACTGACTCCACCCCCTGGGAGCGGAAGCAGGGAGCTTGAGCACGCAGCCGCCATTGCGGACTACAACTCCCATAAACAACAGAGGCGGTCGGTGGCTGTCGTGCGACGTCACCTGGGCTAGCCCTGCTTACTGGCTCAGAGACTGACAGTCATAGTGAGTCATTCAAGCGGGCGGACTGCACTCGGACAGCCGCGGAGCCGGCCGGCGGCCATTATTCGGTTATTACAATGATATAACTTCGGGGGGGCACATGGGAGGCACACAGGAAAGGGTTAAGGGTTTCCTCACGATTCGCCTGGATGTGGCGGGATCCTTTTTTAGTGCATGAGGATGGTGTATCATTGTCAAGATTTCAATTCATTTCGGTTTTCCGGAAAAGTTTGACAGTTTTGGGTTTAGGGGACCAAAAATTTTCCTCTCATTCATTTGGTATCGGGGCGGCTATGGAAGCGGTCAGATGGGGGTTGGATGAGGAGGCAGTAAAACACATTGGTAGGTGGGAGTCGGGGAGCTTCAGGTCATATATTCGTCCCCACCTGTTGGCGGTGTAGCGGGAGGAATGTATATGGGGAATGTATATTTTGACATGGGGAATGTATATTTTGGTGTGCTTATTTGCTTTTATGTGGGTTGTTTTTCTTTTCTTTCAGATGGAACACAGGGCCTGGTCTGGATATTGGGCCATTCATATGTCTTTTGGGGTGCAAGGAGGGCAGATGTGAGGACGGAGGGTAGACAGTTGGGCATTTCTAGACAGGAAGCCTGTATTCGGTGGTTGGGGGTACCAGGGATCTTATGGAGCAGAACGACAACGTCAGTTTTGACGAAACGGCATAGGGAGAGTGGCGTGCTGACGCCACCAAACACAGCGTGTAGTCCCGGAAGCAACGAGCGTTAGTTTGAGTGAGCCGGCCGGCTCGAATGTTTATCAGATGCTATCCTATTTCGTGTTATATGTAAGTGAAATATTTTTTATCACAATTAAACAGAAGTTTACAGTTTTACACTATGGGAGTTTTTCTCTTTTCTCATTTTGGTTGATGGCTGACTGTGAGATATTTGGGAAAGACTGGAGAGAAGGAGAAGTGGCATCTAATTGGTTTATTAAGAGACTGTGGCTGGGTCATAAGCCAAAAAGCGGAATTGATCTCCTGATAAGAGATCTGGGCAGCTGGTAAGAGGCTGTGATTTCCCAGGTTGAAGGACTTTCCTATTTCACATCACTATTTTCTTCGGTGTTTTCCAGTTTGATGTCAACATTTTATATAAAGGAGAGACTCTTTTATATTATGACCATTAATCGACCAACATTATCATCAGCTCACTTCTCTTTATAATTAACAAATCTCACATGGACTTTGTATTACTTCAAATTGTGATCTCCTTTACAATGCGATTATTTGCAACACCTTTGTGAGAGAAAACTGTAAAGTATAGTGATTTATTCATTTAACTGCAATCTTTTATTCAGGTTATGCAGCACTAATTGTGAAATTACAATTTATTTATTTTTTTATCTCATGTAGCGCAGTTTCTTTGTTTTACATTTTGCTAATTGTGGGTATCTCACATTTTTAAACTGCAGCAAGATCCCAGTATTTATATCTCCTGGAACAGACGGGTGATCATAATCTTGTCTTACCTGGAAATATATATATTTTTTAGACAGCGCTGTATTATTTTAAAATTATTATATCAGACATTTGGAGCTGGAGGTTGATACCTGGTGTTACCTTTCGGGGGGATGGGGTTCACCTCAATGCAGTGGGGATTGACATGTGGGTGTTGGGATTGCAAGATGGTATCCAGCGAGCGTTGAGGGTTTGGAGGAGCACTCAAGGGTAAGGTTTTCCCCTTGTGTGCTGTGGCGGGTGTTGGTCTTTGCACTTGAAGGAAGAAACCACAGATAAGGAAGAGTGTGGGACCCATTGGTGGTATGGGCCCGCTGGTGGTATTCCAGCTAACGTTGGTTTAGCTGGAATTTGGTTAAAAGGTGCACTGCGGTCAGTGGTTTGGTTGTCTCTGAGCTAGTATGTCAGCTGGAGGCCTATTTCAGTATTTCGGTACCACAGTGCATTGTTATGATGGTATGGCAATTCTGGGGGAGTTCCTGCAAAGACCAACGCAACTATTTGACTGGCGGGTGGTGGTGTAACAGATGTGTTTTTATACAGTTATGTTTAATTTGATGTGAGTTGTTAATAAAGGGGCTGCTACGGCCAATATTTTACTCCAGAATGGTGTGGTCTCCATTAATGAGAAAATGGTAAGGATAAAGGAGTTGGGGTTGGCCGGGTAAAGCAGGTGGGTGTATGGATCACCTGTTATACAATAGTCATGCCAGCAGAGTGCATTTACTACTGGTCCTCCTGTGGTCATGGTTGTAGAAGCAGCTGCCTCGCTCCCCACACCCTATACCTGTCCTTGCCCAGTGTCCTTAGAAAAGGGATTATAGAGGTGGTAGTGCTGCTAACATACTCTACCTAATCTTACCCAGATTCCCTCTCCATTGTCATCTCTATGTCGCCCCCAGAATGAGAGGGGTCATACTGTGCAAGGTGTGTATGTGTGGCAAAACTTTTTTTTTAGTGTTGCATAGAGTGGAGGGGGATTAGAACACCTGTCAGTATTTATTGATGTCCGTGCCCCCGTTAAGGAGATACAACTCTTCCTATTTGTCCTTTTATCATTATTATTGAAAGTGAAAGTAAAAGAAAATCCCAAATTTTAGGTTGTCCCCAGAAAAGTAATAGAGGGGAAATCTTCCAATGGGTACACTAGTTCTGGTGACCTGGGGGTCCCAAGGAATTCCCTTAATTTCCTCTCACTTCCTGTTTGGGTATGGGACAGGAAGTAAAGAAAAAGCTCCGCAATGGGGCACAGATTGCAAAAAAAAAAAAAAAAATCTGACAGGAGTTATAACTCCCTTACTCTATCCAAAATAAAAAAAAAGTTTTGTCCATAGTTCTACTTTAACCACTTGCCACCCGCCCAACGTCAAATGACGGAGGAGCAGTGCGGCTCTCGTTCTGGAGGGACATCATATGACGACGCCCCAGAACGGCTGCTCTGGCGTACCTGCGGGGGACGCGCAGTGCGGCGATCTTAGCCACAGCGCAACCCCGATCTCTGTAAAGAGCTGATGACATGGCTCTTTAACCGTGTGATTGGCTGTGTCCAATCACAGCCGGTGACATCTAAATGCAGAAGTACCATTAATCGTCTCTCTCCTCGCCTCACATCGCAGGGGAGACCAGGGCAGGTAATCAGTGCCCTGATTGCAGGAGAGCCCCAGCAGTGCCCATTAGTGCCACCAATCAGTGCCCATCAGTGCCTCCAATCAGTGCCCATCAGTGACACCAATCGGTGCCAATTAGTGATGTCAGTCAGTGCAGCCTTTCAGTGCCCATCAGTGCTGCCCATCAATTCCCATCAGTGCCTCCCATCAGTGCCTCCCATCAGTGCCTCCCATCAGTGCTGCCTATCCATGCCTATCAGTGCCCACTATTGCCACCCATCAGTGCCCACCAGTGCCAACTATCAGTGCCCACCATTGCCACCTATCAGTGCTGCCTATCAGTGCTCATCAAAACCACATATCAGTACCCATCAGTGTGGCATATTAGTGCCTCCTCATCAGTGCCACCTAATCAGTGCCCATACGTGCCACCTCATCAGTGCCAATAAGTGCCACCTCATCAGTGCCCATCAGAGTTATAACTCCCTTACTCTATCCAAAATAAAAAAAAAAGTTTTGTCCATAGTTCTACTTTAACCACTTGCCGCCCGCCCCAACGTCAAATGAAGGAGGAGCGGTGCGGCTCTCGTTCTGGAAGGACATCATATGACGGCGCCCCCGGAATGGCTGCTCTGGTGTACCTGCGGGGGATGCACAGTGCGGCGATCTTAGCCACATCGCGACCCCGATCTCTGTAAAGAGCTGATGACACGGCTCTTTAACCATGTGATTGGCTGTGTCCAATCACGGCCGGTCACATCTAAATGCAGAAGTGCCGTTAATCGTCTCTCCTCGCCTCACATCGCAGGGGAGACCAGGGCAGGTAATCAGTGCCCTGATTGCAGGAAAGCCCCAGCATTGCCCATTAGTGCCACCAATCAGTGCCCATCAGTGTCTCCAATCAGTGCCCATCAGTGACACCAATCAGTGCCCATTAGTGATGTCAGTCAGTGCAGCCTTTCAGTGCCCATCTGTGCCTGCTCATCAGTGCTGCCCATCAATTCCCATCAGTGCCTCCCATCAGTGCCGCCCATCAGTGCTGCCTATCCGTGCCGCCTATCAGTGCCCACTATTGCCACCCATCAGTGCCCACCAGTGCCAACTATCAGTGCCCACCATTGCCGCCTATCAGTGCCGCCTATCAGTGCTCATTAATACCACATATCAGTGCCCATCAGTGTGGCATATTAGTGCCTCCTCATCAGTGCCACCTAATCAGTGCCCATACGTGCCACCTCATCAGTGCCAATAAGTGCCACCTCATCAGTGCCCATCAGTGCAGCCTCATCAGCACACATCAGTGAAGGAGAAAAATTACTTATTTACAAAATTTACTGACAGAAAATGACAGAAAAACTTTTTGTAAATTTTTTTCGGTCTTTCTTCTTTTCTTTTTGTAAAAAATAAAAAACCCAGCAGTGATTCAATATCACCAAAAGAAAGCTCTACTTGTGTGAAGAAATTGATCAAAAATTCATTTGGGTACAATGTTACATGACTGTGCAATTGTCATTCGAAGTGTGACAGCGCTGAAAGCTGAAAAATGGCCTGGGCAGGAAGGGTGGGAAAGTGCCCCGTATTGAGGTAGTAAAACATTAGTTAGTTGTAACAGGACTGCCAAAATTAAGGAACAAAAATAAATAAATAGACAGTTAAATAAATAATAAATGATTAATATGTTCCTAATGACACAATTAATACTGTATTGGCACAACTAGGAAAAAAAAAAAGACAAAATTAATACAGCCAGAAAAATGTCTGAAGGAATACCATGGGTACCATACTAACTCAACCAGAAAAACGTCTGCAGAGATAAAATAAAAAATGTACTAATATAACCAGAAATTTGTCTGTAGACACAGAATCAGTGTGTCATGAGCTGGAGTAAGGCTCAGAGACCAATAGCTATAGCAGTAGAGAGGTTCTCACCAACCAGCTGGATAAGTACAGAAGTGGGTCACCCTGGCAGATGACACGGGTTCACCTAAGCTACTAACCGGTGTTCACCAGAGCTCTTGATGGTGGAGATGGGTTTTGGTGCATGTTAGCACCAGGTCGCAGTCCTCAGGATCGCCCCACCAGGAAGTGAGCAGGCCGGGCCCAGTAGAAGATAAGAAGGTAGGGATAAGCAGAAGTGTAATCAGTAAACAAACCAAAGGTCAGTAACAAGTGGTTTCAAGTTGGGATCAAGCAGAAGAGGCAAGAGCGAGATATTGGCTGAAGGGAGCACAATAATCTGTCCAACAGGAAGTGCAAAGGCAAGACTTAAATAGGAAGTTCATCGGAGTAGCAAAGAGTTCAACATTCAAAACAAACATGGTGCAAGGCAGGATCATTCATTGAATTGTCCAGGAAGCTGTCCAGTATTCCAGGTGGCTCAGCAAGAAGAGACTTTGCCAGATACAACTGAGTTCACAGGTTCAGATCCAGGCCCTGACACAGTGCTATACTAACAAAGCTAGAAACATGTCTGAATCAGTGCTATACTCACCCCTCCAGAATCATGTCTGCAGAGATACCAGCAATACTGTACTGGCACAGCCAGAAACATGTCTGCAGAGACAGAATCATTCATAAACAGATATATTTAACAGTGCAAAAAATACAGTATATTTCAATAACATTTTAAACATCTAAATATGTGGAGCCATGTCACATCAATGGTCTTGTTGCTGGTGGTGACTCACCAGCAAAAGATTACTAAATTCAGGGCTGGTGCAAGGATTTTTGACACCCTAGGTGAAACCTCATTTTGCAGCCCCCATTGGCTGCATCCCCGGTTTCACCCCCTTTGCCCTGCCCATGTGACAGGAGGTGGCGCTATACAGGAAGCATCGGTTCTGCTTCCTCTAGCGCTGGCTCCAGTGCTGCACTGCACCTCTAATTACACTACCAGTCGGACGGAGCAGCTGCCTGAGACTGGCATAGTTACATGCTGCAGCCTGCAGAGCATGCAGAAGCAGAGGGAAACCAGTGGTCAGGCTCCCCTAGGCAACAGTGCGTCCTAGGCAGTTGTCTAGTTTGCCTATTGGTAGCACCGGACCTGACTGAATTAATTACTTACATGCTTTTTCAGTGTTGCTTCCTCCCCAACCAAATGCAGGAATGACACCATGGGAGCAAGTGAGTTTTGGCAAGGAGACCATAAGATAGCTTTTCAAATAAGCTTCAGAATTTGATGGGCTCACTTAAACACGATGAATGTTTTAGACCTCTACTTCCACTCATACGCAGACGATACCCAAATCTACTTTCGGATTACTGGACAAAAAGACCACCGTCAGCAACTAGAGAAATGCCTCACTTCAATAGATGACTGGATGACCATTAGTTCCCTCAAACTCAACGGGTCAAAAACAGAACTTCTCTACCTACACGCTAACCAAAATCCCAAAACCAAGACTCCATGGACACCCCCGCCATCTTCGGACAGACCATTTCTCCGAGCACCAAGGCAAAAAGTCTTGGAATTATCTTGGACCCAGAAATGACAATGGATGCGCAAATAGGATCAGTAGTTAGTGGATCGCACCATCTCCTCCGCAAGTTACGCAGACTCATCCCCTTCATCCCAGAAGATGACAAAGCAGCAGTAGTTGGAACAATCATTAATTCCCGTCTCGATTACGCAAACTCACTCTACCTAGGATTACCCCAATATCAGCTTACGCGCCTAAAGGCTGATAAGACTAATAACAGGAAAAAAAAACCCTGGGAGTCCATCTCCCCATCCCTGAGGAGCCTACACTGGCTAACAGTAAAGAATCGGATCACTTTCAAGACGCTCTGCCTCAACCACAAATGCATACATGGAAACGCCCCTCAATACCTCAGAGAGAAAATAAAAAATTACACACCGAATCGCAATCTGCGATCATCTAGCCAAAACCTCCTCCTTGTTCCCAAATACTGCTACAAAGCAAGGGGAGAACGAAGATTTGCAGTCCAGGGACCTCGGCTATGGAACTCTCTTCCGACTCACATCCGCATGGAAGAAAACCATCTGGCTTTCAGGAAAAAACTCAAGACCTACCTCTTCTAGTGAAGCTTGACAACACAACGCATCAGCGCCTTGAGGCGATTCAGTTCGCATTTGCAGCGCTTTACAAATCATTCATTCATTCATTCATTCAATGTTTTAAAGTGATTGTAAAGGCTTAAGATTTTTTACCTTAATGCTGTGTGTGTTGCTCCCCCTCCCCCTCTGTCTGCCAATCTACCTCCTCCCCCCTCCTTATTAAGTTTTGGCATTTCTTTTTTTTTGGAGGAGGAGGGAGCAAGTACCTGGTTTTGACAGGTTCTCCCCCCAACCCCTCTTTCCCCTGAAACCTTCACACATTACAGATCCCAGAAAGCTGCAAGACCATTCAGCCTAGATTCACATCTATGCGGCTGCGCTTGATGCGTTTTTCAGGCACGTTTGCATTTCTAAATGTAGCAATTACCCCCGAAGGAGCTGCTGGTTTTAAATTGGGCTTACCCTTACCTCACTGTTACACCGTATCTGACACAGGGGTCCCATTAGAGGAATGTTCAATGATGTCTACACCAAACACTCAGTTCCTTTTTCTCCAATTGTTTTATTAACAAGACAGATAGAGGGTTGGAGGGTTAAGGGGGATTCAGGTACCTCGTATTGCGGATCAGGGTATTTCTTCAATCCAGAGGACAAACGGTTTCCTTCAACTGGATATAGCAATCACCGGATAGGCTTCTCTCACTGACCTAGCAGCTGATGTGATGCTCGGTCATAGTCTCTGCCACAGACTTGAGAAAATCACATTACGGTCGTTACACAATCCTCTGCCACAGGATGTTGTAACCAAACTTTTGCAAGGTTAAAGCATAACTGCACAGTACCAGTTTCTTTCAGCCACTCCAGCAATATTGTGAGGTAGGTGACCCGGGTTGCATCCTTCAATTGAGTTTCCAGGCTTCTCCTGAGATACCAGTAGAGATGAGCCGAACACCCCTCGGTTCGGTTCGCACCAGAACCTGCGAACGAACCGAAAGTTTGCGCAAACTTTAGAACCCCATTAAAGTCTATGGGACTCGAACGTTCGAAATCAAAAGTGCTAATTTTCAAGGGTAATATGCACGTTATTGTCCTAAAAAGGCTTTGGGGACACGGGTCGCCAGCAGTATACAGGCGGTGCAAACAAGACAGGGACTGTAGGTTTGTTGTTAAGTAGAATCTGTTTGTAATTTTGAACTGGTACATTTTTAAAGTGTAGCTCCAGCCAAAAAATCTATTTTTAAGCTTTTTGGAAAACATAGGGAAGGGTTATCACCCCTGTAACATTTGTTTTGATGTCTGTGCATCTCTTCAGAAGATTTCACCTCACTTTCTGTCCCAATGACAAATGTTTTTTTGAAAATTTGGGGTTGTTAGTGAAACAAGGATTGGTGATAAAGCATTGGTGAAGAGGAGACACATTTTTCCCATATTAACTCTTACAGGAGAGAATTTCCCTTCCTAGGGGTGGATTTCATATCACTTTCTGTTGTCTCCTTCCGTTTGCAAGTAGGAGTCGTTTCTAAGTTGGATGTTTGAAAGTAGGGGCCTGCCCTATATACTCTGCAGAAATTGGGGCCTTAGGTGTTAGTGTTGCCACAACACTGTAAGCCCTCACAGTTACTCTTGGTGGGCGCAGGAATGGGCCCTGCTGTGAAATATTAGATCAAGAATTGTAATTACATGTCCCTGTTGAACAGGGGCAGAAAAATTGGGCCTTAGGCACTGGTGCCACAACACTGCAACCCCTCACAGATGCTATAGTTGAACCGCAGGAATGAGTCCTGCTGCAAAAGTATTGCATCAAAAATTGTAATTATACGCGATTGTTAAACAGGGGCTGAAAATTTGGGCCTTGGGCACTGGTGCTGGTGCCACAACTCTGCAACCCTTCACAGATGCTATAGTTGGAGCACAGGAATGAGCCCTGCTGCAAAGTATTGCATCAAAAATTGTAATTATATGCCCCTGTTAAACAGGGGCTAAAAAAATTGGGCCTTGGGCACTGGTGCTGGTGCCCAGAACCAAAAATGTTCTTACAAGCTATCAGCATGAAAATTGAGGAGGAAAAGGATTGTCAGTCAGCATAACAGGATAGTCACTCAGTATCAGCATAGGCAGTCTTGAAGGGATCTCACATTAAAAAAAAAATCAATCAGTTACATCAGCATCAGGTACTTGGTAGCTGGTGATCCAAGACTGATTCATTTTTATGAAGGTCAGCCAATCAACCGATTCGGTGGCCAGGCACACCCTGTGATCGGTTACAAAGCCTCCAGCAGCACTGAATGTGCATTCCGAAAGAACGCTGGATGCAGGACAGGCCAGTAGCTCAATTGCATACGGTGCAAGCTCTGGCCAGTGATCCATCCTCAAGACCCAGTAACCCAGAGGATTTGCGGTGGGAAAGGTGTCCAAGTCTGATCTTCCTCCTAGGTAATCCTGCACCATGTGAATCAGACGCTGGCGATGGTTGCTGGAACCGATCAGACCTTGGGGCTGCGGACTAAAAAATTGTCTGAACGCATCGGTCAGACGGCCAACTTCTCCACCGCTCCTTCTGTGACTGACTGAAGCCTCAGCAACACGTTGTCCAGGAGGACCAGGAAATTGTAACCTCCCAGGCTCTGGAAACGCGTTGTACAAACCTTTTTGCAAGGCCTTCCGAAGATGTTTTATCCTCTGCTCCCTCTGCGATGGCAAGATAAGGTCCACAACCTTACCCTTGTAACGTGGATCAAGAAGGGTTGCCAGCCAGTAATCATCCCTCCCCTTGATACCACGAATACGAGGATCCTTCCGCAGGCTTTGCAGGATCAGGGAGGCCATGCAGCGTAGGTTTGCTGAGGCATTCGGTCCAGAGTCCTCTGGGTCACTAAGGACGACATGATCCGCAGCCACCTCCTCCCAGCCACGTACAAGTCCATGGGTTTCTTCGGACTGTAAATGATCCCTTGAAGACTGCTGCTGAGTGCCAGGCTCCACCTCCATGCTGACACAATCTTCCTCCTCGTCCTCTTCCTGTGTGATCGACGGGAACGCAGGAACACTGTCTGGATAAAGGGGGCCTTGAGAGGTAAGGAAGTCCTCCTCTTCTTCCCTCTGTTCTGCCTCAAGTGCCCTGTCCATTATTTCATGCAGCGTATGCTCCAACAGGTGGACAAGAGGGACAGTGTCACTGATGCATGCACTGTCACTGCTCACCATCCTCGTGGCCTCCTCAAATGGTGACAGAACAGTGCATTCATCCCTGATCATAGCCCACTGGCGTGGGGAAAAAAAGCAAGGTCCCCTGACCCTGTACTGGTGCCATAGTCGCATAGGTACTCATTGATGGCCCTCTGCTGAGTGTGCAGCCGCTGCAGCATGACCAACATTGAGTTCCACCTGGTGGGCATGTCACAGATTAGGCGGTTCTTGGGCAGGTTAAATTCCTTTTGAAGGTCAGCCAGCCGAGCACTGGCATTATATGACCTGCGGAAATGCACCACCAAGTTAAGGACGTGAGCCAAACAGGGCACATGGGTCAGTTGTCCCTGTCAGAGGGCGGAGAGGAGGTTGGTGCCATTGTTGCAAACCACCATACCTGGCTTAAGCTGGCATGGCGTCAACCACCTCTGAACCTGACCCTGCAGAGCTGACAGAATCTCTGCCCCAGTGTGGCTCCTGTCCCCCAAGCACACCAGCTCAAGCACCGCATGGCATCTTTTTGCCTGCGTGCTTGCGTAGCCCCTTGAATGCCTATGGAGCACCGCTGGTTTCCGAGGACAAATCAGCACAGGAAGAGGCCATGGAGGAAGAAGAAGAGGAGGGGGTGGAGGAGAGAGGTGTGGCAGAATCACCACTAGTAGAATTTTGGTGGCATGGTGGTGGAACAACCTCCAACACTACTGCACCCTGTCCTGCATCCTTCCAGGCTGCCAGAAGAGTCACCCAGTGCACGGTGAAAGATAGGTAACGTCCCTGTCCATGCCTGCTGGACCATGAGTCAGCGATAATATGCACCTTACCGCTGACCGCCCTGTCCAGCGAGGCCAAGACATTGCCTTCCACATGCCGGTAGAGAGCCTGAACCGCCTTCCATGAGAAAAAGTGGTGTTTGGGAACCTGTCACTGAGGAACCGCACATTTCACAAACTCACGGAAGGGGGCAGAGTCTACCAACTGAAAAGGCAGCAGTTGAAGCTAGCATTCAATCGCTGGGCATGTGGATGGCTGGGAGCGAACTTCTTTCAGCGGTGCAGCAGCTGGGGCAAGGAAATTCACCTGGTACAATCTGACGTCGGTGTACCGATAGCAGATTGCCTGCAAGTACTTGGCTGTGACACACCTAATTCAACTATCAAATAATGAGAGATAAAAAATTATGTTCAGTATCCCTCCTTCAGTGCACACAGAGAAAATATTGATAAAACAATAGTCAGCAGCTGCTATACTAAAATGAGATGCATCAAATATATGTCAAAGAAAAATTTCTAAAACATTAGCAGCGCACTCTGACGAAAGTGATGACAGAAACGCGTCCGCGTCAGGGTGTTGCTACGTAGCTATCTACAGAGTCGGCTTATCCTCGTCTGTCCTTCCCGGAAAACACCGCGGGAGCGGTGAGAGGTTAGAGGGGAATGCACGACTGACATAGTATTGATGTTACATGCCCTTATATTATGCAAACATTCTTGCAATGAGCAAAATACAGATGAAAAGTGTCCAGTGAACAGCGATTATCCCTTTGATTGATAAGCGTGTTAACCAGCAGGGTCTGGTAAGTGTATTACCTACAGGGCTCTGGCACAAGTGGTGTGGTGATGGAGACTTGGGATAAGTATATTTTCTTCCACGATCCTCTAGTTTATACTCACCTGCCTTTTCTTAATGTACGGTACTTTCACTGAGTGGATCACCATTTGATTCTTTGTTTAAGTGGACTCTTAAGCAATTTCATTGATATTTTTAAATATTTGCTATTTTTGCACTAGCGCTGCTAATGTTTTAGAAATTTTTCTTTGACATATATTTGATACACCTAATTCAACACCTTCATTCCTCTCAGTGCAGGTTTCAGAGAAAACTGAAGGTATAGTGGGGTTGGAGATCCCAGCTAATGAGGAGCAATGAGAGGTCCGCTTTGTTCTTTGGTGTGGGTCTTTTAGATATGCTTGCCAACGAACTGCATGGCAGGTCGACATATGTCTGGTCAAGCATGCGGTACCCAAGCAGGTGATGTTTTGGCCATGCGAGATACGATAGAGACATATGTTGCAAATAGCAGCGGTGGGATCTGATGCACTTGTCTCAAAAAAGGCCCACACCAAAGAACTTTTGGAATAACGCGCAGAGACAGCAGCGCCCTGCACATGCGGAGCTCTGCGGTGTGATGCAGTCAGTGTGCTGCCCTTAAGCTGGCCCCTGGAGGGCATCCTGCCTCATTGGAAATGTGCCTTCTCCTCCTCCTCTCTCCTATCAGGCACCCACGTGGAGTCAGTGACCTCATCATCCCCTCCCTCCTCATCACTGGAGCAAACCTGGCAGTATGCTGCAGCTGGGGGAACATGACTGCCAGATTGCTGTCCTTCTTGAGCACCTCCTCTCTCTGGGCTCACGTTACTTCCTTCCTCTAGCTGGGTACCATCATCGGAGCCTTCAAAACGCTGGGCATCCTCCTGGAGCATGTGCCCAACACTGTGGTCAAACAGTTCGAGGGACTCCTCAGGAGACATGGTGGGGCTAGGGAAGAACTGACTGATGCGAGCCGAGGGAAGAGGCCGCGTTGGCAGTTGCTTTGCCAGACAAAGTACCCTGAGCCTGGGTGAGAGAGGATGAGGAGGATGAGGACGGTTTGGTCATCCACTCGACCAAGTCTTCTGCATGTTGCGGCTCAACACGGCCAGCTGCCGAAAAATAGGACAAGCGTGTCTCGCGGTCATGTGCTGATGAGGATGCACTGTCTCCACGACCAGCACTGTTGCCTCTAGACACAGAGCCTGCTTGCCCTCTTTTATTGGCTTGTGACTGTCTGCCTCTCCTTGTTGGCCTTCCAGACATACTAATGGCCTGCAGTGAGATGTAGCTGCACAAAGCTGGGATGTATATACATATACTGATACTGCAGCTAGCAGAATCAACTGCCTGCCTGTAGTATTATTAGTATGAGAACACCAGCAATTGTCTTCAGGTAGCTTTAGGTGCACACTGTGCAGAAGACACAGTACACTAACTGTAAATACTGCAGCTGCCTGAGTGTGGTATTAATAGGATCAGAACAACAGCAATTGTCTTCAGGTAGCTTCAGGTGCACACTGTGCAGAGGACGCACTACACTAACTGTAAATTCTGCAGCTGCCTGCCTGTGGTACTAATAGGATCAGAAGAACACCACCAATTTTCTTCAGGTAGCTTTAGGTGCACACTGTGCAGAGGACACAGTACACTAACTGTAAATACTGCAGCTGCCTGCCTGTGCTATTAATAGGATCAGAACAACAGCAATTGTCTTCAGGTAGCTTTAGGTGCACACTGTGCAGAGGACGCACTACACTAACTGTAAATACTGCAGCTGCCTGCCTGTGGTACTTATAGGATCAGAACAACAGCAATTGTCTTCAGGTAGCTTTAGGTGCACACCGTGCAGAGGACGCACTACACTAACTGTAAATACTGCAGCTGCCTGCCTGTGGTACTAATAGGATCAGAATAACACCAGCATTTTTCTTCAGGTAGCTTTAGGTGCACACTGTGCAGAGGACACAGTACACTAACTGTAAATACTGTAGCTGCCTGCCTGTGGTACTAATAGGATATAGAAGAACACCAGCAATTTTCTTCAGATAGCTGTAAATACTGTAAAAACACCTGCCTGCCTGTCAGTAGGAAGAGCATAACAGGAACGGATCTAGCTAAACTGAATACAGTATATATATATATATATATACACACACACACACAACACCTAGGATGCATATATATATATACACAATACACTGTAAGTGCAGCTAACTGACTTGCCTGCCTACTCTATCTAACTTAAATCAAATGACACTGTCTCTCTGTCTATCTCTCCGCCACCGCAACACACTACACAAGGCCGCCACGCAGGCGGCCTTATATATTGTGGGGCGTGTACTAAACCCCCAGAGCCATAATTGGCCAAAGCCACCCTGGCTTTGGCCAATTACGGCTCTCTGTACAGATGGCGCTGTGATTGGCCAAGCATGCGGGTCATAGTGCATGCTTGGCCAATCATCAGCCAGCAATGCTCTGAAATGCTGCAGTGAATTATGGGCCGTGACGCGCCACTCGAATTTGGCACGAACGGCCCATAACATTCGCAATTCGACGAACGGTCGAACAGGCGATGTTCGAGTCGAACATGGGTTTGACTCGAACTCGAAGCTCATCCCTAGATACCAGCATACTTTGCTCGGTCACCTCCAGGAAAGTCCTCCCCTGGTTTCCTTCAATCGATCGGCTTCTCCCCGCAGACAAGACAGCACAGGACCACCCTCTGGATCAGCAGGCCCCAGAACTCCTGGTCCTACTTCTGTAGTAACAAAGCCTCGGGCCAGCCGGCCCCAAGACAGCAGAGCTGCCATGACACACCCTGAGCCAGGAGGGCCTTCAGGTCGGGAACAACGAACACACAACCAATTGGGGCCTGTACCTTAAGTACCCTTACCCAGAATGCACGGCGAGTGAACCACTCCCACCGGACTGTTTCTGAGTAAAAGGGGTACCCAATGCATCCAGCCTTTTTCCAATACTTACCGGTGGCTACAGCGACACCCACGCCAAGTGGAAATTGGCACAACCCAGCGGAACTGGTACAGAAACCAGCAAATTTACCATAATCAGTCTGAGCTAAAATACAGCTTCAGACAACTTAAATTTACATAGATAGCACCTGCCCATCAGGAGCAGGGCGCTACATAAACCCTAGTTTTTTATGCATTTCTGCATGCAGTTTTCATGCATTTTGCGTTTTACGTTTTTCTTCTCTTTAAACACACTGTAAACACACTGTATATAGCTGGTTGCTAAGCAGGGGGCCAGGAAGCCGTCCGCCACATCCTTGACAACCGATGAGTCATCAGCTGTCGGGTGGGGGGCCCCCTGGAAGCTGAATGTAAAAAAAAATTGTGAAAAAAAACGGCGTGGGATGCCCCCAGGTCCATATCAGGTCCTTTGGGTCTAGTATGGATTTGTAAGGGACCCCCCCAAGACCCCTTTCACACTGGGGCATTTTTCAGGCGCTTTAGCGCTTTAGCGTTTGATTTCACTCCTCACTACCTATCACAGTTTTGAAGGCCATAAAATGCCAAGATGGCACAAAACCCCCCCAAATGACCCCATTTTGGAAAGTAGACACCCCAAGCTATTTGCTGAGAGGCATGTTGAGTCCATGGAATATTTTATATTTTGACACAAGTTGCGGGAAAGTGACACATTTTTTTTTTCTTTATTATTTTTTTGCTTTTTTATCTTATTTTTAAACTGTTCCTTTCGTTTTTTTTAAATCATTTTTATTGTTATCTCTGGGAATGTAAATATCCCCTATGATAGCAATAGGTAGTGACAGGTACTCTTTTTTGAAAAAACTGGGGTCTATTAGACCCTAGATCTCTCCTCTGCCCTCAAAGCATCTGACCACACCAAGATCGGTGTGATAAAATGCTTTCCCAATTTCCCAATGGCGCTGTTTACATCTGGCGAAATCTAAGTCATGAAATGCTTGTAGCTTCTGGTTTCTTAGGCCATAGAGATGTTTGGAGCCACACTGGTCTCTGATCAGCTCTATGGTCAGCTGGCTGAATCACCGGCTGCATTCTCAGGTTCCCTGTTGGGACAGGAGAGCCAGAGAAAAACATGGAAGACGGTGGGGGGGCATTCCCTCCCACTGCTTGTAAAAGCAGTCTAGAGGCTAATTAGCCGCTAGAATTGCTTTTACATGAAAGCCGACCGCTGGCTGAAAAGAATGATACCAAGATGATACCTAAACCTGCAGAAATCATTCTGGTATAACCACTCAAAGTCCAGCAACATACCAGTACGTTGCTGGTCCTTGTTGGGCATATATTGTAAACTTTTTTTTCATGCAGCCTGTGGGCTGAACGAAAAAAAGAGATTGATCGGTGAGTATGCCCACCATTAGAATACCTCCCTATATATATGCCAAAGCATGGGGGCATCCTCCCGCAAAAGTTAGGAGCAAATCGCTCCTCCGCCCTCTGCTGCCCCCACGCTTCGGCATATATGCTGAAGTATGTAACTGTGATGGTGAAATCACTGGAGTCACGGCTTTATGTATCATGGGAGCAAACGCTGTTGCTGTCAAGATAAATAAATTTGCACTGCAACTGAATGGCGTACCTGCTAAGCAAATGATGGTTAACAATAAAACAAAGTAACATTACAGTATAACAGTAAGACTTACCATACCTGCAAAGCAAATACAAAAAAAAATAGTAAAAAATAAAACATTTAACACAACCTGTGCCTAAAATATATATATGCCGAAGCATGGGGGCATCCTCCCGCAAAAGGTAGGAGCAAATCGCTCCTCCACCCACTGCTGCCCCCACGCTTCGGCATATATGCTGAAGTATGTAACTGTGGTGGTGAAATCACCTCCAACAGCACTGGAGTCACGGCTTTATGTATCGTGGGAGCAAACGCTGTTGCTGTCAAGATAAATAAATCCGCTCTGCAGCTGAATGGCGTACCTGAAAACAAAAAAATGGTTACCAATAAAACACAGTAAACAGTAAAGTATAAAAAAATTGCATATCTGAAAAGCAAACATGGTAAAACATAATAACAATAAAACATTGCAGAATAGAATACAGTAAAAAAAGAGCAGAACAATAGAGAGAGAGAGAACAATAAAACGACAACTATTTTTGTTTTTTTTATTTTATATTTTTTTGTGTTTTTATTTTTTTTACTTTTTTTTTTTTTTTTTTACACTTTTTTTGCAACTATAACTTTTGTAACTGGTACCAGTTTCGGGTCTCTCAAAATTTGATGGCATCTTGGGAGACCCTGTGAAAGTGTGCTTAGTCTGTGCAGGGCTGTACCCTACGCTAATACTCAACTAGTGAATGGTAGCGTTCAAAACATTCACCAATGCATAGACCAGGATTGTCAGGACAGGAGGGACAACAATACCGGGTGTCACGCCTATATCCGCGCTTGCTGCAGACACGACATCTTCTTTGGGGGGCTCGTTGGGTAGGGGTACTCGGGAGGACATAGGGAAAATGCCTCTCATGCAGCCGGCTTACTGCATTTGGTTGGGGAAGGTGAGGTGGAGCACCGTCTGGATACAGAAGGGCTCTGATGATCTCTTCCTGGAATTTAAAGAAGAATCCAGTCCGTCCTGAAGCTCTGTATAGCACATGAGCGTTCAGCAAAACCAACTGAAATAAATAAACAGACACTTTCTTGTACCAGCGTCTGGCCCTACGGGCAACTAGGTACGGCGCCAACAACTGGTCGTTGAGGTCCACCCCTCCCATATTTTGGTTATATTCGTGGACACAGAGGGGTTTCTCCACAACACCAGTCGCCGTAGTAATTTGGACCGTTGTGTCTGCATGAAAGGAGGTAAGAACGAAAGCATTCTTATTATCCCTCCACTTCATAGCGAGCAAGTTATTAAACTTGAAGCAGGCTCTCTCCCCCAGCCTAAGACGGGAATCTATATGCCGCTGGGGATAGCCCCGGCGATTAGGTCGCACAGTGCCACATGCTCCAATCTGTTGATCAAAAAGGTGACTAAAAAGTGGCACGCTCGTGTAATAATTGTCCACGTACAAGTGGTACCCCTTTCCGAATAAGGGTGACACCAAGTCCCACACAATCTTGCCAGCGCTTCCTATGTAGTCAGGGCAGTTTGTCGGCTCTACGTGACTATCTTTGCCCTCGTAAACCATAAAACTACATGTATAGCCTGTGGCCCTGTCACAGAGCTTATACATCTTGACCCCGTATCTGGCACGCTTGCTGGGAAGGTACTGTTTGAATGACAAGTGGCCAGAAAACTTAATCAGGGACTCATCAACGCAGACAACTTGATGGGGAGGAAACAAGTCTGCAAAACGTTGGTTGAAGTGGTTTACGAGGGGCCGAATTTTGTAGAGCCGATCGTATTCAGGGTCTCCACGAGGATGACAGAGTTCATTGTTGTTGAAATGCATGAACTGCAAAATATGCTCGTATTGTGCCCTGGTCATGGAGGCAGAGAAGAAGGGCATATGGTGAATTGGGTCAGTGGACCAATATGACCGCAACTCACTCTTTTTAGTTATGCCCATGTTGAGGGAAAGGCCCAGAAAGAGCTTAAATCCGGAGACCGTAATTGGTCTCCAATCTCTGGCAAGGGAGGGCTGGGGAATAGTGGCGATGTGTTGACCAGCGTATAAATTGCTTTGGTCCACAATAGATCTATAGAGATCTTCGGTGAAAAACAGCGAATAAAAATCCAATGGTGTAAAATCAACTGTTTCCACATGAATGCCGGGTTGGCCAGTGAATGGGGGAAGTACGGGTGCTGCAGAAGTGGTGGGTTCCCAATTCGGATTGGCGAATGCAGCAGGAAGGGCACTATGGGCATGACGGGCCTGTGTTCGTCTTCTTGGTGGCAGCGGGACACTACTTGTGCTTGCCACCTCGCCAGCTTGAACTGCACTTATGGGACTCGCCACGTCACCAAGTGTTACTGCAGTGCTGGACGTACGACCAGGATGTACTAGGCCGCTGGTGCTTGCCAGTTCACCAGAAGGAATAGCGGCTCTAGTACTGCTCTGCTCCATACAAGGGACCTGCGGTTCTTGCACATCAAGGACAGAAGAAGAAGTTTGGGGTCTGGTACGCCTGACCTTGGCAGGGACCACAACTCCGTCGTCAGAGCTATCTGTCATGGAGCCGCTGTCCTCTACAGCATCGTATTCTGAGCCTGAATCTGACAGATGAGTGACTTCCTCTTCACTGTCTGTCATGCTCAGAAACGTGTAGGCCTCTTCACTAGTGTACCTTCGATTTGCCATTTTGGGCTCTAAATTTAGTGGTACACTAGTGAGACTCACAGGCAAAAAAGCTCCTGACTGTTAGCGACTGTATCAAAACGCTACCAACAAAAACTGTTAGCGATCGCAGGGATCAGGCCTGACTCTGCGAATGCTGCAGTTATGTGTGTTTAGTGTTTTGTAAGTGACAGTGATCGATCAATACTGCACTTGGGTGGGCTGGGCTGGGCTGGGCCGAGGGGCAAAACGCAGGTGCTAGCAGGTATCTGGGCTCATCCCACTAACACTGTGTTTATGGGAACCCTAAACTGCTGGGGATGCTAGTATAGATCTGATCGAATCAGATATTGATCCGTTCAGATACTATAGCACTAAGGGAGGTGTATGCTGCGTGCGTGGGTGTTAGCGGTACTGGCGCTAACCTGACACTGCCTGGGGCGACGCAGACCTTATCTGACCCTAAAACTTAACTTATATCACTGCCGGGCGATTAGGTGGTTAAACCTTTACGGTATAAGGTAATAAACGGCGGGTGCCCTGAAACTATAATAAACAAACTAACTAACCAGCGTCACCCATAACAGTTATACGGTGATCACTGGTGAAAGGGTTAACTAGGGGGCAATCAGGGGGTTAAAACATTTATTAGGTAGTATATGTGGGTCCCTGTCAAAAAGTCAAAACGGCTGTCGAAAGCACCGTATTAATGATCCGAATATCCACAGAAAGCTCGTCTTATGAATTTTCCCTTATGATTTTCGTATCTTGTGTACGAGGCCTTAGGCTCATGCATGAGGCAGTGGGAAGCTGGCTGTGAGGCCACAAGCAATCACAGCTGGCTTCCCAAAGTAAACATGCCGGCGTCTAGACCTGAAGACAGCAGAAGAGCTGGCTCGGGTGAGGACAGCACTGGATCCTTGGATATGTAAGTGACCTATTATTAAAAGTCAGCAGCTGCAGAATCTGTAGATGCTGACTTTTTGTTTTCAGGGTGTAAACGGATTTAAGCTGCTGCCCAGTGCCTGCCTTAATAAGCATGGCCCGTTCAAGGGGGTAGTCACAATATCTCAATTAGGGCTTGTTCACATAGGTGGCCAGGGGGCAGTTGATCTGCAGTTTTCCTGCCCCCGCTCACCCACCTAAACACAGAAATGTAGCTGCTCAGGGCTTTACACATACTGCAGTTGTGATTTTTTTCTTTGCAGCTGCGGTAAAAGTAAACGGTATGTCAAGTTTGGCGGGCAGTACCACAGTAAGAAGGTCACATATTGCCTTGCTTAAACATTTGAAGCTGCTACCTCCTTCCTGCCTTTATAAGCATGGTCTGTTCAAGGGAAAATTAGGTGCAGAAGAAGGATTACCGATTATTGTGGGTTTGGGGATTTTAGGTATAGGGGGTAATGTATTGGGCATGTTACTTGTCAGAGAAGTCATAGTGGTAGGAAATGTTAAAGCTGGAACAGGGGGTATGGGAATGAAGGTGCGAAAGCTCATATCTTGCATTGGGGCCCAGGTGGGTCAGACCACGTAACAATCTTTGCAATTTTTATGCTTGTGCCCTGAAGTATTACATTTTGGGCCATTTTTAAGCTACATATAGTCTTAAATGAGTGCTTCCTCATCGTGCTCATACAAGCACAGTGGGATTCTGGGCATTAAAGTATTTAGGGTATAACATGTAACATGTTGAGCACCCATCAGCTTACCCCCAATTTGCTCCCTCTCCACACCCGCTGACACAATTTGAAAACAGCGTAGGTATGCAGGGCTCCGCCTAGACAGCTGCCTCATTCATTCACAGGGTTCTGTGACTGAGTGAACTACAACTACCGTCAGCCATTGCGGCTGACGGCTTGTAGTCCTCAAGTAACTGCGAGGGCACTGGTGAGCGCTCTCATAGTCCATTGAGCTTCCTGGACTTCAGTAACTGCCTGCCCATATCAGATAGTGTACTGACAGTCTGCAAAACCTGACATTGCACCCGCAATTTGCTGTACAGGTTCCCAAAAAAATTTTTTTTACCTGCAAAAAATGTGCATTTAATATTTCTTTTTTATATGTGAATGCAGCCTTTACCCAGAAGAGTACATGCAAAAGTAGTTCAGGAAATTTTGTAGCAATATCACATTATCTCTGTTAGGGCTTATTCAAAGCAGCCAGGGGATGATAAATGCAGGCGGTTGAGCACAGATACAGAAATACAGCCACTCAGGGCTGTACACATGCAATAGCCATGATGCTTTGCTGTCACATTCGCAGTACAGCAGCAAGGAGGCAACATACTGTATCACCTCCTCATCATCAGTCAAACACCCCTTTAGCACCCTCTACCAAAAGGTAGGTGTTTGTAATAGTTTTTTTAACTAGGTACTGTCAGCACAGTCAAATTTAGGCAGGCCTATTCTGCAAGGCAGGCCTGTCTGTTTTGATCTGGGGACTGGGATTGGTCAAAGTAGCAGTGGGTGTGACCACCTGTGCTCTAGTTCTAAGGCGCCTCCCCTGCTTCCAGGGAGAATGTTCTGGAAGAGGGGCAGGGCCTGGAACTGGAGTTGCAGGCAGCTCATGTGGGAGCACTGACCAATCCCATACTTACCAACTGTCCCGAATTTCCTGGGACATTCACGGGATTTGGACCTTTTTCATGATTTTAGGATTTCCCGGTAAATGTCCCAGGAAATTCTTTTTTTCCCGATTTTTCGTGGCTCCCCGCTGCCTCCGCTAGAGGTCCGTGGCCGGTGGAGACATTGTCATTGCCATTTTCCCGAAGACCAAGAACAAGAGGCGGAGCCGGCCAGGTGGCTGTAACACAAAGCTCACTGTGTGCCTTCATCCCGCCCAGCCCCTCTCACCCAGTTAAACCCCACCTATTCCCCGCAGTCCCTCCCACCCTGATACACCACACTCCCCCCAGCATGCCATGACCTTTAATGTAACCCGGAAGCTGATATGGTCTGCTGTAAGCCTTCCTGTGTAGCAGCACTGTGTAGGAGGAAGCGGCTTGCGTTCCACGCCTTGGCTGGGTGACACTGTCCCTGTTCAAGTGTTATGGCGGGAGAGGAGCACGGAAGAGGCTGGAGAGCGCTGCTAGGGGTTATGGCGGCACATCTCTTTTCACTTTCCCCTGTCTTGTGTTATACTACTCCAGGTAACCGGAGCCCTGGGGACACCTGATGTAAGGAGGGGCCCTGGGGACACCAGATGTAAGGAGGGCTGCGCTGGGGACACCTGATGTAAGGAGGGGCCACGCTGGGGACACCTGATGTAAGGAGGGGCACCTCTGGGGACATCCGATGTAAGGGGGGGCTCTGCTGGGGACATCTGATGCAAGGGGGGGCACCGCTGGGAACATCTGATGTAAGTGGGGCTCCGCTGGGGACATCTGATGTGAGGGGGGGCTCCGCTGGGGACACCTGATGTAAGGGGGGGGCACCGCTGGGGACACCCGATGTAAGGGGGGGCTCCGCTGGGGACATCTCATGTAAGGGGGGCACTGCTGGGGACATTTGATGTAAGGGGGGCTCCGCTGGGGACATCTGATGTAAGGGGGGGCACTGCTGGCACATCTGATGTAAGGGGGGGCTCCGCTGGAGACACCTGATGTAAGGGGGTGGCACCGCTGGGGATATCTGATGTAAGGGGGGGCTCCGCTGGGGACATCTGATGTAAGGGGGGCACAGCTGGGGACGCCTGATGTAAGGGGGGGCTCCGCTGGGGACACCTGATGTAAGGGGGACTCTACTGGGGGCACCTGATGCAAGGACAGACTCTGCAGGGACACCTGATGCAAGGACTGATGGCAGGTTAAAGGCTCAGGGATCCCACTGATTCGGCATTATGGTGAGTTGAATGATTTCATTTTATATTACAATGTAATAATAGAAATAATACACTTCAATCATCCTGACACCATAACAACCATGGTTTCGGGATGATTGAAGTGCCAACACCAAGTGTTTGGAGTATCTTTATCTGCTGATTGTTAAACTTTCTAGAATACACATATTTCCATTGTTGTGTGGGATCTGGGGCTGCTGTCCCTCCATCCCTCTCCCCCCCTTTCCCTCTCTATCCCTCTCCCCCCCTTTCCCTCTCTATCCCTCATTCATCTCAGACTCTAACCACACCCCGTTGAACCACGCCCATTTAAGACACACCCACTATTTCATGTAAACCACGCCCATTTTTTCACTGCGGCGCGCCGCGTTTTTACTTCCCCCTGTGCCACGTCTACAAATGCATGCCCCGCCCCTAATTATAGCAAGACTCCGCCTACAGCCAAAAAAGTGCCCCTAAAATTTTTTTTACAATGTTGGCAACTATGCAATCCCCATCTGGTATTGGCAGGGGGCGGGCCTCCTATATAAGCTGAGGTAACATGATACTGGGGAGGGATGTCGGCTGAGTGAAGTGGACGATGGAATACTAGGCAGCGGCAGGAGGGCACCCCCATCTGGGGGGGTACACCGATCGCAGGAGGAGGCCCAGGGAGAGCTGTGAGGGAACTTTGCCTCTACACGGTCATTGGTCATTGGTAATGTCTTTATCATCACACGGTCATTGATAAAGAACTCCCGGAGCAGAGGGGCAGGTGAAGCTGTTGGAACGTATGGTCCGGTCAAGTTCTCCATCAAGGACTCAGGGCAGTGAAAGGTCGGTGAGTGTTACCACAGTGGAGGGCTGAATGTGCTAGGAAGTCTGTGAGGGAACTTTGCTTCTACATGGTCACTAGCAAAGTCTTCATCATTTACACGGTGAATGATGGGGAGTCCTGGATCAGAAGAAAGACTGTGGGGTTATGTGTTAAATCGATGTGGCCTGAGGGCACAGGATTTGCAAACTGGGCTGGCTGGAAACAGTAGTCCACCATCCATGAGAATGCTTTTAAACTACTAGGCCTCCGGGGAGAGGTACTGCAGGCCTCAGGCTTAGTAGCAGCGAGCAACCAGAGCCTGCTTAAGGACTTGTTCAGAGTGGGTCCTTACCGCTCAGTAGAAGAGGATGTGACACTAAGTTTTGTGCATGAGGAAAGAAGTTTTGTGCAGGAGGAAAGAAGTCCTGCGACCATCACTCTTACACGGTAAAGAGCGGTGTCTCATACTTTACACGGTAATGGATGGGGAATTCTCAGAAGAAATAGTCTGCAGGAGTTAAAAGCAGAGGAGGAGCACCAGTCTGCATAGTGATGCAGGAGGAAATTCATATCAATCATAAATGCACATCTTCTCTTTGGGCTCTAACAATGTGCTTATTTGTGTAATCTGTAAAATATGATGGCAATTGAAACATCCTATGGCATCCCATATACCCTTTTCCCCAACCAAGTTGTATCCCCCCAATAAACAAACCAAAACAAAACCAGCAAAAGACTGTTTATTGTCTCTGCAAGTGATGTATGGAGTCTGGCCGTGGTGTGAATTGGTGGATTGTCTGTTACTAGTGGCAACTACACTGCTACACCCCCTAAAAAGCAATCCACCACAGATTTCTTTTCAGATGGGCAGCAATGTGTGAACAAGCTCCTAGTCAATAATTTATAAAGTTTTGCAACATGTTAAAGTGTGAGCACTGCAAGCGATAATATTATTAGCGAGGTTCATTGTGCAGTAACTATTTGCAATAGCAGCCTTTATAATTGCAATCTCATTAGGCACATGTGTAGGAGGCATATGCAGGATTTAGTCATGACTCAGAATTTTAAAGCCACATACTCACAAAACAGACTTAGAGGATTGTTAGATGTTGTTATTATAACAGGCTCATTCAAAATAGAAATCCTAAAAATCAAACCTTAGCTATGTCCATGCAGGACCGGACAATAAGGCTCGATTCACATCTATGCATGTTAAAAAAATGAATAAAAACCAAGCGCTGATGTGGATAGATATGTGTGATATAAATAAATTGTGCTTAAAAATATATATATACCAATATAGTTAGTGCTATGAAAAAATCAGTAAATTAAAGCTGCTATCAATATAGGGTGATCAGATAACCAAACAAATAGTACTAAGTATAAAATTGATGCGCTTTAAATAAATAGTGCACAATATGCTGCTGCGACTAAGCTTAAATCCAGGAATAAAAAATGCATACATGTGAATAAAATAAATAAATAATTATGGTGCTAATACATGTGTTAAAATTGCCAAAATAAATCTTCAAATTGGTGATGTGACGGTGAGTATAAATAAAATAATAATGACACTCTGAGTACAATGTCCAGGCAGAGATAAATAGTGGGAGAAAGTAAAAAATAATTAAACAGTTCCTTCCCTTAATCCAGATTGATTGACTCACTGGGTTAGATCGTTTGTATCAGGATATTTAGTTTTTCTTGCATCCCACTTCAGCCATTATACTGCTGGTGATTTGGCTCTCAGGATAAAGGATGGAGCTTAGGACGTTCAGTGCTGCAATACACCTGAAGGTAAACAGCAGCTGTTTCTCTATGGGAAACCTCGTCCACAGCGGCTGACTGCAATCTGCTTATTTGAATGCTTCTAATAGACCGGGAGTTTGTGAGTGTATCTCTTGTCCCTGTTTTGCTTATGTACTATCTAGTAAGTTCACTGCACAATGATCTATTTTTTCTTTGCTTGCTTTGCATAAAACCTTTATCCTGAGAGCCAAATCACCAGCAGTATAATGGCTGAAGTGGGATGCAAGAAAAACTAAATATCCTGATACAAACGATCTAACCCAGTGAGTCAATCAATCTGGATTAAGGGAAGGAACTGTTTAATTATTTTTTACTTTCTCCCACTATTTATCTCTGCCTGGACATTGTACTCAGAGTGTCATTATTATTTTATTTATACTCACCGTCACATCACCAATTTGAAGATTTATTTTGGCAATTTTAACACATGTATTAGCACCATAATTATTTATTTATTTTATTCACATGTATGCATTTTTTATTCCTGGATTTAAGCTTAGTCGCAGCAGTATATTGTGCACTATTTATTTAAAGCGCATCTATGCATGTTGCTTTTGAGCGTTTCTGCAGTTCTTCTTGCTGTGCTTTCTGCTTTTTGTAACCGCGTTTTGATTTTGCTGCATTTGTGTTTTTTTTACATTCACTGTATATAGCTGGTTGCTAAGGAGCGGGTTGGGAAGCCGGCCACCACGTCCTTAGCAACCGATGAGTCATAAAAAATTTTCTAGCTAAAAAAATTCACGAAAAAAATGGCATGGTGCCCCCCCCCCCAAAGAGCATACCAGACTGAAGGGAGGGAGCACCCCCACTCCAAAATTTTTTTTAAAAATGACGTGGGGTCCACCCCAAAATCCATACCAGACCCTTACC
Source organism: Aquarana catesbeiana (assembly GCF_042186555.1). NCBI lineage: Eukaryota > Metazoa > Chordata > Amphibia > Anura > Ranidae > Aquarana > Aquarana catesbeiana. Next base: position 206,391,004 of record NC_133332.1, on the reverse strand, counting down.
TGAGCATGCAGTCCGGCAGGTCAGGAAAGGGAGGGGACAAGCAAGCACCCCCCTTCCTGAACCATACCAGACCGCATGCCCTCAACATAGGGGGGTGGGTGCTTTACGGCGGGGGGGGCTCTGCACCCCTCCACCCCAAAGCACCTCACCCCCATGTTGATGGGGACAAGGGCCTCTTTCCAACAAACCTGGCCGGTGGTTGTCAGGGTCTGAAGGTGGGGGTCTTATCAGAATCTGGAAGCCCCCTTTACCCTATGTGAATGGGTATCGGGGTATATCGTACCCCTGCCCATTCACCCTAAAAAGCAGTGAAATGTAAAAAAAAACAAGAGCCGGTTTTTGACAAGTCCTTTATTAAAAAAATAGCTCTAAGCTGTCTTCTCCCGGAGCTGTCTTCTCCCGCGCCACTGTCTTCTTCCTCGCCGCCGGTTACCCGCTAAAAACAAAAAAGGCCGCTTATGTCCTGAGGCTGTCTTCTTCCGTTGTAATGTCCCCCCGCTGTCTAACAACTCTTATATAGCCATGGGGTGTGGCCATCCGATGACACCACCCGGAGAGCCCGTCCCTTGTGACGTCACAAGGGGCGGGCTCTCTGGGTGACATTTTTTACATTCCACTCCTTAGCAACCAGCTTTACAGTGAATGTAAAAAAAAAAACACAAATCGCAAAATGGCAGTTAGAAATGCAGTACTTGTGTTTTGGATGCGAAGCAATTGAATTCTATTACATGCAAAACGCTGCATTTTGCAGGGAAAAAAAGTCCCCGACCTTTTCCAAAAACGCAGAGGCACAAAAATGCATTAATGTGAACATGTTCCATAGGAACCCATGTTAAAAAAATGAAATGCATTTCTGCAAAAAGCATCAAAAAACGCATTAGTGTGAATTAAGCCTAAGTTTTCTTTGATGCCCCCTCCCCAGCATTACATATTCACCTTCCCCTTCCTTTTATATGCCTGAAGCAAGGTAGAGTCAGCCCTGTGTAAGATTTAATTCTTTACTGGGAGCTTACACAGTGCTGGGAATACCCCCCATCCTCATGTAAAGGAGCTACCAATCTCTGAACACCAGTAATGTCACATGGGAGGAAGGGGATTAATGCCCTGAACAGAGAGGCGGAGTAGGAAGGGATGGTAACAATAAGCAGCTGCGGAGAAGGTGGTTTTAATGAGGTATTGTACTTTGTCCCGTATGGACACGGTTTACTTTAAAGTGATATTAAAATTAAAATGATTTTGCTTTAAAATAAAAAAGAGGTTACACTTACCTGCTTTGTGCAACAATATTGCACAGAGTAGTCCCCTACCTCCTCTTCTGGAGTCCCCAACTGGAGCTCTCCGCTCCTTCTAACGGGTGCCTCCATAGCATGCTGTGTGCAATGGGGGCCAGGCTATGTGTGTCCATTGACACACACAGTGCAGCTTGACTATGCCCACTGCCCTTTCCTTACAAATGTAGCACCCTCGTCCTAGAATAGGGCTACAGGTAAAATTAGCTGTGCTGGGTGGTAGCCAGCCTGGCTAATTTGTAGTGCGCACTACCTTTGATGGCTGACGCCTGCGGCATCGGTGTGTCTCTCCATCCTGACATGGCATTGGGGGCGGAGCCTACCATACCCCGCCGGGGATACAAGTTGGGAGGCAAACATGGCTGGTGTTTCCCCTCTCACTAGCCTACACTTCATACGCTACAGTGGACTCTGCTGCTGCCAAGCCATTCATCCTGCAGAGGTATTCATATCACTTTTACTCCAACACTGATCTTGTGCCAGATATCAATTAATTATAATTTATTTCACATGTTTTTCACCAACACTTTTTTTCTTTTTCTAGGGATTGGTATCCCTAGATTTTGTTTGATATTTTGCACACTTACCCTTGGTCTCTATGTCCGTTCCATCATTGGATCAGGCCAGTCTTTATATGTTTTTATACATACAAACATGCAATCCCAGTCCACTTTGCCAATTTAGCTACTATTGAGACATACAATTATGTTACAGTGTATATATTTTCACATGTACAACTGTATTATATCTCTATATCTACTCTGCTACTCCTGAGCATTCTTTGACATGTGTATTTGTGTTACAGCTCATATTCACCTATTCACATACTGAGACATCTAGGGCCATTTACTTTCATCCATGGCATGGTGAATCCAGCAATTGGTACTCCGGCTGTATCGATTGGTGAGTATGGTTTTTTTTTTTACCCCTGGCCCCTCTTACCATTCGCCTCAAACATTCATCACTATGTCACATATAATTTTTTTTATATTTTTTTGCTCTTTTAGATACATCAAACATGCATCTACCCCTGAGGAAGCGAGCTACAGTCTCGCAGAAATGCGTCAGTCAGGTTTTTTGATGCCTGTGCATATTGTATGATATTCATGCATTAATGTTAATTTTACTATGTGCAATCCTGTTGGCTTAGCAATTGTTTACATCACCCATGTATGTATACTATCTTTGAATAAATATTTTTACTGCATTATTTTTACTGCATTTACTCTTGTTACCTAGTGGCTAAACTGTGCTCACCTCATTTAAAGTCCCAGGGCGACTTCTTGTATATATTTGCTATTGTTAGGGATGGAGGTGTGTCACTGGTGACACCAGACCTTTTCTTTTTGTTTAATTTGTAGTGTTTAGTGGTCAAATGGCTTCTGCCCTAATCCTGTTTAGCTGTGGTTTCTCCCTTTTGTCAGTTGGTAGTGCTGTTGCCTTTGACATTAGTGTGATGAGCTACAGTGAGTTCAGGTTATAGATAAACATACCTTTATCAGCCAATCATATTTGCTGCTATGCATGCTGGGAAAAGGTATTCATTCGGAAGGAGTCTGGTGATCAAGGTCTTCCCGCCCAGGGCTGCTGCCTGGGTGGATGTGTGTGTGGAACAGCTCCCGGTTGCTAGGCCTGAGGCCTATCCAGGTAGTCTCCTAGCTGCTAGGCCTATCTGAGGCCTATCCCGGTGTTCAAGTTTCTGTTGAGAAAAGCCTGCTAAAGATCGATTCTGAGAGGGATGGAGTTCTAAGGAAGCACCAGGGGTGACCCTTCACGAGCTGGGGGTTATAAAATGGCTGGGAGGAATTCAAGACAGAACTCATCCAAGGGAATCTGAGTATGACACTGTGAGTAAAGTTCAGTTACTAGAGGAGACAACCTACCCTACAAAGTAAAGATGTGCTGGTTCAATTTAAAGGCTCTCTTTCCTGTATTGCTGTCTACCTTATCTCACATTTTTTTGTCTAAGGAGTCTGCCAATCTGCCTGTTGCTGATCATTACTAAGGGAGTCCTGTGCCCTATCCCCTCTCTCCCACATTTTTCCTGATTGAGAAATAAACTTCTCTCTTGTTTAAGCATAAAAGTGACTGGCGCCCAACTTTCTTTCTTGTTCATCACCCACCATGCCTAGTAACCGGCAACCTGAGGAATTATGTAAGCCCTCCCTACCTCTTGTAGTTTCCATCAGCCTCCCGGAAAATCGGGGTAGGCGCTACAGTGGATTTGACTTACAACAGTGGCAGCCAATGGCTCTCGCTGCTCTCAGAGTCTAATGTGAGACCAGGAAGAGAGAGCAGCACTGCTGCAAATGGGACAGCATTGGATCATGGGAGGAGACAAGAGGGGTTTAGGGAAGGGTTTTAGTCACAACAAGCAGTGGGGTGGTTTTTACTTCAACCACTTGACCACTGGGCACTTTAACCTCCTTCCTAACCAGATCAATTTTCAGCTTTCGGTGCTCTCACACTTTGAATGACAATTATTCAGTCATGCAACACTGTACCCATTTCAAATGTTTGTCCTTTTTTTCACACAAATAGAGCTTTCTTTTGGTGGTATTTAATCAGCGCTGGGTTTTTTATTTTTTGCGCTATAAATCAAAAAAGACTGAAAATTCGGTAAAAAAAATAAATAAATAATTTGTTTCTGTTTACATTTATTGCAGAGTATTGACGAATATTAGCAGAGTATTGGCGAGTATTAGCAGAGTATTGGCAAGTATTGGCGAGTATTGACAGAGTATTGCAGAGTAATGACATAGTATTGCAGAGTATTGCAGAGTATTGCATAGTATTGCCATAGTACTGCAGAGTATTGCCATAGTATTGCAGAGTATTGCCATAGTATTGCAGGGTATTGCCATAGTATTGCAGAGTATTGCCATAGTATTGCAGAGTATTGCCATAGTATAGGCACTGAACAGTGCTGTAGGCTGGATCTGTAGTGCCCACAGCACTGCAAATTATCTCTCCCTCTCTCCTCTCACACTGTACCAATCAGGACAGAGAGGGGAGGGAGGAACCAGCGTCATGACATGACGCCGGTTTGTTTACAAGTGATGCTTTGTTATTTGATGGAGCGGTCACGTGGTAAATGGCCGCTATCAGCGGCCATTTACCATGATTCGTGATGCGCCAGGTCCCCCGGACCCAGCGGTCATGGATGTTCCCAGATGCGCGCCCCAGGGGGCGCGATTCTGTGAGGATGTCCATGGTCACCCACCCAGAATAAGCCGACCGTGCTGTAGCCGTCTTTTGGCTATGGCCCGGTCGGCATGTGGTTAATGTAGGGAATGCAGTAAGATAAAAAATGTCTAATACTCAGGAGGAGTATCAGAATGTGTTTTGGGGTGTAGTTGCAAGTATGCATATGAGTAGAATTATAGGGGTCTAATAATGTTGATATATATATATATATATATGTATGTATATATATGTATATGTACTGTATATATATATATATATATATATATATATATATATATATATATACTGTGTATATATATATATATATATATATATATACAGAGAGAGAGAGAGAGAGAGATAGACTATCACTATAAGAATTGGTAATTTACTTGGTTTATATTTTCTCTTCCAGATGTTTTTTTTTGTTTTCGCCTCCTTCACTTGTGTTTCAATTCCTTGGTAAATGAAACTACAGGATATGTGATGGTACGAGTTGCTGATAAGAACACAGGAGGCTGTTAAAAATGACTTCCTTATCAAAACCAGTCTGAACCCAAATATTGAATTGTCTTTTTTTGAGTGTCACATGATGTATACACCCATTTAACTGTTCCCTTGCTACTAAGAAGATATGGACTTTGATCGGACTAAACTATACGATCACACCTATATCACGCCTAGAATACACTTAATACACACCCATATCTTTTGCATGTTCATATATATATATATATATATATATATATATATATATATATATATATATATATATATATATGTATAACCCATAGATGTAAGCTCAGAAACACTTTCACTTTACTGCTTGTTGAGAACTGTGTATTGTGTTTCTCCACTGCAGTGTATGGAATAAAAGCACCTACTTATCTTATCTTAAGATCCGGACTCACTATCTCATCATCTTGTCTTGTTTGGAGACCCCTTAATCACAAATACCATGTAATTCTCTCACTGGTAATATGACAATTTTGTAAAAAAAAAAAAGAAAATTAATAAATAAATAAATCTTAATTTTGCAAAGAATTGTCTGAAAAAAATTACAACTTCAAAATACTCACCATGTCTCTTACTACATACCTTGGATTGTCTACTTTCCATAACGAGGTCATTTGGGGGGGGGGGTATTTGTACTTTTCTGGCTTGTTAGTGTCTCAAGAAATGAGATAGGCCATCAGTACATAAGATGTGATCAATTTTCAATGATTGTCACCATAGCTTGTAGTCTCTATAACCTTCACAACGACCTAATAATATACACTGAGTTGGGTTATTTTTACCAAAGAATTGTAGCAGTATAAATGTTGGTCACAATTAAAAAAAAAATAATTCTGAATTTACAAAATGTTAAAATAAAAATTAAGAAAAATGCATTTTTTTACGAAATTTTCAGTCTTTTTATTTATAGCGCAAAAAATAAAAAAAAAAACAGTGGTGATTAAATACCAGCAAAAGAAAGCTCTATTTGTGTGAACTTTAAATTGGGCACAGTGTTGCATGGCTAGTATGCATACATGCACTATTTTTAACTTAGAATTGCAGTGTTTGCATTAATAAATAAATAAATAAATAAATACAAAGATACTTTAGTTGCTAGACGCTTTAAAAAAATCATAAACTTACTTAAAAATGTTGATTTTTTTTTAACTTAATTTTATTGTAAAAATGCATTTACACTTAGCAAACACACTTAGCAAATGCAAGCGGCTGAAGAAAACTTTGACTGTCTCTCTTTACTGGACTGTTATGAATTTTATCTTCCCAAAGAAAAATATCCCACTCTTCACAATCACACCTTTTTCATGTCATCAGTTTTCGGCAGGAATTTTTAAGGATGAAGTACAAGAAGGGCAAAATTAATTACTGACTAATTGTCATTCAAAGTGTGAGAGCGCTGAAAGCTGAAAATTGACCTGGTTAGGAAGGGGGTATAAGTGCCCGGTGGGCAAGTAGTTAAAAATAATAAACATGTCATACTTACCTGCTTGCACAGAACAACCCCAATCCTCTTTTTTTCGGTTCCCCTGCTGGCGCTCCTGGCTCCCTCCCCATCAAATGCCCCCATAGCAAACCGCTTGCAGGGTCTCTCCCGAGCCTCACTGTCTGTCTATTGACAGACAGCGGGACTCGGGCCTGCCCCTCGCTCCCTCATTACTGACTGTGATTGACAGCCAATGGCTCCCACTGCTGTGTCTGAAGCCTCATACACACGATCGGATTGTTGGCCAACAAAACCTCAGACCTTTGTCCGAAGGGCGTTGGCCCAAACTTGTCTTGCATACAAACGGCAAGGAATTGTCGGCCAACAAATACGAACGCACTGACATACTACGTTGTTTTTCAGCCCTTTAGTGCATCCCTTTGGGCTCCTTCTGCTAATTTCGTGTTAGTAGAAGTTTGGTGAGTGTTGATTCATGCTTTTCATTTCGCACTTTTCATTTCACGCTTTTCATTTCGCGCTTTTCAGCTTGTTTCTGAACGGCCGTTCGTCAACCAGACATGTTGCGGAATCGGAGGAGATAACATGTTATTTATTATTGGCCTTGGAGTTATTGCTTTGTCTCACGTTTAGTTCTGGAACAGGAGGAGTTCTTGGACCAAAAATTGGTTGCTTTATTAATCGTGACCAATTATGTCATATGCCTTTGCTGCGGGAGCTCCAGGAGAATTATCTCCGGATGACAGACCCCTGCTTTCACCAACTCTTGGCATTGTTGACCCCCTATATTAAGAAGCAGGACACATGCATGAGGCTTTTATTTTATTTTTTGGTTGAATAATAATGATTTGATTTGTTATATGTTCTATATTTTTGGATGCATAGAATGTCCTTTTCGGTTAAGTTCTTTTGGCAGATAGCATGCCTAATTTTATTTGTTTTCTTTTTTTAATGCACAATAAATAATTGTGGAGAATAATACTTGGCTATGTGTTTTACTTCAAATGACAGTTTGGGAGTAGGCACATTTAAAATAATACAATGTAAAATTGACAAGGGACACCAACATAGTTGATCTTAATTTTGTTAATTTTGTTAAATTTGTTTTTTGTTAATTTTTTTGTATCTTTGATCTTAAAAACTATGGGATAATGGTGCTGTGGTAACTTGCCCAAATAAAAAAAAAAAAAAAAAAAAAAAAAAAAACATAATAATATTATTCTTGATATCACTAGAAAAAAAAGCCTTTGAAAATGCGTTTGCAATAACTCCATCAGTATCACCAGCAAATCAGCTTCATTATTATCCCATTAAATAAAGAAGAGAATGTGCTCTGCATTTGGAGTTTTCATAATTTGCCACGAATGTTAATTCTCCATTACGAATACTAGTTTACAAGACCGATCGCTTCTGGCTCGTCCTTGCTTCCGAGCATGCATGTTTGTACTTTGGACTTTTGTTCGATGGACTTGTGTCTACACGCTCGGAAAATCCGACAACAGACATTTGTCAGCGGAAAATTTTAAAACCTGCTAGCCAACATTTGTCCACAGAAAATCCTACAACAATTGTCTGATGGAGCATGCACACGGTCAGATTTTCTGCCAACAGTCTGTCATCACACATTTCCCGTCGGAAAATCTGATCATGTGTACGAGGCTTGAGAAGGGAGAGAGCCAAGAGAGCCTCTGCATTTGTGCACATCTCTAGATCGAGATCGGACTCACGTAAGTATTTAGGGTGGGCTGGGGGGAGGATCTGCATATACTGTATATATATTGTGTATATATATATATATATATATGTATATATATACTATATTTGTATACAGTATGTATATATATATATATATATATATATATATATATATATATATATATATATATTCCTGTATTCCTGAGTGTACATTTTGGACATTTTGACCCCATTTTGTTTTATTTGTTTCCAGTACATAGGCACATCATGCTATGTCTCCCAGCCCTATGTGTGTTTTTTGCACAACTCCTGAACACCTGTGACCCCGAGAGACAGCATACGTGAGCTTCCAGGCCACATCACAGACGCCTCACTCCAATCATTCATCCAATGGCACGCAAAGAAAACAAACAAACACAAGGTCTATTTTTATCAGCATCATCTGTTAATGGAGGGAAAAACTGAGCTGTACATTTATTTTGGATCCGTACTACATGGGGGATTAAGTCATTAAAATAATGAACATTTTGTTTCCATGGATGCTGCGGCCTGCTGGCTTCCGACATCAGAGGCTCATGGCAGAGCGTGGACAGATTTTCTGATCCTCTGATATATTTTTTTCACTCTCTCTTCACTTTCATGATCTGTGTCCATTTGAATTGCAGAAGCCGACTGATGGAGCCTTGCACTTTCTGTGCTTTCTGTGACCACAGCGGGATCCATCAGAGCATTTCATTGAAGTGAACACGCTGCATTGACGTGACAGCCAATTGCTGTCCTGGTCTTTATCTTTATAGCGATAATACAATACCTTTGACAATCCCACAATTACAAAAAGATTTATATATACTGTATATATAAACATGCTTGGCTAATGGAAATATGTGTGCTAACTCCACCTAAAATTGATCTTTCCAGTTTGGGTGACACTCTGACTATGAGATTTAATTATCCCTAAACATGCCTGTAGGGCCCTATCAACTGTGTCCCTTTATAGAAGGCCTCCCTAATTAAACAGTTTGTGACCCTAAAAAAAAAAAAAAATTATGTTCCTTTAAAGCATGTTAAACCACATAGTGTTTGTGATTTGTGTGGTGTAATTTGTCCCTTTCTAGGTTGTAATATACCTGGTTTATCCTGCCTGTTCCTGTGTCCCACTTAGTGTGCTGACCACAGTAATCGTGGCTTCCGATCCATGATACCGTGGTCAGTTTACATGCCTCCGTCATCCTGCTGCTCTCCCTCTCCCCTTCCCTCCCTGTCAGCTCAGGCGTCTGTGTGTGAGCCATCTCCTCCGCCCCCCCCCCCCCCCCCCCTCCTGCCGCTATTTCACCTGGCAGTAAAGTTAGTGATTCCAATTCCTGACACACCTCTGTAATAACAAGATGTACTGCACAATGTGTGTTTTTTTTAAACTCTGCAGCTAAATACCTTTTTTCACATTGCCGATGTTACATGACATCAGAGGGGAAACTCAGCCACTCCCATTGTAGTCGTTAGATTGGTGAAGGAGAGCGGCGGGCAGTCACATTGGTCTGGCGATAAAGGTTTAACCCCTTGATCGTCCCCAGTTAACCCTTTCACCCTCTGTCGCAAGTGTCACTAATCAATCTTTTTTCTGATCGCCGTATTTGTGTCACAGGTGACGCTAGTTAGCCAGTTAGTTGATTTGTTTCACCGTCAGGTTTTTATAGCATCAGGTACCCCATATATTACCTAATGAAGGTTTTAACCCCCTGATTGCCCCCTAGTTAACCCTTTCACCCCCTGTCACCAGTGATCACCGCATTAGTGTTACGGATGACGCTGGTTAGTTTGTTTTTTATAGCGTCAGGGCACCCGCCGTATATTACCAAATAAAGGTTTAACCCCCTGATCGCCCGGCGGGTGATATCAGTTAGGTTTTAGCGTCAGTCAGGGTCTGTGTCACCCCAGGCAGCGTCAGATTAGTGGCAGTAGCGCTAACACCGACGCACGCACCATATACCTCTCTTAGTAGTATAGTGTCTGAACGGATCAATATATTTGAACTGATCAGAACACTATTAGCATCCCCAATAATTTAGGGTTCCCAAAAACACAATGTTAGCAGAATCAGCCCAGATTCCTGCTAGCACCTGCGTTTAGCCCCTCTGCCCAGCCTAGCCCAGTCCACCCAAGTGCAGTATCAATCATTCACTGTCACTTACAAAAACACAACACACATAACTCCAGCATTCGCAGAGTCAGCCCTGATCCCTGCAAACGCTAACAGTTTTTTTTGGTAGCGTTTGAATCAGTCGCTGACAGTCAGGAGCTCTTTTTCCTGTGGGTCTCACAACTGTACCAGTAAATTTAGAGACCAAAATGTCAAATCGAAGGTACTGTCAAAATGTCAAATCGAAGCAGTGAAGAGGCCTACACGTTTCTGAGCATGACAGATAGTGAAGAGGAAGTCACTCATCTGTCAGATTCAGGCTCATAATACGATCCTGTAGACAGTAGCGGCACCCTGACAGATAGCTCTAACGACAGAGTTGTGGTCCCTGCCAAGGTCAGGAGTACCCGACCCCGTTCTTCTGCTGTTGTTGAGGTGCAAGAATCGCAGGGCTCTCGTATGGAGCAGAGAGCCAGTACTAGTGCTGCTCATCCTTCTGGTGAACTGGCAAGCACCAGCGGCCTAGTACACCCTAGTCATAGTTAAACCAGCACTGCAGTATCACATGGTGACGTGGTGAGTCCCATAAGTGCAGTTCAAGCTGGTGAGGTGGCTAGCACAACTAGTGTCCAGCAGCCACGGAGAAGAAGACAAACAGAGGCCCATCGAGCCCATAGTGCCCTTCCTGTTGCATTTCCCAATCCTAATTGGGAGCCCACCACTTCTGCAGCACCCGTACTTCCCCCATTCACTGGCCAACCCGGAATTCAGGTGGAAACAGTTGATTTTACGTCACTTGATTTTTATTCGCTGTTTTTCACGGAAGATCTCTATAGATCTATTGTGAACCAAAGCAATTTGAATGCTGGTCAATTCATCGCCGCTAATCCCCATTTGACCCTTGCCAGAGAATGGAAACCTATTACGGTTTCAGAATTTAAGATCTTTCTGGGCCTATCCCTCCTCATGGGCATAACTAAAAAGAGTGAGTTGCGGTCATATTGGTCCACTGACCCAATTCACCATATGCCCGTGTTCTCTGCCTCCATGGCCAGCGCACCATACGAGCAGATCATGTGGTTCATGCACTTCAATGATAACTCTGTCAACCTCGGGGTGATACTGGATACGATCGGCTCTACAAAATTGGGCCCCTCGTAAACCATTTCAACCAACAGTTTGCAGCCTTGCTTACTCCCTATCAAGTTGTTTGCATTGATGAGTGTTTTGCTTGCGTCTATCTAGCAAGGTTCCTCTGTGGTATAAGCAAGGAAGATGAGATTTCTGCAGTGTGTAAATGTGCTTTTACTATACAAAGATGCTGTACATACAAAACTATTACAATCTTAGGAATGCAATACAAGACTGACAGATATCTATAACAAGCAAAATGCCTAGTAACTGAACAGCCTAAGGTCTATATCAGTACAAATACACTTAAAGGTTACTTATCTTCTGTTACTGTATGTTCGTGATCTCCATTGGCAACGATTCTTCTGGAAATTAGGCACCATTCTTCTATCATGGGTGGCTTCTGATGTTACAGCATGATGGTATGTGTGTGTGTGTCCCTAGCTTATGCCTGAATCCCCCTTTCATGTGCCAGGCTGTTTACCATAGTTACCAAACAACAGAAAACATACCTGTTTACTGTAGCTGTGTAGACAATGGACTGTTGAAAACTGTGTCTATGTGCCCATTGTCTAATCAAGCCAACACTTGACAGTAATCTAACAGTCATTCTTTCAGTTTGAGAGCTGAAAAAACCTCAAACAAGTACATCTCTTACTTGTGTACTGTAGCTATAGAGACAATAGCCTGTTCAAATGGTATCTAACCCCATTGTATGAAACCACATTTGTTTAAGAAATCTACTCAAGCCAAAAAACTGACAATATCTCTATGACCAACCACTAATGTAATGTTATGTCCCATGTATCTTATGTCTGATTAATAAAAAAAATCATATTGTAACAAACGCAACACAATGACTCCCTGATTACGTTTTCTGGCCACTTGTCTTTCAAACAGTATCTTCCCAGCAAGCGTGTCAGATATGGGATCAAGATGTATAAGCTCTGTGACAGGGCCACAAGCTATACATATAGTTTTATGGTTTACGAGGGAAGAGATAGTCACGTAGAGATGGAGAACTGTCCAGATTACATAGGGAGCACTGGTAAGATTGTATGGGACTTGGCGTCACCCTTATTCGGAAAGGGGTACCACTTGTATGTGGACAATTATTACAAGAGCGTGCCACTTTTTAGTTACATAGTTACATAGGTGAGGTCGGAAAAAACACAAGTCCATCAAGTCCAACCTATTTGTGTGATTATATGTCAGTATTACCTTGTACATCCCTGTATGTTGTGGTCATTCAGGAGCTTATCTAATAGTTTCTTGAAACTATTGATGCCCCCCCCCGCTGAGACCACCGCCTGTGGAAGGGAATTCCACATCCTTGCCGCTCTTACAGTAAAGAACCCTCTACGTAGTTTAAGGTTAAACCTCTTTTCCTCTAATTTTAATGGGTGGCCATAAGTCTTGTTAAACTCCCTTCCGCAAAAAAGCTTTATCCCTATTGTGGGGTCACCAGTATGGTATTTGTAAATTGAAATCATATCCGCTCTCAAGCGTCTCTTCTCCTGAGAGAATAAGTTCAGTGCTTGCATTCCCGTCTTAGGCTGGGGGAGAGAGCCTTCTTGAAGTGTAATAATTTGCTCGCTGTGAAGTGGAGGGATAATCAGAATGTTTTCGTTCTGTCCTCCCTTCACGCAGACACGACGGTCCAAATTCCTAAGGTGACTGGTGTTGTGGAGAAACCCCTCTGTATCCACGAATATAGCCTTAATATGGGAAGGGTGGACCTCAATGACCAGTTGTTGGCGCTGTACCTAGTTGCCCATAAGGCCAGACGCTGGTACAAAAAAGTGTCTGTATACTTATTTCAGATGGCTCTGTTGAATGCTTATATGCTATACAAAGCTTCAGGACGAACTAGATCCTTCCTTAAATTCCAGGAAGAGATCATCATAGCCCTTCTGTTTCCAGTCGGTGCTGTGGCCCAACTTCTCAATCCAAATGCAGTAAGCCGGCTGCATGAGGGGCATTTTCCATATGTCCTCACTGGTACCCCTACCCAACGAGCCCCCCAAAGAAAATGTTGTGTCTGTAGAAAGCCACGGATATAGGCGTGACAACCGCTATTATTGTCCCTCATGTCCTGACCATCCTGGTCTTTGCTTTGGTGAATGTTTTGAACGCTACCACACACTAGTGGAGTATCAGTGTAGGGTACAGCGCTGCACAGACTAGGACACACTTTCACAGGGTCTCCAAAGATGCCATCGCAGAGACCCGAACCTGGAACCGAACCATTACAACCCTTACAACCATTACAGTTACAAATAAAAGTGTAGAAAAATAAAAAATAAAAAAAAGTTTAAAAAAAAAATAATATACAGTATATATATATATATATATATATATATATATATATATATATATATATATATATATATATATATATATATATAATAAAAAAAAACAAAGATAGTTGTTGTTTTATTGTTCTCTCTTTCTCTATTCTCTCTCTATTGCTCTGCTCTTTTTTACTATATTCTACAATGCAATGTTTTATTGTTACTATGTTTTATCATGTTTGCTTTTCAGGTATGTAATTCTTTTAAACTTTACTGTTTACTGTGTTTTTAATTGTTAACCACTGTTTTGTTTTCAGGTATGCCATTCAGCTGCACGTACTGATTTATTAATCTTGACAGCAACAGTGTTTGCTCCCATGATACGTAAATCAGTGACTCCAGCACTGTAGAAGGTGATTTCACCATCACAGTTAAAAAAAAAAGAGCATATCTGCCGAAGCATGGGGGCAGGGGTGGAGGGGCGATTTACCCCTAACATTAGGGGCGGATTGCCCCCATGCTTCGGCATATATTTTTTAGGCATAGATTGCGTTAACAAATGTTTTATTTTATTATGTTTTATTGTATTTGCTTTGCAGGTATGGTATGCCTTACTTTTATACTGTAATGTTACTTTTTTTTATTGTTAACCATAATTTGCCTAGCAGGTACGCCATTCAGCTGCAGCACTGATTTATATATCTTGACAGCAACAGCATTTGCTCCCACAATACGTAAATCAGTGATTTCAGCACTGTAGGAGGTGATTTCGCCACCACAGATAAAAAAAAGATGGTGCATGTATGCCCATCATTAGAAGTGGGTGGATGAAGGGCGGTATTCTAACGGTGGGCATACCCACTGATGACTCTCTTTTGTTCGTTCAGCCCACAAGCTGCATGAAAAAAAAGAATATTACAATGTATGCCCAACAAGGACCAGAAACATATTGGTATGTTGCTGGACTTTGAGTGGTTATGCCAGAATGATGCCTGCAGGTTTAGGTATCATCTTGGTATCATTCTTTTCAGCCAGCAGTTGGCTTTCATGTAAATCAATCCTAGCAGCTAATTAGCCTTTAGTCCACCCCCCCCCCCCACCAACCATCTTCATGGTTTTCTCGGGCTCTCCTGTCCTAACACGGAACCTGAGAATGCAGCCGGTGGTTCCGCCAGCTGACCATAGAGCTGATCAGTGACAAGAATGGCTCCAATTATCTCTATGGCCTAAGAAACCGGAAGCTAGGAGGATTTCATGACTCAGGTTTCCCTGGATCTAAATAGCACCATTGGGAAATTGGCAAAGCATTTTATCACACCGATCTTGGTGTGGTCAGGTGCTTTGAGGGCAGAGGACAGATCTAGGTTCTAATAGACCCCATATATTTACATTACAATAAAGATAACAATAAAAATGATTTTAAAAAAATGAAAGGAACTGTTTAAAAATAAAATAAAAAAGCAAAATAAATCATAATTTAAAAAAAAAGCACCCCTGTTCCCCCGTGCTCACGCGCAAAGGCGAAAGGCGAACGGTCTGGTGTCATATGTAAACAGCAATTGCACCATGTATGTGAGGTATCACCATGAAGGTCAGATCGAGGGCAGTAATTTTAGCAGTAGACCTCCTCTGTAAATCTAAAATGGTAACCTGTAAAGGCTTTTAAAAATGTATGTAGTTTGTCGCCGCTGCACGTTTAAAGCATGTCGTGTTTGGTATCCATGTACTCAGCATAAGATCATCTTTTTTATTTCATCAAAGATTTGGGCAATATAGTGTGCTTTAAAACTAAAAAAAAAGTGTGTTTTTTCCCAAAAAATTGCGTTTGAAAAATCACTGCGCAAATACCGTGTGAAAAGAAAAATTGCAACACCCACCATCTTAATCTGTAGGGTCATTGCTTTAAAAAAATATATAATGTTTGGGTGTTCAAAGTAATTTTCTTGCAAAAAGATAATATTTTTTCATGTAAACAAAAAGTGTCAGAAAGTGGTTAGAAGAGTGGGTGATGTGTGACATAAGCTTTCTAAATGTTGAGCATAAAATGCCAGGACAGTTCAAACACCCCCCCCCCCCCCCCCCGCAAATGATCCCTTTTTGAAAAGTAGACACCCCAAGCTATTTGCTGATAGGCATGTTCAGTCCATGTGTGGGATGTTTTGGCAGTCTAATCGCATACAGGACCCCGAAAACCAATCACCGGCTTTCTAGGGGCGTACATTTTTTATTTCACTCCTCACTGCCTATCACAGTTTCGGAGGCCATGAAATGCCCAGATAGCATAAAACCCCCCAAATGACCCAATTTTAGGGGACACCCCAAGCTATTTGCTGAGAGGCATGTTGAGCATTTTGCAGATCTCACTTTTTGTCATAAAGTTTTGAAAAGTGAAAAAAAGAAAAAAAAAAAAAATTTTTCTTTTCTTTCTTCATTTTCAAAAATAAATGAGATCTGCAAAATACTCACCATGTCTCTTAGCAAATACCTTGGGGTGTCTACTTTCTAAAATGGGGTCATTTTGGGTGGGGGTTTGTGCTATCTGGACATTTCAGGGCCTCCGTAACTGTTATAGGTAGTGAGGAGTAAAATCACAATTTTACGCCTTTAGAAAGCCTAAAGGCGGTGCTTGGTTTTTGGGGCCCTGTACGTGGCTAGGCTCCAAAAAAGTCTCAAATATGTGGTATTTTTGGGTGTAATTCCACATATAACCGTGCCATGTTTGAACAATATATCATTTAGTGACAACTTTGTGTAAAAAAAAAATGTAAAAATTTTTTTAAATTTTCCCGCAACTTGTGGCAAAATATAAAATATTCCATGGACTCAACATGCCTCTCAGCAAATAGCTTGAAGTGTCTTCTTTCAAAAATGGGGTAATTTGGGGGGAGGGGTTTGTGCTATCTTGTCATTTCATGGCCCCCGAAACTGTGATAGGTAGTGAGGAAAGGAAATCACCATTTTACGCCCTTAGAAAGCCTGGGGGCAGTGCTTGGATTTCGGGGTCCTATACACAGCTAGGCTCCCAAAAAGTCGCACACATGTGGTATCCCCGTAGTCAGGAGAAACAGCAGAATGTATTTTGGGGTGTAATTTCACATATGCCCATGGCATGTTTGAGCAGTAGATCATTTAGTGACAACTTTGTGCAAAAAAAAAAAAAATGTATAATTTTCCCACAACTTGTGGCAAAATATAAAATATTCCATGGACTCAACATGCCTATCAGCAAATAGCTTGGGGTGTCTATTTTTTAAAATGTGGTCATTTGGGGGGGGTTTGTGCTATCTTAGCATTTTATGGCCTTCGAAACTGTGGTAGGTAGTGAGGAGTGAAATCTAAAAATTTACACCCTTATGCCGCGTACACACGAGCGGACTTTCCGGCGTACTTGGTCCGGCGGACCAGAGTCCGCCGCACAATCCAATCGTGTGTAGGCTCCGGCGGACTTTTTTTTCCCAAAAGTCCGCCGTACCTAGATTTGAAGCATGTTTCAAATCTTAGTCCGCCGGACTCAGTTCCTGATGGAAAGCCCATTCATCTCGTTCGTCTGTATGCTGGTCCGACGGATCAGCTCGGGGGGGTCTTCTTCCGGCTTCGGGGGTCTTCTTCCGACTTCGGGGGTCCCTCCGGTTCCTCTTCTCCCGGCGTCCGGTTGGTTCTTCTCCGCTCTCTCTGGCCTCTTCTCCCGGTGTTCCAGTTCTTCTGCCGGCTCCTCTGCTATCTTCATGCCGCTCTTTTGCTAGCAGGGGCCCGGACTTCTGGTTTCTTGGCTTCTTCTCTTCTTCCGATGTTGACACGACGGTCTCTCAGGCTGGAATGCTCTCTGAGCGCTCCGATGTGACTTATATAGGTGGAGACCCCGCCCCCTTATGCCGTCACAGTCCCTGGGCATGCTGGGACTGTGACGTTTTAGGGGGGCGTGGTCACCGGGTGATGTTGACCACGCCCCCCTAAAACGTCACAGTCCCAGCATGCCCAGGGACTGTGACGGCATAAGGGGGCAGGGTCTCCGCCTATATAAGTCACATCGGAGTGCTCAGAGAGCATTCCAGCCTGAGAGACCATCGTGTCAACATCGGAAGAAGAGAAGAAGCCAGAAGTCCGGGTCCCCGCTAGCAAAAGAGCGGCATGAAGATAGCAGAGGAGCCGGCAGAAGAACTGGAACACCGGGAGAAGAGGAACCGGAGGGACCCCCGAAGTCGGAAGAAGACCCCCGAAGCCAGAAGAAGACCCCCCCGGAGCTGTCTAATAAATTACTTTTAAAACCTGTGTAGTGTGTTTTATTATTGACACTTTTTCCCTAGGTAAATGGGTAGGGGTATCATATACCCCATACTCATTCACATAGGGTGGGGGGCCGGGATCTGGGGGCCCTCTTATTATAGGGGGCTCCCGGATTCCGATAAGCCCCCCGCCTGCAGACCCCGACAACCAATGGCCAGGGTTGTCTGGAAGAGGCCCTTGTCCTCATCAACATGGGGACAAGGTGCTTTGTGGTGGGGGGGCCCCGCAGGGCGCCCCCCTCCACCCAAAGCACCCACCCCCCATGTTGAGGGCATGTGGCCTGGTACGGTTCAGGAGGGGGGCGCTCTCTCGTCCCCACCCCCTTTCCTGGCTGGCCGGGCTGCATGCTCGGATCGGGGTCTGGTATGGATTCTAGGGGGGGACCCCACGCCGTTTTTTCGGCGTAGGGGGTTCCCTTTAAAATCCATACCAGACTTAACGGCCTGGTATGCCCCGCGACGGGGCTCGCAAGGTGTCAATCTCACCAATAAAAGCGGCGAGATTCACTTCCTTTTCTAGTCCCGTCGTACCCGAGTTATGTTCAAAATGAACGGACTTGTCCGTGTGTGGGCAAGTCCGTTCATTCTGAAAGTCCGCCGTAACTCCGGCGAAAGTCCGTCGGAAAGACAGGCGGACCAAGTCTGCTGGAAAGTCTGCTCGTGTGTACGAGGCATTAGAAACCCTAAAGGCGGTGTTTGGTTTTCGGGGTCCTGTATGCGGCTAGGCTCCCAAAAAGTCCTACACATGAGGTATCCCCATACTCAGGAGAAGCAGCAGAATGTATTTTGGGGTGTAATTCCACATACAACCATGGCACATGTGAGCAATATATCATTTAGTGACAACTTTGTGTAATTTTTTTTTGTCATTTTTCAGTCACTTGTGACAAAAAAAAATAAATATTCAATGGGCTCAACATGCCTCTCATCAATTTCCTTGGGGTGTCTACTTTCCAAAATGGGGTCATTTGGGGGGGGGGGGTTACTGCCCTGCCATTTTAGCACCTCAAGAAATGAGGCAGTCATAAACTAAAAGCTGCGTAAATTCCAGAAAATGTACCCTAGTTTTTAAACGCTATAACTTTTGCGCAAACCAATAAATATACGCTTATTGACATTTTTTTTTCCAAAGACATGTGGCTGAATACATTTTGGCCTAAATGTATGACTAAAATTGAGTTTATTGAATTTTTTTAATAGCAAAAAGTAGAAAATATCATTTTTTTTCCGTTTATATCGCAAATAATAAAAATCGCAGAGGAAATCAAATACCATCAAAAGAAAGGAAAGCTCTATTTGTGGGGAAAAAATGACGCAAATTTTGTTTGGGTACAGCATTGCATGACCACGCAATTACCAGTTAAAGCAGCACAGTGCCAAATTGTAAAAAGTGCTCTGGTCATTGAGCAGCCAAATCCTCTGGGGCTGAAGTGGTTAATTGATGTTTGTATGAGCTATATTTATAGCACTAAGCACTGAGTGATATTCTTTTTCTGTTATTTTTATAGCAGCCACTCACTGGTTTAGTTCTGATAACACTTTATGTGAGAGGAGTTCAGGACACATTTAGAAAATAAATTTAACACGTTCAGAATACAACACATTTAAAATCACTGTGGCTCAGTGATTGTGATGTTGATTTGCCTGTTTTGATCATTTGTGGAAGAGTCAAGGGGGTAGATTTACTAAAGGCAAACAGACTGTGCCCTTAGCAAGTCCAGTTGTGCTCTGAAAATGTGGTAAAGATCTGCTGATTTCCATCATCCAATCATGTGCAAGTAAAAATTCAGTTTTTATTTAATTATTTGTTTTATTATCCCCACCTTACCCACCCACCAATACCCACATTTTTACATTGGGAATGTATTCTGTCGCCAAAAACTAATAACAACACTAAATCTTCTTTTTTGGAGCTCTACAGTGCAATGTAAAAAAGCAAACCGTGAAATCGTAGTACACAAAAAAGTGCACAAGGATACGATAAATGATCTATCCTTTGAAGAGGAAGGACCTCAGTCCCTGAATCCCCTGGGACCCAAGGAGGCAAGACTCCCTATGGCCTATCTAGGCCAAAGCCAGGTGGATCCCACTGCTTAGGGACCTGCTGAAGCCGGTCATCCAAGTACTCAGTGAGACCTCCCTAGAAGAGAGCAACCCTGTTGGGGAGAGGAAAAAGACCCGAAAGCCACAGATCCTCTTCCTGACATCAGGACAGGCCCCAATAACATGCACCCTCTTTGTGCAGACAAAGAACAAACCACATGAATGCCCATGAAAAATAGTAAAAAACAAAGAGTGCCAAGTGCAGAACACTTTAGCACTTTTACACAACCTTTAGGCCTGTCTAAAAATTCCTCCGGAGTAGCCATAAGGCCTGCTTAAGGAGTGAGTGCAAGAAAAGCAATAAGTGACATGAATAAGTACCATTGAAACTTAGTGGGGACCCAAAGCCAAAATGCTTTTCTGACATCCCTGAGACACCTAATTTAACTGACAAGAAATATTAATTTTAGATTGTTATTGCTGTGATTGTTACATAGTTAGTCTGGTTGAAAAAATACTCAAGTCCATCTAGTTCAACTAATAAAACCGGGGAAAAAATTATATAATCCTATATACACAATCCTATACTCACATTTGATTCAGAGGAAAGCAAAAAAAAAAACCTACAAGGCATGATCCAATTTGCACCAGCAGGGGAAAAAAATCCCTTCCTGATCCCCCAAGAGGCAATCAGATATTCCCTGGATCAACATTCCCTTTAAATGTTAGCATCCTTGTTATATTATGTATAGATTTGGAACAAATCTAGGCTTTTTTTTAAAGCAATCTACTGAGCTGGACAGAACCATCTCTTGAGGGAGTCTATTCCACATTCCACAGCTCTCACTGTGAAGAAACCTTTGGAGATGAAATCTCTTTTCCTCCAGACGTAAAGCGTGCACCCTTGTCCTCTCTGATGACCTTAAAGTAAATAACTTAACACCAAGTTCACTATTTGGACAACGTATGTATTTATACATGTTGGTTTTAATCCCCCCTTAATCTCCTCTTCTTAAAAGAGAATACATTCAGTTACTCTAATCTTTCCTCATAGCTGAGCTCCTCCATGCCTCTTATTAGTTTGGTTGCCCTTCTCTGCACTTTCTCCAGTTCCCTGGTATCCTTTTTGAGAACTGGTGCCCAAAATTGAACTGCATATTCCAGATGAGGTATTACTAATGATTTGTACAGAGGCATAATGATATCTCTCTCTCTGGAGTCCATACCTCTCCTAATACAAGAAAGGATTTTGCTCGCTGGAAACCGCAGCTTGGCATTATATGCCATTATTAAAGAGTTTGGTAACCCAAAAAAAAAAAAAATATGCTGTTCCTGTCCCTTTAATGTGCAAGCTGCAGCTTGGTGATTTTGCTTTTTGCATTACTTCTCTGTATCTCTTACAATACCTGTTTGATCCTGCCAGCTTCTGTCTTGCCCCCTGTGAACAGACCACGATTATCATGGCTGCTGAGCCAAGGTACCGTGGTCTAAATGCATGTCTGTGTCATCCACAGGTCTCCTCTCTCCTCTCTGCCTGTTTTCAGTTCCCCCCTCCTCCCTCTCCCTCTTCCTGTCAACGTGTAGTCTGAAGTGAGAATGGACGATCTCCCACAGTCCCAGCCATGCCCCTCTCCGCCCCTCTCCTCTCTGCCCCCCTCCCCTCTCCCCTCGTACACACTGCATTGACAGATAGAGATAGAGATAATATAGGACAATTGACAGAGATAAAAAAGGCTAATAAAAGGTATTTACACAAAACAAAAAATAAGAAGAAGATGCTGCAAAGCATAGGGAACCATGTACTGTGTGTCTGATTAATTGGGGGCAATTGGGTTAACAACCATTTTAAGCTTATGATCTATCAGAACACCCAGATCCTTCTCCACCATTGATTCCCCCAGTTGTACTCCCCCTAGTATGTATGATTCATGCATATTGTTGTGGTCTTTATAAACACAGAGTCTCTTTCTTGTTTCTTGTTTGTGGCTGGTTACTATGATACTGTTGTTACATGTTACACTACAGCAGAAATGTAAGTTTCAGCGGAATACAAATTTGAAAGTTGTTAAATTCCCGCAAGAAAAAACAATTTGCTTGCGTTACCATTTTTTACTCATGTAATCAATCCTCCGGTGGGCCTTCGGCAGTTGTAACAAGCTTCAGATGAATGTGTACCCTGCTGCAACAAGCCCAGGTAATGTGTACCGAGAGTGATTATTTTATTAGAGGAGCCTTCCTGCTTTCTAAACACACCAAGGAATATTGTTCTGTGAATAGAAGCCAGACGTTTCAGTTCGCTGACACCACTACAGATGTCACTAAACATGGGCCTCGCTGTAATCTGCTACACTCAGTTCAGTAATGGGGACACGGTTTTGGCATTCAGAAGGCATTAGCTTGTCACTGCTGTCACAAATATAAGAGAAATGTGTGAACTTGACTTGTAGCTACGTATCAATGGCAGCTAGGAAGATGAACTGGGTGAAAGGTGGAGAACTACTGTATTTTTCAAAGGGAGAAAAAGGAGCTGTAGCTGACTATGGGTTTATTTGTCAAGCATGAAATACGCAAGTTAGGTATGAAAGCAATGCAGCTCTTTATTCATCAAAAAATAAAAAAGTTTAAACAAAAATAAAACAGCAGCTCCACAAAACCAGTCCAATCCATCACTCAACAGCTGATGTTATCCAGAAAACAGGAAGTGTGCTCTATTAATATAAAATATATATACAATATATGTATTGTTCAGGTGGAGGAGTGACATCTTTTTATATTTTGACTTTAAATTCATTACAACCCTCCCCTATACACTTTCCTTATATTCATCCTCTAATTCTATGTCATCAACTATACCCTCTTTAAAAAGTTTTTCCAAGATATTAAGGGCATCTTTATCTTCCTGTTTTCCAGCTTCATTAATACATTGTTTCCTTTTATAAAACCAACAAAATAATACTTTAAGAAGAAAGAGAAAAATATTTCCTCAAATTTTTGGTGCAAAATCCAAGTCTTTCAGAACCCTCCTTGTTCTCAGTTGTGTTTTTCCTGTTTCTGCCTCCTCTGTCCCCTCTTTTCCCATCATTTTTTGAGTGGCTTTCATTTTTCCCCTCCCCTCTTCATTGTCAGAGTTATCCATATGAACACCAGATACTGTACATCTCACCAAATCCCCATATCCTCTTCTTCTCTGCGATCTACTATGCCTTCTATTTCCCATTAAATCAAAGATTTTGTCTCATTCCATGTTTGTTGTTTTGCTTCTTTTGGGATTTTTCCGCTTCCTTACTCAAAACCTCATTCTAGTTCTCAAACTCCAAACTTCCTTTAAACACATTCATTTTTCTAGAACTCTGATTAATCTTTTTTCCAGCTCCTCTAACTGCATTCTTTCTTCTATGAATATAAATTCCATAATTCAAAGCCCGTGGGCTATTCATTCCTCTTTCCATTTTGTAAGAAGTCTTTGTGTGTGTAAATGCATTCTTGAGATTAAGCCCCTTGGAATGACACGCTCCTCAATATAGGATTCGAGGGAGCATGTATCCCACCTCTAAGTTAAATGCCTCAAAACAAGTTCCCTTACATCAGTTCAGTAGAGTTGTCAATAACCATATCCTTTCCAAATACCATCAGCATTTCTTGTTCTAATTCTCTATCCAGTCTGTGGCATTTTATATACATCTTATGAAAAAATACTCCAAAAGAAACTTTTCAAAGCCACCCTTGGCTAATCGAACTAAACCTAGTGGAAGAGAGGAAGAGAAAAAGAGGCATTCATTCTCAGGAGCAAAACAAATATATATATATATAAAAAATGTATGCTATTAACCACATATGTTGTTTGTGTTAATTTCGCACAATTTGGAGGGGGGCACTCCATCCGTCCAATACATACCATGCAAAACAAATCCCAAAGATTGGTAAAGCTGACAGGAATGTTCCACTAACATTTGGACATATCAAAAATCATATATTTGAATTTTAAAGTGATGTTAAAGGATCTTTTTTTTTTATAAATAACAAACATGTCATACTTACCTGCTCTGTTTTGCACAGAGCAGCCACAATCCTTTGTTTTGGGGTCTTGCTAGGGTGCACTCAGGCGGCTTGCTCTATTGGGTCTATTGCCACTCACAGTGTGGCTTGTCCCCGCCCCCTGCCACTAGATTTGATTGACAGTAGCAGGAGCCAATGTCCCCTGCTGCTCTCACTCAGTCCAGTGAGGTGGGAGAGCGAGCAGTGCTGCTGCTCTTGGGCACAGCGCTGGACCAAGATCAGGCTATCAATGAATATAAAGCTTCCTCTGGCTGAGTCAGAGAGGCCGGCTGATGACATTGCGATCTTCAACTCTGCAGTTGTAGTTGTAGTTCGGCAGGGGATAGAGCTGAAGCCTTCCTGTCATACTTGAAATTGAGCAGCTGTTGGTGTGTGTTTCTAACTGTTTTTTGTAAGTTGCTTATGCTACATAGAGTTTATACAGCGTCACAGTGGGCGCATTTGTTAGGGAAACAAATAGTTACATTTGGTCAGCTTGATCTAAACAAATTACCCCTTTCTCCCCACTCACGTTATAGCCAAATGACGGCTACAGCGCGGGCTTACTTTGCCAGGAGGGCAAGCATGGACATCCTCCCGTGATCACGCTTCCCACACGCCCCCTGCGGTACGCCCCCTGTGGCACACGGGCAGCAGCTGATCACAGATCGGGGTAAAGGGCAAATCACAGCAGCCCTTTAGCATGCGATCAGCTGTGTCCAGTGACAGCTGATCACAGATGTTAACATTAGCCGGTTATCTGCTTTTTTTTCCTCATGCTGACACGTGAGGAGAGAAAAAAAGAGCCGATAACCGGCTTGTATTAAAGGGACATCGACACTGATAATCAGGGCACTGATTATCTGTGTCCTGATTAACAGTGCAGTCCCAACAGTGCCCACCAGTGCTGCCAATCAGTGCCCACCAGTGCTGCCAATCAGTGCTGCCAATCAGTGCATACTCATCAGTGTCACCTATCAGTGCCACCTATCAGTGCCCATCAGTGCCACCTATCTGTGACCATCCGTGCCGCCTATCAGTGCAGCCTCATCAGTGTATATCAGTGTCCATCATTGCAGCCTAACAGTGCCCATCAGTGCAGCCTCATCAGCGCACATCAGTGAAGGAGAAAAATTACCCGTTTGCAAAATTGTATAACAAATTTTAATTTTTTTGTTCTTTTTTTGTTTGTTTAGCAAAAAATAAAAACCCCAGTGGTGATTAAATACTACCAAAAGAAAGCTCTATTTGTGTGAACAAAATGATAAAAATTTCATATGGGTATAGTGTTGCATGATCGTGCAAATGTCATTCAAAATGCGACAGTGCAGAAAGATGAAGATTGCCCTGGGTAGGAAGGGTGTGAAAGTGGCCAGTAGGCAAGTGGTCAAAGTGAAGAAAATCTGCCATTCGACTTTAATCTAAGAGTCTAATCAATTGGTGAAAAAATTTTTTCCTGCTTTTCCCCACCAAAACTTTCAACTCTGGATTTTCAGTCTTGCAAACCAATATCTAATGCTGTTCATCAGAGAAGAGAAAACACATTACTCTTGAATGAACACAAGCACTGAAAGTCCTTCACCCAGAATGGATAGCCAATCCAGCCACAGCATACAGAGCAGCTCACAAAGCCAGCACCATCTTTCTTTTCTCAAGTAAAGAGCAGTCAGCATTAAGCCAACATTTCTGATGTACCCCCTTCCTTTTCCCCAGACAGTGTACACCAGCTCACATTTATTAAAATTAATCAGGTTTGGATCACAGAGGATTTCCACACACCTGCTGCAGATGCCACTTATTAGCCAGAATATGGTAACCATACTCGAAAAGGCTAAATTGATTGTTTAATTTCTGCTCCATTTTATAGGGAAACAGCTAAACTCATTTCCCCTCTTTTTGCTCCTGCAGCTGCTTACCTCCATGCAAGTCTTAAAGTGGACTTGACCTGTGGTCTGTCAGAGAAAGGAATGTCCACATATACACATTAACAGGGAGCATTGAGACAACATATAAATAGTTGGTACAGCATTATCCAGTTTCCAGGTGGGTAGCGTTACACAACTAATGAGGCATTTTTTACCTTAATGTAGGGAATGCATTAAGATAAAAAAATGTCCAGCCTTCAGAACCACTTTAAGCTGATATTTCCCTAGTCCTTCATCCTTCAATTGAAAATTTGCAGAAGCCTGGCAGAAAATTATTGACTGAACAGTGGCTGCATCCAGTCAGATGCAGCCACTGTTCGGGTATTCTGACAGCTGGTGATAGCAGCTGTCAGGATAGAATAACCTGGCAGAGGGAATCATCCATCCATGCTGTTAAGGTAGCTGGAAAAATCTGTTTGAATTTTTTCTTTGTGTTTGCAGTGTATGGCCAGTTTTAATTTAGTGTTCGCAGCTAGACTGTAGCCAACCTTAGCTTTTACTTATGTTATGTGGCTTCTCCTAAGCCCAAATGCATTGTTTGTTTCTGCTGGGGAGTGAGAAGATTCATTATATTGTGTTATGAATATTTATTTTGTCCTGGCCAATCACTGATGGGTTTATGACAATTATATGGGCGGTGGAAGAAGTTAAATATTTGAAGAGACCTAGAAGGACCCTTGCCTCCCAACCTTTGCCTGGAGAAAATGCGAGTCCAGAGGTCCTTTTTTCCCAGGATGCTGCCTGGAGAGGATGTCACCACAAAGAAGAGTTTTGCCTGGGATCTGAGCCTGGGCCCAAGGAACCTAAGTTGGCCCGGAGAATCAACATGGCTACCTGTCTGGAACATCAGCAGAACAGTCTGCTATGTGGCAGAATGTCCAAGAAGCTTAAAATAGAACTATAGTCATTTTTTTTTAATTCATTTTGGATAGAGTAAGAGAGGGTTATAACCCCTATCAAATTTTTTTTTGCTATCTCTATCCCTTTGGGGAGATTTACCTTCACTTCCTGTCCCATAGCCAAAAAATGAAGGGAGAGGAAATCCCTTCACATTAGGGGAATCCCTTGAGCCCCCTCAGATCACCATAACTAGTGTCCCCATTGGAAAGTTTCCCCTCTATTACTATGCTGGGGACAACCCAAAACATAAGATTTTCTTTTACTTTTACCTTCAATTAAAATGATAGGAAAAAAACGAGAGGGTGAATCTCCCAATAGGGACATGTGTTCTAATCCATCTCCACTCTGTCCAAAACAAAAAAAAAAAAGTTTTGCCTTTAGTTATACTTTAGGAAAAATTGCTGCCAGATGGACGTTGCATTGTGACCTCTTACTGACCTCTTTAAGTTACCTGTGACTACTCTGCTAGAGTCAGAAGACAAAATCCTGTTGAGCGACTGCTATTGCAGTGTCTGGGACTGCCAACAGAATCCATTCTTAGTTTTTGTTTAATCAGATATTGTCAATTATAAGTGTACTATTTATCTAGAGCCTTGTGCACTGGAGTTCAGGCCGAGCAAATGTTTGGCAAACACCCAAATCTGCAGAGGGTTCACCCCGCTAAACGCCCTGCAATGCACTGCTTTGCCCAATCAGGGCACAGTGAATAGCTGGTTGTTAGGGAACAGGGCCAGGAAGTCGGCTGTCACATCCTTAACAACTGATGAGTCATCAGCTGTCAATGGGCTTTAAAAACTGAACAAAAAAACGGCATGGGGGTCGCCTTAATCCATACCAGGCCCTTAGGGTCTGGTATGAATTTTAAGGGGAACCCCACACCAAATTAAAAAAAGAAAAGGAGTGGGGTCTTCCCTAAAATCTATACCAGACCCTTATCCCAGCATGCAGCCGAAAAGGCCAGCAAAGGGGGGGGGGGAAGCAAGTGGCCCCCTGAACCATACCAGGCCACATGCCCTCAACATGGGGGGTGGGTGTTTTGGGGCAGGGGGGCTCTGCCCCCTCTGCCCCAAAGCACCTTGTCCCTATGTTGATGAGGAAAAGGGCCTCATCCCCACAACCCTAACCAGTGGTTGTGGGGGTCTGCAGGCAGGGAGCTTATAGGAATCTGGAAACCCCTTTTAACAAGGGGGCCCCTGAATCCTGGCACCCCCATGTCAATGAGTATGGGGTATATAGTACCCCTACCTATTCACCAAAAAAATGTAAAAATAAATAAAAACAGGAGGTAGTTTTTGAAAAAAAACTAAAAATAAAGAAACAGTGTCCGTCAATGTAAATCCATTGTCAATCACGACGCCACCAGGAAAAAAAAAAAAAAAAAAGCTCCGCAGTCACATAAGGCAAATCTCTGAGTGCCTGGCTAGTCGTTTCATAGTTCTTATATAGGTAAGGGGTGGAGCAATATGGAAATGTCACCTGGTGGCACTGCCCCCCTTGTGATATCACCGACCGTTGCATGCTGGATCAGTGACATCACAAGGGGGTGGGGCCACCATGTGGCCCCGCCCTTACCTATATAAGAACTGTTAAACTGCAAGCCAGGCATTCGGAGATTTGCCTTAGTTGACGGCGAAGCATTTTTTTTCGTCTTTTTCAGGTCCGGCAGTGCAGTGGGCATCATGATTGACGATGTATTTACATCGGGGGTCTTTGTTTTTTTAAGATAATTGTCAAAAACTGCCTCTTGTTTTTATTTATTTTTACACTTTTTTTATGAATGGATAGGGGTACCATGCACCCCATACTCATTAACATAAGGAGGGTGGGATCTGGGGACCCCCTTATTAAAGGGGACCCCCCTGCCCCAAAGCACCCACCCCCCCATGTTGAGGGCATGTGGCCTGGTATGGTTCAGGGAGGGGCACTCACTCATCCCCCCATTTTTGACCTGATGGGCTGCATGCTTAGATAATGGTCTGTTATGGATTTGGGGGAGGGACCCCACGCAATTTTTATTTAAATTTTGCCGCGGGATTCCCCTTAAAATAAAATTGTGGGGGGGGGACCCCCACGCTGTTTTTTTTTTTTTTTTTACATTTTTCTGTTGCCGGCAATGGTATTGTAATTAAATGTCATTAAATGTTTTTTTCTTTAGAACTATTAGTTTTGCTGCAGTAAATTCTATCCACAGTACAGATACGCCACTTTACAGGCAGAATAAGGGGAACCCCCCAGGCACTATATTTAAAATATTTTTTAATTTTTATTGTTGCACTTAAGCATCATTAAAATCACTGCTCCTGTAAAAACAATATATATATATATTTAAAAAAAAATTGCATTGATACCAGGTCAGTACCCGGACCCCCATACCCTTTTTATGGCCAATAACTTGCATATAAGCCTTCAAAATGGGGACTTTTGATTTTTCACATTCAGGTCCCATAGACTTTAATAGGGTTTACTGTTTGGGTCAGAATTTTTTCTCTGTTCGGGAGTTCTGAACAGAGATTCGACCCATCTTTATTGTGCACTGACAAGCTCTCTCTTTTTAAGTGAGCCTTTTTTTAGGGTATGTAACTTATTAGGGTATCAAATACAGCTGTTTTTTGTAAATGCCACCACGCTTTATTCAGCAAAGTACCTTTTCAGGAACATTTTTTCACCCCATGACAACCACTCAATCTGAATTTTCAATCTTGAACTGTCATTATCCAAGCACAAAAGGGAAATAATTCCCCATAGGTCAAAAATCACAGTAGGATAAATAATCTCCAGAAGCAACAAAACCACATAGAGGGGAAACATTTCCAAGAACGTAGAAAGATCTGTCCGAGCTGTATTGCAAGAAAGGGAGGAGCCACCTGATCTGACTCACTTTTCACAATTCACTTTTTGTGTGAAGCTTTCAGCTTGAGTTATAGATCATTAACAGACTTTTTTTATTTACAACATAAGCGCTAAGGAAAGACAGGATAATACGTGAAAATGAATCCGCTGTCTATAAAATATGAATATGCTATTTTTCATATTTACCTGCAAACAAATATTAAATATTAAAACAAATATCTTTTTTAACCCTATCTACAACATTGAAATTGAACATTTATTTAAAAACGACCTTCCATTTAATATACAAATGAGAAAAACTCTATTACTGACACATAATATGCTAACAAAGAAGTGCCTAAGAACCCACATGAAAATGTCTGCAAAAATTACCACCAAACCCACGTGTAGATGAGCTACATGAAAGTAAGGGGATGAGCCACAGCTGCTCTCCAACATAGGCCATACATCAGTGTCAGTATACGGAAATTCTCCATCTCAAGAATGAGCCTCACTGTAATTAATAGGGCATCATTCTGTAGAGTCACATGGGACAGCATCATCCATTTGATGATTACCTATACTCTTGTACCAGGGGTGTATTTCATTATCATCTTGACACATCAGTCAAAAATATGACGCTGTATGCAGAATATAAAGCACAGCGAATGGTCGGCGGTCGCGCAATATGCAAAGCTCCTTGAAAAACACTTGTTAACTTGTCTAAATAGAAGGAGAGGCCTGTAAATTACAGCAGATGGCTGATTTCTTCTCTCATCCCTCATCCTGTCGCATGTAATCTCCAGGGTTTAATGCAGTGATGGAGGGATGGAATCCAGTGCAATGTTGCTTCTGCTTGTGTGCAAGAAGAAAAAAAATTGCAGGGGAAGATTTTCCTACAAAGCTACATGTCTGGCAGATTAAGGAACCTTTTAAAATAAAAGATTAGTGTTTCATTATAGTGCCACCATCAAGCAGAAGAATTGATCCAACATCAATTAGTCTTATACCAAGAATTTCCAAGGATTGGAGCTTATGTGTAGTTGGTTTTGTTTTGTAACTCTCACAGCATGGGTTCCTCAAATGCTAAAAGCTTTTCCATTTTCTGTTAGTGTAGCTCAGTTATTTATAATGTTCCTTAAATGTCAACACTACCCAGTGTGCTGGGAGCAGCCTGAGATCGCACGATTGCTTCCAAGATGAGGTGGCGGCAGTCTCAGATCCTACTGCTGCCGCCAGAAAGTGATGTTTCAACCTCATCCTGTGCAGAGATTTTCCAGTTTGCAGGACAACAATCTCTGTACCAGTAGACTGAGAGTGATCATCACTGCGCTCGGTTAACTCTGCAGTTAACCCTTTATACACACACACACACACCTTCCAACATTTTGAAATGGGAATGAGGGACACCTACTAGCAAATGTATGTAGGCATAGAACAAGCCTCCTGCCACACCCCTTTAAAGGAGAATTAACCAAAAAAAAGGTTAATTAAATCCACAAGGGCTTTTTTCCCCACTACTATTCCTTTATATTGGCTTTTAAAATTTACAAATGCAGTAATTTAGAAATTGGATGAAAGGTTTAGCGCTGGGAAACACTTTTTGAAAGTTAAAAAGTGCATTTTATATACAACTATATAGATCAGACCAACATGAGGGACAAAAGAGGGGGGAGAGGGACAGAGGGACATTGCTCCAAATCAGGGACAGTCCCTCGAAATCAGGGACAGTTGGGAGCTTTGCAAACAGTAGCTTCCACTATGTGTTTTAGGGTCATTCGTACTGGGTTTAAAAATTGAGTTTTGTTATTTGCCTGTAGAAGCAGTTTAATGTTATGTGTTTATGAACATTAGGACATTTAGAAGCATATTTTAAGCTCAGCATTTTTTGGAGAGGAGTTTTCTAGCAGAAAAAAATGCTAAACGCTCCTAAACGTGCCTAAACATGCCTAACACTCTATATGAGTGTTATTTTCTGCATTCTCTCAATTTTTTTAAGCTCAGTGTGCATGCACCCTCAACGAAGACACACACTGTTCACAGCATATGCTGTAACCATTATGTCTTTTAAGAGATATCTGTGCCAGAAGGATTCTGCCATGGAAACAAAGAGAGGAAGCTTTCCTGGAGGCACAGGAGCAAAGAGAAGGACAGAGTGAGTAATTCAACACTGTTGGGGAAAAACAAAGGGGGGAGACTGCCACATGTAGCCAGTTTCCCTTGAAGAAACTTCAGTCTTAAGTCTTCCACCTTTCCCTGAGAAATCTCCAGCAAGTCAGCCAAGTGGTCTGGTAAAGAGTCAGCCAGGTGGGCTGGTGAAGAGTCAGCCAACAAGTGGACATCCCATAACCTCCCATCCCCATCCAAGTTGTTAACCCCCTAATAAACAACGAAAGCAAAGCTACGGACTGTTTTCTGACTTTGTGTGCCTGTGAAGATTCAGTGTGCCTGGCTGTGTAGGAGTGGGGGATCCCTGTTCATCTGCAGTTACTATGTGGGGTGTGCTACATTTGCAGTTAATTTTAAAATTCTCTAGCTCTCACAGAGGCCTCTTGCACACGGGCGACAAAACACCACATTTTTTGCTGATCTGAGCACAAGTGCATTGTTATCTTTGGAACAATGCACACAGCTGCGTAAAGATTAATACAAAGATGAGTTCAGAGACATAACATAAAAATAGAGAATTTTACAATGGAGTGCAGTAATTTACGCACATATACACGTACACATATTTATATGTGCATATACAGTGCCTTGAAAAAGTATTCATACCCCTTGAAATTTTCCACAGTTTGTCACGTTACAACTAAAAACGTAAATGTATTGTATTGGGATTTTATGTGATAGACCGACACAAAGTGGCACATAATTGTGAAGTGGAAGAAAAATGATAAATGCTTTTCCAAATTTTTTACAAATAAATAATTAAAAGGTGTGCCGTGCATTTGTATTTAGCCCCCTTTACTCTGATACCCCTAATTAAAATCTAGTGGAACCCACTGTCATCAGAAGTCACTTAATTAGCAAATAGAGTCCACCTGTGTGTAATTTAATCTCAGGATAAATACAGCTGTTCTGTGAAGCCCTCAGAGGTTTGTTAGAGAACCTTAATGAACAAACAGCATCATGGAGGCCAAGGAACACACCAGACAGGTCAGGGATAAAGACATGGAGAAGTTTAAAACAGGGTTAGGTTATAAAAAAATATCCCAAGCTTTGAACATCTCACACAGCACTGTTCAATCCATCATCTGAAAATGGAAAGAGTAGGACACAACTGCAAACCTACCAAGCAGGGGCGTAGCTACAGGGGTCTCAAGGGTCTCAATTATGACCCGGCCCCATGCTCCAGGGGGCCCATGTGGGTCTACTGTGCCAAAATCCATAGTACCTAGCACAGTACGAGGGAGCATCGTAGGGGGTGGGAGGTGGAGAGTGAGAGAGTGTGGTAGTGTGGGAGAGGAGCAGACAGCAGCCCCCTGTCCCTGGACAGTGACAGCATGGCAGGAACATTCCTGAGCCAGCTTGATATGTTAATTGTAACCCCTTGCCATGTCCCTGAGCCTGCTTTGCCCTTCTGTCCCTGAGCCATATACCAATCATTGAGAGGGGGAAAGAGGACTTGTCATGGGGAGAGTTCTAAGAGATTGGTAACCCCGCCTCCTGTCACTGAATCCACTCTCTCTACTGTCCCTGAGCCTTATACCAATCAGTGGGAGGGGTAAAGAGGCTGATAACCACGCCCCCTGTCACTGAGCCTGATCTGCCCTCCTGTCCCTGAAGCTTTTACTGGCAAGTGGGAGGGGTAAAGAGGACCTGTCATTGAAGAAGGGATTATAGATTGGTAACCCCACCCCCATCACTGAGCCGGTCCTGGCTTTCTGTTCCTGAGCCATACACTAGTCAGTGGGAGGGGGAAGAGGACCTGTCATGGGGAAGGGGATCCAGAAAAGGCCGAACTACAAATCCCAGAAGAGGGGGGAGGGGCAGAGGAGCACTTAAGGGTCAACAAAGTATTAATTACACCCGACCACCTACTATGACTGACCCAAGTTCAACAAAAAGAAAAACTACAGTTACACCAGTGGTGGAACTGCCAGAGTAGGAAAGGTCACCCTTGTGACTGGGCCCTGGTGTTATGGCCCCAAGACAGCAGGAAGGGGGCCCACTGCAGAACATGTGAAAGAGTCCCACTACGGGACCGTAATAAAGGGCCCTGCGATGGAAGGGCCTCAGGCTCAGAGGGAAGGGCCCCAGCTGGGGCCTTAAAGGTTCTAGTTACGCCTCTGCTACCAAGATATGGCCGTCACCCTAAACTGACAGGCCGAGCAAGCAGAGCATTAATCAGAGAAGCAGCCAAGAGGCCCATGGTAACTCTGGAGGAGTTGCAGAGATCCGCAGCTCAGGTGGAAGATTCTGTCCACAGGACAACTATTAATCGCGCACTCCACAAATCTGGCCTTTGTAGAAGACTGGCAAGAAGAAAGCCATTACTGAAAGAAAGCCATAAGAAGTCTCTTTTGCAGTTTGCGAGAAGCCATGTGGGGGGCACAGCAAACATGTGGAAGAAGGTGCTCTAGTCAGATGAGACCAAAATTGAACTTTTTCGCCTAAAAACAAAACGATATGTGTGGCGCATAACTAGGACTTCACATCACCCTGAACACACTATCCCCACCGTGAAACATGGTGGTGGCAGCATCATGTTGTGGGGATTCTTTTCTTCAGCAGGGACAGGGAAGCTGGTCAGAGTTGATGGGAAGATAGATGGAGCCAAATACAGGGCAATCTTGGAAGAAAATCTGTTAGAATCTACAAAAGACTTGAGACAGGGGCAGAGGTTCACCTTTGAGCAGGACAACGGCCCTAAACACATATCCAGAGCTACAATGGAATGGTTTACATCAAAGCATATTCACGTGTTAGAATGGCCCAGTCAAAGTCCAGACCTAAATGCAATTGAGAATCTATGGCAAGATTTGAAAATTGCTGTTCACAGACATTTTCCATCCAATCTGACAGAGCTTGAGCTATTTTGCAAAGAAGAATGGGCAAAAAATGTCACTCTCGGGATGTGCAAAGCTGGTAGAGACATACCCAAAAAGACCTGCAGCTGTAATTGCAGCAAAAGGTGGTTCTACAATGTATTGACTGGGGGGCTGAACACAAATGCACGCCACACTTTTCAGATAGTTATTTGTAAAACATTTTGAAAACCATTTATCATTTTTCAACCACTTCACAATTATGTGCCACTTTGTGTTGAAACTATCACACAAAATTCCAATAAAATACATTTACGTTTTTGGTTGTAACATGACAAAATGTGGAAAATTTCAAGGGGTATGAATACTTTTTCAAGGCACTGTATTTCAGCACTGGCAACTTGAAGAGGGTAAAAAAGAATTTAACACATGAATATGCATACACATGTTTACGCACTTTTACGCCTGAATACACAAGGTCTTTAAGGAACATTTTACCCAAGATCTTTCTGCCAGCAACATCCTACATATACACATCAGTAAACTATTTTGTCTATGTGCAAGAGGCCTTAGAGATTCAGAGAAACCAATTTTACTTTCATTTTAATCAAGAGAAAAGTAAAACGGTGCAAGAAAATATTTACAGAATTTTTTTTACAAAAATGGGCAATAAGCAACAGTAGAAATAAATTAGGATTAAAAACAAAGTACTTGAAATGTACAAAAAAATGGGACCCACCTCCCCTGGTTGTGGATAGAGTGCTGCTAGCCCAATAGCATATATGAAAGAAAACAAAATACTCCCAAGGGCTTGTGCACAGCTAGCAAGTAATAAATATACGTGTTGTATATAAAAATATTGTTTTATTTTATTTTCAATTGATATAAAAAAATCATCAATAAAAACAGCAATATCAAAAAGGAAGGGGGAAAGGGGAAGGGGACAAATTAAAAAAGGAGAACAACAAGAGCTCTGGTGTACACAAAAAATTGTATAATGGATTTCCAAAATGACATAAACATTGAACAATACACAAACAATATGTCTGTGAGTGCTACTGTTAAGGATAAACCAACGCGTTTCATCATAATTTTGTATTCAATCTTCTTCAGGGAGATATAGGGGGATATAGACATCTATAACATATCAATACATAATATTAATAATATGAATGAATGAGTAACTTGTATAATATATATATATATATATATATATATATATATATATATATATATATATATATATGCAAACTAAATCCCCTCAATATCATCGTTATCATCATCGTTTGGGAAAAGACCTGTATATACAAGAATCCAGAGTATCAAAAGGTCCTACCTTTGCTACCTTTGGTAAAAAAGGTTTTAAGTGACCAGAACGAAAATACACAACATCACACCAGGATGTTCTCATGGTGGTCCGCCATCCAAGGGGTGGGCAAGGAGTCCAATTCTATCTGCAAGAGGTCAGGCATACAGAGGTGGAGAGAGACACAGGTGCGCATGAGGTGTATATAATATTTAGAAATGGATTTCCTACAGCTATTCAACTAATTTTTAGATATTCAATGTATTGGTTCAAATCATATAGATTTTACTAAGTAGATGTGTCTCCTAAATTTCATACAACACCTGGAGGATATAAATTTCCTCCAAGTGTATATATATATATCTATTTTATTACTCATAGCTGTTTATAGCATATATCTATATAGAAGGAGCAACATTCCATAGGTATAATTACCTTATTTAGCTTAATGTGGGTCCCAGATATAATGTATTAGTCTATC
This sequence comes from Aquarana catesbeiana, assembly GCF_042186555.1. Lineage (NCBI taxonomy): Eukaryota > Metazoa > Chordata > Amphibia > Anura > Ranidae > Aquarana > Aquarana catesbeiana. Next base: position 206,354,525 of record NC_133332.1, on the reverse strand, counting down.
CAGTGTGTCAAAACAACCGGTAGGTTATGTGTTCATCACAAGATTAGTGGTATCACAGGTTCCTTACCGTTTTTGCACCCACATGCTGCATTGGGAGAAACATGTATATATATGTACGTAAATAAATTAATCAGAGAGACTGGGACATCTGTCTCAAGCCCAAAGATCAACAAGCCGTATTGCAATATGTGTAAAAAGGTAACAATTAGTCAATAACTACTTTGATATTGCTGTTTTTATTGATGATCTTTTATATCAATTGAAAATAAAATAAAATAATATTTTTATATATAACAAGTATATTTCTTACTTGCAATCCAGTACTTGAAATGTTCCCCTGGTCTTTGGTTCCATTGCAGAGTCCAATTTACTTCAAAGTACAATCTGACATTCTGAGTCACTGGCCCTCATAAAATAACTCTTTCGGTATCCTTAGCAGTTTCAATGCCAAATGCCAATTGCAGCAGCTTTTTGTTGATCCTGTGTAGGGTATCTCTGAGCCAACTCCCACCCAATAAAACGATCTGGGGGATATTATGTAGGAGTGCTGTAGTGCTATATTATACTTTGGCGTACACTCCTCTAATCTCAAATTATCAATATTTCCAGTTGTAATATTGGAAAAAAATGTTATATAAATGTAGATTGGACATGAACACAATAATTACATGGCCTGGAGCTGAGTGAAACTAGGAGGGGGGCCAGCATGACTGGGGCCTGCAGAAGAGGCGGAGTATTAGTGGGTGATTTTGCTATGCTGCAGTCTGCTTAGTAGATTGAAGAGTTCAAGGCAGAGGGTGTGTCCTGTAGTGGGTAGAGAGGAGGCGGTGTTTGGAAAAGTGCAACAGAAAAGATGTTTATAAACTGACTATATACTGCATATGCATTATGCCTGTCTAAGCAGCAGGTGGCGCTGTAATATTATAGTGTATAGTTATGTTATCAATGATATAACAGGATGTTTGTCTATCCTCTCTCTATGTACTTGGATGCTCCTTGTTCCTGTGTTTACGTTTCCCCATTCTGTAAAGGCATGCATTGATTAGCCGTATTACTGCATACAACAAACTTCCAGCATGATTTCAATGCTCTGCTAACAGGGGGATCATGTCACAGCTCAGTCACAGCTCATCACAGCATCAGACAGTTTTTTCCCACCCTTCCTCCCCTGTTTGTTTTGGTTTGGGGAGCCTCCTACTTTCTCAAGGTGCTGGGGTATTTGTAGTGGGTTTTTGGGTTTTATGTTAGCTTGCCATTCAATTTCTTGGTTCTTTTATTTTATTGTCATAGCAGCAGGCAGGGGGTCTATTGGGTATTTGAAGGCGGTGTTGGTTAAATATCGGTGGAAAACTGTGGGTTGGGCCCATCTGAGGTATGGGTTTCCCTTCCTAATGGTGGAAAATAGTGGGTTGGGACCATCTGAGGTATGGGTATCCCTTCCTTACTGTGGAAAATAGTGGGTTGGTCCCATCTGAGGTATGGGTGTCCCTTCCTAACTATGGAAAACTGTGGGTCGGGCCCATCTGAGGTATGGGTGTCCCTTCCTAGCACTACATTGGTAACATCAGGGCAATCATTAGGTTGTATCTGGTAGTACATAAGTGTTTAATTGTCCCTGAGACAGTGTAGTTGCGGCTGGGGGCCTTTGATTGGGTGGCAGATACAAGCGGTTAATCGTGTGTGAGGCCTTCAAAGACCTTAGACCAGGCATAAGCTGAGGTTGGTTTATTTGTTATGTATTGACTGTATTATATGCATTAAACTTGTTTTCTTGTGAATGCTGTATTTAATGGTTTGTAATAAAAAGCTGCTATGACCATCCAACTCCAAATAAAATGTGTTGTCAGGTCATTTTGAAACGAGGGATTGGTCAAGTGTTTAATGTTTTATGGATAATAGGAGCCTCTACACTTTGCAGGTCCCTCAGTCATGGCTTCTCCAGGAGCAACTTGTAAAGGTCTTTGATTTGAGGCAGATGATCATTTTCACATCCAGCCTAAAATAAACAGGACTAGAGGAATGCAAAAGGTCATTATCATTTGACCAGTAAGAGTCCTGAGGATAGTCACTGCCCCCACACCTGGCCAGCATGGTTCCTGTACAGTGATGGATTGGATAAACATTCTGTGTGGTCCTCTGCTTAAAAGAAACTCTGGGACCGCTCTCAACTGAGCAATGACTGTGATTACCAACACCCATTTGAGGGTGGGTCAAGGATTGACAAGAAGCCTTGGTGTGTGTGAACAAGTCACTGAAAATGTGTGTGTGACAGTCTGCACACCTGCTTCCTTCTCCTGTCCATCTCCCTCCTCATTGGTTTACCCCATTTCCTTATTTGTACCTATAATGTACTTATATTCCAATTTTGTAAATAAACCGCAAACCCTTATTTTAAGAGTTAGTAGTCCTTGAATGAAATTAAGACCACCCCCCCCCCCCAAACAGAGAGCACATACATTACGCCAGTTGACCCTGTTTTACAGTCCAACAACGAACATATTAGCCTACGGACTAAAGTCATCATTTGATAATGAGCAAACATGATAAAATTGGATGCATATATATCACTTAGGAGATCTAATATGAACAGTTTGCCTGCTAAACATTATAGCATAGGCATATTTTGTATCAATTTGATTGTTTTCCTATACATTTTGGTAAAAACTTTTTATGAATGTAATTATATCATAGCAAGGATTATGGCTTGTCTGTAGAATTTGGCCCATGGTAGTTACATTTCTGGTTAAAAATATGTAGCACCCTCCAGCTAGTGTGCTAGATGTGCACAGTTTAGTTAGAGGAGGCAAATTGGCTTGGCTGAGAGTCAGCCCTGGGTTGAATCTGGGTCAGGGATTAGTGACTCAGGGAGGCTGGCTGACTCATTCAAACAGCTCTTCTGGTGCCTTCCCCTGTTTTCTGGTACCTTGGAGAAGCTTTCCGACGTAGTAGGGAAGGCTAGGATTGGTTATTTGAAATATTTATGAGGGTCACAGTCAATCCCCAGCAACTGGGCTGGCATGGGGGCAGGCCACTTCATAAATAGGAATGAGTCATGCCAGCAGGGGCAGTCGGGTGGAAGATGGAGATGGAGTGCTTGAGGGAGCCCCCTAGTCTGAAGGGGGGTGACTTCGGGCCTGGGGCTCGGGTGCTGGAAGATTTCTCCTAAAGTACATTGAGGAAACCCTTCCTGGAGGAACATGAGCAAGTGAAAGGACAGCAGGAGCAGGTCAGCTTGTCCGGGAGATCCCCTGAGAGTCAGCCGGGTGGGCTGGTGAATGTCAGTCTGGACAGCAGGAGCAGGTCAGCTTGTCCGGGAGATCTCCTGAGAGTCAGCCGGGTGGGCTGGTGAATATCAGTCTGGAGGACTGTAGAGAGAGTGTCAGTCTGGAGGACTGTGGGGAGAAGTTAGCCTGGAGGGCTAATGAAAGGGGCAGCTGCAGATAGGTAGGTTGGCAGTGCCTGAAGAGGTGGTCCTGGGATCAGTGACCACAGAGAGGAAAGTGTGAACTGTGTCACCCATTCTATCTTCAAGTATAGGGGCTGGAGGCATAGGAGTCCCTGCCTGTAATGGGCCTTTGCTACCAAATTGCAAAAAAGTGACACAGCTGGGTTCTGCAAGCAAAAGTGTGCTGGAGGAAGAAGAGGATCTGTATATAGGATTGTATATAGGAGAAGTTGTCCCTGAAATTTGTTAGAAGTCAAGTGGGCATCCCATAATTTCCAATCCTTATCCAAGTTTATATCCCTCAATAAAACAAAGAAAAAACAAAGTCACGGACTATTCTCTGACTCCGAGTGCCTGTGGAAATTCAATGTGCAGAGTGGGGGATCCCAGTTTCCGTACAGCTCCTTAGGAGGTGCACTACAAATAAAACCAGACTCAAAATGTGTATTGTTTTAACTGCTCTGCCAGACTATTTATGACAGCCATTTATGATGTGACTCCATAAAGAGGCTTTCCAGAATCTGTACTAAGTATTGTTATTACTGCTAGACATTTTACAACCCCTTGCTCCATAGTAAACATTATATGCTTTCCAGGTAACTTGGGCTGGTTTCTGTCAATGATGCTGTAAACTGAATTTATTTTCAAGGGAGTGTCAGTTGGGTCTGTGTTTTTTTTTTTTTTTTAATTGTCACTTTCTCCATTACAGCTTATTATCATTGCAGACTTGCAATTTCTGGAGAAAATAATGTGGCACTGTGTGCAACATGACTTCCCCATTCTCCTCACTTGGGGTTCATCAAACCTCATTATCATCACACCCAGACCAGTCATATACACTGAGAAAAATTATAAACGCAACACTTTTGGGTTTGCCCCTATTTATCATGAGCTGAACTCAAAGATCTATAACTTTTTCTATGTACACAAAAAGCCTATTTCTCTCAAATATTGTTCACAAATCTGTCTAAGTCTGTGTTTTATTGTTATCTCAGGGAAATGTAAATATCCCCTATGGTAGCAATAGGTAGTGACAGGTACGTTTTTTTTGAAAAAATTGGGGTCTATTAGACCCTAGATCTCTCCTCTGCCCTCAAAGCATCTGACCACATCAAGATCGGTGTGATAAAATGCTTTCCCAATGGCGCTGTTTACATCCGGCGAAATCTAAGTCATAAAATGCTCGTAGCTTCAGGTTTCTTAGGCCATAGAGATGATTGGAGCCATTCTGGTCTCTGATCAGTGCTATGGTCAGCTGGCCGAATCAACGGCTGCATTCTCAGGTTCCCTGTTGGGACAGGAGAGCCAGAGAAAAACATGGAAGAAGGTGGGAGGGGGGCATTCCCTCTCACTGCTTGTAAAAGCAGTCTAGAGGCTAATTAGCTGCTAGGATTGCTTTTACATGAAATCCGACCGCTGGCTGAAAAGAATGATACCAAGATGATACCTAAACCTGCAGGCATCATTCTGGTATAAACACTTAAAGTCCAGCCACATACCAGTACCTTGCTGGTCCTTGTTGGGCATATATTGTAATCTTTTTTTTTCATGCAGCCTGTGGGCTGAACGAAAAAAAGAGATTGATCGGTGGGTATGCCCACCATTAGAATACCTGCCTTCATCCCCCCACTTCTAATGATGGGCATATATGCACCATTGATATATGCCGAAGCATGGGGGCATCCTCCCGCAAAAGGTAGGAGCAAATCGCTCCTCCGCCCACTGCTGCCCCCATGCTTAGGCATATATGCTGAAGTATGTAACTGTGGTGGTGAAATTACCTCCGACAGCGCTGGAGTCGCGGCTTTATGTATCGTGGGAGTAAACGCTGTTGCTGTCAAGATAAATAAATCCACGCTGCAACTGAATGGCGTACCTGCTAAGCAAATGATGGTTAACAATAAAACAAAGTAATTTTACAGTATAACAGTAAGACTTACCATACCTGCAAAGCAAATACAAAAAAAATAGTAAAAAATAAAACATTTAACGCAACCTGTGCCTAAAATATATATATGCCGAAGCATGGGGGCATCCTCCCGCAAAAGTTAGCAACAAATGCTAAGCAATGCTAGCATAAACCTGCTAAGCAAATGATGGTTAACAATAAAACAAAATAACATTACAGTATAACAGAAATGCCCCGTACACACGGTCGGACATTGATCGGACATTCCGACAACAAAATCCTAGGATTTTTTATGACAGATGTTGGCTCAAACTTGTCTTGCATACACACGATCACACAAAGTTGTCGGAAAATCCGATCATTCTGAACGCGGTGACGTAAAACACGTACGTCTGGACTATAAATGGGGCAGTAGCCAATTGTAAAGAACATAGCACATATCATGAGGGACTCCATTTTAATTCTAAGACACCATCTTATGTTTTACAGGAAAATTGAGAAAACTCAAATATGAGTTTCAACTGAAACCCACATCATCTTTAAGCTGTTATCTATAGAAAGCCTTCTCAAGGTTACATATATATTTAAATATAGCTAGAATGTGGAGTTTGTCCTAGCTTATGTTTGTTCTTGATAAGATAAATACTTCCCTCAACATCTGTTTAAGAATACATACATATTCTTATAGTGAAAGTGATGCAAGATTTTGTCTTATAACACCAGCTAGTAGGTAAATATTAACTGAACCTATTTTCATTTCAGTGACATGTATAAGTTTAGTAAAACTCCTCCCATCCCCATAACTGCATAAATACTGTACCTCTGAGCATTGCTAATTAGATATCTTTAAGTGGCTAAGCAAACCTGTGTCCTGTGTCACTTTATTGATATCTCCAGGCCTGGGGGTCTACGGAGGTCTTCCTGCATTACCTGAACCTACCTGGGTGGTCTTAGAAGCTGAAATTCCCTACAGTATCTGGGGGCTCGCCGGGAAAAAAAGCAAAAAAAAAAAAAATCATCTGAAGGTAAGTCTTTATTTTGTCTTTATTGACGAAATATTTCTTGCCTCAGCTCTGATTAAAGCTTTTTAGACCCGTAAATTAGTAGGGGATAAGAACCACGCCAGAGGTTAATATTGGAGGGTTTTTGGGAAACCCACAAAGATAAGCAGTACTGCATACACATATATAGAGACATTCCTTTTGGGAAGGGATATGAAGTGGTTAATGAGGAAATAGACTCCGGTGACCCCAAAATCTTTTGCTTTTTCTTATCTATCGCATTAGAAGTTATAAGATAATCTGTTGTGTGTGTGTGGATCAGAAGACTGGGTGGAAAAACAGTCGGCTCCCACTGTCAATATGGGTCAGAAACAAGGTAAAGAAGATCCTCCCCCTCTTCCCAATCCAGGAGAAACCTGTAAGGATTTTGTAGCCAGAATTTGTGGTACTAATTATGAATTCATAGTCCCATGGGTTTCAAATTTAGCGGGATGGACCGAAGCCATACACAGTGTAGACCCCTTTCCCCGGGATGGCGCTAATGACGAATTTCACATAGATATGATAAAAGGATTGTGTTTAGGAGATAAGAGGGCTTTCCCTTGGTACCCCGGGGATCCTCAATGGGATATGGATTATATGGAAAAGGGAGGAGAGAACCGGTTAAAATATGCCCCATATTGGTTTCAGAGGGATAATAAGAAACAGAAAAAGCCCACCAAATGTTTAAGTAAGGAAGATTATGACCAGAAACATAGAGAAGAAGCCGATAAAAAGAGATTTGTCCCTGACCCAATAGCCCCACCCTTGCCAATAGTCAGTCATCCTCCACCCGCATATGTACATGTCTATCCGAGTTTAAGAAAGGAAGATATTGATCTTCTGGCTGGACATTATGCAACCAGACAATGGCAGGTCCCCCTCGCTCCACAACCACAACAACAGATGCCTCCCGCTCCACAACAAGATAGACAGCACCCACAGAGGGCCCGAGTCGAGGTAGGTGAACCAGAAGAAGATCAGGGAGCTATAGGAGGGGTAGTTTCAACACCTGGCCAAGAGCAGGAGGAAGAAGACGTTAAAGGGGATAGACTACTTAGTCCCCCTAAAACAAAGAGTGGAACTGTATATAGTAACACTAACCTTCAAGCACCTTTCATGACCATTGGAAATGAATTATTAAAAAAGGTAATAGACATTGAGGACATTGACAGGATAGTAAAACATTGCCCCAAACCCACCGCTTCTGCAGGAGGCACTTTAACTTACTTAAAAAAGGCCTGTAAGGGTAGAAATTACACACAGGAAGACATGCGTCTTATCATTGATGGTATCATAGGACACACCAGTTCCTGGAGCTGGGCAAATGTTCCAAGTATAAACACTATTGACACTGGAAACGCGGGAGCATATGGGCTAAACACAGTACCAGGTAGGAACACCATGTGGACAGAATTAGAGACTGAAATGATGAGAGTATTTAAAAATAAAAGTTCCCTCCCTACTGCCATAGCATGCAAACAAAAGTCAGGAGAAACTGTAGTTGAGTTCTGGAAAAGGTTTCATGAAAATTGGACAACAGAAGCTGGATTAGCTACAACTACTGATGTGGGAGCTTTGTTTATTCAAACTTTTATGAATAATCTAAAACCCCAGTTCGCCTTTTTGGTGAAACAGATGATATCTGAATGGACCACACAGACGATTGACCAATTTCAGGAAACTTTAATACAGAAAGAAGCAGCAGGGTGTTTCGATGTAATAAAGGAGAAAGCAGTGAGTAGCCTTTATCAGGGTGGAGTGCGAACTCAGCCTCCCCAAGATAATGGTGGACAATGGGGCAGTGGAAACAGAGGCAGAGGAAGAGGAAGAACAAAAGAGAGAGGGCATGGTTTTTCCAGACCACCCCAGCAGTCCCGCACATGTTGTTTTAACTGTGGACAACAGGGTCACTGGAGAAATCAATGTCCTTATGAATGGAATAACCCAAATACTCAAGATCAAGACCAAATGCATACACAGGGACCCCAATCTAGCCAACCGAATCAAGTTGCCCCAAAGCAACAGGGTCCCCGATTCCCTATACAGTGGAATCAACAGCAACTGAAATGAAGCTGCCCGGAAGGTAGTATCCCAGCATTTCCTTTGATCTCACACTCTTACAATGAACAACCAATTGTGACCCTATATGTCAAAAATAGGCCTGTTCCGTTTTTAACCGATTCAGGGGCAACTCGGAGCACCCTCAGTGAGGACTACTACAGAGGTGAGACTAAAATTGCTGAACCTTCTATGGGAATTAATGGGATACTTACCAAAACATACAAAACACCACCTTTACCAGTAAGTGATGTTGAAAGGGGAGGTGCAACAGTCTTGCATCATTGTTTCAGGATTATACCAAATTGTCCTGTGAATCTCTTGGGTAGAGATTTGATGGGAAAATTGTGTATAACACTGAAAATGACTACTGAAGGAGGGGTCTTCGTACACTCCAAGGTAATACCAATATATTACACTGAGGATAGTGATCTCCCTCCACCAGATGATCCAGTATGGTCAAAAAGCTCCTTGGATGTAGGTCTTATTTCTTGTACCCCATACAAGGCAGCTTTAAAATCATGGGCACAGCCGGTTTATCACAAACAATACCCCATTTCAAATGAAAAAGAGGAAGGAGTGGCCCCAATGGTGGAAAGGTTCCTGCAGCAAGGAATTCTTAAAGAGACACTGTCACCCTACAACACCCCCATTAACCCAGTAATGAAGCCGGACGGCTCTTACAGGTTTGTACAAGACCTCAGAGCTATAAACAACCTAGTGATACCCATCGCTCCCATAGTGCCTGACGTGCCATCACTCCTAACCTCCATACCATCCGATGCAGAGTATTTTTCGGTCATTGACCTTTGTAATGCATTTTTTTCAGTTTCTGTTGACGAAGAGACACAGCCTATCTTTGCATTCAATTTCAGAAACTGACAGATGACGTGGTGTAGATTACCTCAGGGCTATGTAGACTCCCCTGTAGTATACACAGTGGCCCTCCAGGCAACCCTGCGGTCTTGGACTCCCCGCCATGGTTCCGTCCTACTTCAATATGTTGATGATTTGTTGTTGTGTAGTCCAAGCCAGAAAGCATGTAAAAATGATGGTTTAGATCTGTTACATTGGTTAGCAGACAATGGTCACAAGGTTTCTAAGAAAAAGCTACAATGGTGTCAGGAAACTGTTGAATACCTTGGTTTTGTACTCTCCAAAGGAGAAAGGAAAATCAGTCACAAGAGAGTTGCGGCTCTCGTGGGTTTGCCCTGCTCACTTACTAAGAAGGACATGCTATCCTTTCTTGGAATGATTGGTTACTGCCGCCAATGGATACCTGATTGTTCCTACTATGATAATCTCCTGAGGCAAGCCACAGGTACTGACATGCCAGATTGTGTGAAATGGAATGATGAAATGTACAATGCTTTTGTGTATCTTAAAACTGCAATGGTGACAGCTCCTGGACTTGGACTACCTGAATATGGTAAAATGTTTCACTTGTTTGCAAGGGACAACTGTAAAACGATGGCGGGGGTCCTGGCTCAGGAGCATGGGGGGAAACTCCGCCCTATTGCATTTTTTTCAAAAGTTGTGCTGATGCCAGTACAGGGCATGCCGGCGTGTCTCAGAGCTCTGGCATCCTGTGCGATGGTGGTGGAAATGGCTACATCATTCACTCTAGGACATGCCACCACACTACACACCACTCACAATGTATCCATTCTACTAAAGAATATCCATACCCAGCACATGTCAGCCCAGAGGCTGAGCGGTTATGAAGTAATTTTACTTTCTAACCCAAAACTTGAGATAAAATATGCCTCTCCCACTTCTGGCCCAGCTCCAATCCTGAATGCCTTGCTAGGCTTGAAAGGTGAAGAAGATGAGGTAGTGCCTCAACATGAATGCATGGACCTCATCCATCAAGACACATCCCCGAGACCAGACATGTCTTCAACTGCTCTCCCTGGAGCACAGAATGTCTTTGTGGATGGGTCTTGTTCAAGACCAAATGATAACACATACCATGCAGGGTATGCTGTTGTTCAGCTGCCTGATAAAATACTGGAAGCAAACCCTGTCCCATTCCAATCAGCACAAGCTGCAGAACTTATAGCCCTTACTCGAGCTTGTCAGCTTTTTGAAGGGCAGGATGTAAACATTTACACAGACTCCAAATACGCTTACGGTGTTGCGCATGATTTTGGAGTCATATGGAAAAGGCGGGGCTACATAGCAGCAGACGGTAAATCCATCTCACATTCCACGCTTGTCACAAGTCTGTTAGAAGCTATACAATTACCAAGGTCCATAGCTATACTACACTGTAGGGCACATACAGGGCAACAGGATGACATAGCCAAAGGCAACGCCTTAGCTGACAAAGCAGCAAGAGAAGCAGCATCCACACAGCCTGCAAACATACAAATGCCATTACTCTCACCAGAAATTCCTCTTTTGGATCAAACATTGCGTGACCTCCAAGCATATGCCACAGACCAAGACATCCAGCAATGGAACTCAATAGGTGTGCAGACAAACCCAGAAACTGACCTTGTCTGCCAAGAGGGGAGACCATGTATCCCTGTAGCCAGTGCACCCATTTTTATTTCACAATACCATGGGATAGGTCACAGAGGGTGGAAAGTCACATGTGAACTTTTGGATAAGGATTTTTACATTCCAGGTCTTCCCTCTCTCGTTAAGGCATATGTTTCCAGATGCATCACATGCATTCGGAATAACCCTAGCAACCCTCACAAAGCAAAACACGAACATCTGATATATCCATCTACACCATTCACTCATCTGCAGATAGATTTTACACACATGCCCAAACTAGGTAAAAGACAGGAATATTTGCTAATAATAGTGGACATGTTCTCAAGATGGATAGAATTGTTTGTAACTACAAAGGAAGATGCACAAACAGTAGTGAGGATTCTGATACAAGAAATTATCCCAAGGTGGGGTTGCCCACTACAGATCAACTCTGACAATGGTCCTGCATTTGTGGCCAAAGTTTGTCAAGACCTGGTAAAAACACTGAAAATAGAATGGAAGTTTCATATTCCTTACCACCCCCAGAGTTCAGGTATAGTGGAAAGGATGAACAGAACCATTAAAGATAAGATCAGGAAGGCCACTGGAGGTACGTATGCAAATTGGAAGAAGGTCCTACCAGCTGTACTAGCCGAGGTAAGAATGACACCCTCTAAAAAGACAGGATACTCTCCTTTTGAAGTCTTAATGGGTAGGCCATTCCCCACCCCATGGGCCAGACAGCCACTTATGTTAGAAAGAGGGGACCTAGATCTTATTCAGGAAGAATATGTAAAAAAACTTATTGAAACTTTGGATAAAGTTGAAAGGAATGTTGCTCGTACCTCTCCTTCTTCTTCACAGGAACCTACACACCCTTTCCAGGTGGGTGACACCGTGGTGGTCCAGAGATTAAACCGCACCAAGAAACAGGAGTATCCCTTCGGACCCCCAACCACAGTGATCGCAGTCACCCGCACAGCTATTTTGGTAGAAGGACAACAGGCCTGGATTCATGCAAGTCGCGTAAAGAAGGTCAACCAGGACCCTAAGAAGCAAGGCAAAGATAAAGCACAGAGAGGTGAAGCAAATGATATAAATCCTCGAACACTGAGTGAAGCAGGTGGTCAAGACTCTGAACAAGATGACGTCCCTTATTTCACCACGGACTTCTGGGAAGGCCTTGTGCCTCCTTTGCTGGGCTGCCCTGATTGTGTTCCTGCCAACTTGGCTGATAACTAACTGTATTTATCATTCTGAAGATTTGGGACTCATAAAGGGTATTTGTGGGGCCTCTAACACTCTACAACAGAATAATACACATGACAGACACAAGAGAAATGAAAACTCAGAAAGTTTTACAGATAAAATGTTATTGTTGAAGTATAAATATAGCTACGCCCAGAAATCTGGATTTGAAAAATGTTGGATATGTAGTAAACTCCATCCTAGCACTGCTAGAATCCCCTTAATGGCAGTACCTCTAAACTTCACCCCACTCCTTAATGGCACACCTCCTGTCATCCTCACAGAAGTCATAAGAACACTTTCAAATAATACCCTTACTTTCCAAATTACTGGTAGAAGTCATTCCCCAGACTGGTGTTTTAGGTTGGGAAACTCCACAAACGGAGCTGAAGTTTGCCAACAAGCTAATATTAACTTTTCAATGACTTCAATTGAAAGCCCTTTCTTTCATACTTCAGAACCTGCCCTAAACACCACTCTAATAAACTTTCTTAACTCCAGTTCCACTTCCACAGTAGGACAATTATTGTCGAGTTTAACTTTTTCCAGTTTTTCTGACGAAATGATGACAATATTCAACAAACGATCCTTAGCTCTAGGAAACAGTATTTATATTTGTTGTGGAAAAATCTGTCACCCTTGGATCCCCACTGAACCCCAAGGATGGTGTTATCTTGCATCCCTAGTCCCCATCATGGGCGTAGTAGGAGATAGCAAGGGAAGACACCTCCTTGAAGCTAGCATGCATCCTAGGTACCCCCTCAAACACCGCAATAAAAGGGAGTTATTTCTTACAAAAGATATGGCATGGGCTTGGTTCCCCTCATGGACTGGGTGGGGAATAGACTTAATGAAAAGGTTGAATAATTACACTGGAATCATTGATGAAATAATGGAAAAGAATTCTGATGATATTACTAAATTAAATATAGAAACTAGGGCAATTAGAAAACAATTAGAACTACACGAGTTAGCCATAGAAAGCATGAGTGCTGCTTTAACTGGGTTATGTGAAAACACAGAAGATTATGAGTGTTGTACCTGGTTTCATAACACAAGTATTGAGGTACCAGATTATTATGATATAATTGCACAACACCGGAAAGAAGTAAGCAAATTACAAGATGAAGCTAGAAACATTGCTAAGACATGGGATCCTTTTGCAAACCTAAGTTCTGGGATAGGAATTTTGGCATGGATAAAAAGTGCTGCCATAACTATAATTATGATTATTCTTTTTGTTTTGTTCCTATATGCCTGTTATAAGCTTATAATGTGCATAATTGTTAAGGCATCCCAAACCCCTGATCCTGCTGCTGCAAATAGAATTTATCTTAGTATGTATTATGATAGAAGAAAAATTACATAACTGTGAAAGATAGTGAGCCATATAATAATGTCTCAAAGAGGGGATTGTAAAGAACATAGCACATATCATGAGGGACTCCATTTTAATTCTAAGACACCATCTTATGTTTTACAGGAAAATTGAGAAAACTCAAATATGAGTTTCAACTGAAACCCACATCATCTTTAAGCTGTTATCTATAGAAAGCCTTCTCAGGGTTACATATATATTTAAATATAGCTAGAATGTGGAGTTTGTCCTAGCTTATGTTTGTTCTTGATAACATAAATACTTCCCTCAACATCTGTTTAAGAATACATACATACTCTTATAGTGAAAGTGATGCAAGATTTTGTCTTATAACACCAGCTAGTAGGTAAATATTAACTGAACCTATTTTCATTTCAGTGACATGTATAAGTTTAGTAAAACTCCTCCCATCCCCATAACTGCATAAATACTGTACCTCTGAGCATTGCTAATTAGATATCTTTAAGTGGCTAAGCAAACCTGTGTCCTGTGTCACTTTATTGATATCTCCAGGTCTGGGGGTCTACGGAGGTCTTCCTGCATTACCTGAACCTACCTGGGTGGTCTTAGAAGCTGAAATTCCCTACAGCCAATAGCTTTCATCTCTTTATTTATTCTGAGCATGCGTGGCACTTTGTGCGTCGGATTTTCCGACAACGGATTTTGTCGGAAAATTTTAAAGCAAGCTCTCAAACTTTGTATGTCGGAAAATCCAATGGAAAATGTGTGATGGAGCCCACACATGGTCGGAATTTCTGACAACAAGGTCCTATCACACATTTTCCGTCGGAAAATCCGACCGTGTGTATGGGGCATAAGACTTACCATACCTGCAAAGCAAATACAAAAAAAAATAGTAAAAAAATAAAACATTTAATGCAACCTGTGCCTAAAATATATATATGCCGAAGCATGGGGGCATCCTCCCGCAAAAGGTAGGAGCAAATCGCTCCTCCGCCCACTGCTGCCCCCACGCTTCGGCATATATGCTGAAGTATGTAACTATGGTGGTGAAATCACCTCCGACAGCGCTGGAGTCACGGCTTTATGTATCGTGGGAGCAAAAGCTGTTGCTGTCAAGATAAATAAATCCACGCTGCAGTAATTTGGACCGTCGTGTCTGCATGAAGGGAGGTAAGAACGAAAACATTCTTACTGTCCCTCCATTTCATAGTGAGCAAATTATTACACCGCAAGCAGGCCCTCTCCCCCAGCCTAAGACGGGAATCTACAAGCCACTGGGGAAAGCCCCGTCGATTAGATCGCAAGGTGCCACATGCTCCAATTTTATGATCAAAAAGGTGACTAAAAAGTGGCACGCTCGTGTAATAATTGTCACATATAAATGGTACCCCTTTCCGAATAAGGGTGACACCAAGTCCCAAACAATCTTGCCAGTGCTTCCTATGTAGTCAGGGCAGTTTGTCGGCTCTACGTGACTATCTTTGCCCTCGTAAACCATAAAACTACATGTATAGCCTGTGGCCCTGTCACAGAGCTTATACATCTTGACCCCGTATCTGGCACGCTTGCTGGGAAGGTACTGTTTGAATGACAAGCGGCCAGAAAACTTAATCAGGGACTCATCAACGCAGACAACTTGATGGGGAGGAAACAAGTCTGCAAAACGTTGGTTGAAGTGATTTACGAGGGGCCGAATTTTGTAGAGCCGATTGTATTCAGGGTCTCCACGAGGACGACAGAGTTCATTGTTGTTGAAGTGCATGAACCGCAAGATCTGCTCGTATCGTGCCCTGGTCATGGAGGCAGAGAACAAGGGCATATGGCGAATTGGGTCAGTGGACCAATATGACCGCAACTCACTCTTTTTAGTTATGCCCATGTTGAGGGAAAGGCCCAGAAAGATCTTAAATTCGGAGACCGTAATTGGTCTCCAATCTCTGGCAAGGGAGGACTGGGGAATAGTGGTGATGTGTTGACCAGCGTATAAATTGCTTTGGTTCACAATAGATCTATAGAGATCTTCGGTGAAAAACAGCGAATAAAAATCCAGTGGCGTAAAATCAACTGTTTCCACCTGAATTCTGGGTTGGCCAGTGAATGGGGGAAGTACGGGTGCTGCAGAAGTGGTGGGCTCCCAATTCGGATTGGCGAATGCAGCAGGAAGGGCACTATGGGCACGACGGGCCTGTGTTCATCTTCTTGGTGGCAGCTGGACACTACTTGTGCTTGCCACCTCGCCAGCTTGAACTGCACTTATGGGACTCGCCACGTCACCACGTGATACTGCAGTGTTGGATGTACGACCAGGGTGTACTAGGCCGCTGGTGCTTGCCAGTTCACCAGAAGGAATAGCGGCGCTAGTACTGCTCTGCTCCATACGAGAGCCCTGCGATTCTTGCACTTCAAGGACAGAAGAAGAAGTTTGGGGTCTGGTACGCCTGACCTTGGCAGGGACCACAACTCCGTCGTCAGAGCTATCTGTCATGGAGCCGCTGTCCTCTACAGGATCGTATTCTGAGCCTGAATCTGACAGATGAGTGACTTCCTCTTCACTATCTGTCATGCTCAGAAACGTGTAGGCCTCTTCACTAGTGTACCTTCGATTTGCCATTTTGGGCTCTAAATTTAGGGGTACATTAGTGAGACTCATAGGCAGAAAAGCTCCTGACTGTCAGCGACTGTATCAAAACGCTACCAAAAAACTGTTAGCGATCGCAGGGATCAGGCCTGACTCTGCGAACGCTGCAGTTATGTGTGCTTAGTGTTTTGTAAGTGTCAGTGATCGATCGATACTGCACTTGGGTGGGCTGGGCTGGGCCAAGGGGCAAAACGCAGGTGCTAGCAGGTATCTGGGCTGATCCCGCTAACACTGTGTTTATGGGAACCCTAAACTGCTGGGGATGCTAGTATAGATCTAATCAGATCAGATATTGATCCGTTCAGATACTATAGCACTAAGGGAGGTGTATGCTGCGTGCGTGGGTGTTAGCGATACTGGCACTAACCTGACACTGCCTGGGCCGACGCAGACCTTATCTGACCATAAAAACGTAACTTATATCACCACCGCTCGATTAGGGGGTTAAACCTTTATAAGGTAATAAACGGCGGGTGCCCTGAAACTATAATAAACTATAATAAACAAACTAACTAACCAGCGTCACCTGTAACACTTATACGGTGATCACTGGTGATGAGAAGGTCTTAAGGCCTGGCTAGTGGCTCAGGACTTAAAATTTTGAGGCCTGCATTGTACATTCACATCGGTCCCTGCCCTCAAGGAGCTTACAAGTAGGCACTTGGTAACCACTTTTAATGTACAGAGAGGAAGAGGTGGAGCTCTAAGAGGAAAAGGTGGGGCCTAAAAAGGAAAAGGTGTGGTTTACAGATGACTGGGTGAGTCTTAAACAGAAAGGGGTGTGGCCTTGACAGGAAGGGATGGTTCGTATTTAAATTAGGAGGTGCTTGAATTTAGTCAGGCCTAGGGCAGCGCAAAACCTAAATACACCACTGGGTTACTGACAAACGTATCAGAGTTTGGCTTTATGGCTTTAAATCTTCTGGGGACCCCTGAAGTTCACAGGCACAAACTACTGTAGGAAAATCTGGAAAAACACCATTGTGGGAAGAACAGAGGCACAAACTACAGCAGGGAAATCTCACATGTAGAAAAAAGCGGAGACAGAAACAAATGTGGGAAATCTCACTTTTATAGAAGAAGAGGCACAATCTACAGAGGGGAAATCTCTCCGGTGTGAGAAGAGAAGGACACAATCTACAGCGGGAAATCTCTCCAGTGTGAGAGAAGGACACAATCTACAGAGGGGAAATCTTACTATTGTGGAAGGGACAGAAACATAAACTACTGCAAGAATATCTCCTTATTGTGGGAGGGGCAGAGACATACTACTTTGGGTAAACCTACAGAACTTTGACTGGGAATCCTTTTCCAAAATGTATCAGGCCAGAGGAGCAGTAAAAGCTTATAGATAGCCATCCATTTGATGTCTCTGTGGGCTCTTTCCTGCAGAAGTAAAGCTGCCTTTCTTATATCATGTCTAAAGGGAGTGTGCTCTTGCCTCGTTCACATTTATAGAGAAATCATATAAATCCTCTGAAAACGCCTAGCTGTGTGTGCATGTGATGTGCAGATTACACGGCACGTGCTGTATCCACGTCCAGTGGGGCCTGCAATCCTATAGAGCAGCTTTTACTGGGGAGAGCTTGCCGCAGCTGCATTAATGACTTATTATTTTCCAAAGCTGATGGAAAATATTGTATGTGTCGCACTGTCTACGGGGAACTAACTTATCCTATGGATTAGAAGCCGAGATGTTGCATTAAAGGCAGCACTTACTGTGCAAAATGAAAACATAATTCAATTTCCAACACACAGTTTTTAAACCAGTATTGGTCTTGGGTTTCAGCAATATTCATGCATATTCTGTTCAAAATGGGTGATGCAATGCAGCAAATGTATTCCTTTCTCTCTAGAGGTGTTTGTAACACTCATCAGCCACTACCTACCCTGGAGCAGTGCTAGAGAGATCCTGGACAACAGTTGCCAATGCACTTGAAAATGACAGTTTAATTTTTTCATTGAGACATTGCTGTAGTGCAGCAACCTGTCTATAATCTGGTGTTCCTGGAATGCACCTTCTGGTGATGGTGGAACGCCATTTTTTCTGCTTTTCACATGCAGATAGTCTAATGCTGTATATACCAGTACTGTTATGCCACGTACAGATGATCGGAATTTCCAACAAGAAATGTTCGATGTGAGCTTGTTGTCAGAAATTCCGACCGCGTGTAGGCTCCATCGGACATTTTTTGGCGGAATTTCAGACAAACAAAATTTGAGAGCTGGTTCTCAAATTTTCCGACAACAAAATCCGTTGTCGTAAATTCCGAGCGTGTAAAGACAATTCCGACACACAAAATTCCATGCATGCTCTGAATCAAGTACGATTCGGTCTGTCTGGTAAAACTAGCGTTCATAATGTTTGTTTTCGTTTTGTGTGTCAAGTTACCACAACACCATTATTATCTTGTATTTTTTAACCTCAAAGAGATTGGTTGGTGTTGGTGTCCCTTGTTAATTTGAGATTGTCTTTTTGAAATGTACCTGCCTACTCACAAACAAACTGTCCTTTTTGAACTAAAACACATAGCCAAGTATTTGTGAAAATAAAATAGGCATTTATTAGGGGTCATAACAAAATAAAGAGGAAGGCAATGCTGGATAAACTGGTGAAATTGGGCGAAGCCTTTGTACCCCAGGGCACACATCAATTATTTGACAGGCAAAATTGGTAGCCTGAGGAGTCCATTTAGTAGGGAGCACAATCTGGTCCAGGACTGCAAGAGATCAGGAACAGCAGCAGATGACATATATGTCCCGAGGCTGTGGTCTTACAACAGCCTGGTCTTTTATCAGACCAGACTGAACCCAGGCCATCACTCTCTTGTCTTTCTTCCAAGCTTCCTTCCATGCTTGCTTCCAGGCTGTGGCTCTGGTGTTGGAGTTGTGGCAGGAGGTGAAGGAGGTGGAGGAGGAGGAGGATGGTCCAACTCACACAGGTGGGTTTTGCTTGTGAGTTCGCCCCTCAACCCCTTATTTAGGGCAAGATAGATCACTTCCTCACAAAAGAGGAGTTGGTCCACCTCCATTTACTGCATTTTGCTGGCTACCATGCAGGCATAGGCCTCTTGAAGATTCTGGTGGTTCTGAGGGCCGCAGTAGCCTCCCGAATTAAAGAAAGCGCTGACTCCTGCACATTCCTCCCCTTCCTGGTCCTTTTTGTTAGAAGGCAGAGGGGAGGAACCTGGGATACGGTCAGGCTACTGGGCCTGGCCACCTCCTGGCTGCCACTTTCCCCTGCCACCTCCTGGCTGCCACTTTCCACCGCCACCTCCAGGCTGCCACTTTCCACAGTCTCCGCCTGGCTGAGGCTTTCCTGTGTATGAAAATGGGACATAGTTTTAGTTTATTGTTCATCAATCAAACAATTTTGAGAAATATGTTAAACAATGCTATACCTGACTCAAGCTGGGCTACTCCACATCTTCTTCTTGGGTGGAAGGCCCAGGTTGGACGTCGGAAGCCTCAGCTGGGGTGGAAGGAAGTGTGGAAGGAAGTGTGCAAGGAAGGGTTGAGAGTGATGACCTGATTTCAGTCTGGTCTGAAAGAAATCTGTCAGTCGTAGTACCACAGCCTGGGAACATAAACGTCATCTGCTGCTGCTCCTGATCTCATGGAATCCTGGACCTTCTTGCGCCCCTATTATATGTGCTCCTCAGGCCACCAATTTTGGGCTTCAAATAGTTGATGTTTGTCGTGGGGATCTGCGGCTTCACCAATTCCAGCAATTGATCCAGCGCTGCCTGCCTCTTTCTTTTATTAGTATAAAAGGGGTGTTTTACCTGCCACAGACAGGGCAGCTGACTGTACATATCAATGAATTGGGGGAGGAAGTCGTGATCATTGAATCGATCCATTTTATCTGCAGGACACAACACAAGACAAACCCTAATGTCAGGCTAAACTCTCCTAATTTTGTCCCAATATAGGCCTCAATCTATAAGCAGTATAGACCACTGATGCCCCAAGTTCAAATTGTACCTTCGTTACCACGATACGCACTTACTCTACTCCGTCCTCCGCTCACAGATTATACGTACGACGCTTTATATACACTGCGCATGCATGAAACTCCGCCCGCACCTGACCTTCTTTCTAGTAGTATATTCCCCGCCCCTTCTCTTTCAGTACAGTGGGAGAGCACATGTCGAAGAAAGAGCAAGTGCATGCAGAGGAGAGCAGCAACGAGGAGGATTACGAAAGCCCGGAGCCACAAACGTCCTGATCCAGGAGATTTAAGGCCTCAAATATGTCCTTTGTAGAGATGGTGGAGAAGGTGGACATCTTGAAGAGGGCTGACTATGATGGGAAGCATGGACCTTACCCAATCCCAAATGTTTTAACACAGTAGTCCCTGACAAATTAGTGAAAAAGTTAAAAGCTTTGGGCCTATGTCCATTCATGGATTATGGATTTTCTAACAAACAGGCCACAAATGGTGAGAATAGGAGATCAGACGTCTAACACTATTATTTTGAATACAGGGGTACCACAGGGATGTGTGTTAAGTCCAGCCTTGTTTACATTGTTCACGCACGACTGTACTCCCATACATGCGTCTAACACTATAGTGAAGTTTGCTGATGACACCACTTTAGTGGGACTCATACAGACAATGATGAGACAGCTTATAGGCAGGAAATTCAACATTTGGTTGAGTGGTGTAGAGAAAATGATTTAATACTCAATACGGCAAAAACTAATGAAATAATAGTGGATTATAGGAGATCAAGAAAGATCAATCATTGCCCGGTTCATATAGGTGGTGAGGAGGTGGAAAGGGTGGACACTATTAAATTTTTGTGAGTGCATATTACAAGGGAGTTGTCATGATCTCAAAATACTTTTTTTCTAGTGAAAAAAGCGCAGCAGAGACTGTTTTTCCTCCGGAGACTAAAGCAGGCTGGATTGCCCTTAAGGCTTCTGGTCAATTGCTATCATTGTACCATTGAGAGTATTCTTCTCCACTGCGCTGTAGTGTGGTATGCAAGCTGCAGGGCGGAGGATAAGAAGTGCCTGTCTCGTGTGGTGAAAACAGCACAGCGGATCATAGGAACAGATCTACCAAATTTGGACACAGCATATGCCAGCCGATTAAAAAAGTGGGCAAAAGCTATTAGTACTGATCCAAGCCACCCAGGTTATAGTGTGTTTGTCCCATTGCCATCAGGGAAAAGATATAGAACACTTAAAACGCACACTAATCGCTTAAAGCATAGTTTTTTCCCTAGGGCCGTATTGTCCATAATCCCATCAGGTACAGTGTTTTAGGAGTTTTATGTAGGATTTTAACATTCTTTTATTTATTTATTTTTAAATAACATTTTATATCTTGATATATTTAAATAGATATGTGTGCATGTGCTAGGAGTATGTATGTGTGGTTTTCTTGAGAAATGTTTTATTGCTGCTGTAAAGAGTATCCGAAAAAATTTTGTTGTATGTATACAATGACAATAAAGTATATCAATCAATCAATCAATCAATCAATGTGAGAAAGGCCAAGATCATGGCTAAAGTTGTGAAAAGTCCGCAGAAGAATTTTGGGGTACGGCGATCTAAGGATCAACTGAGGAAACAATGGTCAGACCTCAAATTGAGGGAGCAGGATCAGTACAGAAGAATCAAGAGAGTGCTGCAATAAAGTATTTTGTCGTGTGTTCATATTATTATTATTACGTTTGTGCTGCTCCATGTGCTTTTCTTTACTGTTGTACAGTTTAAAATGGCAAGTTGCAGGTTCGTGGGTACAGTAATCGTTCGTAGAAAACATCGTTTGTTCGCCCTCTAATATGATGTTTTTGGCAGAGGCAGGTTATCTACATTTGTTCATGCCTATTTGTATTAGAAGAAGTTTATTACATTGTTGTCTAGATGGGTTTGTAACTAGAATGAAATGCAAACTTGATTAAGTGTAAGTAAGGAGAGGACACTCAGCAGCTGTTTACACATCTGGACGCAGCAGCACTAGCGTGGGCAGGCCCGGATTTACTCCCTTTGCCGCCCCAAGGCCAGGTCCTTCAATGCCCCCCCCCCCACACACACACACACACACACACACACACATACACACACACCATTCTCGTCCTTTATCGATGACTGCTACAATAGATCAATTAAAAACATATCTCCCCACACGAGAACACTGAAAATAACTGGCTTTTAATTAAAGATTATAGCAGTAAGAAACTCCCTACAATTTTACAATTTTTTAGTTCTAACTTTTCTTTTGGCAAACTCATCAATAATATCTTCGTAGGACAAAGTATTTAAAAGTTCTGACTCAATAGCAAGTAAAGCTAAACTGTTCAGTCTTTCTTGACCCAAAGATGATCTTAAATAGTTCTTTACTCGTTTCAGACATGAAAAAGATCGTTCTGCTGAACAGTTAGTAACCAGAGTGCATAGATAAATACGCATTGCTATATCAATATTAGGGTAAATAACCTGCAATTTTTCTGCTTTGAATATTTTGTAGAGCTCTGAAATTGAAGCTTCACCTTTATCAATATTTTTCAAGTAAGAACAAAGATGCAGACATTCATCAGGAAGTGATGTTTCCAAATCATCAGGATAGCTGTTACATAGGTTGGAAGCCTGAGATTGTATATCACTGGTTGCTAGTGTAGTAAGCTTTTCAAGAAAATGAAACTTGTAGACTTGTTCATAAGCCTCAGATCTTCTTTGCAGCTCACTGTTTAATTTGTCAAGAATTGCAAAGAACGTGTTTACCCTGAAATGGTCTGTAGCATTTAACTGTACGTCTCCTTCTTGACTTACAACAAACGGAAATTTTTTTTTTCTAGCTCTAGCGCAAGCGGTTTTGAAATGGTCAAGGCCAGAGAGTTCTTTGGCTTCTGATTCAAACCTTTCAAACTCATTTCTATAGTATTGCATGAGGTGGAGAAGTGCCCCATAGAGCTTCACAACAGCTGAAATGTCTATATCTGCACTCTGCAATCGTTTGTTGCATTAAAAGGTTCCAAAATGCTGTTCCAAAATACTGTCATGAAGGCGGTCTCTAGACAATTCAGACTTCTTAGAAGTGCTGCAGCCTCACTTCTTGTCACTGGCCTTTGAGAGTCATCATCCTCTATTGCTTCCAGGGCTTCAATAATTTCTGTCCATGCTTTCCTCAGAGTACGACATGCATCACTGCGTGCTGACCATCTTGTGACAGGCAGATTTTTAACTGTGGACTTGGCATTTAAATGAGAAGTTAAGACTTCACACCTACTGGTAGAGCCAGAAAAAAATTATACAGCTGTTGGATGACTCCAAAGAATGATAATGCTTCTACGCAGCTTTCTGCAGCACATGTTCCTACAAGGTTCAGGGAATGTGCAGAGCATGGTATATATGTAGCTAGTGGATTTAGTTCTTTAAAACGAGCCTGAATCCAGAATATGGGCCAGCCATATTGCTAGCATTATCGTATGACTGACCTCTACAATTCTGAAGGTCAAGTTGGTGAAATTCTAGTGTATCACCTACAGCTTTAAATAAACTTTGAGCTTCTTGGCCAATATGTGGTATGAACTTTATAAAACGTTCCACTGGCACACCCTCGTCATTCACATATCATATAATGAAGGCTAGCTGATCCACGTGAGAAACATCTGGGGTTGAATCCACGCTTATCGAGTAATATTTAGCATCCTTCACCTCGACAATTATTGCATCTAACAGTCTGACTGCCAATATTTCAATGAACTCATAGCAAACAGTTTTGGACAGATAGGATGTAAAGCCTTCACAACCGCAACAACACGCCTGAGGACATTTCTCCAGTACTCTCTTTCTTTGTTTTGTTGCAAAATTAGCATGTTATCCATTTTGCCACATGCAGCTTTCCTGTTTTTTTAATTTCATAAAACATGTTTTATGTTGCTCAGAGTCTTCGTGTTCTCTTAGACGAACAGAAGCATTCTTCCAATCACTAAATCCTTCTTGAGCCAGCTGATATTTAGCAGATGAACTACCAAAAAGATGACAAGGGGCACAAAAAACAGCTTTTGCTTTCTCAGAGTATACCAGCCAGGTTCTCTCATACAGTTCTTCATTCTGCAGTTTGCGTTTAAACAAGAAATTGGAGAATGACCGGGTCCGATCAGAATATTTGCGAGCCGATAAGGAAAAGTCTGCATTTTTATTTTGAGTTATGCCATTTATAGCTAAATAGTCCTTCAGCTTTTCACTATTCCTATCCCAATCCACAGGATCAGAAGAATATACCAAATCAATATTGGCTTCTTCATTAGAATAAATTATTTCAGAAGTTGCAACAGGCTCAGTGGTATTGTCTTCTATATACTGCTGCCCTTCTGCCACCTGTTCAGTCTCCACAGGTACAGAACCTCCAGCAGTGCCTCTGTTAGAGAAAAAACTTTGTATTTTTGGCATGTACTTGAGCTCTTCTTTTATACATTCAGCTTTTTCCTTTGCATTTTGGCAGTAGCCATGACCACTCAATTTTTGTCTTTTCTCTGACATATTAGAGTTTTTTCTAAATCAAGAAAATAGTCTTTTGTTAATGACACCTAATCTTTCTCTTACTGTGGCATTTAAAAATGTTCTCGCTATTTAAATAACAGCCTCTAAGTTTCTAACATACAATATACAAAAGGGGCAGATCCTTGGCCAGTGAAGGGACATGTGATCAATACAGTTGGGCTTTTTTTTTCACCTTGATGCATCCAATGCATTAAGGTGAAAAAACTAGGGAGTAGGGATACTAAATTCCAGGTTGTTGCCCCTACCATGTGTATGTATGAATGTCAGTTAGGGACTTTAGATTGTAAGCTCTTTGAGGACAGGGTCTGATGTGAATGTACAATTCAGGGCTAAAAGTCCCGAGCCAATAGCCAGGCCTTAAGAGTTACTCACCACCACTTGGCCCACCCAAACCCTGCCCTGCACCGCCTCTCCCCTAAACACACATCACACCTAAACATATCTCATGAAATTACACTATTAAATGTTTTATGCAGAATTAAGTTCCAAAAATAAATATCAACAACAACTTCAACAATATCAACATAAAGCATATAAGTACCCATCAGTGCAGCCTCATCAGTGCCCATCAGTGCAGCCTATCAGTGCCCATCAGTGCCGCCTATCAGTGCTCATTAGTTCAGCCTATCAGTGCAGCCTACCAGTGCCCATCAGTGCAGCCTACCAGTGCCGCCTATTAGTGCCGCCTATTAGTGCCCATCAGTGCTGCCTATTAGTGCAGCCTATCAGTGCAGCCCACCAGTGCCCATCAGTGCAGCCTACCAGTGCCCATCAGTGCAGCCTACCAGTGTCGCTTATCAGTGCCGTGTATCAGTGCTCATCAGTGCCGCCTATCAGTGCTCATTTGTTCAGCCTATCAGTGCAGCCTACCAGTGCCCATCAGTGCAGCCTACCAGTGCCGCCTACCAGTGCTCATCAGTGCAGCCTACCAGTGCCGCCTATTAGTGCCCATCAGTGCCGCCTATCAGTGCAGCCTATCAGTGCAGCCTATCAGTGCAGCCTACCAGTGCCCATCATTGCAGCCTACCAGTGCCCATCAGTGCAGCCTACCAGTGTCGCCTATCAGTGCCGCGTATCAGTGCTCATCAGTGCCGCCTATCAGTGCTCATTAGTTCAGCCTATCAGTGCAGCCTACCAGTGCCCATCAGTGCAGTCTACCAGTGCCGCCTATCAGTGCTCATCAGTGCAACCTACCAGTGCCGCCTATTAGTGTCCATCAGTGCCGCCTATCAGTGCAGCCTACCAGTGCCCATCAGTGCAGCCTACCAGTGCCCATCAGTGCAGCCTACCAGTGTCGCCTATCAGTGCCGCGTATCAGTGCTCATCAGTGCAGCCTACCAGTGCCGCCTATCAGTGCTCATTAATGCAGCCTATCAGTGCAGCTTACCAGTGCCCATCAGTGCAGCCTACCAGTGTCGCCTATCAGTGCTCATTAGTGCAGCCCATCAGTGCCGCCTACCAGTGCTCATCAGTGCCGCCTATCAGTGCTCATCAGTGCAGCCTACCAGTGCTGCCTATTAGTGCCCATCAGTGCCGCCTATCAGTGCTCATTAGTTCAGCCTATCAGTGCAGCCTACCAGTGCCCATCAGTGCAGCCTATCAGTGCTCATCAGTGCAGCCTACCAGTGCCGCCTATTAGTGCCCATCAGTGCCACCTATCAGTGCAGCCTATCAGTGCAGCCTACTATTGCCCATCTGTGCAGCCTACCAGTGCCCATCAGTGCAGCCTACCAGTGTCGCCTATCAGTGCCGCGTATCAGTGCCGCCTACCAGTGCCCATCAGTGCAGCCTACCAGTGCCCATCAGTGCAGCTCACCAGTGCCGCCTATCAGTGCCCATCAGTGCCGCCTATCAGTACCCATCAGTGCTGCCTATCATGAATCTATGGGACTCTACAGGAATCTATGCAAACTTATTAGACAGTCCACCACATTCAGTGAAAAATCATGTACTGCAAAGTTTGCAGTACATGAACTTTCACTGAATGTGGATAGTTTAATGGGTTTGAGCATGCATGGAGCACTTTATTGCAATATGCTCTGAAAAATTGCATTTAATCTAAGATGAGCAGTGAGCACTGCCACTTACAAAAATAAATTCAACTTACCTGATGTCCTGGCCACCACTTGCGGGGGTTCCCATCATCCTCCTCTTTTGTTTCCTCCTACAGTGACAGAGAGAGACCCCGAGACCCCGCCCCCTGGGACAAGGAGAACATGGATAGGGATGTGTCACGCAGAGGAGGGTAGGCGGAGCATTAGGCTCCACCTCTGCCTCAGTCAGTGGAATGACATACACCCGGTCTGGCCAGTCACCGCCGGGCATTTAATGGGAGCGTCATTTGCTCCCTCCCCCTGGCCAAGTCCGCCCCTACTAGCAAGTCAGTGCACGCTATTGTATCTACAGGCCGCCGCGCCGGGGGCTATGTTTGTGCAGGGAGGCAGCCGTGGGAGCCGGGACTCGTGGGGACAGATCGGGGGGGTTTTCATGCGGCGGGGGGGCGGCTTTGGCGCCGCCCCTGCTCTACTGCCACCCCGAGGCCTGGCCTCGGTGGCCTTGTCGGAAATCCGGCCCTGAGCGTGGGACACCAGAACAAACTTTTTAGGGTGTCCCACACAGGTGCTCCAGTGGATACTAGGGGTCTCTACATGTGTGAAACTTGCACAAAACAGGTAATTATTCCAGCTTTAGAAAGGCAAAAAAATCATGTTTTCAGCTTGGAACTCTGCCAAAACAGACAATTGTACGTCACTTTCAAGCAATGTTTCATATTCCTATTTCTGGCCTCAAATATCTGTGTGCTAAGTATACCTTTTTTTAATACACATAGGGGAGAAAAGACTCGGGACATCAGAGGACACCAGGGACCCCCAACTTCATAAAGAAGGGGAAGTCACCACACCACAACCTCAGGATGTGGAGGAGGGAGAGGTTTATGAAGTGGGCGAAATAGTGACCACAACAGGTGAGTGTCTGAGACCACAGCTTCAGGTAATAGATGTATGCCTGCATATTTATAATACATGGTATGTTTTTTATTTTAAACTATTTCAAAAGATTTTTATTTTGAAAGATAGCACATTTGAAATACATAAATATACTTTGTCAGATATAAGAAAAAATTTAGCAACAGATGAAATATGAGACATACATAAGTTAGCTGTAGATAGAGAGCTGACATTATCAGGAACCCCCGATCCATGACATGCCATAGGAGCACTCTGACCGTCGGATAAGCTAAAGAATAACTCAGCCTGGTTGACATAGGGTCTCTCACTTCCCGGCACTACTAATGGGAACATACTGTGCCGGAAGGAAAAGCCCCCGATCATCATCAACAGTCCGAGCTCTCCCAGAGAGCAAAGGAGTGGGACAGAGTAGGTGCGAATATTGAGGGTCTGTTTTTCGGGGGGCTCCAAAGCAAGATGTCTAAAGTGAAGTTAGGGACCGCATGTTTTTCTATCTGAACCCAATCAGGTTTCTCAAACCTAGAGTAAACTATTGACAATTGGGCTAATCTGGCAGCCTAATAATATTTGTAGAGGTGGGGCAGTCCCAGGCCTCCTTTTTTCCTATGTGTTTATAGGGCTCTTTGGGGGGATTCTAAAGCCTGCCTTGCCCGAAGTGAACTTCAGAAGTTTGCTTTGGAAAGCTTTAATATGGTCCGTCCAGATGGGGATGGGTAGAGAGCGGAAAAGATATAATAATCCTGGGAGTAGCGTCATTTTAATCGAATTCACCCTCCCCAGCCAAGATATGTTGTTTTGAGACCAGGGGCATAGGTCCGCTTCTAGCTTGCGGTACATGGGGGGATAGTTATGATTATACAGGGTTTCAGTCTTAGCTGTTAAATTAATTCCCAAATATCTAATGGAGGAGTCGCTCCATTTGAATTTGAAGGACTTTTGTAAGAGTTAAACAGTGTCGGTTTGTAGGGAAATGTTTAGTGCCTGGGATTTGGAATAGTTCACTTGTAAGCCTGATATCCTAGCAAAGGCGTCCAATGTTTGGCATAAGTTGGGAAGAGAGGTTATGGGTGAGGTTAGGAAGAGCAGAACGTCGTCCGCGAAGAGGCCACATTTGTGAGTTTGGGAGCCGCATGATACACCCTTAATGTTCGGGTTTTGGCGAATCGCTATGGCGAGCGTTTCTATTGCTATCGCGAATATGAGCGGCGAGAGTGGGCATCCTTGTCTAGTGCCCTTTTTTATTGTTATAGGCTTGGAATAGTAGACTTGGAGCCATATACAGGCTGTGGGATTGAAGTATAGTGCCTGCATCAGTCCCATGAATCGCTGGCCAAAGCCCCAACGTTCCAATATGGCAAAAATATAGGGCCATGAGACCGAGTCGAAGGCCTTTTGCAGGTCCAACAACAGGAGTATCCCTGATTGTTTAGGGCCCCCCTCCCAATTAGTTTGGAGAATGGAAACCACATCTATAGCCTGCCTTATCTGATCTGGGCCTTGTCTGCCTGGGATAAAGCCCACTTGATCCTTGTTGATATATGTGTTGATGAAGGAAGCTATATGGTTAGCAAGAATTTTGGTTAGAATCTTGACATCGCAGTTGATAAGTGATATTGGGTGATAGTTTCCTACGTCTTCCGGATTCTTGTCCGGCTTAGGTATCTCTGCGATGTACGCGGTATTAAGTTGTGGATCCAGTGGGTCCCCCTTCGTTTTTGTATTGAAGAATTTCGTTAGGTGTGGGACTAAGGTGTTGGAGAACACTTTCTAATATAGATTTGACAGACCATCAGGGCCAGGGGCAGAGCCAGTCTTTTTTTTTTTTTTTTTTTTTTTTTTTTGTTTCATCAGTCTATCAATTAAGGGTGTGGTTAATTGCTCCCAGGTGACTATTTAACTTGTTGTAGGACTCAGTTGAGCGTGCTCAGTTTGAAGCTGTGGAGCTTGGTGTAAGTGGAGCTTTTTTAAGTGGGAGTTATAAACAAGAGTTAGAGTATACAAGTCTTGCTGTCTGTTGGTGTGTGTATTGCTGCTGTCTGTTGGTGTGTGTATTGCTGCTGTCTGTTGGTGTGTGTATTGCTGCTGTCTGTTGGTGTGTGTATTGCTGCTGTCTGCTGGTGTGTGTATTGCTGCTGTCTGTTGGTGTGTGTATTGCTGCTGTCTGTTGGTGTGTGTATTGCTGCTGTCTGTTGGTGTTTGCTGGGTTGCATTTTGGGGACTTTTCCTTTTAGTTTTTATCTTGCCTTTTGCTGTCACTTTTTAAATAGCTTTTTTTTTTTTTTTTTTTGTTTCATCAGTCTATCAATTAAGGGTGTGGTTAATTGCTCCCAGGTGACTATTTAACTTGTTGTAGGACTCAGTTGAGCGTGCTCAGTTTGAAGCTGTGGAGCTTGGTGTAAGTGGAGCTTTTTTAAGTGGGAGTTATAAACAAGAGTTTAAAACAGGAGGTTATAACAGGGGTCATAGTACCTGTGTAGTGTGAGTATCTGAGTGTTGTCTGAGTAGTGTGTGTGGATCGTTAGTACTTGTGTATTGTGTACCTGTGTATTGTCTTGAGTATTAGTGCCAGGAAGCTAGTTGTTAGGTAATTTGGACAGGGTAAAATCCCCAAATCCTCACTAAATTTAATAGGTACGATGCCCGGCGGGTGTGGAGAGGCGACTCTTTGTACATCTTGCCGCATGTATGCGTTCCTTGATCATCCGATCGAGGGCGAATACTGCTGTGCAAAATGTAAGCACATTGTTTCCCTGGAAGCCCAGGTTCTGAATCTGGGGAAGCAACTGTCAGCACTGAGAAGTCCCTCCATACTAAAGGTGAGCCAGGAACGTACACGGCAGGTGCCGGCAGGGGCCAGCACAGAGGCGGGTGGAGACAAAGAGGTGCAGGCACTAGCAAAGAGTAGATGGGTGACAGTCAGGAGGGGTAGAGGGGGAAGTGCCAGGGAGGCCGATCCAGGACTGGAGCATCCCAATAAGTACGCTCCATTGAGTGACATTGGTGTAACCAGTCAGGGACCAGCACTGCTGGAGTTGAGGGACTCTCCTAGCTGCCAGGGGAAGAACTCCTCCAGTGAGAGTGGGGGGGCAGCAAAGGGAAAGGAAAGACAGATTCTGGTGGTAGGGGACTCAATTCTTAGAAGGACAGAGAGGGCAATCTGTAACCAAGACCTGAAGCGCCGAACAGTATGTTGTCTACCGGGCGCTCGGGTTCGGCACATCACGGATCTTGTGGACAGATTACTGGCAGGGGCTGGGGAAGACCCGGCTGTCATGGTGCACGTTGGCACCAATGACAAAGTCAGAGGCAGATGGAGTGTCCTAAAGAACGATTTTAGGGACTTAGGAGCTAAATTGAGGAAAAGGACCTCCAAGGTAGTGTTCTCAGGAATACTACCGGTACATCGAGCCACACCAGAGAGGCAGAGGGAGATTAGGGAAGTAAACAAGTGGCTGAAGAGCTGGTGTAGTAAGGAGGGGTTTGGGTTCCTGGAGGACTGGGCCGACTTCTCAGTCGGTAACCGGTACTATAGAAGGGACGGACTGCACCTAAATAAGGAGGGTGCAGATCTGCTGGGAATGAAGATGGCCAAAAAGTTAGAGGGGTTTTTAAACTAGGCGATGGGGGGGAGGGTCCAGAGACAGTGATAGCCAGCGCGGAAGATATTCCAGAGGGTAGTATTGGGGGCATTAGTGGTAGGTTAACCAAAGCACAAAAACACAAGGTGAGTATAGTAGCAAGTCCAAGTTGCAATCTTGAAACACCCAATACGAGGACAATATGCGACCGGTCTAAACTATGTGGCATGTTCACCAATGCCAGGAGCCTGGCGGACAAGATGGGTGAACTAGAGATACTGTTGTACAAGGAGGATTTGGATTTTGTGGGAATTTCAGAGACCTGGTTCAACAGCTCTCATGATTGGCTGGCAAACATTCAAGGGTATACCCTATACCGCAAGGATAGAGAGGGTAAAAAAGGGGGAGGGGTATGCCTATATATCAAGAATAATGTACAAGTGAATGTGAGAGATGACATCACTGAGGGGGCTAGGGAGGAGGTGGAATCTTTATGGGTAGAGCTCCAAAGGGATGAAGCTAAGGGGAAAATAATACTGGGAGTATGCTATAGGCCCCCTAACCTGAGGGAGGAAGTGGAGACGGATCTCCTATCACAAATTGGATTAGCAGCAAGGATGGGAAGTGTTATCATAATGGGGGATTTTAATTATCCAGACATAGACTGGGCGGAGGGAACCGCGCATTCATTTAAGGCTCGCCAGTTCCTTAATGTCTTGCAGGACAATTTTATGGGTCAGATGGTAGACGCACCAACTAGAAATAAAACATTACTAGATCTACTGATTACCAACAATACAGACCTGATAACAGATGTGGAAATACGGGGCAATTTAGGTAACAGCGATCACAGGTCAATTAGTTTCAGTTTAAATCACACAAATAGGAGACATGAAGGGAACACAAAGACACTGAATTTCAAAAGAGCCAACTTCCCTAAACTACAAACCTTGCTAAAAGGCATAAATTGGGATAAAATATTAGGAACAAAGAATACAGAGGAGAGATGGGTTTGCTTTAAGAGCATATTAAATAAGGGCATTAGCCAATGTATCCCATTGGGTAATAAATTTAAAAGAGCGAACAAACATCCTGGATGGCTTAACTCCAATGTAAAAATGCATATAAAAGCAAAGGAGAAGGCCTTCAAAAAATACAAGGTTGAGGGATCATCCACAGCATTCAGAATTTATAAAGAATGCAATAAGAAATGTAAGGGTGCAATTAGGATGGCTAAGATAGAACATGAAAGACACATAGCGGAGGAGAGCAAAAAAAATCCCAAGAAATTCTTTAAGTATGTAAACAGTAAAAAAGGGAGGACAGACCATATTGGCCCCATAAAGAATGAGGAAGGACATCTGGTTACAAAGGATGGGGAGATGGCAGAGGTATTGAATTTATTCTTCTCCTCAGTATTCACGAGTGAATCGGGGGGCTTCAGTAACCAAAACTGCAGTGTTTATCCTCATGACACAACACAGGAAGCACCTACATGGTTAACAGAGGACGGAATTAAAATTAGACTTGAGAAACTTAACATTAATAAATCACCGGGACCAGATGGCTTGCATCCGAGGGTACTTAGGGAACTCAGTCAGGTGATTGCCAGACCGTTGTTCCTAATTTTTACAGACAGTCTATTGACTGGAATGGTGCCAGCTGATTGGAGAAAAGCCAATGTAGCACCAATATTTAAAAAGGGCCCAAAAAACATCCCTGGGAATTACAGACCAGTTAGCCTAACATCAATAGTATGTAAACTCTTGGAGGGGATGATAAGGGACTATATACAAGATTTTAGTAATAAGAATGATATCATTAGCAGTAATCAGCATGGATTCATGAAGAATCGTTCTTGCCAAACCAATCTATTAACCTTCTATGAGGAGGTGAGTTGCCATCTAGATAAAGGAAGGCCCGTAGACGTGGTGTATCTGGATTTTGCAAAAGCATTTGACACAGTTCCCCATAAACGTTTACTGTACAAAATAAGGTGCGTTGGCATGGACCATAGGGTGAGTACATGGATTGAAAACTGGCTACAAGGGCGTGTTCAGAGGGTGGTGATAAATGGGGAGTACTCAGAATGGTCAGGGGTGGGTAGTGGGGTCCCCCAGGGTTCTGTGCTGGGACCAATCCTATTTAATTTGTTCATAAATGACCTGGAGGATGGGATAAACAGTTCCATCTCTGTATTTGCAGACGATACTAAGCTAAGCAGGGCAATAACTTCTCCGCAGGATGTGGAAATCTTGCAAAAAGACCTGAACAAATTAATGGGGTGGGCGACTACATGGCAAATGAGGTTCAATGTAGAAAAATGTAAAATAATGCATTTGGGTGTCAAAAATATGAATGCAATCTATACACTGGGGGGAGAACCTCTGGGGGAATCTAGGATGGAAAAGGACTTGGGGGTCCTAGTGGATGATAGGCTCAGCAACGGCATGCAATGCCAAGCTGCTGCTAATAAAGCAAACAGAATATTGGCATGCATTAAAAGGGGGATCAACTGCAGAGATAAAACGATAATTCTCCCGCTCTACAAGACTCTGGTCCGCCCGCACCTGGAGTATGCTGTCCAGTTCTGGGCACCAGTCCTCAGGAGGGACGTACTGGAAATGGAGCGAGTACAAAGAAGGGCAACAAAGCTAATAAAGGGTCTGGAGGATCTTAGTTATGAGGAAAGGTTGCGAGCACTGAACTTATTCTCTCTGGAGAAGAGACGCTTGAGAGGGGATATGATTTCAATTTACAAATACTGTACTGGTGACCCCACAATAGGGATAAAACTTTTTCGCAGAAGAGAGTTTAATAAGACTCGTGGCCACTCATTGCAATTAGAGGAAAAGAGGTTTAACCTTAAACTACGTAGAGGGTTCTTTACTGTAAGAGCGGCAAGGATGTGGAATTCCCTTCCACAGGCGGTGGTCTCAGCGGGGAGCATTGATAGCTTCAAGAAACTATTAGATAATCACCTGAATGACCGCAATATACAGGGATATGTAATGTAATACTGACACATAATCACACACATAGGTTGGACTTGATGGACTTGTGTCTTTTTTCAACCTCACCTACTATGTAACTATGTAACTAAGGCCTTTATCACTCCCAGCACCTTGCCTTCTGTGAATGGGGCTTCTAGGCTGTATTTGTGTTCTGCTGAGAGCGACGGGATAGAGAGGCTATCTAAAAATGTGCCTAATGAAGCGTCAGTGAGGGGCTGTCATAAAAGACATGAAATGCTTCCAGGATTTTGGAGGGGTCAGCCATGGTGCCTTGACCCGGAATTCTTATTTTTATATAGGACTTTATTTGGGGTGTTAATTTAGCGGGCAGCATGGAGCCCATCCTGTCCCCTTGGGTATAAAACCTGTTTTTGTTCCAACGGATTTGTTTTTCCACTTCAGCTGTCAGGGATAGGCTAAGCTCCAACCCGGCCTTGTCAAGTTGGGATACCGTGGACGGGGAGGGGTTTGATTTGTGAAGAGCACGAAGATTTGAGTACTGGTCCTCTA
This sequence comes from Aquarana catesbeiana, assembly GCF_042186555.1. Taxonomy (NCBI): domain Eukaryota; kingdom Metazoa; phylum Chordata; class Amphibia; order Anura; family Ranidae; genus Aquarana; species Aquarana catesbeiana. The sequence continues at coordinate 206,319,767 of NC_133332.1, read as the reverse complement.
AGCGCTTTATGTCAGCTTCTCTTTCCCTCTTAATCTGAGATGCCATTCTGATGATCTCCCCTCTGATGAAGGCCTTGTGGGCTGCCCACAGCGTTTCAGCCGAGATTTCCTCAGTATTGTTAAAGAGGAAATATTCCTTCAGAGATTTGTCTAGCATCATGACACGGACAGGATCAAAGAGAATGGACTTGTTGAGTCTCCACAGTCCCCGACCCATTCTATAGTGATGGGATTGTATTGCCATGACAACTATTGAGTGATCGGACAGAATTGTGTCCTTGATATGGGACTTTATAGTAAGTGGAATGGAATGCGTTTGAACTAAGAGGTGATCTATCCTGGCGTAGGAATTATGAGGATGGGAAAAGTGGGTAAAGTCCCGTTTGGTGGTGTTCAATTCCCTCCAGACATCTGCCATGCCTTGGGTGTGGACAAGTCTAGCTATCTTAAGGCTTTCTTTGGTTGGGCGGGTAAGTTGGTCCGTGGGGGGTCTAGACTTGTCCAGCCCCTGATAAAAAGCGGCATTGGAGTCTCCTCCAAAAATGACTGTGCCCTCTAGCGATGGTGCGAGGGTGTTGAAGAGATGTTTAAAAAATGCTGCTTGGCCTTTATTGGGGGTGTAATAGGAAACCAGAGTATAAAGCTGCCCGTCTATTGTTCCCTTTACCATGATGAACCTGCCTCCTGGATCTTTAGTGTATGAGATCCATCTAAAGTTACATGTTTTAGCAAACACAATGGCCACCCCCTTGGTCTTATTTTCCGCACTGGCTAAATAAAAATTTGGGAAGTGGGAGTGAAGGAACTTGGGGCAGTACCTAGCTGGGAAATGAGTTTCCTGCAGCATGATAATATCTAGTTTTGAGGATCTGTGTTAAATACCTTCCTACGTTTAAGGGGGGAATTTAAGCCCTGGACATTATGGGTGGCGACCCGTAGGGTGTTGTGTGTGCGGTCAGCCATGAGACCGGGTGGAGGTGCGCTATAGAATCTACCGTCACTTACCTGCATGTGTGTCTTTCGGCGCCATGCTGAGAAGGGGCATATTGTTCGGCTACCAGGAGGAGTCTCAGTCTGCCTCGGGCCACTGAGGAATTTGTCTGAAATGGATAAAATGATTAAGTGATGCTCCATAGGAAGAGAGGGAAATAGAGGAAAGGAGAAAGAAAAGAGAGTAAAGGAGAGTTTTCCCCTCCCGAGGCTACCTAGAACTCAGGAAAGAAAAAGGACCCTGTGTGTCATTTCACTGTGAAAGGTGAGATAGTATAAGGTCAAATTCACCAACCAATCGGTTGGATGTCCTATCCCTTGGATACCTGTAGGCGTCAAAGAGATAGGAGGAGGCACATGCAGTCCGCCCCAAATCAGGGCACCCTACAACCTATGGTGATTGAGTGCCCACTGTAAAATAGACCAAATATACTACAGGTTGTAACATATGTAGCTTATAAAAGGATTTTCCGAACCCCAAAGTCTTTCCAACTTGAATGCCCCCCCGCCACACCCCCATGGGACAAGGAGGGGAGGCGGGACCACAGGGTCGCCAACCATCGCTAGGGTGATCCCGAGTCCCGAGTAGTGTTGAATTTCCTAAACAATACAACTATTTCCTGAGTATCCAAGTGGATACAGGAGTTATGGGGGAACCACTTCTGATAAAAAATAAAGAGAGAGAAAAAAATATATATGTAAAAAAAAAAACACAGTCAACAGAGTGACTAAATAAGCGTCATTGAGAACCAAACTTTCCCCTAAGTAGAGGGAGAACACCGGACTAAACAACTCCCAGGGAATGAGAGGGAACCAGTCTCAGCAATTAGAGGAATAATCAAATGCGGAAGCAAGTGATTACATGGGACACAGATTGCAGTGTGATCTTGCGGTCACGGAGGTCCGTTGTGGGATGATCTGCTGGACTTGGTCTTGTTCCAAAGGGGATTTGGCGAGCTGACTGGAGGAGGACGTTTGTTGGATCCAGTCGAGGAGGAGGATGCTTCCATTTCCATCTCCTTAGAGATTATGTTCAGGTTGAGCAGGAGCTTTTCTCCCATTGGGAAACTGGAGAAGGAGTGGCTCTGACCCTTGTGGGAGAATTTCACCGCAAATGGGAAGGCCCATCTATACATGATGTCCCTCTGGGTCATGGCATACAAGAGCGGTTTCAGGGTTCTTCTTCACTGGATGGTGGAAGGAGAGAGATCCGCAAAGATTTGCACTGGGTGACCGTGACAGCAGACCTCGGGGAGGGCCGGGCCTGTTTCATGACAGCTTCCTTGACGGCATAGTAATGAGGGTTTGGCAATGATGTCCCTGGGGGAGCCGTCCTTTCTGGGGGAACCCAGTGCCCTATGCACCCTGTCCAGCTCCAAGCGTGATGGCTGAATGTTTTGGATCAGCGACTTCATTAAGTCCTGCGTAGCTGTTGTGACATTGAGAATTGTTTCCGGCAGTCCTCTGATCCAAACATTGAGCCTCCTGGATCTGTTTTCCAAATCGTCTGTGCGTGAGAACGCAGTGTCCAGTTGGTCTTGAAGGGTTTGGATTAGGTTTAGAGTTATTATGAGAGACAGCTGCAGTCTGATCCAGCTTGCCTTCAATGGCGTCCATCCTGGAGCCGATATTCTGGAGGTCTGCCTTAATTTATCCTGTTATTTTAGCCGCTGTGGCATCTAGGCCCCTTTCTAGGAGAGTGGAGAATTTAAGAAAGAGATCTTCCACCAAAAACTGAGTGATTTGGGTCGGAGGGCCATGAGGGAAAGAGTCAGCATAGGCAGATGCCATGGGCCCTGCTGGGGAGAAGGCCTGATCCCCAAATGCGTGGCTGAGCAGGGACTCTGTGGAGGCCGGTGAGGAAGTCTGAGCTTGCAATCCTGCGATATTAGACCCAGGGTTGAAGTGTAATAGGGCTGGGGCCAGCACTTGCCTGAGTTCTGGGGTTCCTTCTGCGAGGGAGGCATGGAGCTGTGAGGCTGCCGCGGTGGCCATGTTGGTACACCCGGGATGGGTGGAGGCGGCGAATTCCAGGTCCAGATTCCGTCTTGCTCTGGGTTTTAACATGCGGGGGTGTTCTCCGGTTTGTGGGGGGCACAGATGCCGTCCGATGGAGCTTGAGTGGGGTCGGAAAGGGCGTTGTGGGCGCTCCTGGACCGGTGAGGTGCGGAGCTCCAGGCTCAGGCGGCCATCTCAGAGCTCTCGCAAATGGTGTTTTTTTATTTTAGGTGATGTGGATGTTGTGGAAGAAGAATCTCATTTCACAAGTGCAAGTGCACACGTCGTCATCGGGGAGATCATGGTGTGCAATCGTGATTTACAGAAGATCAAGGAAGACATCAATGATGTGGAAAAAAGACTCAAAAACATCATTGATGTTTTAGGCAGAATCTAAAACACCACAAAATTATTCAAGTTTGTTTGTATTTTTCTGATTTTCACAAATTTGAACATTTTTTTTAGAAAGTCAAGTTTTGAAGATGCACACAGTGTGTCAACATGTGCTATCTGCCATCACGGAATATCAAGGTACGCGTTTTGTGGGTGCAACCCCTTCCTCGCAACTAAAGTAGATGTGAGGAAGGGGTTGCACCCTGAAACACGTCCATGGATTCCCCATGATGGGAAATAGCACATGTTGACATTAGAAATGTAGAAATGTTAAAAAACCCAAAGGTTAACGCTGCGTTAGAAATAAATAAAAAATTGAATAATATTGAAAAATAATTATAGAGCAGCACCAAAAAGTCTAATACAAAAACTCCAGTACAATGTGAAAAAGATGCAGCGCTAAAATTATAAAGAAATAATAAAGTTGAAAATCAAGTCAAAGCAAAGTAATAGTGAAAAAAACTCTCATCAGAGAAAACTAAGGCGGATACCGCACAAAAGTTAATTGTAGAGTGGAAAATCAAATTAAAAAGAGGTGTTGGTGAAAAAACTCTTATCGAGAAAAACTAAGGCAGATACCGCACAAAAATAAATTATAAAATTTAGATATAAATATAAATCAACGAATGCATAGAAATAATAATAAAAATCCCACCTAAAAAATAAATTACCACATAAAAATTATTGATATAATAAGTGATAAACCATAATAAGTGAGACAATATCAGATACAAGAATTAATCACTGAAAAGTAGTTCAAACAAATCATAAACACCAAAAATCATTAAAATTAAAAAAATAAAAATAAAAAAAGAACGCATATAAAGTCCCATTCCAGTAAAAATCAGTGCAAAAATAAAAAATTTATAAAAAAGTCCATAGAAAGTGTGAAAGATAATAATCCAAAGGTAGGTGTATGAAGCCAGATCCTATATCCAAGATAATAGCACACCGAGTGAGTATAGAGGCTACCAACAACAAATGACCACCATAGGTGGTCTCACCAGGCACAGGGAATGATAAGGTCTCCCAGGAACCTATAACGGCATCTGTAAAAGCAGCTAGGTCCGTGGCACTCGAAAAACAAAAGCAGAAATGGCTCCCATAGTGTAATCATTCATATAAAAGATTTATTAAGTAAAATGGATTGCACTTACAAGAAATTCCATCCAAAATAAGCATATAACGAATGTGGGTCAGCGGTTAGAAATCGTGGCGTCTCCACAGGCTTCCTGTAGTTCGCTTGCTTCCCATTAGTCTTGACAGAGAAATGTAATGACGTCAGCATCACAGGCCCCACCCATTACATACAGAAACAACAAAAACATAGTGTGTGTGTAGCAGACCCACAACATAATAGTTAGCTGAAGAAGAGATTGTCACCTCATGTATCAACTAAATTATGTTTGCACTATTTAAGAAAATGGTCAAAAAGAAAACCCCATTGGAGAACCTAGGAGACAGCTAAAAGAAACACAAGCAGTAAATCAAATGAAATATTATTTTATTTTAACAAAAAAATATTTTAAAAATGTTTATCAAACATTTGCTGGCATATCAATGGCCCCCCTACCCGCAAAGTATTCCATATATTTTTGACGGACCTTGTGGGCGCTTTGGGGGGGCAAGCCAGGACGGCCAGCTTCAAGCGTCGTCAGGGTTGTTGTTTGTTCTGGAAATGCAGTCTCAGGCCCAACTGAGGCCACATAGTTTGTAGCATTTCTCCTGAGAAAGTTGTGCAGAAAACATTTATTTTAAGGAGAATTTAAAGACAAAAATATAAGGTCCACTTATCAGATTCCTCACACCCTCTGATGGCCCATTGTAAAAATTTTAGAGTGGGGAGGGAGATATTTTGGACAGATAACCCTCTCCACTTCATTGAGAGCTGAATGCATAAATAATGTGTGTTACTTTGGCTATCCCCTCCTTACTTACACTATTGGCAGCCCACTGGACAGGTAAGAAGTGTTATAATACAAAAATATGAATACACACTGTACAAATTGAAGCACATTTTTACATTCTGCAATTAATTATCAAGATAATAGGAGAACAAAACTTTAAACAGTACCATTTGAAAGTATTCAGGCAGGCCCTTTCACTACATGCTTTAGTGAATTCATCCATAAATATGACCACAAAAGAGGTAGGTATAGTGGGTATGGGTTTGGCAAAGTCAGCAGATAGAGGATTGGTATCAGCTGACTTAGCGGTTGGGGGGAGGGAGGGTTCCAAATGAGTTTTGCCCCCCCCCCCCCCAAAAAAAAGCCTCTTGCACTCTGCCTGAATTTAAGGACAAAAATAACATTTGTACATTTTAGGGGGTGTTTAGGGTAAGCACTACAATGGAGCTGACAAAATACATTGATAAGTGACTAGGCTAGATGTGTATGGGCCCAGGATAGCATGCTGGGGAGGTTAGTATGTATAGAAAATATTGCATATATGGATATCTCATGTAACCCATGCGATTCATGTGACTTTTTTTTTGGCTCTGTATATTTCATTTTCGATAATAAAACTTTGTCGAATAAAAAAAAAAAAAGACTAAGTTCACCTTATCCAAAAACTGGCCCATTTATAAAAAATTATGTACATCTGCTTTTAGCCTCATAAATGTAACAATGTTTAATGTTTATTGTATCCTATTCCTTTTCTTACACAAACTTTTGATCTTGTAAATTGTTTACTTATCCTCTCTATAATTTTGGAAAAGACAACAAACAGACTGAAATATACAAAATTATGTAAAAATAAAAATAACTACAAAGATAAAAGATGTCACTAAATGGGATAAAATATTATAAAAACAGGAGTAGGAAACCTCCGGACAAGGACTGGTGGCTTTAGCCCCCATTCACATGGGTGTGATTTGACATGAGATTTGACAGGTGAAATCGCATGTCAAATTAGAGCCGATTGCCGGAAATAGGAGTGTCCCAATCGGTGCGGCGCCAACTTTGTGTAGCCGCACTGAGTTCAGATGAACTTGCACGATTTCAAAGCCGTGTTCAGTGTGAACGAGGGCTAAGGGTCAGAAAGAAATTATTTTCACTTTTAACGCAAAATTGCCTACAGCTGCTTTCCAAGTTTTTGTTTTTCCTACTTCACAACCAAAGTCGACTAAAGTTTAGGAACTTGCTGGACATTTGTCTTTTCAAGCTAATAAACTATGTAAGCATCTTTCTATGGAAAAGGCAGCACAATTGTGGTTCAAGAATAGCATTGTTAGGAGTTATATGAAGATCACCCTCACTGCAGTGCAATATGATCTTAGAGTGATTTGTAGGTATCAGGAGTAAGGAAATGTCACCTTTGGAAATGTTAATTGCAGACAAGGTGGCACTACATAGTCTATCTTCAAACTCCATTGGACAGGTCCAGCATGAAGGTCCAGAAGATAATTAGTCAGGAACAATAATTCTCCCTCTGCTGGAATAACAAAGATGATCTGACACTCTGGTTCTTGGTGAAAGTACAGTACATTACCATTTCAACATTAGAAAGTGACTGCATAGGAAAGAAATGGACCCTCTTCTTTGATTGTGCTTATATAAATATAATTTTAAAAAACCTTTGTTTCAGATTGCAACCTGTCGCTAATCTTTTTCTTTGGACTGGTACAGTTTTTTAGAATGAGGTTTTGCAAGGAGGATGTTATCATTGTATATATAAAGTGATATTGCAGTATTCAGGTGCTTGGCTAAGAATGCAGAGTGAGAGAAACAGTGGCTGCAGCTGCTCTTGGTAGCAGCTGCCATGTGGTGCTGAACTGGTTAATAGCTATATCTGCAAGAGAAGGGAGCTGAGCAGGAAGAGTTTAATAGACTGAGTCAGGCAGCACTACACTATGGGGACTGTAGTCCATTGGAAATTGACTCTACTGTAATCAAGAGCTTTTGAATTGCATTTCCCAGAGAGAGATTGCCAGGAGGAGGGAAAAGAGCTGCATTTTCTCAAGCTGTACAGGACACAGCCTCCTCTTGCCACGAGGGAGATCGGAGAGTTCACCTTGCTATCCAGTTTTCACCATTAATGCTGCACATGGATCTGGAGTGGTGAGTACCGACAGTGTCACCTGTGTGCAGAGCAGAGAGTGGACTAATCGCTGTGACTGACCGGATGGTCAGCTGCAGTATTACTGGGACTGGTGAGCTGCAATATTGCTGGGACTGGTGAGCTGCTGCTAGAGAAATAGACTGAGCCTTTTAGGAACTGACTATACAGCCATTTAATTGACTAGATGACTATTCTCATATGCACCACTGGTACAACTGGGCCCTATAACTAGCCAGCTGAAGAGATAGGACTAAAGCCCCTTTACAGCTGCTACACAGAGACCTTTACCTATTGCTTATGCTAAGAGGTACCTCTCAGGGGACATTGCACCATATCCTAACCATTCTAATAGAGTGCACTCTAGACTAGTTATAGTAATATTATTTACATTGCAGTTAATGCTTATAAGAACTGTTTATTGTTGACTTTGCTGATTTCAGAATTCTATTCTAACTTACCTGTGCACAGTGATTATACTTTCTAGCGGACTGTGTCTGAACCTACCTTCTGTGTGTTTATTTATGCTCAAACCATCATTTATTCTTACCCATACCAATACATTAAGTTCATCTACCACTAAATGGTCTTGTGTCTATTTCCTGCTGCTAATTCACAGCCGAGTTAACGGTATCTATACTTGTGTTGTTATAAGTGCTGACTTTCCTTCAACCAGGTGTGTCAGAGGGAATGGGGTTTTTCTTGGAGTTGAGCGCAGAACAGGGAACACAAAATAACCAAGCAGCTCCTTCAGGGGTAGGGCTACACAACATTTCAATAACGTGTTTGTTTCCCTCAATAGTGGTTAGAAAATCAGTTCTAATACAATGATAAAAATGTCTGCTTTTAAATCTGATATGTAAATTAAAGGAAATCTGACTTGGGGCCCAGCTAAACTTTCAGTTTAAGGGTTCATACACACACGTGTTTGGCCATAAATTGTGACATAAATCTCTACCAGGAAGTCAACTGGTGCTGTGTACAAAGACGTACAGAAGTCAGTTGCTACAGTATCTCACAAAAGTGAGTACACCCCTCACATTTTTAAAATAATTTTATTATATCTTTTTATGTGACAACACTGAAGAAATGCACTTTGCTACAATGTAAAGTAGTGAGTGTACAGCTTGTATAAGTGTAAATTTGCTGGCCCCTCAAAATAACTCAACACACAGCCATTAATGTCTAAACTGCTGGCAACAAAAGTGAGTACACCCCTAAGTGAAAATGGCCAAATTGGGCCCAATTAGCCATTTTCCCTCCCCAGTGTCATGTGACTCGTTACAAGGTCTCAGGTGTGAATGAGGAGCAGGTGTGTTAAATTTTGTTTTATCGCTCTCACTATCTCATACTGGTCACTGGAAGTTCAACATGACACCTCATGGCAAAGAACTATCTGAGGATCTGAAAAAAAGAATTGTTGTTCTACATAAAGATGGCCTAGGCTAGTGATGGCGAACCAGATGTTTTGTAACTACATTTCCCATGATGCTCAACTGCACTGCAGAGTGCATGAGCATCATGGGAAATGTAGTTTCAAAACATCTGGGGTGCCAAGGTTCGCCACCACTGGCCTAGGCTATAAAAAGATTGCCAAGACCCTGAAACTGAGCTGCAGCACAGTGGCCAAGACCATACATCGGTTTAACAGGACAGGTTCCACTCAGAACAGGCCTCGCCATGGTCGACCAAAGAAGTTGAGTGAACGTGCTCAGTGTCATAAGCAGAGGTTGTCTTAGGCAAAATAGAGGTTGAAGGGGTGGGGGGTCAGCCTGTCAGTGCCCAGACCATACACCGCAGACTGCATCAAATTGGTCTGCCTTGCTGTTATCCCAGAAGGAAGCCTCTTCTAAAGATGATGCACAAGAAAGCCTGCAAACAGTTTGCTGAAGACAAGCAGACTAAAGACATGGATTACTGGAACCATGTCCTGTGGTCTGATGAGACCAAGATAAACTTATTTGGTTCAGATGGTGTCAAGTATGTGTGGCGGCAACCAGGTGAGGAGTACAAAGACAAGTGTGTCTTGCCTACAGTCCAACATGGTGGTGGGAGTGTCATGGTCTGGGGCTGCATGAGTGCTGCCATCACTGGGGAGCTACAGTTCATTGAGGGAACCATGAATGCCAACATGTACTGTGACATACTAAAGCAGAGCATGATCCCCTACCTTCAGAGACTGGGCCGCGGGGTAGTATTCCAATGTGATAACGACCCCAAACACACCTCCAAGATGACCACTGCCTTGCTAAAGAAGCTGAGGCTAAAGGTGATGGACTGGCCAAGTATGTCTCCAGACCTAAACCCTATTAAGCATCTGTGGGGCATCCTCAAATGGAAGGTGGAGGAGCGCAAGGTCTCTAACATCCACCAGCTCTGTGATGTCATCATGGAGGAGTGGAAGAGGACTCCAGTGGCAACCTGTGAAGCTCTGGTGAACTCCATGCCCAAGACAGTTAAGGCAGTGCTGAAAAATAATGGTGGGCACACAAAATATTGACACTTTGGGCCCAATTTGGACATTTTCGCTTAGGGGTGTACTCACTTTTGTTACCAGCGGTTTAGACATTAATGGCTGTGTGTTGAGTTATTTTGAGGGGACAGCAAATTTACAGTTATACAAGCTGTACACTCACAATTTTATATTGTAGCAACGTGTAATTTCTTCAGTGTTGTCACATGAAAAGATATAATAAAATATTTACAAAAATGTGAGGGGTGTACTCACTTTTGTGAGATACTGTATATGGCTATATTTGTGTATACAGACGTACAACTCTGGACACAGATTTCTATAAGTCCTAATTCAAATAAATACATTCTAGGTGCTTCAAAACAAATGTCTTAGGCCTTGTGAACACAAGCTTAAAAATGTCTGTTTTACAGGCGTTTGACTTATTTTTCTGCCTCTAAACGCTCCTCAATGTTAGCCTATGCTAGTCTATGCACACATAGGTGTTAACAGGACTTTAGAGGCAGAAAAAAAAAAAAACACTTCGCTTGAGCTTTCAAGAAAAGAGCATTTTGGCTGAAAAAATGCCAAAATGCGCCTAAGCGCTAGGCGTGGTTAGCGCTTCAGCATTTATTGATTTGAAATGAGTAAACGGCTTGACGCTTCTAAACAGGTTTGCAAAAACGCGGCTTAAGCATGTTTTTGAAGCTACTTTTCTTCTGCCAGGAGAAAAGCATTTAGAAAAGCCCCAGTGTGCATGAGGCCTTACTTATAGTTAGTTCCCTTTCTAAAGCAGCCACAGCCTGGGTAGAAAAACTTGTGTCCTGCTAGCATACCGATGAACGTGACCCTTGCTTGCTTTTGATGGATGAGTCAACGGTTCAGTTCACACCTAAGTTCAGACCAAACTTTGGCTGTTCGACCAGAATTGTGAGAAAGAGGCCCTTGTCCTCATCAACATGGGGTCAAGGTGCTTGTCCAGTGGAGTCCCTCCTGTCAAGGTACCTCCCCATGTTGAGAACAAGTGACCTGGTATGGTTTAGGGGGCACTCATGTGTCTCCCCTCTTCTTCTGGCTAGCCAGGCTGCATGCTCAATTCAGGGTCTGATGTGGATATTTAGGAGGATCTCACACTTTTTTTTTGTGCTTTCAGCAGGTGCAAGAGGAAAACTGAGGGGATCAGTTCCTCTAAATGCCGCCTTGCACCCCCTACTATCCACCTCCTGCTGGGATCAGGCTCCTGTGTACTCCTCCCCCCCCCCCATCCCACAGTGCTGCTGGCTTCCCTCCTTCGGAGGATGCCTTTAGGATGAAGAGAGGAGAAGAGGTCCCTTCCTTGTCTTAATAGATAGAGTCAGTGATCCCACTGAGGCATAGTAAACTGTGTTTACTATGCTTCCATTTTGAATGAACAGGGAGCCCTCTACAGAGCTATTCCTGTCTATTCATTCTGTGCTGCTGAGGCTGCAGGGAAGAATATTGAGGGCTGTGTCCCCAATCTCTTTTCTCTGTCTCAAAGTGGAAACATAAGAGATCTGTTTAGGCCCCTGATAGCTTACCAAAGCCCCCAATTGGGGCTCCTAAAAAGTTGAAAAAAATTATAAAAAATAAAATTGTAAAAATTAATTAATTAATTAAATAAAATAGTAAAAAATAATAAAAAACTAAGATAACAAAGTACTGACACCAGTGGCATAACCAGTTCTAGGTAAGTTTTTTGACCAGAACGTTAGATAATGACTGGACAAGTGTGATGCATTTTTAATGATAGGAGAACTTCTTCAGTACCCAGATTGTGGCTTAATTATAGAAAAAGTAATTGTGGGCTGTCTTCAGCCAGCCTGGGGTTTTAGAAATGCTTTACTAAACAGCTGGCTCAAAACAATAATGGCAACAGCTGCATAGCGAGTTTATACCAAGCTGCAATTTGATTTACATTGCAGCTTCATCCTTGAGCATAAACTTCAGGAACTTACTTAATGGTAGTTTCTAGCCCTTGTATTACCAGCACCTGAATTAATCTTCCCCATCAGATTTAGTTTCACCTCCACTTCCCAGATTCTTATTCACCACCCCAGCTTTTGCTTAACCTCTCTCCTCCAGCTAATGCTGCACCTCCACCTCCTAGCTTCTGTCCAGTTTCTGTGCTGCTTCTTCCTCTATTTTACATACAAGAAAAAAGAAAGACACCGTGTATATATAATATATATATATATATATATATATATATATATATATATATATATATATATATATATATATATTGTTAAGAGAGCTACTTTCAAAGGTGGTGAAAAATTAATGACCTAAAAGATGAACTTCAAAAATGTAGACAAGCATAGCACAGAACATAAATGGCTGAAACAAAGCGAGCAGGGTTTATTATTTAATCTCCGGAAATCAGAGTGAATAAACCTGAGGCTGTCGAGGTCCCCCCCTGAGATCCATTATTCTGGCTGCATTTCCAATCTGATGATTTTTTTTTCCTCCTTCTCCTCTTCAGCCTGAAAGGGAAGATCTCTCATGGGATTCGTAGGCCTAAGCTATTAATAGCGAGCCATAGGAAGCCTATGGATAATATATCCACGCTGACATTTTGCCTGTAACCTTTCCATTGTCAGACACTGCTGATGCTTTTGGAGGGCAAACTTGAGGAAAGTCACAACGTTAAAATAGAGGTGTCTTTTCTTCTTCCTCTTAGGTATAATTTTTCTTTCAAGGACAACTGCAGTGAGGATAAAAAAAATAAACTCCCAACTTTCTGAGATGGGAAAGAGGGACACTTTTCAGAGCTAGCTGTCAGCGGCCTACCGTTATCCAGCATACTTGGCACAGGTACTGGGTTTCAATGAGTCCTCAATGGTCTGCACAAGTTTTTGCATAAATTATTGCATCTCCTAATTGCACCATGCTTCTTTGAAATACACAGAAGGGTTCCTTCACACGGGAGGCCAGGGGGTGGTAACAGCAGGCGGCAGTGCTATAATTTCACTGTTCCCTCCCGGCTACAGACCCAAATGCTAAAATTACAGCTTAGCAGGGCTGTACATATTTCACTGCCACAATGCTGTGCTGTGGCATTTTTAACTCTGGCTGTGACCTGTCAATCTCATCCATTGTTTAGTTCTATGGGAGCACCTTGAGCCTAATGCTCACTTGCGGTTGCAGTATGATTTTTTTGCTACAGCAGATGTGCAAGAGACTTAGAGCCCATTCATACAGGGACGACTTGTCAGGCGACCTAGTCGCCTGACAAGTCGCCTCCCGTTCTGTGCTATGGAACCATTCTAAGGGGAGCGACGCAAGTCGCTCCGACTTAGAAAAAGGTTCCTGTATGACTTCGGGGGCGACTTGGGGCGACTTGCATAGACTTCTATACAGAAGTCGTTTTGCAAGTCGCCCGGGCAGTCGTTTCCAGGTCGCCTCGCTGAGGCGACCTGCAAGTCGTGTTTCCCCTTTGTGAATGGGGTCTAAAGGATGAACTGCCAATCACTGCTATACCGCCCTCTGAAAAACTGTTCACTACAGAGGGTGATAAGTACTGCAACAAATGTGAAAGAAGCCATATTCCACTTTTTGGTTGCCTGTGTGGTGTATAAAAGCAACCATTACAATTCTGTTTGCTATTTTTGGATTGACCTCATGGATAAAGCTGGTCTTTAACCTCACTTGAACTCCCTGAGCAGCTTTGTGGCCTATCTGTCTGTCCTATACCCAACAACCAGCAGGTTGGTACATGTAGTTCAAGGTTACGTTGACGCCTGTTATTCCAAAAGACTTGTGTTTAGGACTGGTTAACCACCTGCTGTTGATTCAATTAGCTACACACCCAGCCCATCTTTCTTTCTATATAAGCTATCCCAAAAGACTTGTGTCTGGCTGATCACCACCCACCTGCTGTTCATTTAGTTAGCCCTATTGCCTGACCAATAGCCAATCTTTACAACGTGTGGCAAGTGACAACCTGCAACGTGTGGCAGCTGACGTGGCAAGCGACAACCTGCAACGTGTGGCAGCTGACGTGGCAAGTGACAATTCACAACATGTGGCAGGTGACAATCCGCATCTAGTGGTGGAATCCGAATCAATACTAAATACAGACATCACAAGTTGTATGAGACACGAGAGCCTGAGAGGGACTTGCCTTGCCCAGCCCTGATTAACCACTTGTGGACCGGAAGGATTTCCCCCCTAATGACCAGGCCATTTCTTGCAATAAGGCACTGCGTCGCTTTAACTGACAATTGCGCAGTCGTATGACGCTGTACCCAAACAAATATGACTTACTTTTTTTCCCACAAATAGAGCTTTCTTTTGGTGGTATTTGATCACCTCTGCGGTTTTTATTTTTTGAGCTATAAACAAAAAAAGACCGACAATTTTGAGAAAAAAAAAACATTATTTTTTACTTTCTGCTATAAAACACATCCAATAAAAAAATGTCAAAAATCTATTTTTTTTAATCAGTTTAGGCCAATATGTATTCTGCTACATATTTTTGGTAAAAAAACTCCCAATAAGTGTATATTGATTGGTTTGTGCAAAAGTTATAGGTCCTCTTTATACTCCTATACATGTAGACCACCATGATCGGTCCCATTTATTATTATTATTATTATTATAATACAGGTTTTATATAGCACCAACAACAACGCAGCGCTTAACAAAATAAAGGCAGACATTACAGTTACATTACAATTTGGTACAAGAGGAATCAGAGGGCCCTGCTCATTATAGCTTACAATCTAGAGCTTACAGTCTAGGACCTTATACTCCTATATACATGTATAGTGCCATGACAGGTGCTCTTTATACTCATATACATGTAAACATCCATGATAGGTCCTCTTTATACTCCTATATACATGTATAGTGCCATGACAGGTCCTCTTTATACTCCTATACATGTAAACAACCATGACAGGTCCTCTTTATACTCCTATATACATGTATAAAGCCATGACATGTCCTTTTACACTTCTATACACATGTATAGAGCCCTGACAGGTCCTTTTATTCTCCTATATACATGTATAGAGCCATGATAGGTCCTCTTTATACTCCTATACATGTAGACCGCCATGACCGGTCCTCTTTTTATATTCCTATATACATGTATAGAGCCATGACAGGTTCACTTTATACTCCTATATACATGTATAAAGCCATGACACGTCCTTTTACACTCCTATGCACATGTATAGAGCCCTGACAGGTCCCTTTATACTCCTATATACATGTATATGGCCATGACAGGTCCTCTTTATACTCCTATATACAGGTATAAAGCCATGAAAGGACCTGTTAATACTCCTATATACATGTATAGAGCCATAACAGGTCCTCTTTATACTTATATATACATGTATAGAGCCATGACAGGTCCTCTTTATACTTCTATATACATGTATAGAACCATAACAGGTCCTCTTTATACTCCTTGCAAAAGTATTTACCCCCTTGGCTTTTTACCTATTTTGTTACATTACAGCCTTTAGTTCAATGTTTTTTTTAATCTGAATTATATGTGATGGATCAGAACACAATAGTCTAAGTTGGTGAAGTCAAATTAGAAAAATATATACTGTACATAAAACTATTTTTCAGAAATAAAAAATTTATGATTGGCATGTGCGTATGTATTCCCCCCTTTGTTATGAAGCCCATAAAAAGCTCTGGTGCAACCAATTACCTTCAGAAGTCACATAATTAGTAAAATGATGTCCACCTGTGTGCAATCTCAGTGTGAAATGATCTGTCATTACATATACACACCTTTTTGAAAGGCCCCAGAGGCTGCAACACCTAAGCAAGAGGCACCACTAACCAAACACTGCCATGAAGAGCAAGGAACTCTCCAAACAAGTAAGGGACAATGTTGTTGAGAAATACAAGTTAGGGTTAGGTTTTAAAAAAATATCCAAATCTTTGATGATCCCTAGGAGCACCATCAAATCTATCATAACCAAATGGAAAGAACATGGCACAACAGCAAACCTGCCAAGAGACGGCCGCACACCAAAACTCACGGACCGGGCAAGGAGGGCATTAATCAGAGAGGCAGCACAGAGACCTAAGATAACCCTGGAGGAGCTGCAGAGTTCCACAGCAGAGACTGGAGTATCTGTACATAGGACGACAATAAGCCGTACACTCCATAGAGTTGGCCTTTATGGCAGAGTATCCAGGATCAAGCCATTACTTTCAGCAAAAAACAAAATGGCACATTCTGAGTTTGCGAAAAGGCATGTGGGAGACTCCCAAAATGTATGGAGGAAGGTGCTCTGGTCTGATGAGACTAAAATTTAGCTTTTCGGCCATCAAAAAAAATGCTATGTCTGGCACAAACCCAACACATCACATCACCCAAAGAACACCATCCCCACAGTGAAACGTGGTGGCAGCATCATGCTGTGGGGAGGTTTTTCAGCAGTCGGGACTGGTAAACTGGTCAGGGTTGAGGGAAAGATGGATGGTGCTAAATACAGGGATATTCTTGAGCAAAACCTGTACCACTCTGGGTGTGATTTGAGGCTAGGACGGAGGTTCACCTTCCAGCAGGACAATGACCCCAAACACACTGCTAAAGCAACACTTGAGTGGTTTAAGGGGAAACATGTAAATGTGTTGGAATGGCTTAGTCAAAGCCCAGACCTCAATCCAATAGAAAATCTGTCGTCAGGCTTAAATATTGTTCACAAGCGCAAAACATCCAGTTTGAAAGAGCTGGAGCAGTTTTGCAAGGAGGAATGGGCAAAAATCCCAGTGGTAAGATGTGGCAAGCTCATAGAGACTTATCCAAAGCGACTTGGAGCTGTGATAGCCGTAAAAGGTGGCTCTACAAAGTATTGACTTTAGGGTGGTGAATAGTTATGCACATTGACTTTTTCTGTTATTTTGTCCTATTTGTTGTTTGCTTCACAATAAAAAAAAAAAAAAAAAAAAATCTTCAAAGTTGTGAACATGTTCTGTAAATTAAATAATGCAAATTCTCAAACAATCCATGTTAATTACAGGTTGTGAGGCAACAAAACACGAAAAATGCCAAGGGGGGGGGGGGGAATACTTTTGCAAAGCACTGTGTAGAGCCATGACATGTCCTTTTATATTCCTATACATGTAGACCGCCATGACAGGTCCTCTTTATACTCCTATATACATGTATAGAGCCATGACAGGACCACTTTTTACTCCTATATACATGTATAGAGCCACGGCAGGCACTCTTTATACTCCTATACATGTAGAGAGCCATAACAGGTCCTCTTTATACTTCTATATACATGTATAGAGCCATGACAGGTTCTCTCTCTATCCCTATATACATGTATAGGGCCATGCCATGTCCTCTATATACTCCTATATACATGTATAGAGCCATGACAGGTCCTCTTTATACTCCTATATAGGTTTATAGTGCCATAACAGGTCCTCTTTATACTTCTATATACATGTATAGAGCCATAACAGGTCCACTTTATACTTCTATATACATGTATAGAGCCATGGCAGGTCCTCTTTATACTCCTTTATACATGTATAGAGCCCTAACAGGTTTTTTTTATACTCCTATACATGTAGACCGCCATGACAGGTCCTCTTTATACTCCTATGTACATTTATAGAGCCATGACAGGTCCTCTTTATACTCCTATATATGTATAGAACCATAACAGGTCCTCTTTGTACTCCTAAACCTGTATAGAGCCATAACAGGTCCTCTTTATACTTCTATATACATGTATAGAGCCATAACGTGTCCTCTTTATATTCCTATATACGTGTATAGTGCCATGACAGGTCCTCTTTATACTTCTATGCAAGTAGACCGCCATGACCGCTCCCCTTTAGTTATCATGATATAAAATAATAAATGTGGGGGCCTTTTGGTGGGCATGTTTTTTTTTGGGGGGGGGGCAGCATTTCATTCTTGGTCCCAGGCAGTACAATGTCTTGGGCAGGCCCTGCTCACTGACCAATAAACCAATAGGTAAGCCACTGTTATAATAATGATGGCATTATCAGTGCACCGAGTCATCATGAAGTAAATACCCCTATTTGGAAAACACTATGTACAGTATCTCACAAAAGTGAGTACACCCCTCACATTTTGTAAATATTTTATTATATCTTTTCATGTGACAACAGTGAAGAAATGACACTTTGCTACAATGTAAATTAGTGAGTGTACAGCTTGTATAACAGTGTACATTTGCTGTCCCCTCAAAATAACTCAACACACAGCCATTAATGTCTAAACCGCTGGCAACAAAAGTGAGTACACCCCTAAGTGAAAATGTCCAAATTGGGCCCAAAGTGTCAATATATTGTGTGGTCACCATTATTTTCCAGCACTGCCTTAAGCCTCTTGGGCATTAAGTTTACCAGAGCTTCACAGGTTGCCACTGGAGTCCTCTTCCACTCTTCCATGACGACATCACGGAGCTGGTGGATGTTAGAGACCTTGCGCTCCTCCACCTTCCGATTGAGGATGCCCCACAGATGCTCACTAGGGTTTAGGTCTGGAGACATGCTTGGCTAGTCCATCACCTTTACCCTCAGCTTCTTTAGCAAGGCAGTGGTCATCTTGGAGGTGTGTTTGGGGTAGTTATCATGTTGAAATACTGCCCTGTGGACCAGTCTCTGAAGGGAGAGGATCATGCTCTGCTTCAGTATGTCACAGTACATGTTGGCATTCATGGTTCCCTCAATGAACTGTAGCTCCCCAGTGCCAGCAGCACTTATGCAGCCCCAGACCATGACACTCCCACCACCATGCTTGACGGTGGGCAAGACACACTTGTCTTTGTACTCCTCACCTGGTTGCTGCAACACACGCTTGACACCATCTGAACCAAATAAGTCTATCTTGGTCTCATCAGATCACAGGACATGGTTCCAGTAATCCATGTTCTTAGTCTGCTTGTCTTCAGCAAACTGTTTGCAGGCTTTCTTGTGCATCGTCTTTAGAAGAGGCTTCCTTCTGGGACGACGGCCATGTAGACCAATTTGATGCAGTGTGCGGCGTATGGTCTGAGCACTGACAGGCTGACCCCCCACCCCTTCAATCCCTGCAGCAATGCTGGCAGCACTCATACATCTATTTCCCAAAGACAACCTCTGGATATGATGCTGAGCACATGCACTCAACTTCTTTGGCTGACCATGGCGAGGCCTGTTATAAATGGAACCTGTTCTGTTAAAGTGCTGTATGGTCTTGGCCATGTGTAGCGGGAAACGCAAAAGGAGATATTTCTCGGCTTTATAAAATGCTATTGGCAAATGATGAACTGGAGGTACCACAATTCTTAATATAATGGGGGCAAGAACTAGGGTCACTTGGGTATCAACATAACATAAGACTGCAAAGATTTTGAATTTAATGCAGAATTCTGCCATAGATATCAAGACGGCCGAAATGGGTTTAAATGTATTGTACGAGAATAACTGCGTTGTACAGTTTTGTGGTACCTTTTTATATATTGTAATTTGTGATTTGATAAAATAAAAGCGGTAATAAAAATAAATAAATAAATAAATGGAACCTGTTCTGTTAAACCGCTGTATGGTCTTGGACACCATGCTGCAGCTCAGTTTTAGGGTCTTGGTAATCTTCATATTGCCTAGGCCATCTTTATGTAGAGCAACAATTCTTTTTTTCAGATCCTCAGAGAGTTCTTTGCCATGAGGTGCCATGTTGAACTTCCAGTGACCAGTATGAGAGAGTGAGAGCGAGTCACATGACACCGGGGAGGGAAAATGGTTAATTAGGCCCAATTTGGAAATTTTTACTTAGGGGTGTACTAACTTTTGTTGCCAGTGGTTTAGACATTAATGGCTGTGTGTTGAGTTATTTTGAGGGGACAGCAAATTTACACTGTTATACGAGCTGTACACACTACTTTACATTGTAGCAAAGTGTAATTTCTTCCATGTTGTCCCGTGAAAAGATATAATAAAATATTTACAAAAATGTGAGGGGTGTACTCAATTTTGTGAGATACTGTATAAATAAAGCTTTTTACTTTTGTGGCAATACATTGCACTTAATGGGGCTGTGCCTGGTGTCATCAATATAAGATGCACTCACCTTTTGGCTAGATGAGTGAGGTAACCTGCACTTAGTCATGCCAGCTCATTGGAGAAGCCAAATGCCGTATCTCAATGAAAACCTACTCAAATCTACGGTTAAGCCCAATGTGAGTGAAACATGTTAGAGGGGCATAGCCGATGGGCTGGGATCTGAGCTGAAGCCAGTCATTCACCTTACATTGGAGTTGAACACAGTGCGTGGCTGTATCACATATTTTTGGATGTTGAGTGAGCTCTAATTACCTTTTACATATCCATTTGATTTGGTGTGGACAAATAACGCTCAGTCATTGTTACTGAATTGTTGCTGCTGAATCACAACTTTCTGCTGTGCTTTAAGAGATTGCTTATTGTGTTATGTCTGTGCACATATGCTGCTGGGCTCTATTAGTGTAATTAAGGTGGATAGTGGAAAAGTCATACAATAGACAGGATTCATTTGACAAGCCTGGGGTTGAACTCTGACCACCATGCGGGTTGCCTAGGAAACGCCATAAGCTATGTTGATTATTATGCCATTCTCGGCTGCCTTATGACTGATGAGCGAGAACAGACTGCTGCAACATCTCCCCTTCCTGTGGAGCAGCGATAATGCAGTGTGTTCAGTTTTCCTTCATTAGCAAGTGGGATATATCTCATCTGCAGAGATCATCCATGATTACCTTTCCTCTCTGCATTTTTATTGTCTATCGCCATCATAAACAAACCGTGGCAGAGCTCCATGTTCTTTGAAATCTGCCTATTTGTCATTACCACTTTGTTGAACAATGGTCTTCAAAACTGAACAAATCCCATGTCTAGAAAGTCACAATTGCTCCAAATAAATGAAATATATTTGCAGTCACAGATTTGCCATATTTAAGGCAACATGTATTTATTCCATCAGTAATAGAAATAAATTCTCTCATTATAAGCTTATTTCCACATTTTCATAAATTCTAGTCATGTTTGGACCAGTAAAATGTTTTCAGTAAAGAGGTGAACTCTGCAGATGGGTGTTGCTTTGGGCGCCAGCAGGACCCTTTTAGAAACATGGGCATAAAAGGGCAATATGATAATAAGCATGGATGACACACTTAGGTCATTTAAAGAGCCACTCCACTAAAAAACTAAAATTTGAGAATGGTGCTGGGGCTGGCAGACTGCAAATACTGACTTCTTACACCTATTCTCAGGTCCTCTTCTAAAGCCGCATACACACGAGTGGAATGTCCGTCAGAAAAAGTCATATGGAAGCTTTTCATCGTATATTCCGATCGTGTGTGTGCCTCATCGGATTTTTCTTTTTCGAAAATTCTGGCGGACCTAGAAATAGAACATGTTCTAAATATTTCCGACGGAACCAATTCCTATCGGGAAAACCACTAGTCTGTATGCTGTTCCGACGGACCAAAAACGACGCATGCTCTGAAGCAAGTACGAGATGAAAGCTATTGGCTACTGGCTATTGAACTTCCTTTTTCTAGTCCCATCGTACGTGCTGTACATCACCGCGTAATGGACGGTCGGACTTTGGTTTGACCGTGTGTAGGCAAGACCGCTTGAATGGAATTCTGTCAGAGTTCCGTCGGAGAAACCTTCAGAGTTTATTCCGACGGCAAAACCGGTCGTGTGTACGCAGCATAAAAACATATCTAAACTCCAGAATCAGTGAAAAAAAGGTTCTGTTTAAGCTTGGATTCACACCATGTCCATTAGCTTGCCTAAATGTGCATTAAATGCACTTATGTTGATGTACATTGACATCTGTTTACTGCATTGCATTGTGTTGTGTATTTTGAATGCATTGCATTGATGTGTAGGTTTTTTTTGCTCACAGCAGGAGCCCAAAGACATTATTTGTTTTCTTGAACATGCATTGCAGCGCGTGTGTGTTTTAAATGTAATATGTTTAATTTCTACAAAGTTCACACCAATGCAAGGCATGAGCTTATTCAATGTATTTTGGCTTGATGTTGCTTTAGGCTGGCGTTAAGTGATATAGCCCAACACTTGTGAATGGGCCCTCTCAGTGGGTGTAGCCAAAAGACTTGAATCAAAACTTTTAAGCTGGAATCTTTTTGGGGTATGAGAGGTGGATGGGGGATAAAGCCCACCAGCAGTCATCCATATGTAGTATTTGATACCATGGCACTATCCACCAGTCCCTTACAAGGAATGATGATCTATGATTAATTACATCTAATAGCAGACCTCTGAATATTAATGGTAACCTGCGCTCACAGGAGAATGTAGTAGAAAAAGTTGCGCTAATAATGTGATGAAGGCAACAAATAAATGCCTTAAAACCTCATAGAGGAATATAAATACAAATATAAACAATATTCAATGTGCAAAATGAATTATAAACAAGTGATAATCAATGTTAAAAAACAAATCTTAAAGAGCGCAGATAATGTCCATATAATCTGTGCGCAATAAACATTGATTAATTGAAGTCCATATACTGTGTATAGCAAAAACCAAAAACCAAAAAGAAGGACCAGAAAAAAGGACCAAAAAAGAAATATCCCCAAGTGACAGGTGAATAAGACTCTTGCTGCAGTCAATGGGGTGCGTAGATGAAACCTCCACCTCCAAAAAACTGCTGCCTCTTACCAGAGAACGTTGGTCCCTTAATTATAGGAGACCTCACTTGGCAGATGGCTGTAACCCCAGCCCGGGATCTCAGAGACAGGCACTAGATGTCATCAGGTCCACAGGAACCCTCTCCACAGACCGCAGCAGGATGGGTTGGGTATGTCAGCGTGAAAAAGATAAATTGCTCCACATAGCATAAAATCTTCACATTTATTGAGTAAAATAAAGCCAAAGATACACTTACAAACAGCAGTTGTAAATAGGCATAAATAGAAAGCCGGCTGGCTCCAGAACAGCCCGTAACTTCCGGGTACTCAAATGGCGGTGTCGTCAGGACGTAGCTCCTCCTCCCTCCCTACGCACCCCATTCACTGCAGCAAGAGCCTTATTCACTTGTCACTTGGGGATATTTCTTTTTTGGTCCTTTTTTCTGGTCCTAATTTTTGGTTTTTGGTTTTTGTTATACACAGTATATGGACTTCAATTAATCAATGTTTATTGCGCACAGATTATATGGACATTATCTGCGCTCTTTAAGATTTGTTTTTTAACATTGATTATCACTTGTTTATAATTCATTTTGCACATTGAATATTGTTTATATTTGTATTTATATTCCTCTATGAGGTTTTAAGGCATTTATTTGTTGCCTTCATCACATTATTAGCACAACTTTTTCTACTACTTATCTGATTGTGCTGTATAACACTCTAGTCGCAGCTTACACATTTTTTGATTGTTAGCACAGTATTATATTTTTGCCATTGCTCACAGGAGAATGACAAACAGGGTCCACCTCTTTGGACAGCTGAGGGAATCGGGAGATGACTTCAACTAGAGTAGTTTCTGATTTCCTTCAGCAGTTCTTGCACCCCCACCCTGTAAAACGATAACTGCACTTTTGTAAATGATGTAGAAACAGTTCCAATAGTAACTGTAAAAGTATAACCAGACAAGTTACAGGGTTATAGTAGCATTCCTGCTATTGGAGTATCAAATCAGTGGTGTATCCTCAATGGGTGCAATGTGTGCCAGGCACATGGGCCCACTGTGCTCTCGCATAGTGCACACATTAAGAATTCCTGCACTCTCCACTTCTACACCCGGCCCCCCCCCATCATTTTTGCTGTCATTGGCTGCTAGGACCACCAGTATCCTAGTAACCGATGATACACCTTTTTAGCACGCTGGGCGAATCTTCCTCTGTGCAGAGCTGCTCCACCCCCCTACTTCAGCTTGTTCTTCATTTGATCCCAACAGCTCCTGCTTGATAAGATAAAGGGACTCTGGTCCCCACTCAAGGGGGATGCCGATCTAAGGTGAATTTTGATCCAAATGATGGCAGTCTAATTGAAGGGAGGATTCCTATGTAAGGGAAGAGTCTGATCTACAGAGGGACTGCTAATCCAAGGGAGGATTCTAATATGAGGGAAGATTCTGATCTAAAGCAGAACTCTGATCCTAGCGGATACTAATGTAAGAGGACACTCTAATCTGAGGAAGGACTCCTATGTAGTGTGGGACCCCTTTTGTGCAAAGATTGCTAAGTTATTACTACCTGGTTGCTGCCTGAAAAATATATTTAATAGAAAAGATGAATTTCTTTCAAATGAATGTGGTGAGTGTTGTTAATATCTGTTAGACTCTAGTTTAAAATGCCCCTTTAAGACCCTCCCAGTGTTTGCACATTCTGGCCACATCCAACATTCTGTGCAGTGCGTCCTTAGCTTTATTACTGAAGGTTGTTTGTTGGCATGGGGAGGTGTTTAATGACCTACATGTGTAGGTAGCTGCAGTATGGTTTTTTCTCCCTTGTTGTAGGTCCACACTGCGGCCCAACCTATGTTCATGCACACCAGCCAACTACATTCAGAAAACACCCCTATATCAAATGCACATAGAAAACCAATGACTGAGTCTAGCTATAACATAAATCTTTCTTTTGTTGGATTGATGATTTGAATTGTATAAAATTCAATTGACACTTTTTCAGTCAGTATTATCCTGAGCTGGTGTTAGAATTATCCAAAAAAATATACCTTACCCATTAAAAGTATAGTGGCAAATAGACAAGGCAAAAATATTTTGAAAATGTTGTGCTTTACTGCTGTGACCTCTACTCTGCTTTTCCTCCATTTTGGTATAATTTGAAAAACGAAACATAAAATATGAACATCCTAATATTTTGTTTTATTATTCTTTAGATAGCTGTGGATAGTACAAATCGCTCTGTATGGTAGGTCTCTTTGTTTTGTGATGACTGAAATCATGATAATAAAAAATTATTTTCTAATATTTTCATACAATTACTCAGAGTGGGTACAAAGAATCTAGAGGCTTTTTCCACAGACATCTACCAATTTCTGCTTTCGATTAATACTAATTATTTCATGTCATAGATTAAGTTCTGTGTATAAGACTGGTGCGCCTTTTTCATCCTAGGTCAAGAGACAGCGCACCAGGTCTTTGTGTTCTATAGTTACTATGACGGGTAAACATCTTTCTCTAATCATATATCCATATGTATATATTATATGTAATAAATATTTTCCTTTTTTTTTTAAAGATTTTTACAGAAAAAAATGAATTGCTCTTAATAAATCCAAACTACTTCAGATTGAACAACAATCATCGCGTGAAACAGACAAATACAATTGAATACTTCAGAGTACAACAGACATTATACATGATAATTTCTGATACATAAGTTTAAACAATATGGACAAACTACCATTATAGCCAGAATACAGACCTTCAATTTTTCTCGATTTAGGAGAGGTTTTTTTTTGTTTGTTTTTTGTGTTTTTTTTTTATTTTTTTTTTTTAGTAATAGCAATACTTGTGGAGTCTCTGAACTTTAGAGATTTTTATTTTTACTCTAGAAAAAGTAATTATAAGGTTTCTCTCTTGAAAATACCCAATCTCACACTAATTCCAGAATGTTCTTAGAGTTCCATGGTCATCGTTCTGGGCGTTCTTCGTCTCCAAATAGTAAAAGCTCTCCATCAAGAAAAATCCCACAACTTTGATGTTGGGCGCTGTCCATTATAGCCAACAGTCACTGCCTTGTTATTATATGATTATAGCTTTATTTTTTAACAACAAAAGTATATTTTCTTGGATCTTAAGTGCAGCACATTTTGATTCCGTTGTTATGTAAAATGTAAAGTTGTCTAGATCTGCAGGTGTTTTTGTATTATAATGATAATGAGGAAACATGGTAGCCATTCAACCCAGACCGACCTTACAGAAGGACAGCAAAGTTTTGGCAGCCGTTAATGTTCTCTGTTTTGTGCAGTCCTACTGTCTTGGTCAGTTGATGACAGCTAAAGTTAGCTACAATTCATCGGAGCGGATGACATGGAACAGGGTGACGTTGTAGAGAACTTGGTGGCCGTTGTTCCAGGCATAAAGAGCCCGATCCTTGGGATTGTAGTCCAACATGGAGATGTGTGAATACTTGTTTTGAAATGGGATGTCAATGTATTCGTAGTTGGAGGTGTTCGTCTGATAGGCGTAGTGCACTTTGGTGCCACCGGAATAACCGTTGGTGACATATAGAGTCCCACAGATCATGAAGGCTTCCCCGGCACTTCTTTTGGGGTATCCTGTATTCCAGGTTTTTAGGATTTGTAAAGTATTGGGGTCTAGTTTGCTGATGACTATGTTACCAGCATTTTGGTTGGTGGCATAAACCACCCACAGCCCATTCTCATCTACCATGAGGTCAATGTCTGACTGGCCACCCCATGCATAGTGGTAGACATTTGTGTACCCAGCAGAGTCCAGGCTGCGCGTTTTCAGAATTGTCTCTGATTTTAAGTCAAAACGGATGATAATGTGACTTTGGAATTTGTTAAAATATATAGATCCATTATATACAACCTGGCCTGTCCCTGACCAAGGATGGGGGAGACGGTGAGAGGTAAAGTTGTCACTGTTCATGAAGTCCTCCATTGACTTGTATTCCCGGACGAAGCGGTTATTGTGATAGCCGTCCATATACCAGACCTGCAAAACCAATACATAACATTAGCTCTGTAGGACAACATTTTCATTGACTTACATCAGGGACACTAAAGAGACGTTGACATTTTGTAATGAAGGTAATAAAAAAAAAAAATTCTCTGTGTCAATGCATTTCCTCCAAATCTTTTCAAATTTCACCCACCCCTGCAGTGATACCTAGCAGGAATGCACACCTCTCTCCATAAACATTAACATATGACATTTAAAACTGAAATGTCAGTGGCAGATTTCCCTGCAGTACCATTATCCCCAGTCCGGGGTGGCTGTGTGTTTACAGTGCCTGTTAACTCACTCGCAGTGGAATATCTACAGTTTGCACACAATAAGGGGGTCAAGAATAACAAAACCTTAGGCTAATGTGGTAAAGCCATGTTTGGGACTAACTACCTGCTTCAAAAATAATTCATAATTTAAAGTATATATAACCCAGTTTGGTAAATTCTCATATATTAAACATGTTATTGTAATTTCAGAAGTCATATAATTTCCTGTTATGGGGTGATAGCATGCCGTCCTTATTTCTGAGTATTACCCCCATATACCAGTTCTAGATGTGCATACCAATGATTTTTTGAAATATATGATATGATCAGTTATATTTTACTTAATGTAATGTAATATGTTATTGGTCCATACTTTCATCTACACATGTTTTTGATGTGATAATATACATTTTCTATATGTTTCAGCACCTTGGGCGAGAGGTCTTCTTGGAGGGAGGTATTCCGTGAATATTCTTTGTTAGGATTTCACATGCTTGCGCCGGCCTCTGAGCTCTCCCCCGCAGGTTTTCTTCATTGTTGTTTTGATTGTGTATGGGGAGGTGATTTCAATGGAGATTTATCTTGATTGGCTATTTACCCCTATATATATATATATATATATATATATATATATATATATATACAAAGCCAAACCATGCCACGCTAGCTATGACTAAGCACCAACCCTTGGTGTGAAACGCGTAAGGTGTTTGCCACTTCCTTTGTGCAGTATGGACTGACTGTTTTTGGATCTTTAACCCTGAATAAAGGTGTTGTATAGTTGTGTGGCCGTCCAGGACTATTTTCTTGCTCTTTGATCCACTGCAGAGCCTGCACCTGTGTGCCCTGCTAGGGCATGTATTCTATGGAACTCTTGTCTGGGAGCGGCAACCTTCTCTCTTTAGTACCCCCATATAGTCACTCTGAAAACATATGTATCCCATAGAGACTTCAAGTGACATTTAAACACAAATTATGCAGGCATGGTCCACTGATGTCACCTTTAGGAAGCCTATTAGAGGGCTACATGCATGGAGACAGAAAGTAGCTACAAAGAGGTTGAAGAAGAACCACTGAGATGAAACAAACATTAAAGCGAAACAAGTTATTTAATATAAATGAAATTGTTTGATACACAGTGCTTTAGTAAACTGAATGTCTTTCAGTTAAGGTTTACATTTATAGTAGGTTCAAGAACCTATATCAACCAATTTTGTCCTGGCTTGTTGGCTCTGCACTTAGGAATAAGAACTCTTCGGAATTGCACATGACTGGCAGTGATGAGCAAATTTGTAAAAAAAAAATCAGCACTACTTGTAAATGGCCAAATATAGACTTGCAAGCTATTTCACGGGGCTGGAAGTTCAAAGACCGACAAATTTGTATTTTATTTAACAATTAGATAGAAATGTAATACCTTTCCCTTTAAAGCAGAGCTAGCAATCAGTGTGGTGACTGCACATGTGTCGGGTGTCACCAAGGGTGTCTTTTTATGTCTTTGCCCTATTTTTTGAACAATCCTTGGATCTTGTTATCCTTTAAATCCTTAAGTTGATGTGTAAGTATATTATATCCATAGCAGGGAGTGGAGATTGCGGTTTTACCCACATTTAGGTATTATGTAGGATTATATGTAATTCTATTTTTTTTTTCCAGGGATTAACCACTTGCCGCCTGCCATATAGCAGAATGATGGCAGCAAAGTGGTTGTGATATCCTGACCGGACGTCATATGACATGCTCAGGATAACACAGCCAGCGCGCGCCGTGCTGTGTGTCAGTCTGACACACCGCAACTCCGATCGTGGTATGAAGCCTCTGACAGAGGCTTCTTACCATGTGATCAGCAGTGACCAATCACAGCTGATCATGGCGTGAACCAGGAAGTGCCAGTAAATGGCTTTCCTCGGTTCACGCTGACAGGAATAGCCGATCGGCAGCTCTCCCTGTCAGAGGGGGGTCTGTGCTGATAATCAGCACATTATCAGCACAGCCCCCATCAAAAGGTGCCTATCAGCTGCCTATCAGTGCCCAACACCTGCCAGCCTGTCCCCATAATAAACGCCTGTCAGTGCCCACAACAGTGCCAATCAGTGCCCAAAAAAAGTGCCAATCAGTGCCCCATTAGTAATGCCTGTCAGTACCCCATCAAAGTGCCAATCGGTGCCACTCAATAATGCCTGTCAGTAGCTCCTCATCATGCTGCCTATCCAGTGCCACCTATCAGTGCCGCCTACCAGTGCCCATCAGTGCCGCCTACCAGTGCTGTCAGTGCCGCCTATAAGCGCCACCTATCAGTGCTTTTTTTAATTGGCAGTCTTTTTTGTTTATAATGCAAAAATTAAAAACCGCAGAGGTGATCAAATACCACCAAAAGAAAACTCTATTTGTGGGAAGGAAATGCTAAAAATGTAGTTTGGGTACAGTGTTGTATGACCGCGCAATTGTCATTTAAAGTGCGACAGCGCTGAATCTAAAAATTGTCCTGGGGAGGAAGGGGAGAAAGTGCCTGGTATGGAAGTGGTTAAGGAACCTAGGTCTATCTCCTGTGACAGTACCAAGGGTTAAGCAACCTTGCTCCACCACCAAGTTTGGTGTTCCTGTCACTTATGAGGCAGCGGGGGGCTGTGTATTCCAAAAGAGGTCTAGAGGTGTGGGAGGGCCCTGTGTAATGTAAAGGGGTCCAGAGGTGTGGGGGCCCTGTGTAATGTAAAGGGCTCAAGAGTTGTGGAGCTGTGCAATGCAAAGGGGTCCAGAGTTGTAGTGGGTGCTGTGTAATGTAAATGGGTCCAGAGGTGTGGGGGGGCCCTGTGTAATGTTAAGGGGCCCAGAGGTGTGGGGGGCCCTGTGTAATGTTAAGGGGCCCAGAGGTGTGGGGTGGCTGTGTAATGTAAAGGGGTTCAGAAGTGTAGGGGTGCTGTGTAATGCAAAGCGGTCCAGAGGTGTAGGGGGTGCTGTGTAATGCAAAGGGTCCAGAGGTGTAGGGGGTGCTGTGTAATGTAAAGGGGTCCAGAGGTGTAGGGGGGTGCTGTGTAATGTTAAGGCGCCCAGTGGTGTGGGGTGGCTGTGTAATGTAAAGGGGTCCAGAGGTGTCGCCCCATCAAAATGCTATAATTAGTGTTAAATTCACCTTTAATCCAGTGCCGGCTAAAGCTCCCTGGCGCTGATCTTCACGCCCCCTTCTGATGTCGGAAGGGGGTGTTGTGGGGGTGTTCTGGGATCAAATTTACCTTTGGGTTGAAGCCCCTGGTCTTTTTCCCACCTAGCAACACCCCTGGTTCACACTTAATTCGTATGCAACTCACATCAGGGGTCTGGTGCGTCCCTGTTCTCCATTTCAGGGATGAATCAGGCTCGAAATTTTGCCTGATTTCAGACCTGAAATGGAGCCAAAGACGCAAATGACCCCTGTGCAATCTGCTCCACAGCTGCCTCGGAGATATTTGATCACAGTCTCCTGTTATGCGAATTGGATGCAGGGAAATTCGCATAAGTGTGAACCCAGCCTTAATATAACTGGCTGATTTTCAATTTGTGTGTACCCAGCTTTAATGGAAAAATAACACTTACTGGCAGGATCACCAGATGAAAAAAAATGGGGTAAAAAAGCCTAAGGAAAGCAAATGCAGCCATCAAATATAAGAATTAGCTAGGTGCAATTTTATTAAATGTTTGTTTTTGGGTTTAATAGCACTTTAACTCCAGAGATAGATGAAAGTGTTCCTAGTGGTAGACATGTACTTTTCCGTATTGACAAATTGATAGTTCAGGTATTTGGGAAGACTAGTTAGATTGAGTCAGCAAACATGCATTACTTACTCTGTTATCTCCTTCTGGTGCCAGTGGGTCAGTCATCCATGAGCCAAACCTGGACCCAGATGCCTTCATTGTGACTGGTTCACTGATTCCGGTCAACTTACCACAGGCTGCAAAATACAATGTTACAAGTTAGTTCTGTCCTGGTGTTGTTATCACTAATGTACATAACATGCACACATCTTAATTCTTAAACTATGTTTTCGTCATGTTTTGCATTGTTGTGTATTGCTCTTTTTCATAGTATATGGCCACTAATAAGTTTTCCTTTAAGTTTTGAGAGTGGTAGGGATAGAACCCCTAATAGATTTTATTGATATCCTGAACTCCATTTGAGAAATTTTTTGTTCACTAGACAGGAAGTGAGGGCAAATCTCCAATGACAACAAGTGCCAAGAGACAAATTCAAAAGTTTATTGTATTATGCATTTTTGTATGTCTTTAAGTGTATGTATAGCCATGTTTTCTTTTGGATAGTGTGGAAACATGTACAAACCCTTCATTCAATGTGGGGGTAAATTCCAATCTTAGATGTCACCAGAAAAGGTGTCCCCATTAGAGGATCTACCTTCCCTCTCTTTTTCTGGTGACAACACAAAAAAATTTACGATTTCCATAACCTTTAGGGCTCAATGACAATGGTCACCAGGATGAATAACCTAACAGGGAAACAGCAAAAAAAAACACTCCAGTGCTCATCCATAGTGCTCCATAAGATAATTAGGTGTGCAATGCTTCTTCAGTTGCAGCCCTCCACAGATTGGGAAATCGCTAGTCAACTGCAAAATACACACACAAGAGGGCACAACTCCTCGTGCATTAGCACCACAATTTATTGAATGCCAAACAACAAATGGATACTCACAAAATCAACAGGTTTGTAACTCATATGCTTCAGCCTTGGGCGGTGAGTCCTATCATGAAAACATCAGATTAAAAATCGAACGCGTTTCGGGAGTCAAGCTCCCTTCCTCAGAGCCCTGAGGAAGAGGGCTTGACTACTGAAACACGTTAGCTTTTCAGTCTGTTCATATCAGTCATATGAGTCACAAGCCTGTTGATTTTATTTGTTTGTCAAATCAATTTGTTATTTGGAATTCAATAAATTGTGTGGTGGTAATGCAAGAGGCGTTGTGCCCTCTTGTGTGTGTTTTTTGGCAGTTAACAGGGAAGCAGACAGCAATAAAAACTAGAAGCTTTCCTACTCTATACAAAATTTCTCTCTACACATGCACTTCAAAACACAGGAAAATGCATCTGAAAAACATGACACGCCGGTAAAAGCATGTGTAAAAAGTAGAAATGTATAGAATCAGGGGAAGAAGGTAGCCGCCCTGATGTAGATGGTGTTGTTTATTTTGTTTGTTTGTTTTTTACAAGAGATTTTTTGTAAAAGCTGCAACATTTATTTCCCTGTTTATGTCTTCAAAGATGTATAAATGGCTCATATCTTTGTAAGTAAATCATCACTGAGATTTCATTAAGGCTCCCAAGTAGCATTAATTATTGAAAACCAGCAGTGATTGATTGAGATGTGAGGAATATTCTCTACAGGGTGGGGGTGGGGGATAGCATCTGGGAATAATCTTTGTTGGTCTCAGCAGCTGGATATAAAAAAGGCAGGAGCAGAGAGGTGACCTGCATGATATTAAGTGTCACATCTGCGTCTTCCATTGGCGACTCATCTCTTCTGTCACCAGATCTTTTTAGACTTAACTCAATTTTGTTCTACGTGAAGCCATTGCAGAGACAAACAGAACATTTCCAGGTTCTACAGATACCTGGAGAATTGGGTTAAGGGTAGGCCAGCAATTAATGAGGACAGACAGGATGCTGCAGATAACGTTTAGCTGCATGTGGGAAGGAGCCATCCATAATTTGATTAGGATTTCTACTGGCGTGCGGTCAATACTAGAGCAGTAAATCGGTAAATAAAAGTGAGTTTGTTGCGGATGCAGACCTAAGGAGGACAGCTCTGGATTGAAGGCAAGGTCCTCCCAAGAAGATTTAAGGTTTGTGTAGTCACTGCCACCTGCCATGGCATTACAAAGGCAGCTGCTGGCATTACCCTACTCTAATGAGACTGACACCTTTATTATATAAGACACAGAGTCTACAGGGAAAAGGCCATCACAGGAGAGAGAGATTACAATGAGTGTGGTCCAACCCATTAGTGTCCACCCAAAAATAAAATGTTTTGTGGGGGTTGGCCTGGCAATGAATCATAATATACATATGATATAAATGTCTGAATATTAGTTTTAAATGTACAAGCTGCTAAAAGATTTATATTTGCTGCCTTCAAAAACACACCAGCCCTGACAAGTGCACCGCCCCAGTGTGAAAGCACTCGGGCTTTCACACTGGAGTGGCTTGAGAGGTGCTTTTCAGGCGTTATTTTTAGTGCTAAAATGCCTGGAAAGCGCCCCAGTGTGAAAGGGGTCTTAGTGACAGGTGCTTTGTTTGGCATTTAAAGTGCTTTAACTACTTGCCGCCCACGCTATAGCCGAAAGACGGCTACAGTGTGGATCCTAATTGCCGGGAGGGCGTCCATGGACGTCCTCCCGAGCAAGTGCTGTCTGCGCATCCCTGCGGGTCGTGCGCCGCGCACTCTGGGATCACAGCGTCTATGAGACTCGGGTGATCACAGATCAGAATAAGGGGTCGATCCCGGCCCCTTACCACATGATCAGCTGTCAGCCAATGATGGCTGATCACGTGATGTAAACAGAAGCTCAGTAATCTGTATTTTTTTTCCCTTAACGCTGTCAGCATGAGGAAAAAAAAAAAGCTGATCACCGGCTTCTGTCAGAAGGACATCAGTCCCTCACACAGAAAGCCGCGGCTGCATTTTCTGTGCCCACCAGTGTCAGCTGCCAGTGCCCACTGTGCCACCTATCAGTACCCACCAGTGCCCACAGTGCCACCTACCAGTGCCCATAGTCCCACCCATCAATGCCCACCAATGCTGCCAATCAATGCCCATCAGTGTCTCATAATCAGTGTTGCCTATCAGTGTCACCTACTAGTGCCCATCAGTGCCACCTATCAGTGCAGCTCATCAAGGCCACCTATCAGTGCCACTCATCTGTGCCACCTATCAGTGCCAACCATCAGTGCTGCCTCATCAGTGCCACCTATTAGTGCTCATTTGCCGCCTTATCAGTGTCTATCAGTGCCCATCAGTGCAGCCTCATCAGCGCACATCAATAAAGGAGAAAAATTACCTTTGTTCAGAATCTTATAACAAACTGTGAAACAGTTTTGCTTTTTTTTTTTCAAAATTTTCAGTCTTTTTTTGTTTTATTTAGCAAAAAAATAAAAAACCCAGCAGCAATTAAATACCACCAAAAGAAAGCTCTATCTGTGTGAAAAAAATGCTAAAAATTTCATTTGGGTAAACTGTAGCATGACGGCGCAATTCAATTCAAAGCGTGACAGCGCTGAAAGCTGAAAATTGGCCTGGGCAGGAAGGGGGTTTAAGTGCCCAGTAAGCAAGTGGTTAAACAAAAGTGTGTCAAACACCATGTCTTGAAGCAAGTGTAAAACGAGCCTTTACAGTAAAGCAAAGAAAAAGTATAGGCAAAATCTTTAGTTGTATTTCCTGCCCCGTTTGGTTAGTGTATTTTATATGTTTTGCACACCTCCCAACATTTTGAGATGGGAATGAGGGACACCTACTAGCAAACGTATGTAGGCATAGGACACACCCCCTGTCACACCCCCTTAAAGGAGAATTAACCAAGAAAAAGGTTAATTAAATCTAAAAGAGCTTTTTTTTAAACCACTGCTATTCTTTTATATTTGCTTTTAAAATTTACAAATGCAGCAATTTAGAATTTGGATGAAAGGTTTAGCACTGGGAAACACTTTTTGAAAGATAAAAAGTGCATTTTATATACAACTACATAGATAAGACCAAAATGAGGGACAAATGAGGAGGAAGGAGGGACAGAGGGACATTGCTCCAAATCAGGGACAGTCCCTCGAAATCAGGGACAGTTGGGAGCTATGGTTTTGTGTGGCCGTGTATGAAGTCTACACTCCCCTCCAGACTTGTGCTGCAATTAGGCAGCTCTGTGTCCACATGAGGACATTACAGGTTCTGGGGCTGATGACTTCAGCCAATCATCTCACCTGGACTGGTTCAGTCAGGGAAAGTGACCACAAACTGAGCCATGTCCTTCACTTGTACCATACAGGCAAACAACTAGGGTGGCACATCCTTTCTGCCATACAGCTTCCGACCTGGATATCGCCACTGTTTTCTGGGGTAACTTAGAAATGATCACATTTTTAAGCATTGTGTTTCCTTGCTGTTGTTTTGCTCCTATGTATCAATATTTTTTCTTTGAGTTTGTATTGTTGGTACTCCCTCAGTAACTGGAGTTTGTGTGAGTTTTGCATTCTGTAGGTATGTTGTCACCTCATTGTGGGTTCTGTGCCCTCACTCTGGTGATTGGCATGTAATAATAGCTCCCAATGGTCCCTCTTTAGTATAGCAGCCCATTCATTTCAATGGGCTTCCCTACCTGCAGAAACATGGGGACCCTTTTTTTTTTTTTAATTACTTCACATGAGAAAATGTGGGCGTTTTGCTGTTGTGTGGGGTGCCATTAAGAATTTGTGTCTACTAAAGAGCAGCGAATGTCTCTTGCATATCAGGAATGTACGCAATTGTGCGTCCATCCCCCGGCCTGCCATAATGTGAGTGTAGCCTAATTCCACAATTGTCCCTGGTTTAATATATTGCCCTCTAAAATAATTATTTCACTGCAAAAAGCATTATATATCACTAAACTGTTACAATTGTTCTTCTCACACTGTTGCATATATGTGAGAATGCCAATAAAAAAACTTTTTTCTTTGCTTCTAGTTTTAACTAGAATAAAGAAGGGTAAGTATTTCTGCAGGTTTTTGTTGCTGTGTCCTGAGTTTGCCTCCCACAGTTGTAGTGATCGGGTATAATATTGTGGGTGATATGATGTAGAGTGGGTTTGATAATTAATATTTAGGTATTATTATAATGATGATGTAAGTACTCTTCCAAAACTAAATGCCAGCTTGAATGTCCTCCATGAAATACTAGTCCACTAGGAGGGAGTTTCTGCTAGGCCAACCCAAAACACTCCTTGATCCCATTGTTACCCCCTCAAGTCTAATTACCATCAATAAATATTTCTTCTATGGTCCTTTAAACAATGTACCCTTTGAAATGTTCAATTAGGTTAACAGCCCATACCTCACACCCCTAGGTAGACTTGCATGAGACTAACACATCAAAGGGTTTTCAGCTGTCCCCTTGCTATGTTAAAATTCAGTTGGACAATGCAACTGAATTTCTGGTCAGCATGGCACTCCAATACAATATTATACATAAATTGGCCAACATATTACAACAACAGTCTGTTGTGTCACGGGCAGATTCAACATGGACACAGGTGTCAGGTCACATTCGGCTACCCGTCATATCTTGCTACCCGCTGGAGTGCGCATGCGCAACGACGCCATATGCGTTCCAACACTGTTGTAAGACCACTTTGCCACAGGGCCCCTCGCGGGCTCGCTTCGCTCACCACGCTTCGCTCGGCATAATTATAATCTACCTCTATGTCCACTTGGATGGTGGGACTTGAACTTGGACTCAGGGGTGTGGCCACAAAATTCTGCGCAAGCGCAGATCGCCAGTGTTGGAACGCATATGGCTGCGTCGCACATGCGCAGCCCAGCGGGTAGCCAAATGTAATGGGTCGCCATATGTGACGCTACACAGGCATCAAAACTGTACTCTGTCAATGGGTCTGAGGAGATTTCTGATTTCCTGTACTATCCCTGAAACAGGAAGTGGAGATGAACTTCAACAAAGCTGACAGAGATGATAAATCTTCTTACACCATCCAAAAAGGAATGAAATGTGACTGGGGTTCTGCAATAAATTAATTTATCATTAAAAAAAAACATGATTCGGTCTGAAAGTGATCTAAGTACTTTAGGCATGAAAAACATAAGGGGATGTTTGGTGGGAAATGTTTGTACATTAGAGCCAGTTCGCATCTCTTCAGTGCGTTTTAGGTATGTTACCATTGAACTCTATAGAATGTGCGTTTTGATGAAAGCGCATCAAAGATGCAGCATGCAGAACTTTTTTTTTTTTTTTTTTTTACACCACTTAAAGTGGAACTTCAGTCCTTTTTTTCCATATTTCCATTAAATCTTCTGCACTTGTTGTTTTAACTTCGAATAGTAAAATAGGATTTTTTACTTACCGTAAAATTCATTTCTCTGAGTTCATTTACAGACACAGCCTTCTTTATTCAGAACGGTAGGGTTATATCATCTCCGCATGAGTAGGACTAGGCAGAACAAAAAAACAACCCCTGGCTACACCCATGGGCTGTCCTCTGTCAGTGTATAACCCCCTCCCTGCTCTAAGTATTCAGTTTAGTAGCAAGCAGTAATAGAAGTATCAAAAAACTCCATAGAGGGGCGGGTGCTGTGTCTGTCAATGAACTCAGAGAAACGGATTTTACGATAAGTAAAAAATCCTATTTTCTCATTCGTTCATTGAGAGACACAGCCTTCTTTATTCAGAACGGTATGGACGTCCCAAAGCAGTGCTGAACATGAGGGGTGGGGCAGCGAAAAATCCCAAGGCTAACACAAAAGCCAACCAGGTAACAGGAGCTTCACACAGGACAAGCTGGAACCCAACCTGAACGATACCCCTTCAAGAGGGATTAGACCCTCTTAACAGCAGCCTACAAATAACTTGTGGCCAAAAAAGGCACCCGCAGATGCCAACCCATCCACTTCATAGAACTTGTGAAAAATGCGACATGAACGCTTGAAGACAGAAGGCCCAAGACGCACTAGGCGACAGAGAAGAATGCGCCATAACAGGGAAAGCAGGAACTCGATTGCTGACAGAATAGCTCAGAGTCATCATCTATCTGATCCATCCAGAAGAAGGTCGCAGAAGAAGCAGACAGCCCCTTTCTTGGCCTGTCCGTGAGTACAGAGAGCCTGACCTCCAAAAGACTCAGTGGCTGGCAAATACAACCGAATCCCCCAAATCACATCCGAGCAGATAAGGCAAATTCCTTGGGATGTGTTGCCAGGGACACAAGAAAAGGAACACAATGTCCTTGTTCAAATGGAAACCCAAGGCCTGAATTATAGAAAAGGCAAAGCACCGCCTAAACCTGGGTAAAGTGAGCAAGAAGATTACGCCACCCTTTTCGATACCCTGTGAGCAGAGGTGAAAGCCACCAAGAGGCCACCTTCCGAGACAGAGTAAGCAGTGGAATCTCCCGATATTTTGAGAGAGAGAACGGCTCCTGGAGAACCGAAAAACACCAAGTTCAGATCCCCTGGCGGTAGAAAAAAAAACGCACCGGTGGAAACAGACGTCTAACCCCTCGAATAAAGGTACGCACCAGGGAGCGCGAGACCAGGGGATGTTGAAGACGACCATCCAGGCTGACACCTGGCCCTCGATGTTACTCGAGGCGCATTCCTGCTAACCCACCCGTAAATGGGGGTCGGAATTGGAGCCACCTAGAAAGAACAAGGATGAATGCCCGGTGATTCACACCAGGATATATGCGCTCTCCACACCCGGAGGTTAAAACCTCCTAAAAGATGGACTCCCTAGCCATCAGCAGTGTCGGAACTGCCACACCTGGCTCAACACAGCCAGGCTGTTAAAACCAGTGACTCTAAGGCAGGATGGAAGAACGGCCCTGGGACCATAGATCCTTCCTGAGAGGCAGTCGACAAGGATCGCCGGCGACCAGGCACACCCGGTCGGCATACCCAGACTGACTGGACCCATCCAGGGATAATAGAATGACCAGAACCCCCACAGCCATGATCCTGTGTAGAAGGCACAACAGAAGCTGGAGAGGAGGAAAGGCATAGGGAAACGTCACTGGCCCCATGGGCCACCAGAGCTGCCAGAGCAACCCGTGACCTTACCAGAAACTTTGGCACCGTCCAGTTGAACCAGGACACAATGATAACTACCTCATGAGTGTCCCGGCGGGACCTGAAGAAACACGGCCCAGTAAAGGGTCCATCCGTGGTCCAACACTTGCCAACTGAGGTATCCACCTGTCAGCATTCCATTCCTGGAATGCATACACCGGAAAAGGGCCGGACGAAATGTTCTGCCCACCGGAGAATACTGGCAACAGCCAGGGCCGCCACAGCCTACTTGACCCGCCCTGGCGAAGGGCATAAGCCACCGTGGGTGCCTTGTCCAACTAGAACCATACCAGGAGCCCCCGAAGTCGATCCGTCCATGATCCAGTCTTAGCCCAATTGCTCGAAGTTCCAGGATATTACCTGGTAGTCCGAATTCCACCAGCGTACAATGACTTTGAGAGCTCAGTCCCAGGACATCCTACCTGGACCGACTAGCATCAGTGATCACCCTGTTTAATACAAGGGGAAAAAGGATTTATCCCGCCGAAGAACCGGAGAGCGAGCCACCAGACCAGGGAGCCCTGGTTCCCTAACTCAGCTGAATCCGATTGTCCCGAGACCTCAGGCATTTGTCTCATGCCAGGATCTCCCCCAAAGGGAGCTTGTATGGAACTGCACAAATGGAATCGTTTCAAAAAGGTAGAAACTCTCAGACCCAACACCCACACGCAGGTCCGCAGAGGGCCTACCTGCCGGACAGAAAAATAAAAAACACATTATGGACATCTGGAGTTTGTCCAAGAGAAGAAAACCACGCTGGCCAGAGCTGAAGCTCGGGCTTAGATAATCCGACGTTCTGGAAGAGCCCAAGCAGACTTCAGATAGTATGGATACCTACTGAAATCAGTCAAGGTCTGTATAGAAACTACATTGCCCCTTGGGGTAGCCGAGGAATGGCAGAAGAAGATCGTCCAGGCAGCTAGGACCGCAAACCTCCACAGATGCAACCACGTCCAATCCGGGGCCAACACCTCGCGAATACTCATGGCGTGATGGCCAGACTATGCGCTGATCATGCGCTGCACCCACAGCAAAACGGAGGAAGTGCTGGAGTCGGGCACATAACGGAATGCGTAAACAAGCATTCGTGATGTCAATAGAAACTAGTCCCCATGATGAGGGGGTGCTACTGCCGTGCTAACGGACTTCATCCTGACCTACTGTACCCACACAAAGCAGATCAGGGCCTTAATGCGGTTTGGAAGTATTGACATCCAGGGTAACCCCCAAAATACCTGTATAAGCACCATTGAGGAGACCTTAGAAGCTCAGCACCAGGGGAACTACGGCCAAGAGGCGTAGCTGACATACTGCAGTGCCTAGACCATGGGTCCAGCAATGCAGCAAAGGCAGGGGAATTCCCAAATGGGTAACAGTACCTCACAGCAAGCGTTTTTTTTTTGTTTTTTTTTAAACACAAATGCACTCTAGACCCTCCCAGTCTTTAAGGACAATATTGTCAAGATAGAGGGAAAAAGGGAACGCTTTCGCCACGCAAGACGGCTTATGAGGTATTGGCTCTCCGCCGCAGCCACCGCTGCATCCCCCATCTTGAAAGGTTTCTGCACAGATGCAATAAGTGCGACAAGCAGCGCTTTTTCGTGCCCTACTGCAGTCGTCCTCACTCCCTGCCAAGATAGGAAGCGTGGCCACCACCCCGCAAGGTGGGCCACGTCCTCAGAGGCAGAGTGGGGAGGGTAGGGCAGGGGTGCCATAAACTAGGCTATATGCCTAAGAGTTACCCCACAAAACATAGGGAGAGGGGACTACCAACTGGAACCCCCCCCGCCCGAGGTCCACATATGGGATGTCGACCGAGGCCCCTGCATTTTTCTTCGTTTCTGTTATAAAATTTTGCAAATTAGTAATTTTTCTTCATATATTTTGGCCAAAATTTATACCGCTACATATCTTTGGTAAAAATAACCCAAATCGGTGTATATTATTTGGTCTTTGTGAAAGTTATAGAGTCCAAAAGCCAGGTGCCAATATCTGAAAATTGATCACACCTGAAGTACTGACGGCCTATCTAATTTCTTGAGACCCTAAAATGCCAGAAAAGTACACATACCCACAAATTACCCCTTTTTGGAAAGAAGACATTCCAAGGTATTTAGAAAGATGCATGATGAGTTTTTTGAAGTTGTCATTTTTTCCCACAATTATTATTTTTTTTTTTCACAAAATTGTCATATTAGCAGATTATTTCTCACACACAGCATATGCATACCACAAATTACACCCCAAAACACATTCTGCTCTTACTCCCAAGTATGGCAATACCACATGTGTGAGACTTTTACACAGCGTGGCCACATACAGAGGCCCAACATGCACGGAGCACCTTCAGGCGTTCTGGAGCACCCAGGCCAAATCTGACATTTCTCTCCTACGTGTAAAAATCATCATTGCTAGAAAATTACATAGAACCCCCAAACATTATATTTTTTTTAGCAAAGACCCTAGAGAATACAATGGCAGTCGTTGCAACTTTTTATCTCACACGGTATTTGCGCAGCAATTTTTCGAACGCGTTTTTTTGTGCTTTAAAAAAAAAACAAAACCGTAAAGTTAACCCAATGTTTTTCCATAATATGAAAGATGAAGTTATGCAGAGTAAATAGATACCTAACATGTCACCCTTTAAAATTGCACACGCTCGTGGAATGGCGCCAAACTTCGCTACTTAAAGATCCCCATAGGCGACGATTTAAAATTTTTTACTGGTTACATGTTTTGAGTTATAGAGGAGGTCTAGGGCCACAATTATTGCTCTCACTCTACCGATCGCAGCAAAAACTCACATGTGTGGTTTGAACACCGTTTTCATATGTGGGCGGAACTTACGTATGCATTCGCTTCTGCATGCGAGCACACAGGGACAGGAGTGCTTTACATTTTTTTTTTAATTGTTCATTTTACTTTATTTATTTTAATTTGATTCTTTTTTCCGAAAAATTAATTTTTTGATCACTTTTATTCCTAATACAAGGAATGTAAACATCCCTTCTAATAGGAATATGGCATGACAGGTCCTCTTTACAGTGAGATATGGGGTCAATAAGACCCCACATCTCACCTCTAGGCTGGGAAGCCTGAAATAAAATAAAAAAACAGGTATTGCAGAGTATGGCTGGTTATTGCAGGGTATGGCTGGTTATTGCAGAGTATGGCTGGGTATTGCAGAGTATGGCTGGGTATTGCAGCGTATGGCTGGGTATTGCAGAGTATGGCTGGGTACTGCAGAGTATGGCTGGGTACTGCAGAGTATGGCTGGGTACTGCAGAGTATGGCAGAGTATGGCTGGGTATGGGAGAGTATGGCTGGGTATGGGAGAGTATGGCTGGGTATGGGAGAGTATGGCTGGGTATGGCAGAGTATGGCTGGGTATGGCAGAGTATGGCTGGGTATGGCAGAGTATGGCAGGGTATGGCAGAGTATGGCAGGGTATGGCAGAGTATGGCTGGGTATGGGAGAGTATGGCTGGGTATGGGAGAGTATGGCTGGGTATGGGAGAGTATGGCTGGGTATGGCAGAGTATGGCTGGGTATGGCAGAGTATGGCTGGGTATGGCAGAGTATGGCTGGGTATGGCAGAGTATGGCTGGGTATGGCAGAGTATGGCTGGGTATGGCAGAGTATGGCTGGGTATGGCAGATTATGGCTGGGTATGGCAGATTATGGCTGGGTATGGCAGATTATGGCAGGGTATTGCAGAGTATTGCGGGGTATTGCAGAGTATGGCAGGGTATTACGGGGTATGGCAGAGTATTGCGGGGTATTGCAGGGATGGCTGAGCATGGATGGATGGCTGGATGTGACTGCATTTGTCACAGAGCAGCGCTGTGAGCACTACAGATCCAGCACACAGTGCTGCTGTCATCCGATCTCTCCCCCTCTCCTCTCATACTGTACCGATCGGTACACAGAGGGGAGGGAGGAACCGGCGTCATGACATGACACCAGTTTGTTTTCATGTGATCGCTCTGTCATTTGATGGAGCGATCACATGGTAAACAGCTGTGATCAGCGGCCGTTTACCGTGATGCGCTGGGTCCTCTGGACCAGGCGGTTACGGATGTTCTCGGATGCTCGCCAGAGCGGGATTCTGGGAGGACGTCATAGTACGCCCTCCCGGGGTTAATTAACCGCCCTGTAGCCGTCATTCGGCTATGGGCCGGTTGCTAAGCGGTTAACTCACATGTATAAAAAACAAAAAGAATCTGCGCTGGCAACTCCCCAAGTGTATAATTGTGAGAAAGTGATATTTTAAATTTAATATCAAAAAACATATATACCATATGATGTTACACAGAACCACATTTAGTGGATATTATATGGAGATGTACCAAGAACTGTGCATAAAACTACCAAACTATGTGACTAAAAATAAATCGATAAACATAAATATTGTGATCTAAATCAATTCGTCCAAAAAACTCACTCTTGGACGCTATGCGACTAAAAAGTCACTAAACTGTTATAGAGATAATCCCATACATTTGTGAGTGACA
This sequence comes from Aquarana catesbeiana, assembly GCF_042186555.1. NCBI lineage: Eukaryota > Metazoa > Chordata > Amphibia > Anura > Ranidae > Aquarana > Aquarana catesbeiana. The sequence continues at coordinate 206,276,596 of NC_133332.1, read as the reverse complement.
ATAAATTAATCTCTGGAGAATAAAGAATATGTGAATCAAAAGTCATAAATCATAACATAAAGTCTGTTAAATTAAACCGTTCCTTCACAGGATGACAATCTGCAGATTTCAAACTTGATTCATTCAAAATAATAGATTCCAAATAACAGATAAGGCTGATGCCGGTAATGCTTGAGAGGAGGCTTTTAGAAATCACAACCCTCGCATTCCATCAGAAAAAAGAAGAAGAGAAGACACATAGCATAAAACCTATGACACCGTGAGATCACCTGCGCATAAAAGCGCTACTCACGGAACCGATGTGCAGAGCAGGCATTCAGATAGTTTAGTCGGTGTTCGCTGCTGTACGGCGTGCGTTCCACCAACTCCAGGAAGTGATGTCACTGGTTCTCAGGTTTACAAGCGTGGGCAGGATGTTACGTCAATGACGTCAATGACGTAACATCCTGCCCACGCTTGTAAACCTGAGAACCAGTGACATCACTTCCTGGAGTTGGTGGAACGCACGCCGTACAGCAGCGAACACCGACTAAACTATCTGAATGCCTGCTCTGCACATCGGTTCCGTGAGTAGCGCTTTTATGCGCAGGTGATCTCACGGTGTCATAGGTTTTATGCTATGTGTCTTCTCTTCTTCTTTTTTCTGATGGAATGCGAGGGTTGTGATTTCTAAAAGCCTCCTCTCAAGCATTACCGGCATCAGCCTTATCTGTTATTTGGAATCTATTATTTTGAATGAATCAAGTTTGAAATCTGCAGATTGTCATCCTGTGAAGGAACGGTTTAATTTAACAGACTTTATGTTATGATTTATGACTTTTGATTCACATATTCTTTATTCTCCAGAGATTAATTTATTGTCACTCACAAATGTATGGGATTATCTCTATAACAGTTTAGTGACTTTTTAGTTGCATAGCGTCCAAGAGTGAGTTTTTTGGACGAATTGATTTAGATCACAATATTTATGTTTATCGATTTATTTTTATTCACATAGTTTGGTAGTTTTATGCACAGTTCTTGGTACATCTCCATATAATATCCACTAAATGTGGTTCTGTGTAACATCATATGGTATATATGTTTTTTGATATTAAATTTAAAATATCACTTTCTCACAATTATACACTTGGGGAGTTGCCAGCGCAGATTCTTTTTGTTTTTTATATATTTTCAAAGTGTTAGCACTTTTTTCATCTAGCAGCTGCAACACATGAATTAGTTTTCAATATAATTTATTTATTTGCGAGCGCTGTGTTTTTTATCTATTTATGGTTAACTCACATGGCCAGCCCCTGTCCAGTGGGGCTAAGTCGCGGCCGACCTAGCACGTAGCTGTGGTCTGCACGCGCTCACTGGCCAGACTGGGGTGACCACTGAATCAAGCGTCCAGCCCGTCGCCCAGCCCAGCAGTTGATTGTAGATCTCTCCGGAAAAAATCCAGGAAAAAGAGAAAATAACAATCAACAAAAAAATTCTCAGGACTAGAGATCCCAGCAGGGAACTAGGTCCTTACTTCTGACTAGGCAGAAAAAAAAACTTAATACCTAGAACAGGAAGGAGGTTATATACTGATGGAGGACAGCCCATGGGCGTAGCCAGGGGTTATTTTTTGTTCTGCCAAGTCCTACTCATGCGGAGACGATATAACCCATTCTGAATAAAGAAGGCTGTGTCTGTCAATGAATAAATGAGAAAACATTTTTATTCTGCCAGTAAATACCTTATGCAGACCACTTCCTTTTTCTTGTCTGGTAAAAAGCCTGGGCTTATGACATCATGCACAGCTCTCTCTCGTGAGAGTTGGCCAGGAAGGGAGGGGAGATGAGTCATAAGAGGGCCAATGAGAGCTGGAGGTGTGCCTCTGTGTAAATCAAGGAAGTGAACAGTCAGCAGCTTCAGCTTCCCTCAGTTAAAATGGTTGCAGCCAGACTCAATGGAGGGCGCTTTATGCAGCATATTTGGCAAGTACAGAATCACATTATATATAAAATAAGATGCAAAGTGGTTGGAGGGAAGCTGCAGAATGGCAAAGATGTTTTTATTACAAATTATGTGAGCAGACTGCAGTTCCTCTTTAACCGTTACAGCCCTGGAAGATTTTACCCCCTTCTTGACCAGTGCACTTTTTGGTATTTGTCACTGCGTCATTTTAACTGCCAATTGCGTGGTCATGTGATGTTGCACCCAAACAAAATTGACGTCCTTTTTTTCCCACAAATAGAGCTTTCCTTTGGTGGTATTTGATCACCTCGGTGGTTTTTATTTTTTGCGCTATAAACAAAAGAAGAGCGCAATTTTGAAAAAACGCAATATTTTTTACTTTTTGCTATAATAAATACCGCCCAAAAATATATAAAAAAACTTTTTCCTCAGTTTAGACCGATTTGTATTCCTCTGCATATTTTTGGTAAAAAAAAAAAAAAATCGCAATAAGCGTATATTGATTGGTTTGCGCAAAATTTATAGCGTCTACAAAATAGGGGAAAGTTTTGTGGCATTTTTATTATAATTTTTTTATTTTTTACTAGCAATGGCGGCAATCTGTGATTTTTATCGGGACTGCGACATTATAGCAGACATGACGGACAATTTTGACACATTTTTGGGACCACTGGAATTTATACAGCGATCAGTGCTATAAAAATGCATTGATTGCTGTAAAAATGTCACTGGCAGGGAAGGGGTTGACACTAGGGGGCGATCAAGGGGTTAGTTCAACTGCAGCTGCTGGTCGGCAAGTGGTTAAAGGGTAAGTTCACCTTTACAGAAAAATCTGTAAGGTGAACTTACACAGGACGCCCACCGAGATCGTTCACAGGAGAGGCAGAACAGCAGTCTGCCTATGTAAACAAGGCAGACCATCGTTCTGTGAGGTGAGGAAGATGGAGATCTTGTGTTTCTGCTAAGCAGAAATACGAATCTCTGTTTTTCTCCAGTCACAACATCCCCCCCCAGGTTAGAAAGCACTTCCTAGGAGCGCCCCTGATGTTAACCCCTTCTCTGCCAGTGTCATTAGTACAGTTACAGTGTATATTATTATTATTATTATTATTATAAAGGATTTATATAGCGCCGACAGTTTACGCAGCGCTTTACAACATTAGGGCAGACAGTACAATTACAATACAATTCCATACAGGGGGGAATCAGAGCCCTGCTCCTTAGAGCTTACAATCTAGGAGGGAGAGTCAAGTTATATAAAGGGTAATAGCTGTGGGGGATGAGCTAATGGAGAAAACAGTGCAGTTGTTAGATGGAGGCAGGATAGGCTTCTCTGAAGAGGAAGGTTTTCAGGGATAGCCTAAAAGTAGACAAATTTGGAGACCTTCTGACAGATTGGGGTAGCAAATTCCAGAGGTGAGGCGAGGCTCGGGAGAAGTCCTGGAGGCGGATATGGGAGGAGGTGATGAGGGAGCTAGAGAGCAGGAGGTCTTGGGAGGAACGAGGAGGGCGATTAGGTTGGTATTTTGAGACTAGGCTAGTGATGTAGCTGGGGGCAGAGTTGTGGATGGCTTTGTAACTTATTGTTAGTATTTTGAATTGAATTCATTGGGCAAGTGGCAGCCAATGGAGGGATTGGCAGAGAGGGGTAGCAGACACTGTGCGGTTTGTAAGGTGGATGAGTCTGGCAGCAGCATTTATAGTGGACTGAAGGGGGGGGAAATTCCAAAAATATTAAATAGTTTGTAGACTCTAACTTTTGCGCAAACCAATCAATATACGCTTATTGGGCTTTTTTTTATTTTTATTTTTTTACCAAAAATGTGTAGCAGAATATATATTGGCCTAAACTGATGAAGAAATTGGATTTTTCTTTCTCTTTTTTTTTTTTTTTTTTTTTAGTGGATATGTGTTAAAGGATAGATTAAAAAATATTGTTTGTTTTTTTTAATCAAAATTGTTGGTGTTTTCTTTTTTTTTTTTTTGTTTATAGCGCAAAAAATAAAAAACGCAGAGGTGATCAAATACTACCAAAAGGAAGCTCTATTTTGGGGGGAAAAAAAGGACATCAATCTTATTTGTGTACAGTGTTGCAAAACTGCGCAATTGTCAGTTAAAGTAATGCAGTGCCATTTTGCAAAAAATGGCCAGGTCATGCATGAAGGGGGTAAACATTCCAGGGCTTAAGTGGTTAATGAATTGAACCTAAAAACACATAGTGCACAGGTGCGAACAGAGCACAGGCTTCGACTTGTATAACAGCCGTGTGAACAGCAAGCTTTGTTGACGCTTTTAAAGAACCATTCATCTCCAGTTTGTAACTGTTGAACGCAAATGCTAATGGGAGTGTTTGCCACTTTAAACAAGCTGCTAGCAAGCTTTAAGGCTGGGTTCACACCTATGTGAATCGGATGTGGGGTTTCCCCCTGCATCCAATTTGCATAGCAGGAGAATGTAACCTCTCTGTGCGTCTTTGGCTCCATTTCAGGGCCGAATTCAGGCAGAGATTCTACCCTGAACCGGAGAACAGGGACACACAGTGTTCCTGTGCGATCCACAGCTGGTTCCAGTGTGAACCGAGCCTTAAAGGGTTTTGGTAACCCATTTATATAGGACTATGCGAGCCCAGGCATGTACTGGCCATCAGGACTACCGGGAGATTCCCAGTGGGCCGATGGCTCGGTGGGCCAGTCAGGTGCGGTCCTGGAGCCGCTCCTCTCTGACAGTGAGTGATCGCAATTTCACTCCTGTCAGGAGGAGCAGCTTCGTCATATGCTGGAGAGAGCATTAGGCTTTCTGCTCCCTCCAGCCTGCAGGGGGAGATAGACCAACGGTAGAATTTCCTTCCTCTCTCCCCTATTACTTGTTATCACATGACTGGAGAGAGGAACTAGAAGCTGCCTTCAAAACTGTGAGTACATGTGGGAGGGGGAGGAGAGGGAGGACATACTGATGTGAAGTGGGCTGCTGATGGGGGCTCTCTGATGTGAAGGAAGCTGCTGGTGGGGACTCTAATGTGAAGTGGGCTGCTGGTGGGGACTCTCTGTGAAGGGAGCTGCTGATTGGGACTCTCTGATGTAAGGGGGATGCTGTTGGGGACACTCTGATGTAAGGGGGGCGCTGTTGGGGACACTCAGATGTAAGGGGGGCGCTGTTGGGGACACTCTGATGTAAGGGGGGGCGCTGTTGGGGACACTCTGATGTAAGGGGGGCGCTGTTGGGGACACTCTGATGTAAGGGGGGGGCGCTGTTGGGGACACCCTGATGTAAGGGAGGCGCTGTTGGGGACACTCTGATGTAAGGGGGACGCTGTTGGGGACACTCTGATGTAAGGGGGGCGCTGTTGGGGACACTCTGATGTAAGGGGGGCGCTGTTGGGGACACTCTGATGTAAGGGGGGCGCTGTTGGGGACACTCTGATGTAAGGGGGGCGCTGTTGGGGACACTCTGATGTAAGGGGGCGCTGTTGGGGACACTCAAAATTAAAGTGGGCCGGTCATGAGGAAATCCAGGGCCAAATTTTTGTCCCAGTCCAGCCCTGTGCGAGCCCCTCTATTAGAGGCTGGCATAGCACACTATGTCAGTGGTTTTCAAAAATGAGTTTTCTAAATACCTAATTTGTACTGTCTTCAGGCCGATCACATCACTCGCGGCTGCTTTACAGCTCCGATTGCTTCTGCGGGAGGGGCCGTGAGGGGCTCCCTCTGATGTCAGCTGGGGAGATCATGTGGCCGCTACTCTCCTCCGCAGAAGCCCTGTAGCTGGAAAGCAGCCGCAAGTCACGTGACCTGAAAACAGCTCAAATTTGGTATTTAGAATGCTTGTTTTTGAAAAATACTGACATGCCAGCCTCTAATAGAGAAGCTGGCAGTGACAATTTAATGTTTTTATTTTACAATAATAGCGGCAGGGAGGCCGGAGATAAACACAGAGGGAGATGACAGGCAGGAAGGAGGGGGTGAGGGGGGAGAGAGGAGAGCTGAGAGGACGTACTTTAACCACAGTGATGAGGGCGGAGCAGCCCTGATTTTCGTGGTCAGCGCAGAGAGGGTATACAGGAAGTGGCAGGTTCAGGGTTTTTTTTTTTACAGTTTAGAGGGGAGCAGATTACACAGCACAAGCACTGTGCTGTGTAATCTGCTTTAAGGGACCAGGATCTGTATATATATATTTATATTATATATTTATTTATATATTTTTTGAGGGTTAACAAACACTTCAAACCTTTTGAAGCGTGTTCAAAGCCTGCTAGCAGCTTGTCTTAAAAGGAAATCCACACTCCCATTAGGATCTGTATTTCGCATTTACAAACTGGAGCTGAATAGTAAGAGCTGTTCACACTGAAGCGTAAGTGAAATAGACCTTATTCACACAGAGCTTCTATTATTTACACTTTTTTTTTTTAAATAAAATGCTAACAAGATTCCAATTCCTGTAATAAGTATGTCCGTTCAGGACTGATTGAGGGGAACTGCAATGGATTCCCAGTTTTGCTGACATTATCATGTGGTGTTGGCTGAATGAAATGTCATTATAAATAATTCATAGTTCTCTGTGCTTTGTGCCAACTGAAGGGATCTAATCCCTGCCCACCAGGGTGCCATATTACCATTCTACAACACTGCTTGAAAGGCAGCCTCACCATGGTGTGCCCATCTACCCACCTCAAGCTTACATCCATGTATGTATGTAATCTATACAGTATGTCAATATTTACATATGGACCAAGCTGTCCAGCAAAAATGGGTTGGAAAAAACTTCAACACTACCAGGCAGATCAACTGCATAATTTGATGCTCTGGCTTAATGCCGCCAACATAGATCATTGTATTCAGACAGGGCCAGGCCCCACTGTCAGGATACAATGTCCTTGTGGGGTAGAGAGAAATCGGTTTGTTTGTTTTTTTTCTTTCAACCCCCTGGTGGCTGAATGGAAAGATACTGCTCTACTGCCATCATAAAAAAATCTTAAACCTGGCCCAGTACTTTCAGTCTATGGATGATTATTGCCTTTTATGCTCAGGATCCGGCAGCCTTGTCACCCTTATGCCGCGTACACACGATCGGACATTCCGACATCAAAATCCATGGATTTTTTCTGACGGATGTTGGCTCAAATTTGTCTTGCATACACACGGTCACACAAATCTTGTCGGAAATTCCGAACGTCAAGAACGTGGTGACGTTAAACGCGTAAGACGAGCCGAGAAAAATGAAGTTCAATAGCCAGTGCGGCTCTTCTGCTTGATTCCGAGCATGCATGGAACTTTGCGCGTCGAAATTGCGTACACACAATCGGAATTTACAACAACGGATTTTGTTGTCGGAAAATTTGAGATCCAGATCTCAAATTTTGTGTGACGGAAATTCTGATGGAAAATGTCCGATGGAGCCTAGACACGGTCAGAATTTCCGACAACAAGCTCCCATCGAACATTTTCTGTCGCAAAATCCGACCGTGTGTATGGGGCATAAGGCTGGATTCACACCTTTGCATTTTTGCTTGATGCATTTTTCTTTGAAATCATTGGAAACGCATTAAAAAACAGCTCAAATAATCTGTTAGGACTCACAATGATGCATGTAAAACTATCAGGATGCAAAACAACATAAGGTAATGTCTGGTATGATGTATATTGACATTCAATACACATTGCATAACAAGGCATGTTAAATGCTTCTTAAACATGAATTTTTATTGGTTTAAATGGGAAATGCATTGGGGTGGTGGGGGAAGAAACGCAGGTGTAAATCCAGCACACACATTCCCGCAGCGTTTTACAACAGGACATGCACCTCCAGCATCATTCACAGCTAGAGCCCTGGTTCACATTGGTGCGATTTGACACGGTGGCTATTGCCGGCAAAGGCACCGTCCTAATCGGTGCGACACAGCACCGATTTAAAAAAGTAGTTTCTTTACTACTTTTTGCGATTTCGGAGTGCAATTTCCATTGACATCTGTGCAGAAACCCGCACAGATGTCTGTGAAATTGCAGCCAAAATCGAGACTGACATGCGGGAGTGAAATCGTGCGAGTTCGGCTTCATTCTCGCAGCTCATTGTTATCCTGGGCGGAATGCTCAAACACCTCTCTGGACTGCCCCATCACAGGTCTGGATGGTTGGCAGCAAGTGCACTAAGCATCATGAGACTTGCAGCCCCTAGGGGAGGCTGTGCTTTATAAGACAATGTCGTGCAGAGGTGCATGCTCTAGCCACAAGTTATTCAATGAGTGGTGGTGCTGTACATGACTCTTAAGAAATGAATAATTATGTGATTAGATGTCCTTTGAAAAATTTGCAATTGTGCTTCACTGGGTAAAAGTAATTTTTCACATTCAACGAGGGCAAAGGAAAGTTTACTGCAGAAGGGTTTATTTGTTATTTAAGCAACCATGTGATAAAACGTGACTGTTGCAGGCACCCCTGGCTATTACACCAATCCATCTCTTGTCACTATTGTTGGACAGCTTGGTTTTATGCAAATGGCAGAGATGACCTCTCACTTCCTGTCTCTGTGATATCTTGGGGAGAAATGAGAAATTTCCCCTGCTGAAACCGATTCCATTAAACCACCACCCAAAAGAAGTCTTGTAAGCAATTGTTATGCCTCGTACACACAGTCGGACTTCCTGGGAAGCTAGGTCCGACGTACTTGCCGCCAGACTTCCGGCGGACTACCGCCAGACTTTCTGAATGGACGGACTGCCTACTTTTATGGGGCGTGGTCAACGACCACGCCCCCTTATGCCGTCACAGTCCCAGCATGCCCTGGGACTGTGACGGCATAAGGGGGCGGGTCTCCGCCTATATAAGTCACAGCGGAGCGCTCAGAGAGCAGTCCAGCCGGAGAGACCGTTGTGTCAACATCTGGAGAAGAGAAGAGGGAAGAAGACAAGAAGCCCAGAAGTCCGGGCCTCCGCTGGCAAAAGAGCGGCATGAAGACAGCGGAGGAGCCGGCAGAAGAACTGGAACACCGGGAGAAGAGGCCAGAGAGAGCGGAGAGTAACCAACCGGACGCCGGGAGAAGAGGAACCGGAGGGACCCCCCGAAGTCGGAAGAAGACCCCCGAAGCCAGAGGAAGACCCCCCCAGAGCTGTCTAATAAATTATTTTAAAAACCTGTGTAGTGTGTTTTATTATTGACACTTTTTCCCTAGGTGAATGGGTAGGGGTACCATGTACCCCATACTCATTCACATAGGGTGGGGGGCTGGGATCTGGGGGCCCTCTTATTAACGGGGGCCCCCGGATTCCGATAAGCCCCCCGCCCGCAGACCCCGACAACCAATGGCCAGGGTTGTCGGGAAGAGGCCCTTGTCCTCATCAACATGGGGACAAGGTGCTTTGGGTGCAGGGCGCCCCCCTCCCCAAAGCACCCACCCCCCCCCATGTTGAGGGCATGCGGCCGGGTACGGTTCAGGAGGGGGGGGGCCCTCGCTCGTCCCCACCCCCTTTCCTGACCGGCAAGGCTGCGTGCTCGGATCGTGGTCTGGTATGGGGACCCCACGCCGTTTTTTCAGCGTAGGGGGTTCCCTTTAAAATCCATACCAGGCCCTTAGGCCTGTGTTTTTCCTATTGCAGCGAGCGTGAGATGCAATACCCTGCCCTTGCATCGTATCTGGTCCATCGGACCAGCATACAGACGAACGAGCTTTCCGTCAGGAACTCAGTTCGGCGGACTTACGACTTAAAGATTTAAAGCAGGCTTCAAATCTAAAGTACGTCGGATTTCCGACCGAAACGGTCCGTCGGAAGTCCGATGCAGTCCGATGCAGACCACACACGGTCGGATTGTCTGCCGGATTTGGTCCGACGGCGTCCGGCGGACTTTTGTAGCCGAAAAGTCCGACTGTGTGTACGCCCCATTACACAACTACTTTTTTTAATTCCTTGATTAAGCTTCTAGGGGTCTCTAGTGTGGCGTTCACACCTCTGGTCTGTAGATGTCACTATTTACAGTAGTTGCATGCATAATACTTTCTATACTCTGACAAGTTATCAGTTCCTGTTCTGATATACTCAGAAGGCTGCACCTATTTATGGATGCCTGAACTTGTTAACAAAGCACTCGCACAGGTGAGGTTATTTGTTGTGTCCCATAGTCTGGTAGGCAGAGTATTATTAGGCTCCATGCACACTGGACGTTAAAATAACGTTATAAAAACGCCAGTAGCTTTGCAGTGAGTCTTTCAACGTTTTTTTAACATTTTTGCAATATCGTCTATTAGCGTTTTTTAGCATTTTTCCACGTTGCATTTTTTAGAGTTTTCTTTTTTTTTTCAATGAATCAAAAACGTTAAATGCTGGTGAGCCTCGTTTATCAATGTTTATGAGCGTTTGGCTTTTTTTGTGGTCAGAAAAACTACTCCTGAACGTGATTTTATGGCATTCAGAAAACAGCCCATAAACTCCACTGCTGATAAACATTCAAAAACGTCCATGTGTCTATGGACACATAGGATAACATAGAGGGGAGTTTATGGGCTGTTAAAAAAAAATGCCCAAAAATGGCCGTTTATGAGCTTCAGTGTGCATGCAGCCTACGACTATGTTCACACTGGTAATTTAGGCCAGTGTGAACTGTAGCGGTAGGAATCGGAAAATCCTGCTGCGGCTTGGAGTGGCTGTGTTGCTGCTGGCTTTGTTCACTATAATGACAAGTCGCTGCCCGCACTGCCAGTGAATACCTGCGGTAATCGCTTCTGGATGCACATAAAGTGAAGCCGATTTCCTTAAGGTTTTCAGCTGGCAGATGACCCATCAAAAATGACCTGACCAAAATCAAAAGGGTTTGTGTGTTTGAAAGGGGAGGCCCCTGATTTTCCTCTATGGCCTTGTGACTTTTTCCTGTGTTGTGTCTGCTTGGCGATACGCTTCCAGCATCTGCTAATTTACTCTCCTTAGTCGGCTGCACCAGTGAATTATCTCGCCTCTCATAATTCATCATCGCAGAACAAGATGCTTTATTTAGCACACAATGAGGACGGCACATTTATTTTTCCTTTTTGCCCATGTTGCTGTACCCTGAGATAGGAATAAACCTGCTCATTTGCTTCTGTCCCCTAATACAATTCTGATAACGTGCACTGAAACTGATTAAATCCTTCAGCATGGAAGGTAAATTATACACTGGCTGAGCAGAATTTCAATGAATCGTAACAGAAGGTGAGGTATTTTCCAAACATGAGAGGAACGGCTCGGCCGCCTTGTTCTGTTACAAAGCGTTGTGAGATGGCTTAATCAGAGATGTGATTCATACTTATAAAAGGAAAAAAAATCCTCAGATGGCCCACTGGGCACACAAAGCCCGAGCACTTCGGGCCTGAAGAATGTTAGCTACTTTATATGGAAAGGTTTGCATTGCCTGTGATTACTTCGTTTATATTTTTACTTCGCTAGCAATACGACAGTCCAAAGCTAATTGGCTGCAGGAATTTTGCTGACATTTTCTCAAATGATCTAATTTTAAGGAATCTGTCAGGTGGCAGAATTCCAGTGTGAGAAGCCTCAGTTGGAAGCTGCTGTAGCCTTGCGGAGTATAGCGAAGAGGCCAAGTGATACCTGCTCGTTATTATAAATGGGCCCCATACTGCAGCCTAAGATGAAGCATGTACAGCACAGGAGATGGAAGGACAACATTAAACCTGTCCTGAAATTGTGACTGGTGCTATTTGGACTGATACTCTGACCAGTACACCACACCACACCCTCCTTGCATCCCTGAGTCTCCCTATGGCTTTGGTTACCCATTGCTTTTTATTGATTGCTGTGACTGGAGAAGGAAGGAAGAAACTTTACTAACCCTGTTTCCTCCTCTTCCAGCAATTTACTGCTATGGTTGCTGTCTCTGCATTGATGTTACTGCTGGTTTTCAACTAAATTCAGGAGATGAAGAACATCCCAGTAGATACTGTATGATACAATTGTTGGGAGACCAGGAGGGAACCCTGAAATATCAGGTGTCTTCTGGCGTTTCCCAGTTGTTTTGACAGCTCTGCTCAGGGTGGAAAGAGGTCACCCTCCTTGGAGAGCTTAAAGCTTACAAATGGAGCTGGCGTTGCTGCTCTGACAGGGAGCATTTACAAGTGAAAAACAAGACATTTGGCAATCCCTGAGAGGTAAGGTTGCAATATCATATATATTGTAGATTCAGATTTCATACCTCCCAACTTTTTGAGATGGGAATGAGGGACACCTACTAGCAAAAGCATGTAGGCATAGGACATGCCCCCATAAAGGAGAAAAAAAACCTAAAAAAAAGATTAGTTAAATCCACAAGTGCTTTTTTTTACCACTACTATTCCTTTTATATTGGCTTTTGAAATTTACAAACGCAGCAGTTTAGAGATTGGATGAAAAGTTTAGCACTGGGAAACACTTTTTGAAAGATAAAGAATGCATTTTATATACAACTATATAGATTAGACCAAAATGAGGGACAAATGAGGAGGAAAGAGGGACAGAGGGACATTGCTACAAATCAGGGACAGTTGGGAGCTATGAGATTTTCACAAGTGCCCATTCTGGTTCTCTTGTCTCAGGTTTAAGCTCAGACTGCACTTGAATCTTTTTAATTGCTCAGCATAACCAAGCTGAATTCTGACTGTGTACCTAAAAATAACACACACAAGCTGGCATCCCCACTTGGTACAGAGCATTTTATGCCTTCTAGTCAATGTCCTTAGAGGACAACCGCATCTATATTTAATCTGTTAATCTGTAAATCCCCAAAATCTTGCGTTCTCTGCTCCTGTAATGGATAGTGTCTGCTGAATTGGTGCTTGTTTCTCTTTTTCCCCATTCCTAATTTGGCAGAGACCTTTTCAGTAAAGGTGCTGCATGAATGGTCGCAATGGTGTCTGTACGAATTTCCACAAAATAATTTTTATATGCCTCTCGTTGGACAGCATTGCAAAACCACACAGCCTTGTACAACGGTATGGTGTTTAAACAGAGCTCACTGTTGTCCATCTTAGCACCACAGCTTTAACCTTTTGCCTCCTGCGCAACACATACAGTGCTGTGAAAAAGTATTTGCCTCCTTCCAGATTTTTTATTTTTTTGCATATTTCTCACACTTTAATGATTCAGAACATCAAAAAATTGTAATATTACACAAAGATAACCCAAGTAAATCCAAGATGCAGTTTTTAAATTATTATTTTATTAAGGGAAAAACGCTGTTTAAAACCTGCCTGGCCCTATGTGAAAACGTAATTGCCCCCTCCCATGCTGAATCATAAATGAACTGTGATTAACCACAATTTTTTGGAAAGCTGAGTTAAATTTCACTTTCCACACCCAGGCCTGATTACTGCCAGACCTGTTGAATCAAGAAATCGCATAAATAGAAGCTGTCTGACAAAGTGAAGCATGCTAACAAATCACAAAACCACCCATCATGCCACAATCTAACACATTCAAGATTAGAAATTGGAAGGGTTTCAAAAACATTTCTAAGGCTTTGGAATTCCATTAAACCATGGGGAAAGCCATTATCCACAAATGGAGATAACTTGGAACAGTGGTGAACCTTCCCAGGAGTGGCCGGGCTACAAAAATTACTCCAAGAGCATGATGATGACTCATCCAGGAGGTCAGAACCCACAATATCTAAAGAACTGCAGGCCTCACTTGCCTCAGGTAAGATCAGTGTTCATGATTCAACAATAAGAAAGAGACTGGGCAAAAATGGCATCCATGGGAGAGTTCCAAGGCCAAAGCCACTGCTGACCAAAAATAACACAAAGGCTCACCTCACATTTACCAAAAAAACATCTTGATTATCCCCAAGACTTTTAGGAAAATATTCTGTGGACTATTGAGACAAAAATGTAACTTTTTGGAAGGTGTGCATCCCGTTTCTGGCATAAAACGAATACAGCATTTCATGGTGGTGGTAGCGTGATAGTCTGGGGCTGCTTTGCAGCTTCAGGATCTGGATGACTTGCCATAATTGATGGAACAATGAATTCTGAGCCAGAAAATCCCAAAGGAGAATGTCCGGCCATCAATTCGTGACCTCAAGCTCAAGTGAACTTGGGTTGTGTAGCAGGACAATGATCCGAAACACAACAGCAAGTCCACCTCCAAATGGCCAAACAAAGCAAAATGGAGTGGCCTAGTCAAAGCCCAGACTTAAATCCAATTGAGCTGCTGTATCATGACCTTACACAGGCCGTTCATGCTGGAAAACCTTCCAATGTGACTGAATTAAAACAAATCTGCAAAGAAGAGTGGGCCAAAATTGCTCCATGTGAAAGATGACCTTGCCAGTTATTGCAAACGCTTGATTGCAAGTGTTGCTGCCAAGGGTGGCACAACCAGTTATTAGGTTTAGGGGCAATTACTTTTTCACATAAAGCCAGGCAGGTTTGGACAGCTTTTTTGCCTTAAATGAAACCATCATTTAAAAACTGCATTTTGTATTTACTTGGGTTATCTTTGTGTAATAATAAAATTTGTCATTTAAGTATGAAAAATATGCAAAAAAATAAAAAATCAGAAAGGGGACAAACACTTGTCACAGCATTGTATTTGTGGTGGCAAAAAAGTGGGCTTCAACACTCACGCCGCAAATATGCGTCGCTGGGCGGCCAATGTTTCTGTGCTGAAAGTGCACTCACAGCATGCTCCCAGCACAGAGACCGAGCTGTGAAAGACAGTTCTTGGTCCCCACTAGTTAAAGGTAGTTACCCGGACTGGCTCTCATTCATGTAACCACTGTGACAGCCAATCACAGTGGTTACGTGATCACTGTGAGGCATTAAGAACTTTTTAATGGGATGCAGTGTGGGTTAAAGGATTCTTGTTACCTGTACACTGAAAAATGGCCATTTTATAGACAATACTTTCGTTGGTTGAGCCCTGGTTTACATTGGTGCGATTCGACATGTCAAATCAGTGGCAACTAGACCGTCCTAATCAGTGCGACACCGCACCAATTTAAAAAAGTAGTTTCTGTACTACTTTTTGCGATTTCGGGGTGCGTTTTTTTTTTTTTTTTCCCCCCATTGACATCTGTGCAGAAACCTGCACAGATATCTGTGAAATTGCTGCCGAAATCGGGACTGACATGGAGTGAAATCGTGCGAGTTCGGCTGAACTCGCACGACTTCATTCCCGCAGCTCAGTGTGAACCTGAGCTAAAGCCTAAGTGTAGCCAAAGTCACAAACATAAAAAGCAGCACCAGGGACAAAACTCACAGGCAGTAGGATGTGTCCCTTGTCCTGGTTCTTCTTCTTCTGCTCGTAAAAATCTTCCTCCTTCCTGTTCCCCCTCCCCCCACCCCGTAATCTTTTGGTGTGGTGGGGGTTAATACAACTAACAGACTGTCACAGGCTCTCATCAAGGGAACCTATTATGCGCGCCCTTTTTGCCCAGCTGTTCCACTCATAGAAGTAGTACTATGGTCTATGAATGGAGGTTGTGAAGCTATCATCCAGTCATCCTCCATTCTTAAATCCTGTTTAATATCTAGAAGCTGTAGTATGGCTCCTATGAATGGAGCAGCTGGGTGGAAGGGTTCAGGGCATAGTCAGGTTCCCTTGATGAGAGTCTGTGACAGCCTGTTGATTGTATTGACCATCACCACACCGATAGTTTGAGGGGGTGGGGCCAGGATGGAGGAAGATTTTCACAAACAGAAGAGGAATCGGCACAACCGATATATTTTACTGACTATAAGTTATGTCCCTTGTAGTGATTTCTCTGTTTGTATTTTTGACTGCACTTAGGCTTTAAGAATGAGATGACATCCCTAATTACACATCCAAAATATTTTGTCTCTTTCCATCCTGCTTTAAAATGCACCTGTCATTAGAATTATGCAGGCTGACATTTCTAACCTTTCCATTTGAGAATGCTAGTTCCCTGGCTGTTCTACTGAATCTTGTCTTCAATGCTCTAACCTGTCTCTACCTGGAACAAACATACACTACATTACCAGTACTGGGACACCTGCCTTTACACGCACATGAACTTTTATGGCATCCCAGTCTTAGTCCGTAGGGTTCAATATTGAGTTGGCTGACCTTTTGCAGCTATAACAGCTTCAACTCTTCTGGGAAGGCTGTCCACAAGGTTTAGGAGTGTGTCTATAGAAATGTTTGACTATTCTTCCAGAAGCACATTTGTGAGGTCAGGCACTAATATTGGACAAGAAGGCTCACAGTCTCTGCTCCAATTCATATTCAATAATCGGGTTGAGGTCAGGCCAGTCAAGTTCCTCTACCCCCAAACTCACTCATCCATGTCTTTATGGACCTTGCTTTGTGCACTGGTCCAAATCATTTGGTGGAGGGGGGATTATGGTGTGGGGTTGATTTTCAGGGGTTGGGCTTGGCCCTTTAGTTCTAGTGAAGGGAACACTTAGGACGTCAGCATACCAAGACATTTTGGACAATTTCATGCTCCCAACTTTGTGTTAACAATTTGGGGATGGCCCCTTCCAGTTCCAACATGACTGCACACCAGTACACAAAACAAGGTCCACAAAGACATGGATAAGCGAGTTTGGGGGTTTCCGCATCAGTGCCTGACCTCCTAAATGTGATACGTGATTTTGCACAGACTGTAGCAATAAATCTGCTATAGGGCGGCCAGCAAGCAGTTATGCTACTACTGGTTCCTGGAGTGCAATGTAAATCCAACAGAAATTTTTTTTTTTTTTCTCTTCTCATTTCTGCCACTTAAATCCAAGAGAAATTTATTTTGATTAGGCATATGAAAAAAAAATACAGGCCAAAAGTGAAAACTGATTATTTTGTAAATCAGCCCACATGCCCCCATGGCAGCAAAAAAAGAAGACTTTCAAAAAAATATCCCTATAGGCAAATTGCATCTCAGAAGCCTGAACAGGCAAAATGGAACACATCTTGCAACGTCATAGTTGCCAACAATCTCAGGATTTTGGACACTATTCTGCAGTGTCAGTGTTCTGCAAGATCCATGCAACAATGATTTCAGCTAGGGGTCACTATTACTACCAATGAACCCAATGCTGGGGTTATTATTGTTCTCACTGACTTACTACCATTTTCTCATCAGTGTACCCCTAGGCCCTATTTTGTCTAAAACAGTGGTCTCCAAACAGTGTCCCGGGGTGCCAGATGTGGCCCTTTGTTTGCCTTTATCCGGCCCTTGTGTACTGTTCTACCCACTGACACCAACAATGGGGCATAATTCCTCTCACTGACACCATCAAAGGGACACGATTTCCTCCATCGACACCAATGATGGGGCACTATTCCTCCCACTGACACCAACAAAAGTGCACAATTTCTCCCACTATTACCACCGATGGGGCAAAGTTCCTTCCGCTGACCAATTTCTCCCACTGACCCAAACGATGAGGCATTATTACTCCCGCTGACATAAACAAAAGGGCACTGTTCCTCTCACCGATAGCAGTGGTGGGGCAGAATTCCTTCCATTGACATCAACAATGGGGTACTATTCCTCCACTGACACTAAAGATGGGGCACTATTTACTCCCGCTGGACACCAGGACATTTTCTACTCCTATTGGCCACTGTCCAGCCCCCCTAAAGTCTGAAGGACAGTAAACTGGCCCTTTGTTTAGAAAGAGAGGCTGTAAAGAGACAACCATTTTATTAGCTATGCCTACACACACATTTTTCACCTTAATTCCTTTAAGGTGACCATCCTAATTATTTTCTAGGGCCTCATGTTGTCTTACATTGGGACCCGTGCTAAATGCGGGTAAGTCTATTAGCCTGCATGATCTCCTCCACCTTGGTGGGCATGTTATAAACATTGCACCTTTACTTCCCATGTTAGATTGGAGTGGTGAAGTTTAGGTGCACCTCACTGTTATTTTTTTAAAGGATAAAGCACACCTATATGATACAAAAAAAAAAAAAAAGTTACAGTATGTTGCCTTCTATAATGCATAAAAAAACCTACAGTGAAAATGTGAAGGATGTAAGCAGCATAAGTAGGCATCTCTGGATTCCTTTAGATGAGCACAGCCCCTATTACTTGGCAGAAAATGTATGTAATGTATGTACAAGTTTCCAGAATAATCCACATCAAAAGGGATCCTGATATACCTTGTTTGTTAGGATACTGTGTCAGAGACCAGATCCTTCTTATTTAGAATATGGCCTCGTATTTGCAATATGACTTCAAGTAAACACAATGGGGGTTATTTACGAAAGGAAAATCCACTTTGCACTACAAGTGCAGTAGCTGTAAATCCGAGGGGGGCATGCAAGGAGAATAAAAAACAGCATTTTAGCTTGCACATGATTGGATGATCAAATCAGCAGAGCTTCCCCTCATTTCAGATCTACCCCTCAGATTTACAGCGACTGCACTTCCAAGTGTACCTGTAGTGCAAAGTGGATTTGCCTTTCGTAAATAACCCCCAATATCTGAACTCTTTGGAGCCTTGATGAAAGGTCTCAAAGTGGACAAATCCACAAATTCTTTGGTATTTGATCACCTCCTGTGGTTTTTATTTTTTGCGCTGTAAACAAAGACCGACCATTTTGAAAAAAAAACTATATTTTTTACTTTTTACTATAATAAATATCCCCCCCCAAAAAAATAAAAAAAAAACGAATTTCTTTATCATTTTAGGCCAATATGTATTCTTCTACATATTTTTGGTAAAAAAAAAATCTCAAGCGTACATTGATTGGTTTGCTCAAAAGTTTTAGCGTTTACAAAATGAGGAATAGATTTTGACATTTTTATTATAATTTTTTTACTGGTAATGGCGGTGATCAGAGATTTTTAGCAGGGCTGCGACATTGCGGCGGACAGATTGGACACTTTTTCTTTTGGACCATTGACATTTATACAGCAATCAGTGCTATAAAAATGCACTGGTTAGTGTATAAATGTCACTGGCAGGGAAGGGGTTAACACTAGGGGGCGATCAAGGAGTTAAATGTGTTCCCCGGGAGGTGTTTTTAACTGTTGGGGGAGGGTACTGACTGGGAGTATAGAGAGATCGCGGTTCTTAATCACTAGGAACAGACGATCACTCTGAACTCCCCTGTCAGAATGGGGATCTGTTTGTTTACATTGACAGATCCCCATTCTGGCTTTCTGTGGAGCGATCGCGGGTGGCCGCCGGCCACATGTATTGGTGGGCGAGCACCCGCTGTAGCTGTTAAAGGGAACGCTGTACAGCTAAGGAGATTCACGGGAACAAGCCGACCTGCCACCTTATGACTGCGCCTGGTCGGCAAGTGGTTAATGACCTTTTGTGAATCTGTGAATGCTTGATATTTAAAGTAGAACTAAAGGTAAAACTTTTTTGTTTCCCTTTGGATAGGGAAAGGGACGGTTTTAATCCCCTTTTATTTATTTTTTTTTGTCATCTGTGTCCCATTGGGAAGATTTCCCTTCACTTCCTATCCCCATAGCCAAAACAGGAAATTAGGATGTACCTCCAAATTGAGGGGATCCCTGGGTGTCACCAGAACTAGTGTCTCTAATGGAAAATTTTTTTCTTTTTTCACTTTCAATGATAATGGTAAACAGGACAAATAGAGAGAAACTAACTGGAGCACAGACAGCAGTATATAACTGGCAAAAGTTCTAATCTCACCCACTTTCATCAAAACTAAAGAAAAAAGTGTTTTTGCTTTTTAGTTATGGTGAAGCAAGGATAGGGATGATAGCCCCTCAGCTTTCACATTTAAAAACCAATCTCGCTGTGGCAGCTCCATAATTTGATCCTCACGGGATGTGGATACAGTGGGGTTAAATTATCTAAAACTGGAGCGTGCAAAATCTGGTGCAGATGCGCATGGTAGCCAATTGGCTTCTAACTTAAGCTTGTTTAAGGGCCCTTATACACTGCTCTGTAGCAAAATCACAGGAAAAACGCATATGCCTATTGTACCGCAATTTTGCTGTTTCATATGCATTTCCTGTGCATTTTTTGCTGGTGTATTTCTGAATTGCCCGCACCTGTAAAAAATGGACCTGTGACTCAAAAATGCAAATCGCGGTGTGTTTTTACCGCAATTTCCATGGGAAGCTGCGTTTTTTGGTGTGGTTTTCAAAACAGCACCAAAGATGCAGCATGCAGGACTTTTCAAACCGAACCCACAGCGCATTGGTGTGACAAGTCCAATAGGAATTAAAGGGAAACATTTTGCTTGTATTTCACTCTCCAGTTTTAATAAATCAACCCCAGTGTGCCTGTAGCCTAGTCTACCCACAACAGAATTGCTTTTATTTCTATATAATATATATCTTTTTTTTTTTTCTTGTGGCGAGCCAAGACGACCTTGCCCTTGTCATGTAGTATATACATTGCTTTCTTGTAAAACCAAATGGAAGGCTTGTGTAGATGAGTAAATGCAGCATGCTATCAGGTGCATTTAGCTACATTTACAAAATGCTCTCCTGATTTTTCACGTTTGACCTACTTCTAAGTAGCATCAAGCTGCTTTTACATTCCAATTAAAGTGTATAGGGATAAAAGCAGTTTGTATGAACAAATGCCCATCTAATCAAGCCCTTGGAAAGATGCAAAAAAGATGGTGGAAGTAGAATGTAGAAGTAAAACAGAATCAGTTATCACATGTAACCCACAAATCTTTCAGTCTGGCTAGCTAATCTAATGACTAGTCCACAGCACAGAAAGAATTGCTTGCGGATTCTTGCTACCCAACTGCAGTTGAGGTGTCTCTAAATGCTAGCTACAGTCTTTTGTGTGAATGGGCATAGCAGGGTTTGCCATTGTGACATGTCTGAGCCTACCTAATTTTTGCATGCATGCACGGAGCCTTTCTTCAAGATTGGACACTCTGCTCTGCAGTTCTTCGTAGTCATAGGCGCCAATCTCCTCCTGAAGCTCGTTAAGAACTGACGTCAGATTCTGGACCTCCTCCTTAAACTGCAATACCAATTTGGCATCGGCTTTGTACTCTTCCAACACTGGTATCAGAGGCCTAAGTTCCTCCATTTTCGCTTTTATTGCCTGCAAGGTTAAAATAAGCTGGTTCAGTGCCATGCATGCAAAACTTGGCAACACCCTGACCTGCCTGTCTACTCTACCCTGTCTACTTGCCTGACTACCTGCCTGATTCCCAACCACAGTGACATTATGACCTCCCCAAAAAGGGCAGTGTGAGCAGTGCACTGTAAAATACCATATTAAAAAAATGGTCAGTACAACTTATTTGGGAAAGGCCTTTATTAATCATTTTTTTTTCAAATGCAACAACTTATGGTTACATGCTTCTTTTTTTTTTTTTAAAACACATACACAAAGTTTTCTTTTTCTTTCTTTAAATAAAAAATAGAATGCATTGACAAGGGTTAAAAATTCTTCATGAAATGCAGCTACATTTGCATGCAAAGGAAGATTGGATTTCAAGGTGTTGAAGGTTCCTTAGTGAGAAAGCTTTAATCGGGAGAATAAAGAGTAAAAAGTAAAAAAAAAAGTAATAAAAAAAATGAAAGCGAAAAAAATAGGGGGAACAAAAATTCTGATTGGTGCCCAAACTGCTGTGTGTCTTTCATGGTAACATAGGAGTTAACTGCCTCTTCAGTCACTGCAATTTAAGTTAGCCCTGTAAGCAAGAAAATGAAATACCATTGAAGTCTTTGTGCACTAAACTGCTTGAAAACAAGATTTTTAAGAAACAGATGCTCATTTATTAAGGCAGTGAAAGAGCATTGGTGGTTTCTAGAAATCTATCAGATTTCAGGCTTCATCCATTTTTATGTATCTGCAGCCGAAACATTTTGTTCAATTTTGGATAGAGTGGGGAAGGATTGGAGCCCCTGTCAGGTATTAGTGGTGTCTGAGGCTTCTTTAGGCCTTTTGAACACTGCTGCCTGAAAAGGCTCTGTTTTTCAGGCATACAGTATTTATTTTTATTTTTTTGCTGATCTAAAATGCAGCCCATTGTTTTTAATTGTGCCTGTGCACACAGTGTGTGGGAAAGCGCTTTGTTTTTCAGTGTGAGAGGGTGCCACTTAAGAGTGTGAGAATGCATGCAATTACACACATTCCCGCACAGATGTGAACCTAGCCTTAGGGATTTCCCCTCGCTTACTGACCTGGGGACAATTTTTCTCACCAGACAGGACAGGAAGGAAACTTCCAACAGCAACATATACAGAAGCAAAAATGTGTTTTTAGGTTAAGTAGGGGAATGCTAGAACCACCTGTCAGCTTTTATTGTTTGATTCCTTGTTGCAGATTTTTCCATGTTTCATGTCTGCTAAAATGTGCTCTCCAGAAAATTCAGGAAAGTCTCTCTAATGGAAACCCAGATAGCAGTACAACCTGACGGGTGCTAACCCTTTCCCACTCTATCCAAAACTAAAAGAATGAAAAGTTTTACCTATGAATGCACTTCAGTCAGTTGCAACAATGTAACACAATTGCTGTTTGGTTATTGTAAGTTACCATTATTTAGGGGGTCCTTCAAAGGAGAAGTCCAGCCTGTGCTAGTTTGGCTGGGTTTTTCCTAGTCCGCTCTCTCCTGACATCACACAGGTCAGTCCAGGCACCACGTTATCCTGGCCGCTCCCCGCCCCTCCACAGCTCAGTGCTTCAGTGAGCGTGGAGGAGCAGAGGTAGGGGTGCTGCTGACTGACAGGCAGCAGCTCTGTGCCCGGGGAGCTGAGAGAACTAAGCCATCGGCGATGTTCAATGGCTCGGTTCTTAGTGCAGAGACGGCGGGGGACAGATGCAGCATCCATCTAGGTAAGTATGATTATGGGAAAAACATTTTTTTTTCCATACTTCTCTTTTAAATTAGAACTATAGGCAAAACTCTTTTTTTTTTTTTTCGCCATTTGTGTCCCACTTTTGAGATTTCCCTTCCTTTCCCAAAGCCAAGACAAGTGAGAGGAAATTCCTGCAGATTTAGGAAATTCCTTGGGGACCCCCAAGTCACCAGAACTAGTGTCCCCATTGGAAGACTTCCCCTATTACTTTTCTGGGAAAAACCCAAAATTTGGTATTTTCTTTTACTTTCACTTTCAATAATAATGTTAAGCAGGACACATAGAGAGGGAGAATCTCCCTAACGGGGGCACAGACAGCAACGAAAAATGACAGGTGCTCTAATCCCTCTGCACTCTATCCAAAACGGGAAAAAAAGTTTTGCCTTTAGTTATATTTTTTTGCCCAATCTAATGCCTGAATTTTTCAATCCAGTTAGAGTCTTCATTTACACCGGGCTGATTTGACATGTCAAATCTGAGCCTATTGCCAGCAATGGGACCGTTCGATTCGGTGTGACGCCGACTTTGCGGCGCCACATCGATTTCCAAAAGTAGCTTCTGCACTACTTTTGTCGACTTTGGGGGCGATTTCGATAGACATCTGTGCAGAAACCCGCACAGATTTCTATCAAATCGGCCCCAAAGTCGAACTGAAATGCCGGTTCATGATTTCAAACTCGCCCTCTGTCTGAACAAGGGCAGAAGCTCAAACATGGACCAAGCTGTTTAGGGTTTGAAGGATAAGTTCACCTTTTGGAGCATGTTACATGTTCCACCTGTATTTATCCATAACATGTTCCAACTCCTGCTCTCTCGCCCCCCGATTCCCCCCCCCCCAGTATGACAAAAGGCGGGGGATCTTCTCCCCACACCCGCTGTTACAATTCAAAATCAGCCCATATGGAGGTACGGGCGGAAGGCCGCAGGGCTTGTCTGCAGTAGGACATGTGCACTGCTGAAAAATGTGTTAGTTTTCGATTCATTTGTTGTTTTTTTTTTTTTTTTTTTCCGGGTCATTCGTTATGATCCAAATTTGTTATTTCGAATAAATTTACAAAATCCTAAAATTTGAATTAACTAATAATAACTATTAAATTATAGGTATTGGAATTTCCTTTCAAATTTGGCTGTTAGTGAATGTAACGAATACGAATTTATCTGAAGTTACAAATTATCCGAAATAATGAATGCTGCATCTAAACAAATGGAACGGAACAAATTATTATTAATAATAATAATAAATAATAATAATAAAATGTATGTATTATTTCTTGTTACTTTCCATTTGTTCAGATGGGGCATTCATTATTTTGGACAATTGGTAACATAAATAATAATAATAAAACTTATTTATTATTATTTGTTACGTTCCATTTGTTCAGATGTGGCATTCGTTATTTTGGACAATTCGTAACTTCGGATAGCTTTGTATTTGTTACGTTCCATTACAGCCAAATTTGAAAGGAGATTCCAATACCTATAATTTAATAGTTGGCAATAGTTCTATTTAGTTAGTTATTATTTCGGGTTTTCGTTCTTATTCTCGAATTTCCCAATTTTCATAAAAATTAGTTAAACGGGTTTTTGTTAATTGGAATATTTCTGAATTTGTCGAATTTCGTCGAAAAACAAATTGCAGGTGTGTAGTCTGCAGAAGCCTGGCATTTCACCCCTGACCCACTGATCATAGGTGCAATGGTTTTCAGGTTCCTGCAGGAAAAAAATAATCAATGCACATTTTTTTTTTCTGAAAAAATATATGGCTTTATTATTTTTTTCTTAAAAGGTGAACATATCATTTAAGTACGTACGGGGATGAAATGCCTTCCATATGAGAAGTGCTTGTTGTTGGAAAACGTCTACCCATCAGGCAAAACCCTTTTTCGAGGTGAGGGAAGGGAGTAGTCAGTGTGTTTGCCTTTTTTCTTTCATTCTTTCTTTTTTTAATCCAAGCATCTGAACAATTAAAATTTGGGCAGAAATTGATTTGAAAATGTTTTGAACTGACAATACAATGGTTTCCATTTTATTTTTCTATTTTAGAGCAATTTTGATTATTTGATTTGCTCAAAACTGGAAAACATTTGAATGTGTTGGTGGCATATTGTGTAGGCCATCCAGTTCCTTTGTGATCGTTTGCTGACAGTAAGCTTCCAGATTATTATATACAGTATATGACCAGCATTACACCTTGCTCTTTGCCTTAGTAAATGCAGCATACTTTCCTATTCTTACTAAGTAAATAAAAGTACAGTGCAAACTTATTTTAAATAACGCTACCTATTTCAGTTATAAAAAGATTTCTCAATAACCACACATATAATCTGCTGCATGCAAAATAAATTGTTAATTGGTTTCATAAAGCTTCTCAGGCTAATACAATGTCAACAAGAAAGTATAGATTTTAAAAGCACAGCTGTTCTAGAAAACACACATTTGCTAAAAGTACATAATTCCCTAAGTGAGGAGAATATTTTCTACAGTCACCCTACTTTTAAGTTGTATTTAACTACATTTCCACTTTGCTGGTGTTCTCAGCTATGGGGCCCCTGCCATAAGAAATGGTGGCAGTCTTCGCTTTCAGCACTGGGTTCTGGACTTTAGTTCCATCAGGGACACTGCATAGAGTTGGCATGTCCTCTCTGCAATTTGAGTGAGTTTCCTGACATCTGACTAAATGCAGTGTGTGCTTGTATCAGTTGACTAGAAGGATTGGAGAAGGGATGGATGGGAATGTACTCACTAGAAATACAATAACCTGCTGACAATCTATTAACTTGAAAGAATGGGACAAAAAAGGGTCATTTTAATGTGACCACTAGATCACATTTTGGGGAGCCAGATTTAGGAATCATAAACTGTTGTATGCTTGGAAGAAATTTAATAAAAACTCTGGGATGATGAGTCACATTGCAGGCCTCAACTTTGAAACCTTTATTAGAATTCTGTGAAAACATCCAATTGCCTCTAAATATCGGTGCTTTACATTTTATTAACTTTAATTTTGAGTCGATGTATTGGGTTTTCTCTCCTTGGAAATGGATCATGTGATAGAGGGAACATTTTAATATACATTTAGAAATGTGTACAGAATCCTTTTTATGGAATGTAATAATAAATCTATAACGTTAAATAATAGGCTTTAGTCAGTAGTATACTTCTAGAACAATGTACAATTCTTACAGTTGGAGTCAGTTAAAGTGATTCTAAAGTCTTGGTTGTTTTTGCTTAAAAATAACAACCAAATCATACTTGCCTGCTCTGTGTAATGGTTTTGCACAGAGCAGCCCAGATCCTCCTCTTCTTGGGTCCCCCACTGGCCCCTCCCTCCTGCCAAATGCCCCCACAGCAAGCAGCTTGCTATGAGGGCACCCAAGCTCAGCCGCTGCTCTGTGTGTCCATTCAGACATGGAGCTGTGGCTCAGCTGTGCCCCCTCTCTCTCCTCATTGGCTTACTGACTTTGACAGCAGTGGGAGCCAATGGTGCCCACTGTGTGTCTCAGCCAATCAGGGGGGAGAGTCCCGGACAGCCAAGTCTCTTGTGCAACATAGCTGGATCGAGATGGGCCTCAGGTAAGTATTAGGGGGCTGCTGCACACAGAAGCTTTTTTATCTTAATACATAGAATGCATGAAAATAAAAACTGTTTTGCGTTTAGAACCACTTTATGGACAAAAGTTGCCCTGGGAAAGAGCCCTCCCTTCAATTCAAGACCTGTCCTTCCTAGCGTAAAGTGATTCTAAAAGTAATTTTTTTTTGTAAATAAAAACATTTGTCATACTTACCTGCTCTGTGCAGCAGTTTTGCAAAGAGCAGCCCCGATCTGCCTCTTCTCGGGTCTCCGCCAGCACTCCTGGCCTCTTCCCCTGCCAAGTACCCCCATAGAAAATGGCTTGTGCATGCTTGCTTCCGAGTTGGCACTGTGAGATTTATTTACTAAAGGCAAATGGACTGTTGCAGTTGCTTCAGAGCTTAGTAAATGAGGTAAAGCTTGTGCAAAATCATGTGCAAAGAAAATAGAAAAAATTGCATTTTTGGCTGCACAGGATTGGATGATGAGAGTCAGCAGAGCAGTGCACAGTCTATTTGCCTTTAGTAAACTAACCCCTGTGTGTCCATAAGACACACAGAGTACGGCTCGGCTATGCCCCCCATTCCCTCCTCACTGGTTGTGATTGACAGCAGCAGGAGCCATTGGCTCCTGCTGCTGAGTCTGAGCTTATGAGGAGAGAGAGCAAAGAGAGCCTCTGCTCTCGTGCACTTTGCTGGATCAAAATCGAGCTCAGGTAAGTATAAGGAAGCTGGGGGGGGGAGCTGCTTGCTAAAGGTTTTTTTACCTTCATGCATAGAATGCATGAAAGTAAAAAACCTTCTGCCTTTGGAACCACGTTAAGGTGGTGGCCTCACATTTTATAATTTGGCTGTACATATCCTGTCTTAGGGTCATCATACATGATACAGTCTGACTGTTTAATCAACTTTAGATTTTTAAAGCTATATAATATGAGCACCTACCTAATCTAACTAGCCAATCTGTATCCAATCAGGTAGACCATCCCCTACATCAGTGGTTCTCAACTCCTGTCCTCAGCACCCACTAACAGACCAGGTTTGCAAGATAACTGAAATACATCACAGGTGGTATCATTTGCTGCTCAGTGATTGCAGTATTCTAGTCTGCATCTCCCCAAGGTTAATACTTAAAATCTTGCCTGTTAGTGGGTCCTGAGGACAGGAGTTGAGAACCACTGCCCTACATGGTTGTTGGTAGATCTAAAGGAGAGTATAATATGTGTGGTAAACTTTAAAAACACACTGTTGACTTGCCAATTTAGGGCAAAGTGACAGTGTCTTGATAGTAGTAGCCACCCTCTTCTCCAAACCCCAATACTCTACTTGCCAGTGCTCCCTCACCACATCTTCCTCCATTGCAGCTGCCACTAAAATCTCTAGTGTGTGCTGCTAAGGGGAATAATGATGGCACATCCTCCATTATATAATATGGCTCAGGCCTAGCAATTGGCTGCTAGACCTGAGAGCTGGGAAGGAGGCCACACAGGTTCTGTCACCAACTGTGAGGGAGCACTGGGAAGGTTAGTATCAGGGTCTGATAGGATGGGTTGTGGATGGGGCCTTTACAAAGATGCTCTCAATGATGTGTCTCTTAAAAATATTCACACGTTACAGTCCGATTGCACAATCTTCATTAAATTTCCCAAAAACTATATAATTCTATCTATTCTTTTATCTCCAATCATGTAGGCCTTCACAATGACTCAGGCAGACTGTGTGTGTGTGTGGCCACTTTTAGTAGTTATTGGGTAGCACGGTGGCTGTATGGTTATTAGTGCCCTTGTAGCTTTGGACTTCTGGTCTTGGCTTCCGTTGGAGTTTTATCTTTGCAAAGTTAGTTTTCTGCTATTTGTGTGGATTTCATCTGTGCAATATTTTCCCCTCACAATCCAAAATGTGTTGACTGGTTAATTGGCTTCTATCCAGATTGGCTCTATAGTGATCTTGTAATATGGTGATAGGGACTGACTATATGTTCTCTGTTATGCTCTGCATAAAACTGGCCATAAACTTCACAATCTGGTTATACAAAGAATGTAAAACTAAACAATATAAGTACACATCTAAACAATGCATTCAAGTTGTTTCAAATCAGGCAGGCCTTTGTACCACATAGGTAACAGTAGGTCTGAGGAGATTTGTACAATTAGATTGTATAGTATATGGTCAGTGTAATATGTGGAAAAAAAAAAGGAGCAATAATAAAATTATTACTAGTCGTGTGTTTCTGAAAAGGGTTGGAGTTTTTTAGCAAAGGGGATGTGTTTTTTTTGTTTTTTTTAAACAGCAGATAGGACCGTGTTTTACAAGGCTGATGTCTGTCAGTCTCTTAAAACTTGCAGTGTGTAGAAGTATTTGCCCCCTTTCTGTTTTTTTTTTTTTTTTGCATATCTGTCACACTGAAATGACTCAGATCATCAAACAAATTTTATTACTACACAAAGATAACCCGAGTAAATACACGTTATCTTCATTTGTGGATAATGGCTCTCCCCGTGGTTCACTGGAGTTCCAAAGCCCTAGAGATGGCTTTGAAACCCTTCCTAGACCGATACATGTACATTACTTTGTTTCTAATCTGTTCTTGAATTTTTTAGATTGTGGCATGATATGTGGCTTTTTGTGATCTGTTAGCCTGCTTCACTTTGTCAGACAGCTTCTATTTATGTGATTTCTTGATTCAACAGGTCTGGCAGTAATCAGGCCTGGGTGTGGCAAATGAAATTTAACTCAACTTTCTAAAAATTGTGCTTAATCACAGTTCATTCACGATTCAGCATGGGAGGGGGCAATTACTTTTTCACATATGGCCAGGCAGGTTTGAACAGCTTTTTTCCCTTAATAAATGAAATAATAATTTAAAAACTGCATCTTGGTTTTACTTGGGTTATCTTTGTTTAATATTAAAATATGTTAGATGACCTGAATCATTTAAGTGTGACAAATATGCAAAAAAAAAAAAAATTTAGGAAGGGGGCAAATACTTTTTCACACAACTGTATATGTGTATTTTTTCCCATATATTACTTGCATTCTGCAACAGTGTCGAGCAGTCAGCAAAATAGACATCTGTTGTTTCTTTCTCTAGGGGTAAAAGAAACATGTATCCCGCTGTGCCTTCCTATTAAAATAATACATCAGCTAGAAGAACATCAGGAGCCGGTATGTAATCTTAACACTTTGTGGAAAATATAAAAACAATGTAATTATAAGATTTGTTCTATTTTAGTGTGAGCCTGGTGACCCAGTTCAGACCTGAAATCCGCTGTTATTGGCGAGCAGAGGGTGGAAATGACAGCTCAGTGCTGCAGCTGATGGGCTATGGCCCTGAGTTGGCTTGAATTTTCCTTCCAATACCGCCTCTCTCCCAGCGGGAGCAATTAAACAGGAGCAAGTGACAGCAGAGCCAAAGACGTCCTCCATGACAGTCTCATGGTTGACCTTGGCTGGTGGAACTTTCTGGAGTTTTCTGTAATGTACAATGAGACACTTAGAAAGAGCAGCTGCTCCCAGCTCCTGACATAACCCAACACAAGGGAATATCTATAGTGATGGGGCCAGATGAGCCTAGACCCATTAATAATGCATAGGACAATACTGGGGCACATCACATGTCCTTCTCTTCTGCACAGACACTCTGTGGGGTTGTGATTTTAGAAGCTCTAAGGTAATTAAAAGATGACTTGGTATTAATGAAGAGTCTCGCAAACTATCATTACAACAAATTCTCACTTTTATCTCCATTACTTTCCAAGGACCCTTATACTTCTGTTTTGTATTATATTTTAAGGCAGGAAAAAAAGAGCCCTGATGCCTCCTGTTACCTATTGCACTATAAGCTGTAATATGAGCAGAACCCACACACCTCCTGTTCACTATTAGAATGTATGTGGTAATAAGCAAGGCTCTCATATCTCCTGTTCCGTACTAGACTGTAAGCTGTACAGGCATACCCCACTAGTACACAATGGGGTTTATTTACTAAAGCTGGAAAGTGCAAAATCAGGCTCCCTTCTGCATACAAACCAATGAGCTTCTAACCCCAGCTTGTTCAATTAAGCTTTGGTAATAAAACCTGGAAGCTCATTGGTTTCTATGCAGAAGGGAGCCTGATTTTGCACTTTCCAGCTTTAGTAAATAAACCCCATTGTATACTTAAAAGTGGGGTATGCCTGTAGTGAACAGGACCCTCATGCCTCTTATTCACTGTTGGACTGTAGGATGTAATGATCAGGCCCCTCGTAGCTCATGTTTCCTATTGGGCTGTAAGCCGCAGTGAGCAGGACCCTATGTTGACTATATTGTTCTTTAAGTACATTGTTAACTATGCAAAGCTGTAGTGTAAAATGCTTTAGAATATGATGGTGCTAAAAAAATAAATAAGTCTGTTATTTTAATGATTATATCATGAAATAACGATATACCTTTATAATAAACAAATATATACAGCCAATGTTGGGGGGGTGTCTAATGTGGAATTCTTGCTGTACTGATGTTCTATGTGCTGCATGGCATAATGGGTGTAATTCTGCATGATGTGGTTTATGTACTGACACACGGGAGCACTATATGACTTGACATTTCATCTTTTATTACTATATTGAGGGAGCTTAATTGTCATTCTGCTCTATAGCCCATGAAGCAGTGCTAGAGAAGTGGGGGTTTGCTGTAACACGTTTTAAAGCATCTATAAGGCATCATTTAAACGTGCAATTGGGAGGAGGTAAAAATGCATGGTTGAGCTGTGTTTTTAGCCCCCCCCCCCCCAGCTGCGGATGGGGGTGTTTACATGCTGCGGTTGTGATGCTTCACACCCCCAACGTGTTACAATGTCCGCCGCACATGACCCATTCAAGTGTACGGGAAAGAGCCGCAGCACTGCATCTAATGCCAAACAGTTGCACTTGCATTTGTCAGCAAAAATAGGGCCAAAACCTGCCTGTTAATCATCTCTGAAAAACGATCTGAATGGGAATTACTCTTCAGAGGAGCAGTGGATTTAGAAACACGTCTAAATCTATCTTTTCTTTCCCAAATCAGAACGGTTTTTAGTTGCACAAACACCAGTGTTAATCACTTACTGTCTATCCACAGTACGTTTACTGTGGGCAGGCGGCAGCTACACACAGGCTGTGTCCAGATTACTGTGCTCGGTATCTGGCTGCTGTGAACGGCGGGGGGTATCATGTGATCGCTATGACCAATCAAAGCAATCATATAATATATAAGCAAACTGTCATGAATAGCTTTCATTCATGAACAGCTTGCTAACTGTTGTGATGCTGTGATTAGCCCACAGCTATCACATGGTACATTGGCCAATCACAGCACCTTGTACTATGTGATCAGCTGTGGCCAATCGCAGCATCATAATAGTAAGCAAACTGTCATGAATGAAAAGTACTATGGTTGCACTGAACTACTCAGATGACAGGATGTAAAAAAAAAGAAAAAAGGGGGGGGTTTGTACTGTCCTGGCATTTTAGGGTCTCAAGAAATGAAATGGACCATCAGTTATAACAGAAACTAAGAAAAGCTTATTTTTTTCAAGATTTTTGTTATTTTTCTTTATATAGCAACAAATACAAAAATGATTAAAGTGATTAAATACCACCAAAAAAACTATTGTGTGAAAAAGATAGATTTAATTTGTGTACAGTGTTGCATGACCGAGCAATTGTCAGTAAAAAGTAGCGCTTTGCTGAATTGCAAAAAATGCCCTAGTCATTAAGGGGTAAAACCTTCCAGAGGTCACGTTAAGTGGGAAGAAAAAAGCAACTGCAGTTTGCTCTTTGTAAAAATGAAGAATATCTGCAGTTATAGTAAGATCACCCTGCTCTCTTTTCTGCAATTTATGCTAATGTAATCTTTTGAAATGTCTTTACCTGCAATAAGTATGTTTGAATAATTCTTGGTGTCAAAAAGCCAGTCATAATATATCTTTTTTTTGTAGAAAGAAAAAATGCCAAATGTATTTTTCTCCTTTAGCCCCTTGACCTTCCAGAAGATTTACACTCTTTTGTGACCGTTTTTTTTTATACAGCACTGCATTGCTTTAACTGACAATTGCGCGGTCATGCTGCGCTATACCCAAATAAAATTGTAATTTGTTTTCCCACAAATAGAGCTCTCTTTTGGTGGTATTTGATCACCCCTGTGTTTTTTTTTTCTTTTTTTTTTTGTGCTATAAACAAAAAAAGAGTGACAATTTTGAAAAAAAAAACAAACATTTTTTTTACTTTCTGCTATAAAACCTATCCAATAAATACATTTTAAAAAAAATCAATTTTTTTTCATAAATTTAGGGCAATATGTATTCTGCTACATATTTTTGTTAAAATTTATACTGGAATTTTCATGTATTTTTTTATTTTTATACTAGTAACGGCAGCAACTTATAGTAGGACTGCAATATTGCGGGGGAGAATTGGACACTGACACTTTTAACACTTTGTGGGAACCAGTGACACTAATACAGTGATCAGTGCTAAAAATATGCACGTTCACTGTACAAATGATACTGGCTGGGAAGTTGCTAAACATCTAGGGTGATCAAAGGGTTAAATGCGTGCCTAACTAGTGTTTTTGTGTAAACGGTGTGCTGCTTTTACTAAGAGAAGTGATGCATTTTTTCCCTGCTTTGCAGGGACACAAAATCCATCACTTCCTCCCTGCCAGAACAGAACTCTGCAATGTTTTCATAGGCAGAGCTACGTCCTGTGCCTCTGCCCGCTGATCGTCGGGTGCTGGCAGACATCCACTGCCCAGCACCTACATATCGGCTTCTTCTGTGAGTAATCACAGCACAAGTGGCGCGTCTGCGGTGTGTACGCGCCCCCTAGGCAACAGTGCAGAATTGGCTATATATACGTGATTCTGCACAGAACGGCCACCCTGTAGCAGTATATATGCTATAGAGCGGTCAGAAAGTGGTTAAAAGGGACCCTGTGTCATACATTTAAATAAAATATACTTTTTTTAATGGGTTCCTTTTTTAAATAATTCTGGATGTAACCATGTTAGTTGTGTTAAGTGATACCCCTAGTGATCTATTATAATGTTAAGTACTGTGCTCACTGCTACGCAAGCTTGGAGATAATAAACTTTTCACTATCTTTTTATGTAGTAAATGTTTCAGCTGCATCCATTTGTATCTGGGCGACAGATTTACCTAGTTAAGAAAACAGCAGAGTAGTACTATTGTGGGAATAAAAGGGTGGAGCTTATCAAGCGTACTGCCACTTGTTTAGGTCTATTTAGTGGGGGGGGAAAACAATATGTATAGTCTCTCTCTCTCTCTCTCTCTCTCTCTCTCTCTCTCCCTCTCCCTCTCTTCCTCTCTCCCTCTCCCCTAAAATAGTGTAAGTATACACTGTGGGTCAATATTATCCTGAATGTCTTTTGTTTGTAATGAGTTATGTAATACTAACTGTAATAGAATGCTACACTTATAATCAGCTAAGTTGGGGGACCCTTTCCCTCTGTCCCTCTTTCCTCCACGAACCTTCTTTATGAGTGATGTAAATATGGTATTAATTACAAATATCAAGGGAAGGTCACATTATTTGCGGGGTCTTTTTTTCACCCAATTCATTCCAGGAACATAAAGAGATTAGTTTTTCATGGGCAATGCAAATACTTTAGTGATTTTGTCTTTGTTTTTTTTTTTTTTTTTTTTGTTCTATATGTTTTGTAAAAAAAAAAAAAAAAAAAAAGTGTTGTTGGCTCCTATAAATGTTTCATGAGATGTTTTATATGATTATTTTTTCCTACCTGGGATGTAGAAGGATAGTGTAGCAGGGGTTTGACTCTTACCTAAAAAGTGCCCCTCATCTTGGAAAGCTGTGTGCTTTAATTTATTGTTTACCCTCAGAAAATGTGGATTAATTTAAAAAAAATCTAAAAAGATTTGAGGGATAGTTGTCTGTGTGACCTGGAATGACTTCCCTGGCCTTTTAATGATGTCAATTATTCTCAGTTGTAGCTGCAAAAGCTTGATCCTCTCTGACCTATTAGTAGAGGGAGATGGCACCAGGAAAGGTTATTTGTTAAATCGTGCAAGACATGCTAACATCTATTTGTCACTAATTACATGTCATGCATTGCCACACTGCATTTCTGCTGGAAAATCAGCCTCTCCAATCTCATTAAGTCACAGGAACTGCCAGGAAGCTGTCGGGATAAGCTTCCCTCCCATTCACTTAAGAAACCAATTTGATTTGAAAGTCTGCTAAACTTATCAATACAGCGGATACCTTTTTATAGGGTTTGTCAACCCTATAAGGTGTTTGGTGGCTGCTGAGGTGTTATTTACCTAGTGATTTCTTATATTTTTCAAGGAGATCAGTAAGGAGATGTCTGTAGTTGATTTTCCAGGTCTCCACACTTGTTTTGGCTGCAGTGAGGTGGATCCACACCTGGTGCTGGTTAATGCAATGGCAGGAGTAGGGACACCCCAAACTGAGTGGGAACAAAGCCAAAAAC
The DNA here is from genome assembly GCF_042186555.1 of Aquarana catesbeiana. Taxonomy (NCBI): domain Eukaryota; kingdom Metazoa; phylum Chordata; class Amphibia; order Anura; family Ranidae; genus Aquarana; species Aquarana catesbeiana. Next base: position 206,241,860 of record NC_133332.1, on the reverse strand, counting down.
TAAAAAGAAATAAGGCCCTGGGATACATCAACCAAGCAAAGGACTCAACTTACCAACCCCGCCCTACATACCATATCACTGTAGGGTGGACAGACTCTTTAACGGTTTTGTCTTTCCTACTTCAGTGTTCTCTTTTTCTGATGCATTTGCTCTTGAAAAAAAGGTAAAAGGTATTTCTTGGGGATACTATCTAATGTACAGGGGATGGTTTTCCAACCAATATAATTGTGTAGTCACTAGCTGTCTCTGTTGCTTGCCATATGAGTGAGTTGCCTTGGCAGGACTAGGGAAACTGTTATTTAGGCAGTTTCAGGTGGCCACTGATGGGGGAAGCACATGAATGCTAATAACATTCTAACCCATCTTCTACTTGTAAAGGATTTAGCAGTTTGTGAAAACTCACTTTTAAGACCTACTGTGGTCCTTGGCGTTTCTTATAACTTTTTGAGTGTATTGTTCCATTGATTCTGCATCTCAGAACGTAACTAAAAGTGATTAAACTCCTTACACGTTAGCTTCTTTACAGTAACCATATGCAAATGAATGGAGTAAAGCAAAATCAGCACAGCTTATGTAATATGAGTGGGCAGGGCTTAATCAGTAGAAGAGGCGGAACATGATATAACATTTCCAAAAACCCTTATATTGTGCGTAAAAGGCCACACGTGCTTTCCCTAATCACTTGCTTTGCAGTATATTGTGTCTTTGACAATACAAGTGCTCTTCAATTTTTAAGGGCTCATAATGCCCTGTACACACGATAGGATTTTCCGACAACAAAATCCATGTTTTTTTTCAGATGGATGTTGGCTCAAACTTGTCTTGCATACAGACGGTCACACAAAGTTTGTCGGAAATTCTGAACGTCAAGAACGCGGTGATGTACAACACGTACGATGAGCCGAGAAAAATGAAGTTCAATAGCCAGTGCTGCTCTTCTGCTTGATTCCGAGCATGCATGGAACTTTGCGCGTTGGAATTGTGTACACACGATCGGAATTTCCGACAACGGATTTTGTTGTTGGAAAATTTGAGAACCAGCTCTCAAATTTTGTGTGACGGAAATTCTGAAGGAAAATGTCCGATGGAGCCTACACACGGTCGGAAAATCCAACCGTGTGTACGAGGCATTAGAGTTTTGAGGGGCTAGACACTGGTGTTCATTTGAGACATTAGGAACAGGTTGCAGAGAGACCTGTGTGATTTTTGTTTAGCCTAACAGGACTCCATGTTCCCCATTATTTCTGAATTGCAGTTTGCTACTAAGACTGCCTATTGGTTATTTAGCTTATTGCATCTATTGGTTTAATACTTGATGATTTGGTTTGATAAAGTATATTCTAAGATTAGCCACATTTGCTTTAGCAAGTAAAGCAAGCAGGAGTAAAATTTAAAACGGTAATGTAAAGGGATTCTCAGCTTGCCTATTTTTCAAGATTTAGCATGCCATCGGCAACTACTGACACCTTTATACACATAGAGAATTTTGCAAAAAGCAGGGGAAGAGCTCAGGAGATGGAATTAAGCCCAAGCTAAAATACTGCAAAAAAGGGCAGCAAATTGTCTAAGATTACTCATCACCTTCTGACATTATATTCTACTTTTCTATAGTCAGTTTACTAGATGGAAACCCTCTTTATTCTAGTCACTGTCTTATTTCTTGTAGAATCTCAGAGAGAAAGAGCGTAGCAAACCTCTGCCATCATTGCCAAAGCATCACCAACTACATATCAATTTACTAAATCCTAATATATATATATATATATATATATATATATATATATATATCCATATATATATATATATATATATATATATATATATATATAAAATATGCAAAGTAGGGTAGTTGAAGTGAAGGTAGGCAATCTGTGTGGCACAGGTTTCTGTATAACTAAGATGCCCCTCGTGGACTTATAGTTCTACAGGAGCCATGTTAACACAGTTTACCTAGCCCCACTTACGAGGAACAGTACTCACCTTGAACTGCCTGGCCTGGTGCTGCCTATGAGTCTCCTCCACTTGTTTAAATTTGGATTCCAGGCCTTTCATTTGATTCTCCATCCTTTCTACATATTGCAGGTCCCTTTGGGTCCGCCTGTCCAGAACTTCTATTGACTGGGACATATTTTGCACCTGAAATTAGAATAAAACAAAAAACGGATGTACAGTGCAACCGGGTTTATTATTTGATTATTATGTTGAGTTTATCATGGTGTTTTTCCATCTACAGCCAAAACAGAACTTCATATAAAACCTGGGCTATACTTGAACTATATGTTCCTTATGATATACTATTTGCTTGCCTGAAGCGTTAAATGTATATCTGTTCCCAGGCTAACAATACAACATCCACAACCATCAGGGTAATATTCTTCAAACCCTGATTTTCCTTCTCGTGAAGCCATATTTAGGTCAGTAATTTGGAATTAAGAAGGCCTGACATAGACCTGAGGCTAAAGGCCACATATTTCTGATCTTGGTATGGTCCAATCCACCACCACCTCCGATTTAAAGTGACCTGTAAAAGTTTTTTTTTTTTACTTAATAAGAAACGAGTTTATACTTACCTGCTTTGTGCCATGAAATGGCAGAAAGTGGTCCTGAACTTTCTCTTCTCGGGTATACCACAGGCACTTCTGTCTCTTCCTCTTTCGTGAGTGCCCCCAAAGAAAGCCGCTTTCTATAAGGGCACCCGTGGGGGCTTTCTCCCAAGCCTAGCTGTTCTAGACACAGACAGCTGAACTCACCTCCTACTCCCTTGCCGCTGGCTTTTATTGACTGCAGCAGGAGCCAATGGCTCCCGCTGCCTCAAAGCCTAGGAGTACAGGAAGTGGGAAAGAGAAGAGCTGCAGATGGCACAGCACTGGATTGAATGAGGGCTCAAGTAAATAAAATTGGGGGGTGATGGGGCAATACTGATGCCTAAACAAGTAATTCATTTAGGCAAAAATATAAAAAGATTTAGGCTTTATAACCACTTTGTTATTTTAAAATAAAGACCTGTATCGGCATCCTCTAAAATTTTTATCGCTACTTTTATTACTTTGTAGTAGCTATATTTTTTTGTCTGATGCTTTTTATTTTGTTTGCTTTTATTTTTAACGTTAGTCAGGCAAGTGACTGCACAGCTTATGTGCTTTAAAGCCCAAATGGACTTTCAGTTCAAACTAGCTAATTACTTTCCTGATGTATCAAAAGAAAAAGTGTGCTCAGTCATAGTTCTTCTTTAAAAACCAGCCACAGTCTGAACAGAAACAACATGTTGCTCTCTTTAGGCAAGCTGTGATCTCTTTGCAGAGTTTAAAAAGCCCCTGCTGAGTCAGAGCCAGAGTTCTCCAATCATTAGAGATCACTAGCTTTGCTGATTACAGAGCTAGAGCTCTAACTCAGCCTGAGGCTGTTGGACCTCTGCAATGAGACCAGTGCATCCTCACAGAAAGTAAGGGTCCTTATCTACTGCATGCTGGCAGGGGACAGTCTTTCCTTCTACAGGCTGTGACTGGTTTAAAAAGTAAATGAACTTAAAGATATTGAACACCTTTTTGTTTTGGTGGACGTGGAACATATTTAGCTGATTTAAAGATTCAGTTGGGCTTTTGGTCTTCTTTGCTAAATATCTACTAAATAGTACACTTGTATAACTTCAGCCTCATTACTTTGGAAAGCTACTAAAGCATACAGTATGATAAATTTCTGTGTGTCATAGATTTGTAGTTCTTTAGTTGGTGTCATACCTTCATCAAATGCTTTGTCAGAATATGCCACACAAGGCCTGGACAGGACCTAGTGAGCTGCTACAAACCCCATCACATTCTTTGAAGCCAGCTGATGGTACATGCTGGACTTCATAGTTCTTTACAGTTGGAGGTCATATGTTATTGATGGCTTGCCTTAAGCCCTGTAACATTTCTGTGCTAAGTAGGACTGCTTTTCTGCGCATTGACATATTTCAAGTTTACAGATGATGCCAATCTGTACACCCTTCCAGTAGGCAACTATATGTTGTGCTTATGATCTAATTAGCATTGCATACCAAGCAGAAATCTAGCTGTAAGACATTGCCATGGACAATTGCTCAGCTATGTGCCCAAATGTCTACAGAGTATAAAAGGAGAAATGCCTTAACAGCCTATAATGGGTAATTCATGAGTCTGACCCTGACTTTTGAGGCTGACACATGATCACAATACAAATTCTGTAATTGCCCCACCATAGGTTTTTTACACCTCTGTTGGGAACCCATATCAGTCAGATTTGGATATCCTTTCAAAGGTCAACTGTAATTCAAATTGAGTAACCTTCAGCAGTATCTAGCAACGCAACCTTTGTAAGGACTAATTTGTCACTGATGTAACTGAGCTCTATGATCTGTTTAAAAGGCACAGTGCAGTTAAGGCAGGGTAGAAAGCTATGACAACCAAATACTTCTGATGACCAATTTCCCAAGGTAGCTGGAGACAGCACATTGAAACATTTTCATTACATAATAATAGCAGAATCTGCAAAAATCTAGAAAAATGCATCTTCACTTTTGGCAGGAGTTGCACTAAACACTTATGGCTTACATACATTGCATCTGAAATTAAACCTTCTTTAGATATTGAGGCTTTCAGGTCCCTCCACACTATAAGTTTGCAGATAATAACCAAGGCCCAGATGCTGATTTTACTAGGTGTTAACTTAATAACATCGCCTCTTTGCATTTCTTCTCCAACAACATCCCAGCAAGTAAGCAAAGAGGCCACATTTTATTTTCATCTCACCTTTTCTAAGAGCTGCCTGAGCTGCTTTGTCCTGGCATCCCGAGAGCACATTGTCTGCTGTGGTGCCACCACTGTACATATACATCGGCCCTCACTGTCCTGGGCAGAGCTATACACCTGCCAACTTTCTTCTGGGTTGGTTGGCAACACCTATAAAATGAGGAGAGGACAGAAATTCCTTAAACTTGAACAGCCTAAGAATGTAAAATACATCTCTGAAGACAGAAGGGAGTAAAAGAAAAAGGAAACATAACAGTAAATAGAGAGAAGAAAATGATGGAAAGGAAAGCAAATACTTCCACATTGCATTTGTGACAGCGTACAAAATGAGAGCATGAGTGTTGCAAGGATCAGCTTCAAAGTCAGTATCTCCTCATGTCAATGCACAATGCCGTAACATGAACACATGGCAAGGAACAATTTTATATAGCTAAGTGTGGAAATGTGGCAAGTAATTGTATATGGCTAAATGCGGAAATGTGTCTTTTAACATGTTTCACACCTGTTATCTATGAAAAGATTTCGGATATCAGATTTGTAAGGAATGGATACCAAAATAAGCATTGAGAATTTTTGCATTATACTTTCTACCACAGAATAAAGGCTCCTTACTTTACCGAGCTGTGATCTTGTTACACAGCACTCACCCACATAGTCGGCTCATATTGTAATTACACAGAGGACACAGAAAAAACGAGAACTCTCCTACCTAATCTCACTGGCTGAGAGCCAAATTGCTGGCTGTCCTGGCATGCATCAAAACAACAAGAGCATCGGAAATTGAACAGACTGTAAGGCGCTTTTACACTTTCAAGATGTTACTTGGGTACAGTGTAGGGATGCTGCAGTTACTTCTGAACAGAGATGAGATTTCTGCTGGGCTTAGGTGAAGATGGCTGTGAAGGACACATTGCTGATATAGGTATATCAGTGCGATCGGTGTATGATATCTGTAAGGCCTGCCAGCTTTGTGGAGAGTTGTGTGATTTGTGGCTCGGGAGTGCTGCTTACACGCTGGCAAAGTGATGTGGAACGAGACCTTAACTACTGCAATAATTGTTCATATAGATGCATATAATTAAACTATGCACATTCTCGAAACCAGATTTATATCAACTGCACAATACAGGAGTGGCCAAAATACTAAGGATGACTTCAATTGTGGGCATTAGAAGGATTTTAGGGAAAAATGTAACTCCAAATTGTAGATATGACCTTAATTCCAGGGGTGATCCCCACGTCCAGGATATTCTCTATTCTAAAAATTCTAGGAATTATCACAATTCTAGGCAAGGATTTTATGTGACAAGAATTTTAGGTATGACCTTGATTCTGTGAGTCATATGATAACCTTGATTCTAGTTTTAGAAATGTAGATTTGCTCTTCATTATTTGAATGACCTAAATACTAGCGATGACCTCCATTCTGAGGGAAATTTGATTTTTTTTTTTAGATAACTTTCATTGCAGGATGTTATCCAAATTTGACAGATCAAACATGCTGGGGAGATCTAGGGGGCCGAATTTATACATGATCTAAATTCCGGGTTGACCCAAATCCTGGGGAAAACTAGGTTAGAGTTAGAAACAAAATACAAAGTAAACAGATCTATTTTTCCTTTTCTTCGTTCCTCACAGGGATACGATACACACGGGTATAAAAATCCACAGTTTGTTTGTTTTTGGTTTTTTTTGCATATCATACACTAAACAAACCCTTCTATATGACAAGGCAATGTGTTAAAAGCAAAGATGGCCAAAAGGATGATTTCGGAGACTGGGATTTTTATTTTCAGATGCCTTTGACCCAGAATCTCTCCCCTTGCTCCTGCTGCCACTTGGCTCTCCGCTACAATAAGGAGGATTGTAGAAAGGCTTCTAATGTCTTTCCTGTGGCCAAAGAACCATTAACACAGGATCCTACCAGCTTTGCATCCACAGAGGATGGCGAGCAGTGGCTGCATCCCTGATCCCAGTACACTGGGAGGAGAAAGCCAACTTCTCCAGTAATTGCCACAGAGATATTATCCATATATCCACCCTTTAATTGTTCTGTGACAACAGACTAATATACTGTTCAACTTTTCATTTTAAGTGTTAAAGGCAGCAAGATGCGCTCATACCTTGCACTCATGGGTTAACATAATCTCACATATCAACCCTCCCCCAAACATTCTGGCATAAAATGCCAACTGGTGCCAGGCATTTCATTCTCTCCTAACTCACCCCAATGCTTCTGTCCAAGGTGCCTGGATTGGCCGCTGTTAGCTTGGTGGTGTTTAAGCCAACCAAGGATGGCAGGGTCTGCGACATCCAGTTGGTAATCATCGCCATGGTGCTCAGGACAACCCCAATCTTGAGTAAAGGCACAGACATCTCTGCTCCGGTCTCCTTCGCCAACAAACCTTCATTCTGTAGCAGCCGGGGAAGTTGACTTTGACTTCAGAGAGCATGCAGGCATTATTGGAGCCTCCCAATCCTCCAGCACGGCAAGTCGCCTCCGAGACATCTTTGCCTGCGGATCAAGCTCTGCCTCGATGTTTCTCGCACAAAATAAATTCTTGCAGGATAGGGAAGAAAAATGTGAGAAAACCAGTGAGTGTGAGATGAGTAGAATTTTTCTCTCTCTCTCAGTGTTGTTGAGCCTTGGCCAGAATCCTTTTTATGAAACGCTGGTCCTCCTCCGGAAGAGAGAGGTTATTTTAAGAGCGTATCCCTTCTGCTGCTGGCTGCCAGTCTCCAGATCCCTACCAAGCTGTGCAATTGACATGCAACTAACTGATCAGAGGAAGGATGGGGATGGATTAGTGCTAGGAGGAGGGGCTGCAGGTTCGGTGTAAGAAAACGCAAGCTGATGTCACGTTAGATTTTTTTTTTCCCACTCTCATCCCTATGTCCCCCTCCCTGATCCAGCCCCCCCCTTCCCCACTTGTTATCTACCAGGCTAGGACAAGAGCATTTTAGGAAAGAGGTATAGCCAGGTGAAAATGCTGCCTAGTGCAAAAATCATACTCATTAAAGGCACACAGCACTTAATTACATTGTATAGCTGCCTCCTGCTCAGTTTTCACCTAAATCCTGAGAGGAGATCCTCTTCCCTCCTCCACCACTGTCACTCTATATCCTTTGCTTACAATTCCAATGCAGAATAAAGAGGTGACCTATTAGGAAATTACAGTCTACTCTCGCTGCTCTCTCAACACTCGATCTTGCTGCTAAATATATTTACCACTGCTTTTTTTTTTTATACAATAGCAGAGTTAAGTTTACTAGCTTTCCCAGTCGGCAAATAAATAGACAGCAGGTGCTGAGATCAGTGTGTAAATATAGAAATAGTATATTGCATGCTGTGACATGCTCTATAGATTATCTTGCTCACATAGGATCTTATTTATCTACATCACTCCCTCCCTCTCTAAACCCCCCCCCCCCCCACAGACACACACACACCATCCTCGTCCCTCCTCTCCTTTGTCTTTTCTCCCTCCCTTCTCCTCTCCACCCTTCACCCCTGTCTCGCTCCCCTAAGTCACCCTTCTCACACACTCTCTCTCTCTCTTTCACCTTCTACTCCTTTTCTTTATTTTTTTCTTTATTTTTTTTCCTATCTCATCCCTTCATTCACCCCTCTATACTTTATCCTTGTCCTGCTTCTCCTCTTCACCCCCCCCCCTTCTTTTACTTTCACCCTTTTTATGTTCACTCCCTTTTTTTTTCACTCTTTTTTCCTGCTCGTTTTTCTCTCCTCTCTCTTTGCTTCTCTTCTCTTTCTCCTTCTTCCTATTTTGTTGGATCTCCTTTCTCTCTCCTTTTTCTCTTCTCTCTTCTTTTTGACATTTTTCCTCTCTCTCTCTCTCTCTCTCTCTCTCTCTCTCTTTCTCTCGCCTCAATATATTTCAACACATATTTGAATCCAGCAAAAAGATAAATGGTAAATGAATGCCTGTAATGTAATCACTATTGCTCAGGGAAGTAAACAGAGGAAAGCACCTTTTTCCCTCTGATTAATAAACCGTGGAAAGCAGAGTTGATCGGCTTTTATCTGCCATTCAGCAGCCAGAAAATGGCTCACTTAGTGGTTTCAGCGATGATGGAGTTAATCACTGACAGTGATCGATGTAAAGTGCAGCCAGTAAGTGGCCCCGGGGGAACACATGAGGAATCAGTGAGGATGCTGCACTTCCTGGCAGAATAGACCATCACAGGGCAGGTATGAGCACCATTAACATAATGTATGTAAATGATTCCGCCTTGTGAAACTGCTGACACAGGTAAGAGCCCCTCTGGCACAAGCAGAGCGAGCTGCCAATGATTGGAAAATTGACTATGATATATTATGTAATTGATAAGCTCTTGTTTAGTTCTTCTCTTTATTTTCTAAATTAATGAACACAATCTTGCCAGTACACAACAGGAATGCGAAGTGTGGTGCGGTGGCGCCATCTGCTGAATCTTTCTCTAACTGCACTTCCATTATTGGTTCAAGAGGTCAGTTTTCTCCTGCACCAATTAAAATATGTACATCACGCCTTTAATTAAAGGATGCAGGATGTGGGAGATTATACACACTTAGATCCCAGGCTACTTCTATTTGTGTGGCATTATTTTAATACTCTTAGGGCCAATTACAGTTATTTTAAGAGACATGGGCAACTGGCCAATTATAGCTACAGTATATCAGGAGACATGGGAAGTATGAAGCCACAGTAAAGAGTCATTCAATCTGATTGTATGTTTCCCTTCCTTTGTACTTATCAGAACATAGAACAGACCATTAGTGAAGACAAAAAGAATTACTGTTTTGCTGCAATAACTAGTGAAGCAAATCTTGGGTTTCTTTTTTCCATGGACATTCAATAGCAGAAATGGACAGGTCTACTTATTCTGCTTCACTACAATTCTCAGCATGCCTCTTGTCATTTTGCTGTAAAAGAATCCTATCGCACTAAGAAGGCAGAAATAAAGGAACAGCCTCCATACAGTAAATAAGCTGGTCTTTATTGCTGCCTAAATCCCACCAAATCCCGTAGCTCCTTAACCCTTTCCTGTCCTTTCTGCCTACAGTACAGCCTCACCTTTCCATTCTAAATTTTTCCATTATATCCATGCTGAGTTAATGCAGTTCAGTGGGACAGCAGACATGCTGTGGTTTTACTAAGAAAATTACAGCATTTTAAAAGAACAATGTGACATTTGGCCGTGCTTTCCTGTGACCCTCGCTGTTAGCTGGCATCAGAGCCACTTGAGACTCTGGAGGGGTCTCAACAATGTCAGAATCCACTGAGATGCCTTACAGGCAGCTGGGTCAGCATCTCTGCATGCTGCTGAGCGCCTGAGCAAGTCGCTCTTACCCAGCGCTCCAGTGAGCGTTGGAGGGACAGATTGGCAGTCACCACTCTCTGCTCAGAGCAAATCCAAGAATTGAGCGATCAGCAGCCATGTGATCGCTCAGTTCTCGGGCTTGCACCTGACTGATGCTCCAGCAGGTAGGTGCATGTTTATATTTTCCCATACTTCTCCTTTAAATCACTTGTCTAAGGGCAACCTTTGTAGAGCTTAAACGGAATTTCTAAAAATATTGGCCTAAACCAGAACATTTTGAATCTGGGGCTCTCCTTGCATTAAAGTAAAAAAATATGAATTTGTTGCTTCTGATACATTGCAAGGCTACAGCGATGTAACATTTTAATAATTCCACATTGTTAACATATTTGGATTTATCGTAAGTGAAAAAATGAGTTATGGATATTTTTCTGTGTGTTGTTGAACTACAATTTCCTGTCATTGGCTGTTTTCAATAGCTTGTGCATATATCAGCGGGTGTTGTTATTGTGACTGCACTGTGTTCAATGATCACCTGCACTGGTAAGATTTCTCCAAAAAGTGTATTTGAAGCAAATGAGCTTTCAGCATAAAGGTTGTCTCTTTAACCAATGTCTCCCATTTTTGCTGCTCTCCAGAGATTGTTCACCTTCTTAATCCATAAAAATCTTCTGAAAACAAGGTTCTATTACAGTGGTAGATTTCAGTCTAAATGCTCCAAGAAAGTTCTAGGAAAGCTAGTCTGTGCATACTGCCTTTCTTCAGCTGACCATGCACATAACAATTATGAATTGATAAAAAAGTACCTTTTTAGATATTAGGGCAAGTGCTTCAATTTCTAAACAGTCACTCTAGGGCTGCTGTTGCACTCCCATTTTTGTGAGTTTAGGTGTTTTTTTTTTCTGCCCTTTAAACTCCCCTCTGTTATCCTATGTGCCCATGCACACAACAACATTTTTAGCAGTTTAGTGGATGTTTTCTGAACACCCTAAAATCGTGTTCAAGAGAGGCATATTTTAACCACAAAAACCGCAGAATGCTGTTAAACGGGCATAAATGCGCCTAAACACTAGCATTTATTTATTTCAATAGCCAAAATAAATTAAAATTCTGCCCAATGAAAAAAACTCCTAAACTCTTTTAAACTCTGCTAAACCTACCTAAACTGTTTTGAAAAAATGTAGCTTGGGTGCGTTTAGAACGCTGATTTTAAACAGCATTTACCAGAACCCGGTGTGTGCATGAGGCCTAATGGAAAAACGATAGGTTTTACCTCCAAGTCAAATCTGTAACTTTTTTTTTCTTTCTTCGTGTCAAATCAGCAAAGGGTTTTTTTTTTTTAACTATCAAATCTGCCTTATAATCGATGTTTCCTGTTTTGTGCCTGGCCAGGATATCGGGAGCCAGCTGAAACTCGCTACATGTACGGCCAGTTTAAGATTTATTGAACAGTTTTACAAAATATACTTTTCCTGTGCCTGGAAGCATTCTCTCTAAATTGTCTGTCATTATCATCACACATAGTGAGCGAAAAAAAATTTGGGTAGGAAAACCAAGCTAATAGAAAGGCTGTTCATATAAAAGTTTCTTCCTACATTGAATAAGCATTGCCAAAGGGCCCATTTTTACTTGCGCTGCATGATTTTGTGCATTGAGGCAGGCTGTGTAAGACACTTCATTCATTAATGGTAATATGCAGTGCACATAGTACCACATGTTAATGCATTTTACTGCATTACACAAGTGTGTGGCCAGAATAGTCTTACAGTCGGATTCTACAATCGCCTTTGGATATCCCAACACCTACGTAGTTTAACCACTTCAATACCAGGCACTTTCCCCCTTCCTGCCAAGGGCAATTTTCAGCTGTCAGCGCTGTCACACTTTGAATGACAATTGCGCGGTCATGCAACCCATCACTAAGGGAGCTAGGGAGGAGGTGGAATCCTTATGGGTAGAGCTCCAAAGAGATGAAGCTAAGGAGAAAATAATACTGGGAGTATGCTATAGGCCCCCTAACCTGAGGGAAGAGGGGGAGACAGATCTCCTATCACAAGTTGGATTAGCAGCAAGGATGGGAAGTGTTATCCTAATGGGGGATTTTAATTATCCAGACATAGACTGGTTGGAGGGAACCACGCAATCGTCTAAGGCTTGCCAGTACCTAAAGCCTTGTACACACGGTCAGATTATTGGACGAATTTTTGTCAGTTTTTTTGTTAGATGCCAGTCTCAAATCGAAAGTGAAGAGGGTACTCGCCATCAGAACATTTTCTCACGGCAGAATTCAGCGTCAGAAGTGACGTAATGTGTTGAATTGTTTTGTATGTGTGCTTTAATTTCTGAGCATGCCTAGTCTTGCTCTTCAGATTTCTTTTGTCAGATAACCGTACTAATGAAAAGAAAATCGGACGTTGTGCGCACATCAGACAAAAATTTTCAAGCCTGCACATCCAGTTTTTGTCTGCCAAAAATTTGTAAATCGGCTGTCAAAAGCAGCATACTAACGATCAGAAAATCAGCAGATCGTTCAGACTAAATTATTTTCTTCAGATTTTCTGACCGTGTGTACGGGCCGTAAATGTCTTGCAGGACAATTTTCATGGTTCAGATGGTAGACGCACCAACTAGAAATAAAGCGTTACTGGAGCTACTGACAATACAGACCTGATCACGGATATGGAAATACGGGGCAATTTAGGAAACAGTGATCACAGGTCAATTGGCTGCAGTATAAATCACACAAATAGGAAACATAAGGGGAATACAAAGACACTGAATTTCAAAAGAGCCAACTTCCCTAAACTACAAACCTTGCCAGAAGGCATGAATTGGGATAAAATCTTAGGAACAGAGAACATGGAGGAGAGATGGGTTTGCTTTAAGAGCATATTAAATAAGGGCATTAGCCAATGCATCTCATTGGGTAATAAATTTAAAAGAGCAAACAAAAGTCCTGGATGCCTTAACTCCAATGTAAAAATGCAGGAGAATGGGGCGTGGCCTGCTGCAGCATGGAGTAGGATGTGTTAGACCCGAGCTCCGTCCAGTACTCCTAAATCCATACCCATCCTGTATCCCAGCATCATCCTGCAGCAGCCTGAGGTACCTCCTGAGCCCCCTGCAAGTATATTGACCTGTTTCTGCAGGTCTTCGATCGGACGGGCGTCCGAACCGGCATAGAGTTCCTCCACGGCGGCAGCCGCAACTACAGACCGCGGCTTCGGGCCTACTTGATTCCGGAGGCCATCCTGCCCTCCTCGGCCTCCCGGGTGTCTGGCTCTCCTCCCGCCCACGGACCCTGCCCTGAGGGCTTCCAGAGGAGGCTCAGGCGGAGCGGTATCAGTCCGCACGGCGGCAGCCCCAAATCTAGGCCGCGGCTTCGGCCTGGTCCGGAGCTCCGGCGGCCATCTTGCTCCTCCAGGCCTCTCCAGGGGTGCTATGATCTGGCCCCTGGGACACCTGGCTTCCCCACTTCAAGCTGATCCCCCTGCACAGGACCCTGAGAGGAGTCTGAGCCAAACAGTGCCCCCCCACACAGCGACAGCCTTAAATCCGAACCGGGGATCCGGCCTAGTCTCGGCGGCCATCTTGGTGCTCTCAGCCTTCCCACCAGCATTGCATCCTTACTTCCTGGGCTCTGTACCCTGTACTCTCCGACCTGAAATTGGACACAAACGGTACCGGAGCTTCTCGGGACCGGTATGACCGGAGGGAGACACTCCCAGGCATCTCGCAAGCCCCGGAGTACTCCGAAGAAGCAGGCCTCCATAGTGCGCCTGTCTCCCGCCACAGCGGCCAGCATGGCATCTCAGGCAGAGGAGGGAGAAGCAGCTCTACGGGAACAAACTAACTTTGAAGCCCTCATGCAGGCTATTATTACCTGCCAAACTACCCTGACGGGGAAAATAGAGTGCATGCAGCTGGACATCAGCCTCATTCGTAGAGACATGGACTGTTTCCGCTCCAAGCTCACTGAAGCAGAAAGAAGAGTGGGGGAGGCAGAAGATATACTACAAGACCAGGGAGTCTCACTCCGCACGCTGCAGACCAAAATAAAAGTCCTGGAAGCTCGTGCGGAGGACGCAGAGAACAGAAATTGAAGGAACAACCTCCGGATAGTGGGATTACCAGAGGGCGCGGAAGGTAAAGATCCCACAACGTTTACTGAGCGCTTGCTGTGCACCCTTCTTCCAGATGCCAAGTTCTCTGATGTCTTTGTGGTGGAGAGGGCGCATAGAATGCCTGCTACCCGGGGGCCCCCGGGAGCTCCTCCACGCACATTTATTCTGAAACTCCTGAATTTTCGGGATCGAGATCTGGTTTTGCGGGAGGCGAGAAAGATCGAGGTGCTTCGCCATGAGGGAGCGAGACTCATGATCTTCCCAGATTTCTCCATCGACACACAAAAGTCAAGAAGATCGTTCGATCAGATCAAATTGGATCTCCGCAATCGCAAGATCAAATATAGTATGCTATTTCCCACCCGTCTGAGAGTGCAGGATGGAGAGTCAGTGCGGTTTTTTACATCTCTAGAAGAAGCATCCAGGTGGCTTGAAACAGTACCACGAGGTTGACCCGATCGCTCTTACTAAATCCCCTTATAACATAAGTGTTGCTGCAACAAAGATCACCTTCATCTGCTGACTTCACTACAAGCCCTAACCCTTTACCTCGGCTTGTCCAACCAGTTCAGAAAAAGTCACTTTTATATTCTTCTTAAGATCCGGTTCTGTGAGTATATATGCCTACTAGTTAGAGAACATATACGCAAAAAGAGATGAAGAGTTGTTTGTGATCGTGCCTAAACATATGGTGAGGGGACCGGAATCTCCAGTTTGCAATGTGTTTAAGTTTAAGAATAGTACCCCCGGATTTTTTGGGAGACATTTTGATATGCTGGGATCGTTTATCCGGGAAATTTGGTTCTTGTTGGCTGCTCTTTATGTACACAGACTAAGTCGCTCTGATGGCTCACTGTTCACGGGCCCCATGGGCAGTTGTCACAATTAGTTTTGGGGAACGAGCATCCCGAAGTTTGGGGGGTGGTGCGGGGAGGGGGGAGGTTGGGAAAGGTTGGTGCTGCAGATTAGTTTTACATTATGTTGTTTTTCTTTTACTTTTTATACATATGGCATTTATTTGCTCCAGATTGTACAATCAGTGCTCTACTCAAAGCAAGACATGCAGTGTTAATCTGCTAATACTAGAGAGGGAGGGTTATTCGGCTCACTGTATTATCACAAATGTGTATCTCACTAAGCGTATTTTGATATCATGCAAGCTCTGTATGGAGCGTATGCTGTACCAATCCTGTGGCACGTGTATCAGGGCACCAGAATGAATCTCCTTAATGTTATGTCCTGGAATGTACGGGGCCTAAATTCTAAGATAAAACGCTCCCTAGTTTTTACTTACATAAAAAAAATATGCCAACCCCACTGCCAGAGTCAGAACCAATGGGTCCCTCTCGCCCCCCTTCAGATTACACAGGGGTACTAGACAGGGATGTCCTTTATCCCCGGGTTTGTTCGCCCTAGCTGTTGAACCTCTTGCTATCCTTATTAGGTCTTCCGTGGCTGCAGGGGGGATGGTGGTGGGCCCTCTACGGGAACAGATCTCCCTCTACGCGGATGACGCTCTTCTTTATCTCCCAGATGCTTCCCACTCCCTCGAGGAGACCTTGAGGATCATAGACTTATTTGGCTCCTTCTCAGGTATACGCATAAACTGGAACAAATCCATGCTTTTCCCGATCTCCCAGCCGCCCCTACTCCCTCCCCACCATATACCCCTGCAAACGGTCACTAAGTTTCGGTATCTGGGCATTGAAATACAAAAAGATCTCTCTTGTTATCTGACAGATAATGTATACCCCATGCTACAGCAACTAATCAGACGCTGCTTAACATGGAAGTCCCTTCCCCTGACACCGGTGGGTAGGATAAACCTCCTCAAAATGATATTCCTCCCCAAATTCCTGTATGCATTTAGAAACACTCCAGTACCTATCCCTGAATCATTTTTTAAGCAATTAGATCGGGTGATTAACAATTTCATTTGGGCGGGACGGACCCCCAGGGTTGCCAAAACAAGCCTGCAACTTCCCCTATCTGCGGGCGGGCTGGCATTGCCGTGCTTGAGGAAATATTATTGGGCAGCGGTGCTGGTGACGGTACGTTGGTGGTTTGTTCAGTCTCGACATAACCCAGCGGTTAATTTAGAAGCAGCCATATTGGGGTCATATTCAGCATTGAGCAACCTGGTATTCAGGGGTCCAAAAGCACAAGATAATATGACCATCCCCATGCGCATGACGGCCAAGATATGGGAACCGCTGACAGCTAAGCTCAACCCATCACAAACTTATTCACTCTATACACCACTCTGGGGTAACCCTAAACTACCACATCTGTTAACGATCCCAGACCCAGCAGTCTGGGCTAAATATGAAATTAAAATCTTACAGCATATTATGCCAGAGGGTAAACTCCTTACATTTGACGAATTGCGTAATACCTTCCAACTCCCTACCAAAATGTTTTTCCGCTATTTGCAGCTGAGACACGCAATTCAGGCTCAATTCCCTTCAGAAATTCAACTACAATCACATATGGTGGAGCGCTTCCTTATTTCCAAACATGTGGACCGTATCCTTTCCTCTTTGTATCTCCGGGTGTCCCTGGGAACTGATAACCAGGGGACTAGGCTATTTAACAAATGGAAGCTGGCTGTGCCCTCCCTGACGGATGACGACTGGGAAGAGGGAGTCCAACAATATATTCCTTTGATGATATCCGCCAGGGACAGGTACATCCAATTAAAATTCCTTCACCAGGCATACTACACACCCCAACGACTTGCTAAAATATATCCCTCTCACTCTGATAGGTGCCCAAAATGCAATACGGATATAGGTACTTTCTTACATGTGGTGTGGTCGTGCCCCCTTCTTCAACAGTTCTGGAGGGAGGTGGTGCAGTACATCAATTTAATTGGGAACCTGACACTTACACTGGATCCCCGAGTCCTTCTCCTGGGGATCTGTGATACCCTTATCGCAAACACCCATAAGAGGCTATTTGTTTTCTACGCTCTATTCTATGCAAGGAAAACCATTTTATTTAAATGGAAACAGACAGACCCCCCAACAGTGGGACAGTGGAAAACACTTATTGATAAGACCCTCCCTCTATATAAGCTCACATTTATGAGCCGGAAATGTCCCAAAAAGTTTGAAAAAATTTGGGGTGCATGGGTTTCTAGATGAATGGCCACTGATGCGGATCCCCCCGGGAGAACTCGCTGAACTTATACACCACTAGTTCGGTTAAGAAATATTTAGAATACACTTAAAATTACCACTAAAATATACCTTTTTTCTTTGAGGAGGAGGTATTGCTCCCAAAATACAACTTTGCAGTGATATGAATACTTGTAACTAAGATGTGAACTGATGTGCCTTGCTTTTTGATGTAATACTGGAGACTATTTGTCCTAGATTGTCACTTTCCTTCTGGAAATGGTTCTTCTTTGCCTTTTTTATGTAATCCTCTCTTATTGTCCCTTTTTTCCCCTTTTTTATATTTTTATGTATATGTATGGATATATGTATATTTATATATATATATATATATTTGTGAATGTACTTCTTTTTTATGTTTGTACTGAAACTTTTCTCCGTTGGAGATAAATAAAAACGTAACTGTTAAAAAAAAATTAAAAAAAAAAAAATGCAGGAGAAGGCCTTCAAAAAATACAAGGCTGAGGGATCATCATAAGCATTCATACTTTATAAAGAATACAACAAGAAATGTAAGGGTGCAATTAGGGCGGCTAAGATAGAACATGAAAGACGCATAGCGGAGGAGAGCAAAAAAATCCCAAGAAAGTCTTTAGGTATGTAAACAGTAAAAAAGAGAGGACAGACCATATTGGCCCCATAAAGAATGAGGAAGGACATCTGGTTACAAAGGATGGGGAGATGACAAAGGTATTGAATTTATTCTTCTCAGTCTTCATGAGGGAATCGGGGGGCTTCAGTAACCAGAACTGCAGTGTTTATCCTTATGACACATCACAGGAAGCACCTCCATGGTTAGAGGGTACTTGGGGAACTCAGTCAAGTAATTGCCAGACCATTGTTCCTAATTTTTACTGACAGTCTATTGACTGGAATGGTACCAGCTGTTTGGAGAAAAGCCAATGTAGCACCAGTATTTAAAAAGGGCCCAAAATACATCCCTGGGAATTACAGACCAGTTAGCCTAACATCAATACTATGCGAGCTCTTGGAGGGGATGATAAGGGACTATATACAAGATTTTAGTAATGAGAACGGTATCATTAGCAGTAATCAGCATGGATTCATGAAGAATCGTTCTTGCCAAACCAATCTATTAACCTTCTATGAGGAGGTGAGTTGCCATCTAGATAAAGGAAGGACTGTAGATGTGGTGTATCTGGATTTTGCAAAAGCATTTGACACAGTTCCCCATAAACGTTTACTGTACAAAATAAGGTCCGTTGGCATGGATCATAGGGTGAGTACATGTATTGAAAACTGGCTACAAGGGTGAGTTCAGAGAGTGGTGATAAATGGGGAGTACTCGGAATGGTCAGGGGTGGGTAGTGGGGTCCCCCAGGGTTCTGTGCTAGGACCAATCCTATTTATTTTGTTCATAAACGACCTGGAGGATGGGGTAAACAGTTCAATCTCTGTATTTGCGGACGATGCTAAGCAGGGCAATAACTTCTCTGAAGGATGTGGAAGCCTTGCAAAAGATCTGAACAGATTAATGGGGTGGGCAACTACATGGCAAATGAGGTTTTATGTAGAAACATGTAAAATAATGCATTTGGGTGGCAAAAATATAAATGCAATCTATACACTGGGGGGAGAACCTCTGGGGGAATCAAGGATGGAAAAGGACCTGGGGGTCCTAGTAGATGATAGGCTCAGCAATGGCATGCAATACCAAGCTGCTGCTAACAAAGCAAATAGAATATTGACATGCCTTAAAAAGGGGATCAACTCCAGTGATAAAACGATAATTCTCCCACTCTACAAGACTCTGGTCCGGCCGCACCTAGAGTATGCTGTCCAGTTCTGGGCACCAGCCCTCAGAAAGGATGTACTGGAAATGGAAAGAAGGGCAGCAAAGCTAATAAAGGGTCTGGAGGATATTGGTTATGAGGAAAGGTTACGAGCACTGAACTTATTCTCTCTGGAGAAGAGACGCTTGAAAGGGGATATGATTTCAATATACAAATACCGTACTGGTGACCCCACAATAGGGATAAAACTTTTTCGCGGAAGGGAGTTTAACAAGACACGTGGCCACTCATTAACATTAGAAGAAAAGAGGTTTAACCTTAAACTACGTAGAGGGCTCTTTACTGTAAGAGCGGCAAGGATGTGGAATTCCCTTCCACAGGCGGTGGTCTCAGTGGAGGGCATCGATAGTTTCAAAAAACTATTAGATAAGCACCTGAACCACCGCAAAATACAGGGATATACAATGTAATATTGACATATAATCACACAGATAAGTTGGACTTGATGGACTTGTCTTTTTTAAACCTCACCTACTATGTAACCTATATAACTATATAAATTTTTATCATTTTCTTCCCACAAAGAGCTTCCTTTTGGTTGTATTTAATCACCTCTGCAGTTTTTATTTTTTGCACTATAAACAAAAAAAAAAAACAAAAACTGATGGGCACTGACAGGCGGCACTGATGGGCATAGATAAGTGGCACTGGATAGGCAGCACTGATGAGGAGCTACTGACAGGCATAAATGAGTGGCATCTGAAGCCATTTTTATGGGCACTGGCAGGCGCTCTTTCTGGGGCATAGGCTGGCAGCTGATGGGCACATCTGACGGGGGCTGCACTGATAATCAATGTGCTGATTATCAGCGCAGACCCCCCCTTCTGACAGGGAGAGCAGCCGATCAGCTCGATGTTTACCGGCACTTCACGCGATGATCAGCTGTGATTGGTCACAGTTGATCATGTGGTAAGAAGCCTCTATCAGAGGCTCCATACCACGATCAGAGTTGCAGTGTGTCAGACTGACACACAGGACCTCCGATCGATTCACGCGCCCGCCGGCTTGGTATCCTGATCAAGTCATATAACGTCCGATCAGGATAACTAAACCACTTTGCAGCCATCATATTGCTATATGGAGCGCGGCAAGTGGTTAACCACTTCAGCCCCGGAAGGATTTATCCCCTTCCTGACCAGTCCAGTTTTTGAAATACGGCACTCCGTCGCTTCAACTGACAATTGCGTGGTCGTGCAATGCTGTACCCAAACAAATTTTATGTCTTTTTTTTCCCCACAAATAGAGCTTTCTTTTTGCGGTATTTGATCACCTCTACGGTTTTTATTTTTTTCCGCTATAAACAAAAAAAAAGAGCGACAATTTTGGAAAAAACACAATATTTTTTACTTTTTTGCTATAATAAATATCCCAATTAAAAAAAAAAAAAATTCTTCCTCAGTTTAGGCCAATATGTATTCTATTTTGGGACCACTGACATTTGTACAGCGATTAGTGCTAAAAAGAGCCACTGATTACTGTATAAATGTCACTGGTAGGGAAGGGGTTAACACTAGGGGGCGATCAAGGGGTTAAATGTGTTCTAATTTGGGGGGGTGGGACTACCTAGGGGATGAGACCGATCGTTGTTCCTATATACTAGGAACACACGATCTTTCTCCTCTCCCCTGCCAGAATGTGGAAGTGTGTATGTGTGTCTGGCTCTATCAGGAGTGATCGCGGGTGCCTGGCAGACATCGTGACCGCCAGGCACGCACATCGGCTTCTCAGTGACGCGGTGGGCGCGCACCCCCTATACCCCTTAAAGCGCCTGCTGTACAGCTACAGCAATTCGTGCAGGGGAGCCATTCTGCCACCAACAAACAAACGGCATGCGGTCGGCAAGTCGTTAAGGGATTCTCCAAACCAGTTTTTTTTCAACCTTCAACCAGGGTGCCCGAGCAAATTGCCCAACAACTATATACAAGTCAGCAAATGGAGGAAGCCTGCCTTTTAGTTACACAAAGCCACAGGGTTTCATTGTGCACTATTACAACCTTCCAGCCATCAGCCTCCTACAAATCAATGACATCATCAGTTGATAAGGAGGATGTTGGGCGTCCTGCACAGCATCCTTATTTGCCCCTCCCCTGCCCCTATCTGTCAGCACTGGGGTCACATTAGCCAAATGAGGAAAAGCAACTGAGGGAGAAGAGAAACATTGGAATACTAATCGATACCAGTGTGCAAAAGGTGTATTTGCTTTGGAAGAATAAATACATTGGGTTTCTTATGTGTGTGGATGTTGCTGCGTTATGTAAAACTGTTAGTTTAGTTTTTTTTACATTTTAGAATGGGGTGTCTTGAGATTGTGCATAATTTTAAAGGGTGCCTTGACTGAAAATAGGTTGAGAAACACTGCTCTGAATTAACCATTTGATTTAAATCCAAGCACAGAGGTCCTTGTGCTATATACTTTGTGCTATATACTTGTTTACTTTTTGGGAAAATCAGATTGTAATCGGTGTGGCCTTTCTTTTTTAATTTCATGTTTACTTGTTGGTAAAAGAAATTGTAAAATCAGATTGTAACGATGTGGCTAGTGTGATTTTATATAGCTTTATTTTTATAAGGCTGATTTGTCTGTCTATGATTTCCATGCAACAGATTAGTTTTGGCTGTCCACATCATGATCTGGATGACCGCTGCAGCTTGATTTACTGTACTAAAAAGAGAGACTGCCCGGGTCACCACAAATGTGAAAGAGCAGCAAACTACCTTTAAGGGCTTGTGTCCATGGGCATTATACTCCTAAGCACAATGTGTTTTTCAACTTTTAGTTGATCATTGAGATGCTGTTGTATTTACATTGACTTGTATATGGAAGGAAAGCAGTTCAAATGTTTAAAAATTGTTCCCCGGTGAATATTTGTTCACAACCTACTCTAAAAGCCATGCTTCCTGCATTGGTTTTTATGTAAATGTGATATAAGAACAGTGGGGAAGATTTACTAAAATTGGAGCACTCAGAATCTGATGCAGCTGGAAGCTGATTGGTTTTTATGCAAAGCTGCACCAGATTTTGTGTGCCCCCTTTTTTTGGTAACCCCCCCCCCAAGTGTATTTCTGCATTGACCCTGTGATCGGTAAGGCAGTGCAGAGAACAGATACAATAGTTACAATACAAATCAAGATAAAGGCGTTAGGGCCGTGCTCATGAAAGCTTACAACAGCCATGCTCAACCTTTTTTGAAGAGCGAGGGCCACATAAGTGATTTGGTAACCGGTCGCAGGCCACAATGACGGGAAATGGTTCAGAATTTCATCAACAGCATAATGAACATTTTCCTCCTACAACCACTGAATGCCAGTGGGAGGGAGAAGAGGAGAAGCCAGCTTTCAGCAGTTGCAGGAGGGAAATGGAGAGGATTGGATCCTGTATATGTCTCCCTCGCTGCCCCTCCTGTCCAAGTGTAAAGCAGAATGTGACAGGAAGGCCCAGTGGTTGGGGAGTGTGGTAAAAACACGCCACGACTATGTGATTTTACCACCTCCCCCTTCCTCCCAACCACAAATGTAAATGAGCCTTTACTGTCTTGAGCCCCCTATAAGGCTGCTTTCACACTTATGCGCTGCAGTTTACCTGGGTTTGGTGGATTTTCTGAAAGTGCATCAAACACACAAGATATAATTGAAGTCTATGGCAAAGCACAGTTAACCCGCAAGAAGGCCGCAGGTGCACTGCACCCACAGATCGGTGTGAAAACAGCCTAATAGTTGTTAATCCATTTATACATGCTAATTTACTCATAGCAAAAGTGCAGTGTATGTGTTTAATACACTGAACTTTTTTCCTCTTCCAGCTTCTGCTGGCATTACTCTTCAGGCTGTTAGAAATGACCCAGGTGAAGTGCACTTGGTATCACTCTGCCTGGGACAGGAGCTGGCACTACAGAGGAGGCTCGATACTCTCTCATGCTCTGTGATGGCTGGTCGGCAAGCTCCAATCACAATCAACGAGTTGTCGACCCCGGGCAAGCACTTCCCTGGTTTGAGGTTGACAGCCACATCCGAGGGCTCTATGGGTCACAGGTTGAGCATCCCTAGCTTACAATCTAAATCATCAGATTTTGGTTTATATTATATAAATCAATAATATGCAGCTTCTGATTGTCTGGGCAAGCCACAGTTTTCCTTTTACTCCAAGCTACACAGAAAGCTTTGTGTCTGTCTGTTCACATATAAACATATACACCATATTGGCAAAAGTATTGGGACACCTGCCTTTACACACACATGAACTTTAATGGCGTTTTAGTCCGTAGGGTTCAATATTGGGTTGGCCCACCCTTTGCAGCTATAACAGCTTCAACTCTTCTGGGAAGGCTGTCCACAAGTTTAGAAGTGTAGTGTGTCTATGGGAATATTTCACATTCTTCCAGAAGCGCATTTGTGAAGTCAGCCACTGATGTTGGACGAGAAGGCCTGGCTTGCAGTCCGTGCTCTAATTCATCCCAAAGGTGTTCTATCGAGTTGAGGTCAGGACTCTCTGTGCAGGTCAGTCAAGTTCCTCCACCCAAAACGCGCTCATCCATGTCTTTATGGACCTTGCTTTGTGCACATCCTTCGCATCCATACATTCTGACCGTATGTTTAGTCTGATTGTGTAAATGCAGCTTGCAGGGCTGCCAACCTAAAATATATTTTTTTGAAGACTGCCTGAAAAGTCACTGATGTTTGAAGGTTTAGAACACGCGTACCTCTTTAGCTCCTGCAATTTTGGGAATCACACCAGCACATGTTCTTGTTTATATTCATATGTGATAGAAAACTGCATGCTATAATTAATGATAGACATTCAATTTTCTGCATTGTAGCTGGCTTTCTGTGAATCTCTGGGCACTCAGCATCCCTTTTTCCACAGCTATTAATTGGAACCAGGTTGAGGAAAATTACACACTAACTTTTATACAGTAGTTTATAAAATGAAGCCACACCTGATAGAGAGAACTGACTAAGTTTGCATAAAAAATAATTCCTATGTCAATGAAAAGATATTGCTGATATTGTATATTCACTTTCCTGCTGCTATCTACAATGTTTTATAAATACACATTGAATTAAGTCTAGAGCCCTCCTTTACATGCACAGCGCAGTGAGCCACGCCTGCCATGAATGGAGTCTTGTCATCCATATTTATCCTGCAGAGGGCAGCACAGTAACGCCAATGTGATATTTGTGATGAGGCACTGACAGCTCAGTACTAGCTGATGTTTTGGTGCTCCACTCTTGTTGCCATCTATCTGCATCTTGCTTGCACTATCTGAACCTGAATACCTCATCATACACACAGCCAGACTTGCATTTATCTTTGTTTAAAAGAAACCTATAACAAGTAAAGGCTGCCTTTGCTGACCTCCTAGAAGTCACCTGGTTATCCCTGGCTGCATACCTCCCAACTTTATGAGATGGAAACAAGGAACACCTATTAGCAAAACTATGTAGGCATTAGACATCCCCCCTGCCATGTCCCCTTCAATGAGATTTATACAAAAAAAATAGTTAAACCTACAAGTGCTTTTTTTTTTTTTACCACTACTATTCCTTTATACTGGCTCTTGAAATATACAAATGCAGCAATTTAGAGATTGGCTGAAAGGTTTAACACTGTAAAAGTTTTTGATAGACCAAAATAAGGGACAAATGAGGAGGAAAGAGGGACAGAGGGACTTTGTTCCAAATCAGGGCCAGGCCTCAAAATCAGAGACAGTTTGAAGCTATGCTAACTGCACCAATTTCTGAATCACTGACCCAGAGCAAATATGTATGCTGCCAGTGAAATTGATTAAGTTTAGAGTCACTACACTGTGACCAGAAACCTAAAAAATGGCTGCTTCCATGGGTGTCTGGTTTGAAACATATCCCTTTTATAATAAAAGCAGTCTCAAAGCTCCAATGAAAGTAGTCGTTTCCTATGTTAGGCAACGTAACTAGTCGTGGTGTAATGGCACCCCTGAACCAGAACGTAGTCCATGAATTGTGAATGTTTGCCTAATCAAGTAGATGCTTCTAATCTATATAGTTTAAAATGCATTAAATCATCTTTTAGTCTGGAGTTTACACATACACAAAAGTGTGCGCACAGGGTGTGCCTGGGCACACCCTAATCAGCCCATGCACATAAGCATTATAGCTTTGTGTGCCAGTGGGAAGATAGGAAAGATCTCCCTCTTACTGGCTCTGCCATAAGAGAAGTGCTTATGCACTTCTCTTTTACTGTGCTGGAAGGAAGATCAATGTGCCAGGGCCATATATATGTAGACAAGCGTGTTTATGAACTTTAGGGTACACACCTATGCATATGCACCAGCTTAAAGCTCATAGCATGCTTGCAGTGAGTGGGAGTATCTTTTATGTAAGCAGGGGGTGGGAGGTGGAGGCACTTAGATGGGGTTACAGCAGTGTTTCTCAATTCCAGTCCACCAACAGGTCATGTTTTCAGGGTTTCCTTCAGATGAAACGGCTGTGGTAATTACTGAGACCCCTTTCACACTTGTGCGACTTCACCGCGATTTCGCTGTTGTGATTTTGCTCGATTTTGCCGCGATTTGGAATCAGTACTACTTTGTACGACTTTACAGGGTTGGGGTTTACAAATGCTTTGACCCTCAGCTTGTGCTTACAAAGTCGTACTGAAATCGTGTCTATATTATTCAGGTACGATTTGCATGCTACTTGAGGGTTTAACATTGAGGTCTATGGACATCAACTCGCATGGAAGTTGGACCAAAGTAGTGCAGGGACTACTTTGAAGTTTGCACAACTTAAAGTCATGCCAATATGAATGGTAGTCATTGAAAATCATGGAGAATGACTTGTCATGCGATTTTGCAGTACAGAATCGTGGGACAAGTCGTATAAGTGTGAAAGGGGCCTTAGGCAGTGAAACTGATCAAAGGGTCCCATGTATGCGCTGTGTGGCTGGAATTGGCCTTTAAAATTGTGGCACGCTGACCTGATCCTGGGTATGATCAGTTTCTCAGTGACCTTGTTTCCAGATTCCAGCCAGTGCCATGTGACAGGTTATTCCTCCTGGAGCGACTGATCTCTTATGTGTTCTAGTAATGTCCTGTTCACATATTGCTTAGCAAGAACGCAGGTTCCGCCAGTGATTTAAAAAACGTGATTTACACGTGTTTTGCTTGACGCGCATAGGGCAGTCCATTCACTTGAATGGGCTGCCCTATGGATCTATGTCACGCCAAAGAAGCTCATGGACCAAATTTTGGCCCTCAGCCAGGAGCAATTCTACCATGATTTGGAATTGCCCGTAATTTTGCAGTGATTCCTTTTTTGCCCAAGTGTGCATAGAACCCTAAATAACTTAATCTAACAATCAGGCAATTTTGTTTTTTTTCTGTTTGTTTTTTTTTTTTTTTATCACAGGTCTTTATATAGCACTTAAATTCATGTAGCACTTTACAAACCGTACATTCATAGCAGTCCTTGTCTTCAAGTAGCTTACAATCTAAAGTCCCTATTGCAAATGCATACACACACATACTGGGACCAGTTTAGGCAGGTACCACTTAAGCTACCAGCCTGTCTGCGGAGTCTGGCAGGAAACCAGAGTACCCTGAGGAAACCCATGCAAGCGCAGGGAGAACATGCAAACTCCATGCAGATAGTGTCCTGTTTGAAATTCAAACCAAGGACCCTTGTGCTGCAAGGCAGGAGTGGTAACCACTAAGCCACTGTGATTAAAATGAGATGCTGCCAAAATAATTAAATACTATTATCGCATTCACAAACATATTGTTTTCAGAATGCAGCTAATGTATAAACCTGTTTTTGTATGGTTTATTTAAACCCAGTACTAGACAGAGTTGCCACCTCATCCCTTTAAACCTGAACACATCTGAATTACATAGGTTCTGAGGGTAATTTAATGCAGATAAGGCACCAAATGAGTTTAATTGCCACCTTAACCAGCCACAGAACCTGTGTAATTAATACATTGCAAGCCAAGGTTTTACTGTGTGTGTTTAGTTTTAAAGGGGTGAGGTGGAAAACCCTAACCCAACACCCTCATGTACTTTGTGTCTGTGCACGCCCCATTCACATGTTATGCCTGTGTTTGCTTATATGAGCAGGAAGGGCAACAATTGCATTGGCGTAATCCTGAAATTTAGAACATGCTGATGTGTAGAGCTAGGAATGAAGCCAAAATTCAAGTTTCTTCAAGTTTAAAAAAAAAGAAAAACTTTCTGCCTTTCTCTGGGGAAAAAAAATACTGTTTATTGCTTCACCTCCTTTCTCTGTATGTCATAGCTGAACCTTACTGCCCCAGGAAATATAAATCTGATGCGATAGCAGCTTCCTCTGTTTTGCTGTGTGCAAGCTCTTCTGCCAAATCAAGAAAGCAGAACAGGTAGACACGGACACATAGTTGGTGAGGGCATCAGGGCGTGTGTATGTGCTTTAGTAGCTGCTCCTACTGCTAAGAAAGGCAGTAAAACTTTTGTTTGCATTTAGTGCTTTTGGCAAATCTTTCTTTAAGATTCTGCTCTTCCAATAGAGCAGAGTTGTACTTTTCGGTGATGAAAGGCATTGTGTGAGGCAGCAGAGCCTCAGAGCATAGAGAAAGCGATCCGCCGCAGCTGTCAGTCTGATCTCCAGCCAAGAGCATTAAGCTGCTATTATCTCCTCATATTCCTAATCTAACACCAATCAGCCTAATTCTATTATGCAGAATCTACAACATGCCTGAGAGCGGCCGTGCGATTAGCCGTGGTCACACCCGGTCTCAAAGGATGGACGATGTGTACGGTTAGAAGTTCCAGCTCCCTGCGATCTCCATAAAATTGTCTGACTGGAACCGGCGATGAATATTTCAGCATGCTGCACTTATCATTAAATATTTGTAGGGTCTAGCTCTCTGCAGCCACTAAAACCTAAATGGATTCAATAAAGCCAGCAGAGATGTTGGTGATACAACGTAACAAGCTGCTAACCCCAAGCCCAGCAAGCCCTCATCAGCTCTGCCATCAACCCAAGCTGGTGTGTTTTACTGCACATTATTTTCCTTCGTCTGTGACTGTCATTGTACTTCTAGCTGACCATATATGCCACCAAAGCTTTTATTAAAGGCAAGGACCAGGCAAAGCTACAGAGACCACAAACCTGAACTGATGACCACATCCCTGACTCCTCACTATCTATCATTTATCCTTTCTCCCAAAACTTTTACCTACATGAGCTCTTTCTTCACTCTTATCTTTGTCACATTCCATCCTGCTGCTTATTCTTACACCATTAGGAAAAGTAGTGACCAGAGGAAAAGGGTTACCCCAGCCTACCTTGCCTCCATTTTTTGACCAACATTTCAGTTTTTTGAAACCAGTAAACTTTTCACACGGGTGGTCATGTGTCTAAAACAAAGACAAACCTCCAGTCACTATTCCTTTTTACTTTCAGTAATTTGAATTTGGGGTTTCTAAAGTTTCCTCCAAATATTGTTAGCTCAAAAAAGACGCTAATGCTTTTTATGAACAGTGTCACTGATAGAGATAGAGAAGACCACTACAAGACTTTATCTTTGAAACATGGTGGGATTTTGTTGCTTTGGGCTAAACGGCTGGTGTTTTTTTTTTTTTTTTTTATTGTGTTTTGATAGTTAAAGTGACACTGGAGGATATCCTTCTTTTCTGAGAATAATTCATACACTTCCACTACCTAATGCAGTTCTGTGTCTTGGCCAAGGCCTAGGGCGGCACTTTGCACGGTATGGGGGGGGAGGGCGTTGTCAAAAAAGCCATCCTCCGGAGTCCCGGCTCCCGTACCACGGCTGCTTCCTGCACACCTACAGTTCCCGGTGGCTGTAGCGCGGCACTTGTTGTTATGAGCAGTATGGCAGGGACTTGCAGCCGGTGACTGATCAGACCAGCTGCTCTTAATTCAACTGGAGGATCCTAATGCTCTGCCTATCCTCCTCCGTGTGACAGCCTTACATTGCATCTTCTCCCCAGGGCGGGGTCTGTCTGTGTTGATAGGAGAGAGAGGAGGACAAGGGGAACCCCCAGGACAGGACAACGGGTACAATGAAATCATCATTAATAAGTTACTATTACTCCAATCCAATATAAAGTGCTCAATATGCATTAAATTAATATACAGATCATAATTGTAATAAAGTGTTCCGTGCTACAAACTCATTAAACAGTCCACAGTCTCAGTACATACATTTTCACTGAATGTGGACTGTTTGAGTTTGCATTGATTTCAGCATGTGCAAAGTGCTCTGTGCTGAAATCAATGCAAACTCACCAACAGTCCACATGTAGGCTACGTTTCCACTATTGCGTCCCCAAAGTCGCGCGATTTACGCTGCGACTTTGCTATGCAATTTGTGTTGCGATGTCATGCGACCGGTGAAAGCCATGTGAGAACAAGTCGCACCGAAGTAGGAACAAAGTACTACTACTACTACTGACAGAACGGCGACAAAACATCAAAATATACAAGTAGGCATTTAGTACCCACTTTTAATGTACAGAGAGGAAGAGGTGACACTCTAAGAGGAAGGGGTGTGGTTTACAGATGACAGGGTGGGTCATATGTAAATTAGGGGGTGCACAAGTTTAGTCAGGCCTAGGGCAGCACAAAACCCAAATACACCACTGACCTAATGGTCCTATAATCCTATTTTTTTATTAAATTATTTCTTATTGTGTTTGTCTTCATCCTTGTAACATCCTGTGAGCTACAGTACCTCTTTTTTTTTCTCCCCTCAGTTATGTGTGTCTGGATAGAGCAGGGCATGTTTGTTGCAATTATGTGTGCTGCCCTATGCATACTACATACCCTATAGTCCACAGTCCATCTCTGGAGCGAGAAAGAGAGGTGAGCAAGAGAGCAGAAATGTAGCCACCCTCTAACAGGAAGTCGGTTTACAGCAGACCAATCAGAATCCGTCTAGCCCGTCCTGTCAGCGTTAAAGGAGAGGAGAGAAAGCCAGGAAGATTTCAAATCCCTGGACTGGTGAAGCAGCGCCCCAGTGCCTGGTGGCGGGGGATCACGGGACTCCATTAGAGCGGGACCTGGGGGATGGGGGTCCAGTGTAAGTTCACCTATCTGAAAAAGGTGAACTTGCCCTTTAAAGTGGTTGTAAAGTCTCAAGTTTTTTCACCTTAATGCATTCTATGCATTAAGGTGAAAAACCTGTGCTGCAGCTCCCCCTTTTTCTTACCTGAGCCCGATCCGATCCAATCCAGTGATGTGCACAAGCACAGCAGCTCCAGCCGCTGTCTCTCTCCTCATTGGACAGATTGATAGCAGCAGGAGCTGTTGGCTCTCACTTCTGTCAATGAGGCGGGGCCAAGGCCTGCTTTCTGTCAAAGGACGCAGCAGCGGGACTCGGGAGTGAGCCCACAGGGAAAGTGGCTTTCCGTGGGGGCACCCAAGGAAGAGGAGGATCCTAGTGCGCTGGCGGGGGACCTCCAGAAGAAGATCTGGGCTGCTCTGTACAAAACGAGCAGGTAAGTATGATATGTTTGTTATTTCTATATGAAAAAATTCAAACGTTTACAAACATTTTAAGTAAACATACTGGAATAGAAATAGAAGTGTCTGAAAATGTTTCTTCTATCTTATACTTGATTTTTTTTTTTTTTTTTTCAAAAAAAAAGATATCTAGCAGTATCAATAGAGGATGTAGTTTTCCAATCTTAGAAAATTGGGAGGTTTGCTGATTATATTATATATACCATTGTTTCTCAACTCCAGTCCTCAAGGCGCACCAACAGGTCTTGTTTTCAGGATTTCCCTCAGATGAAATGGCTGTGGTAATTACTAAAGCAGTGATACTGATTAAATCACCTGTGCATAATAATGGTAAGACTGAAAACATGACCTGTTGGGGCGCCTTGAGGACTGGAGTTGAGAAACACTGATATATACCATAAACTCTGCTGCATGCCTAGTTTGTTGACGAAGAAATGATTCAACACAATGTATTATTACATCAGCCTGTATGCAAAACTGCCCACATTAACCAGCTTTTAGAACTATAAGGCTCAGCATGCACCAAAACATTTTGCACTGCAGCTTGTGGTTGGACAGCAGCTGCAAACTGCCCAGTCCCGCTGTATAACCTTTTATTATCGCAGCTTAATGGCAAGTAAAGTGTTTTATTACATTTCAGCCGAGAAAGCAATTTCGGCTAAACAAGCCATGGCTTTCCTAAGCGGTGCCATTTGAAGCGAAATGATGTTGTATTGGTGCAGGGGTCACTTGTCACAGCCCATATTGTCCTTCCAGACATTGCACCTTCATACAGCTGAATCTCTCCATCGACATCGGGCTTCGCCCCAGCTGTTTGGGAGCTTTCCACTTCCCACGCCTTTCACTGGTACAGAGAGCAATTATCACAGTTATATTTAGGGTGAAGGTGTTAGTTATTGTCAGCAGAGCTGAGATTTGTACCTTGCAGGAGGTGCGACTTCCCCAGAAATTAGACTGGAACAGATTTATGGCAGAACAGAGGGCTTGGGCTACAAACTAAACTCTGACCTAACCAGAATGGCTTCTGTGTTGATGGTGAGCCTGAGGGCTAAATAATCTGACCTTTTTCTAAAAAAAAAAAAAAATACAATCATCTCTGAACTGTCTGTCAGTGGGTGAAGGGTTTGACCTGCTTCTGAAATTGGATTATAGGAACACAGAAATAATAGTGACAACAGAAAAAAAAACAAATGATCCATAGAGTCTACCCTATTCTTCTTTTTTTTTCTCTGAATATGGATCTAGATTTGTCCCAAGCGTGTTTCAATCCACTTACTGTCGACTGACTCACTACCTCTGCCAGTAGTCTATTCCAAGCATCAACTACCCTTTTGGAAAAAGAATACTTTCTAAGAATAGATTTGAACTTTCCACCTGTTAGTTTGAGATCAGGTCCTTAATCGTATTGGAAATACTGCAATCCTTAACCTTATTTGCATGTATTTAAAGGTATCAATTGTGTCTCCTCTTAAAGTGGTTGTAAAGGCTCAAGTTTTTTTTACCTTTGTGCATGAAGGTAAAAAACCTTCTGTGTGCAGCAGCCCCCCTATACTTACCTGAGCCCCATCTTGATCCAGTAATGTTCACAAGACTAGTGGCTTTCCTGGGTCTCTTCCTCATTGGCTGAGACAGCTACAGTATTGTCAATGACAACCAGTAAGTCAAGGGGAGGAGAGAGTGAGGGTGAAGCTGAGCCACACTCCATGTGTGAATGGGGAGCAAGCCTGCCCCCATAGCAAGATGCTTGCCATGGGGGCACTCAACAGAAGGGAGGGGCCAGGAGTGCCAGCGAGGGACCCAAGAAAAGGAGGATCTGAGCTGCTCTGTGCAAATCCACTGCACAGAGCAGGTACGTATGACATGTTTGTTATTAAAAAAAACTTTCCTTTTTTAATATCACACTTATTACCTCAAGACTGTAATATTACACATTATTATACATATTACATTTCTGAAGTCTCGCCTGATATATTTTATCCCTCAAACCTTTCACCATTTTTGTTGCCTGTCTATGGACTTGTTCCATCTTATCATTTGTGAACGTGGTTTCTCAGTGTTTAAAGTAACTGCCAATACTCAACAATTCTCTGCAGGTAATCTGATGTTTTAGTTCCTCTTAGTGAAAATGTATGGTCTGCCATGGATATTCCAGGCCAAAAGATGGAAAGTGAGATTGTTCATGTGCAGTGTTGATACCTGTGTACAGTTTTTGTTCTGTCTCTTAAAGTGGTTGTTAAGCCACTTTAACCTGTATGCACCATCTGCGCTGTCTCCTATTGCAATGTCCCCCTCTGTGTTTGATTTATAAAAATAAATGCTGCAAATACCGTACTTCAGAGCGGAGATCGCAATCACATGACCGGCCAGCTTTCTTCTTTCCTCCGCTGACAGATGCAGTGGGAGGGGCCGAGATTTCCCCGCTGATGTCAGTCGGGAGGGGAGCAGCAGAGAGGCGGCCAGTCATGTGATCTCGATCTACGCACTGAAATACGGTATTTGCAGCATTTATTTTTATAAATCACACACAGGGAGGGACACTGCAATAGGAGACAGTGCTCATGTTGTATACAGGTTACAGTTATTCCAGAAGCAGGAGGAGGGGAGGCACTGTCACAAGCTGACAGGTAGTGAGGGGAGGGGGGAGGAGGACACAGGAGCAAAGTGGAGACAGTAAGGCTGCGGATGATGGAGGCACATTAACTGACCACAGTGTCAGGGCTTAGCAGCCATGATACATTGTGGTCAGTTTACATAGGGGAGGGGAGAAACTGGCAGGATCAGCCAGGTTTTTTAGGCGATTTGGGGGCCAAATGACACAGAACAAGCACTGTCATATCACATGCTTTAAAGGAGCAGGATCCATTTTTTTGGGATAACAAATGCTTTAACTGTCTGTGCACTGCTCCCCATGCAGCTCAGATGTAACAGATTTGTTCAACGCTGTGAATTGGTTGCTGGCCACAGCCATAAAGGAGAAGTTTTTACAGCTCGATCTATCCATCTATGGCTAGGATTGGAAGACTTCCTGTGACATCATTACCCTTAGCTTTTTTTTTTCGGCAGGAATGCGGTGGTATGCAGTTCCAGCTGCTCCACTCTATGTACTGGCAAGAAGTGCTTGGGCGTGCAGACAAGCACCACAAAATATTCACTATATCTGGTCTCCCACAGTACACAGAACATGGAAATGAAATGTATATTAGTAAATATAAACTGTTAAATATTATTTCTCCTCAGCAGTTAGAGTGGTCTTGTAACTTCTATCAGTGCCTGGCTGAGCACTGGTTAGAGCTTGTAGGAGAAGTTTTCTGCCTGACCTATAAGACTGCAAGACCCCTTACCCTCTGGACAGTACTAATTGGCCCTGTGCTGATCACATGCATCCTACCAAAAAAAAAAATACCCTAGCAATAGACACCAAACTAAGCATGTGCAGCCTGACTCCATAGACCCTGTGTTATCAGGAAATTATTAGGAGTCAGTGGAAGGAGGGGAGGATCTGTGCTTACAGGATCAAACAGACTTTTTACACAGTGTGGAGGATTAACTATTTAGGTTTCACAGTGAGTATAACAAGCATGCTTTACAGCATATACAGACTGATTTTATTGTTGTGGGTTTAGTATCACTTTAAGTGCAGTTGGTCTGCACATTTATCTTAGCCGCATATGCTGACACTTTTTTTTATAGTTTCCGGCCTGTTCAGTTAGTTCCAAGAGGAGTGATTTGCTCTCACCTGAAAAGAAGAAATCCACTGGGTCATCCTCGTTGCTACACCAAGCAATCTCCTGCACTCATCCTCATTGCTGCATGTGTCTCTCTCCCTAAAGCCCGCTGCAGTAATAAAATGGCTGCTGGAAGGTCTGTTAATGCTGGGGATCTATTTTTCCTGGGGGGGGGGGGGGGTTTATTGTTGCTAAGGTGGATCTATTGTTGCTTATGGGGATCAGATGTTGCTGGGGTGGACCTATTGTTGTCTGCAGGGTATCTTTTTTTTTTTTTTTTTTTTTTTTTACTACTCTTCTTGATATCATTAACAAATTCCATGCAAACTACTTGGCACCAAGAAATGATGCTTGATTCTGTATTCTCTAAATAGGACTTTACTGGGAGGTGGGTAGGTGGTGAAGGCAAAGATGACTTGGGGTGAGGGTAGAGTACCTGCACCTATTCTCTGAGGGGGAAAAAAAGCGCTGGTTACAACACT
Organism: Aquarana catesbeiana; assembly: GCF_042186555.1. NCBI lineage: Eukaryota > Metazoa > Chordata > Amphibia > Anura > Ranidae > Aquarana > Aquarana catesbeiana. The sequence goes on along the minus strand of NC_133332.1, from coordinate 206,206,949 downwards.
AACAGCTTTTTGGGTAGTACAACAACCCAATACAATAAGGCTCAAATTCAACACACTGTATTTATCTGAAATATTCAGATGTTCATGGCAGATTGGGGATAAAGACAGCCCACAAAGATACTGTATAGAGGCAATGTGCACTTCTCTATGAACTCCGAATCTCAATAATGTATTAAAGTGGTTGTGAACCCTTACATATACCCATTGAAGTTACTGGCCTCAGAGATGAAACACATCTTACTACATAAGATATGACATACAGTCTCTTCTTCTCTACATACATTAAAAGTATAGAATTTATAAAGCTTGTTTGAGCTTTCAGAAAACATGGGGCGGGGAGCTGAAATTGCAGACTGCAGAGCTAAGTGAGGAGAGCACTGAGAGCTGATTGGAGGGAAGCGATGCACCCCCCTACTCACAGCACACAGGAACAGAGCTGCTGCTGTGCACTGGGTATCCCTCCCCTGTAACCTTTTTTCTCTTGGTGTCAGCAAAACTTGCCTGGAGTGATTCATGGTTATAGCAGAGGAATGAAGCAGCAGGCAGAAATGACACTAAAGCTAGCCATATGTGGGTTGAAATTCAGCTGGTTTAGCCAGTGACCTACTGAGATTTGATCTCTGTATGGGCAGGCTAATTGTACAAAGTTAATCCATCAATTGAGCTAGGCTGTCAGATTTTTCACACGCAATTGCTGCCAGTTCTGCTGGCCGGAAAGGCTACCCCCCCCCCCTCCACTGACAGAACACAATAGCACTTTCGGAGGCATTCAGTGTTGATGGGGTAACCGAGCATACAGAACCTGTGGTGGAAGGAAACACAACTAAATCATCTATGGGCTGCTTTAGTGCTCCTAATCAGGTACACACTATAGAGGGATATGCTTTGTTCATATTTTCTGTTTGAGATTTACAACCATTCTAATTATGTAGAGCAAAATTAGTGGAATTCAGGAGCAGTATGTAGATCCAATATTTAGAAACCGCAGTGACCATGTATACTTCTCTATCTCAAATATACACGTCATTACCAACACAAGACACTGCAATGCAAAATCCCTACATATAAAATATACTGGGAATTACACCCAGCATATAGTACAAGATAAGTGTTACTGTATAGATTCAATATACAGGTTAAGAACAAATACAGTGAATTACACACAAACTACAGAACTAGGAAGGTAGTACTGTGCAACATCCATACATACATAATAGAAACTGATACTATGAATTACACACACCATGCAGAACTAGAGAAGTAGTACTGTGCGGCATCCATTCGGACATAATACAAATAAATCTATAAAAATAATACACAGCATACAGGACTCAAGTTGTACTGTGCAGCCTCCATACATACAGACCAAGAACAGACACTGAAAATTTCACCCAGCATACAAAACAAAAGAAGGCATACTGTCCAACATCCATAAATACAGAATAAGAACATATATTGAGGTTTAAGCCGTAGCCACTGTGCACCATCTATACATATAGAATGAGAAAATATGCAGATTGTTACATCCAGCAGCAAATCAAGAGCAGCGGTCATATGTACTATCCTCACATACAAAATAACAGCTCAGATACACCCAACATACAGAAAGAAAAGGGGTACAGAATAAGGGAAAGCATATTGTGCAACATTCAGAACAAGAGCAGATACTGAGAATTACACTCCTCATTAAAGTGTTTGTTATCCCAACATTTCATATTCCTGATATGTGCTTGTTGTGCCATGTACTTGTATGAAAAAACACCCTGTTCTCTTTGTATTGCTTCCTTTGTGTGAAATCCCTGGTGTTCCTGTCAGTCCCTCTAATTTCTTAATTAAAACTGACCACACTAAGCAGGAGAACACATCATGGTCAGTTCTCTAGCTGTGCTGGGAAATCGGGCTGCTCTCCTACAATGATCAGACTTGTCCTGACACACCGCCCCCACCCCCCTGTACACACACACACACACTTTCACTGGGAAGATTAGTATACTGTGGTATCTCCACCCCAAGCTCTAATGCAGCTGAGAACAGAGGGAAAGTAATAATTTATTTAAAAAATGGGAAAAGAGGTATTTATATATTTTTTTCTTATATCTTTACACAACTGTTTTGCCTTCTATTTCTATTTTAGACAGAATGGGTTGTTTTATACGGTGATCATTTACAATCATTTTAAATACAAGAGAGGGGTTACTGTGCAGCATCCATACATATAGAATAAGAACAGATGCTGAGAATGACTCCCAGCAACAAACCAAGAGAAGTCGTATACAGCATCCACACATACAGGGTATTTAACAGATACTGAGAATTACACCCAGCATATAAAACCAGAGAAATTGTACTGCACAGAATTCAAATGTACAGAATCAGGAGAGAATATCCGACTACATACCAGAGAAGTGTTATTTGTTAACATTTATACATACAAAATAAGATCACAGGCTAAGAGTTACACTCAGCATACAGTACAAAAGAGAGGCATTGTACAGGGAGGGTCTACACATACATAATAAGGATGCCAACTAAGCATTCTACAAAATGTACAGGACAACTATGCAGTGTCCATACATACAGAATATAAACAGATACTGAGATTTACACCCAGCAAACAGAACATGAAGTGTTACTGTGCAGTGTCCAGAAACACAGAATTGAAGCAGATACGGAGGATTAAGTGTGGTACACACTATAAGAAAATTGGGCGAACGTTTGTCCGTTTTTTCTCAATGTTTCACAGCAAATCTAAACTGATGAACGAAAATTCTGGTATGACAAAGGCTTTTATTTTTTTGTTTCTGATCATGCGCAGTCTTTTTCTCTTGTACGAAAATCGGACAAAAACGGTACACATTAAACGAAAATCGTTTGTTCTGTTTCCATACGAGAAAAATTTTGGAGTTTGTCCCTTCGGGAATTTTTGTACGAAAATTCGGAATCGGCTGTCGAAAGTTATGTAGACACTATACAAAAATTCTTTGGTTGAAAATGTTTGCCCGATTTTTCTTAGTGTATACAAGCCTTTACACCTAGTTTCAGCACCAATATATGCCATATAGGCACAGAGAAGCTACCCAACATACAGAACACAAACAAATGCCATTGTGCAACAGCCATACATGCTGGAGAATAAAACCAGATAGTTGGAATTATAGAAAGCATACAGAACAGCAGAGATGGAACTGTGCAATACACTTATATACAGAATAAGATCAGATAGAGAGAATTACACCTGACTTGCAGAACAAGAGAAGCGCTACTGTGCAATGTATATGGAGAATAAGGGCAGATACCAGAGGTGGGGGACTCGAGTCACCTGTTTATGGACTTGCGACTTGCTTGACAAAATTAAATAAATGACTCGACTTGACTTTGACTTGGGCTATTTGACTTGCAATGACTTGGCACCAGTGCTGTGTCTTGGCCTAGGCAAAAGCCGCCCCCCCCCCCCCCCCAAAAGAAAGCTCCCCTCGAGTCCCGGCTTCAGGGTAGATCAGTATTTTGACTCAATTTGTGACTTGCCCAAAATAAATGACTTGACTTGACTTGCTTGACTTCTAGCAGGGACTCGACTTGACTTGCTTGCTTTTCGCCACAGTAACTTGGGACTTGCTTGTGACTTGAAGGTTAAGACTTGAGACTTGCTTGTGACTTGCACATGTGTGACTTACTCCCATCACTGGCAGATACTGAGAATTACACACTGCATGATCAACAGGCCAATGCTGATGTGTTTTTTATTCTAATATACTGAAGTAGCCAATTACTACAACTACACCCCATATCCAAAAAGATAAGGGAATTTTTGATATTTTCGTGTATATTTTGAATTGAAAATTGAGCTTAAAAGAAACTATGATAAATAGAACAGGACAATTGAGTCCTGGCATTTAGGAAACTAATTTTAAAGTACAACTAAAGACAAAACTTTTTTTTAAACGTTGGAGTGGAGATGGATTAGAAGGCCTGTCCATTCCTATTGCTGTCTGTGCCCTATTAAGGAGATTCATCCTCTCTATTTGTCCCTTTTACCATTCTCATTAGAAGTTAAAGTAAAAAAAAATCCCAAATTTTGGGTTGTCCCCAGAAAAGTAAAAGAAGGGGAAATCTTCCAATGGGGACACTAGTTCTGGTGACCTGGGGGCCCCCAAGGAATTCCTTTAATTCCCTCTCACTACCTGTTTGTCTATGGGACAGGAAGAGAAGGGAAATCTCCCCAATAGGACACAGATGGCAAAAAATAACTGAAAGGGGTTATAACCCTCCCTTACGCTATCCAAAATGATAAAAAAAAAAAGTTCAGTACTTTAAACTTTCAGCAATTATATAGAGATACTAGTCTTCAACTACCAACAGTTGACCATTTCAGTTTGTAGTGTAGCGCTCTGGCTTTGGTATTCACCCCTCTCATAGCAAATGGGGATATAATTCTTCTGTAATGTGAAATACAGTGGGCACAGAAAGTATTCACACCCCCTTAAATGTTTCACTCTTTGTTATATTGCAGCCATTTGCTAAAATCATTTAAGTTCATTTTTTTTCTTCATTAATGTACACACAGCACCCCATATTGACAGAAAACACAGAATTGGTGACATTTTTGCAGATTTATTAAAAAAGAAAAACTGAAATATCACATGGTTCTAAGTATTCAGACCCTTTGCTGTGACACTCAAATATTTAACTCAGGTGCTGTCCATTTCTTCTGATCATCCTTGAGATGGTTCTACACCTTCATTTGAGTCCAGCTGTGTTTGATTATACTGATTGGACTTGATTAGGAAAACCACACACCTGTCTATATAAGACCTTACAACTCACAGTGCATGTCAGAGCAAATGAGAATCATGAGGTCAAAGGCACATATCTGGCCAAGGTTACAAAAAAAATTCTGCTGCACTTAAGGTTCCTAAGAGCACAGTGGCCTCCATAATCCTTAAATGGAAGACGTTTGGGACAACCAGAACCCTTCCTAGAGCTGGCCGTCCGGCCAAACTGAGCTATCGGGGGAGAAGAGCCTTGGTGAGAGAGGTAAAGAAGAACCCAAAGATCACTGTGGCTGAGCTCCAGAGATGTAGTCGGGAGATGGGAGAAAGTTGTAGAAAGCCAACCATCACTGCATCCCTCCACCAGTCGGGGCTTTATGGCAGAGTGGCCCGACGGAAGCCACTCCTCAATGCAAGACACATGAAAGCCCGCATGGAGTTTGCTAAAAAAACACCTGAAGGACTCCAAGATGGTGAGAAATAAGATTCTCTGGTCTGATGAGACCAAGATAGAACTTTTTGGCCTAAATTCTAAGCGGTATGTGTGGAGAAAACCAGGCCCTGCTCAGCACCTGTCCAATACAGTCCCAACAGTGAAGCATGGTGGTGGCAGCATCATGCTGTGGGGGTGTTTTTCAGCTGCAGGGACAGGACAACTGGTTGCAATCGAGGGAAAGATGAATGCGGACAAGTACAGGGATATCCTGGATGAAAACCTTCTCCAGAGTGCTCAGGACCTCAGACTGGGCTGAAGGTTTACCTTCCAACAAGACAATGACCCTAAGCACACAGCTAAAATAATGGAGTGGCTTCACAACAACTCTGTGACTGTTCTTGAATGGCCCGGCCAGAGCCCTGACTTAAACCAAATAGAGCAGAGATATGCAATTAGCGGACCTCCAGCTGTTGCAAAACTACAAGTCCCATCATGCCTCTGCCTCTGGGTGTCATGCTTGTGGCTGTCAGAGTCTTGCTATGCCTCATGGAAATTGTAGTTCTGCAACAGCTGGAGGTCCGCTAATTGCATATCCCTGCAATAGATCATCTCTGGAGAGACCTAAAAATGGCTGTCCACCAACGTTTACCATCCAACCTGACAGAACTGGAGAGGATCTGCAAGGAGGAATGGCAGAGGATCCCCAAATCCAGGTGTGAAAGACTTGTTGCATCTTTCCCAAAAAGACTCATGGCTGTATTAGATCAAAATGGTGCTTCTACTAAATACTGAGCAAAGGGTCTTAATACTTAGGACCACGTGATATTTCAGTTTTTCTTTTTTAATAAATCTGCAAAAATGTCAACAATTCTGTGTTTTTCTGTCAATATGGGGTGCTGTGTGTACATTAATGAGGAAAAAAATTAACTGAAACGATATTAGCAAATGGCTGCAATATAACAAAGAGTGAAAAATTTAAGGGGGTCTGAATACTTTCCGTCCCCACTGTATATTGAATATTATCACCGAAAGCTGGTGTGGGTTAGATATAATTGGATCAGGCATTACAATGGTGAGATCTCTGTATGGCATGCTTTTACAACCCAGAGAAGTTTAAGTGAAGTATCGGGTGTTGTATGTCTGTCAGAACCGCAGAGAGACACAGGTAGAATGAACAATGGCTGCTACACACATTCTGACTGCCTCATAGCTGTGTCTGTCTACAATTAATATTTTTATTGTACATACTAAATGAGAAGCCAGCTTAGAAATTACACAATCATGTAATTCTTTTGCCTATGAACTTCTTGGATGTGTTCACAAATGTTGGACACAGATCAGCCCCTGCTGTAGCCTCTCGCCTTGTGAATTTGTACAATATTACAATAATACACTGCTGTATAGTATGATGTATCAGGACTGTATTCATGCAGACTTGTAAAGATCGTGACAGGTCCACTTTAAAGTGGGTTGTCTTTTATGCGTCTATCAAAAGTAAGATCAGTGTATCATATCCTGGTATAGTAAAGTAGCCTTCTCCGTGTTGGTGGGGCTTTTGTGTTTAGTTAGAGATGACATGTAACACAGATGTCACCTGCAGGTGGGGTCTGCAGCATCCTTGCCCTGCCTTCAGAGTAAGTTGGAGGATCTTATCAAGACATTCCCACATTTGTGGTTTTGTTAGGAAAGTGCATGTGACATACAAGTTTACCAAAGCTTCCATTTAAAGTATTGAAAACACATTCTTTCCTAAATCTTGGAACATTTTTTTTTTTTTTTTTTGTGCAGTTGTGTATAATAAGTGGTGAGCGCACAGAAAAGCTTACACTTTATCCTTCATGACATGAAAGGCCACAGCAAAACCCCATCCTGCCCTAGAGGAATTTACAGATCTGGGAGTGTGCAGCAAATGATTGTCAGTAAAATACCTTCAGTGGTCGCTGTCAAAAAACAAGAAGAGTAGAAATTGCAGCCAACAGGCTCATTGTGAAAATGAGTTACACAGCTGGAAGAAGGAAGGGACATTCTGTAACAGGGGACAGTATTCTGAGGGTGTTTTTGTCCTACATTGATAGAAATATTTGTTGTAAAAGCTTACGTTCTAATAGAATTACGGGACCTACCATTGCTGACTGTAAACGGGTATGACCAACTCATTCACATTGCCTCCTTCCTAGTCTTTGTATCAGTCAGCATATCATGTTTGATAGAATTGTGAAGTATTTCAATATAGCTCCCAGGTGACAGCAGGAGAAAGGAAAATGATGAAAATTCCAGTTTGGATGGTTTGCTTGGAGAGTGAAAAGGAGCCGAATTGAGAAGACAATTTCTTTAAAGCTTCAGAAAAGTGTGGCTGGCTTGAATAGAAGGCAGATGCACACCCAGCTACACTCTTGCCACAATTTATTTGTTTTAGAGATTTTGTTTTTTAAATATATTTCTGGATTTGCAAAATAATATATTGGTGAGTACCCAGGATCAAAGCATTGCTGGAGCCATATTCGTATGTGACTGGTGAGAAATTAGTGGGTAAGGTTCTCTGGTGGGACAGAAGAATGGAAGCTCCTCTGATGAAGACTACTCTGAATGTTATGATATTCTCTGTACAGCACTGTGGAATATGACAGATCTATTGTATATAAAAATAGCCTGATCTTGTTAGTTTCTGTCCTGCCTAATGACGAGAGAAGTGGTTGTTTGTTTCTAGTGTGTGAGATTATATATAAATGTGTAATGTAGTGTAAATGAGATGGAGGCAACAAATCACTTTCTAAAAGTTACTGCTTCTGGAGATAATTATTTTTTTTAGCTAATTAAAACTTTTTTTTCCAGAATTGATATGAAGATTTAAACTTGAAGAAATACAACTCAAACATTGAGGTAGATTTTATTAAAGTGGTAGTAAACTAATTTTGCCTATTTTTACCTACAGGTAAGCTTATAATAAAGGTTACCTGTAGGTAAAATAAATATATCCCAAACGTGCACCGTGCGTGACGTCATTGCGGCTTGGCCAATCAGAAGGCCGGAGCCCGCAAACCCGAGAGGAAAACCAGATGAAGATAAAAGCCCTGTCAGTGGTGACAGCACACCGCTGGAGGGCTTTGTTTTAAGGTAAGTATTTCATAATGTGCTAGTATGCGATCCATACTAGCACATTAGGATATTACCGGTACTTACAGCATAAAACGTTTTTTTTTTTTTGTTTTTTTTTCAACAAGCTTTGCCACCGCTTAAAAGTGGTAGTAAAGTCCACATAAACATGCTAAAAGATTGCCCCCCTGGAGATTTAAGTTATAATGAACTAGTAAACACCGCAAACTAGTACATTATGACAGGCTTATCTCTTAAACAGAGCCCTCCAGCGCTGTGCTGTCACAGCTTCCCCGGCGCCTCCATCTTCTCCTTCTTCTGGGATTCCTTGGACGTGAATTGGGTGCTTTACAAAATGAAGCTTTACCACATTCACCAAACTCTGAGGAAAATGAGTGCAATTGCTGCACTTTGCAAAGTGCACACTCTATTTGCCTTTACTAAATCAACTCAACAGTCTTCCTACTAAAGTAGATGGTGTGAGTAAAGTTTAAAATCCCTGTCAGATTTTTTTTCCCCTTTTTTCTGTTCTGTTTTCTGTCAATGTGTTCTTTGGAAGATTTCTCCTTGCCTCCTGTTATGATGGTTGACAAATTTTGGCTTTCCCTTCACTTTCTGTGAGAGAGAGGGTGAATCTCCTTAGTGAGGACCCAGGCAGCAGATAAAATGTAACCAGTTTTATCACCACCAAAATCTAGAAATAAAATTGTTTTGGCACCGTTAGGCCAGCTGCAGGTCCAGTGACCATCACTGTTTCCCTCAGCAAGTTAGTGGAACATTTGAGGGCCCGTTCATACCAGAATGCGGTGCTGGAAACCTGTGTTTCATGTGCATTTTTCATGTGTGTTTCATATGTGTTCAAAACACGCTGGGTGTGCCCTCTGCTGTGGGTGTCATTGTATTCCTAATGACACCCCAAATGCAGATTGCAAGCACACTGCACTTGCCTGCATCGGATCACATGGCACCACAGTACCATGCGATCTGGTTGCAATGCTTTTTTAAAATAGCGCATGTACTAGTGTTGCCACCTCATCCCTTTAAACCCGAACACACCTGAATTACACAGGTTCTGAGGGTAATTTTATGCAGATAAGGCACCAAGTGAGTTTAATTACCACCTTAATCAGCCACAGAACCTGTGTAATTGATATGTGTTAGGTTTTAAAGGGATGAGGTGGCAACCCTAGCATGTACTACTTTTGGTGTGATCCAGTGCGATTTTAGCCCATTCAAATGAATGGGCTGAAAATCTCACTGCAATGAATTGCACAGAAACAAGGACCGTGATTCAGCTGTGTGTGAGCTGGTCCTGGAAGTCTGCAGAATTTGACCGAAAGTCCCTCCAGCACTAAGTAAATTCCCTCTTTTAGTGGGAAGCGACACACTAGCCACTTAAGGACCATGTCACACCGATATACGTCGGCCGCAAGCTCTGTGAGTGTGACTGCATTCTGCCTAGTGACAGGACACTGATCACAGCTCCCTGTGATCGGGAGCAGTGATCAGTGTCGTGTCACAAGTAGCCCATCCCCCCCACAGTTAGAACACCTCCCTAGAACACACTTAACCCCTTCAGCACCCCCTACTGGTTAACCCCTTCACTGCCAGTGTCATTTTTAAAGTAATCAGTGCAATGTATAGCACTGATCGCTGTATCAATGACAATGGTCCCAAAATGGCGTCAAGTGTCCGATCTGTACGCCATAATGTCGCAGTCATGATAAAAAACGCTGATCGCAGACATTACTAGTAAAAAAAAAAAAATAATAAAAATGCCATAAAACTATCCCCTATTTTGTAAACGCTATAACTTTTGCGCAAACCAATCAATAAACGCTTATTGCATTTTTTTTTTTTTTTAACCAAAAATATGTAGAAGAATACGTATCGACCTAAACTGAGGAAAAAAATTGTTTTTTTATATATTTTTTGGGGATAATTATTATAGAAAAAAGTAAAAAAATATTGCTTTCTTTTTCAAAATTGTCGCTCTTTTTTGTTTATAGCGCAAAAAATAAAAAACGCAGAGGTGATCAAATACCACCAAAAGAAAGCTTTATTTGTGGGGAAAAAAGGACGCCAGTTTTGTTTGGGAGCCACGTTGCACGACCACGCAATTGTCAGTTAAAGCGACGCAGTGCCGAATCGCAAAAAGTGCTCTGGTCTTTGGGCATCCAAATGGTCCAGGGCTGAAGTGGCTAGGGTTGATTTACTGAAGGCTAATAGACTGCGCACTTTTCAAGTACAGATGCACCAGAGGTTAGTAACTGAGATGAAGCTTCACTTTGCAAAGAATACCCAATCACATGCAAGAAAAATAAAAATAAAAAAAAAACAGCATTTTTGCATGCACATGATTGAATGATAGAAGTCAGCAGAGCTTCCCCTCATTTACTAAGCTCTGGAGCAACTGCACAGTCTATTTGTCTTTTAATAAATCAACCCCACTGAATGGTTGGCATCATAAGTTGCCTATCTTATGATGAAAGACCAATGCAACAGCCTGACTTTGAGAGACTGGGTAGAGACACTGAGTAGACACACACCCTGTCATTTAGCTGATTGACCTATTGCCAAGCTTGAGCATGTGCTGTATGTGCTGCATGGGGTTGAGTGAATTTGTGAATAAATCTATGGAAATTCTAAATCTCAGAAAGCTAGCATTCACACACAGGAGTTTCAGGAAATACCACAGGTGCTGCCAGGATGGTTCACTGGTTTTATGGTGGTGTGAAGGCTATCAATGCCAGACATGAAAATGCTTAAGGCATTTCACTTCTCCTTATTTTATGTATCCATTATACTAGGTGGTAATAATCGTTATTCTCTGCAGTTCTTCCACTATGCTCACTGTGTGGTCAGTGAGGTTGAGATTGTGCATAGTTTTATAGCAGATTTTGCTGTATATGAAATATAAGAAAACGATTTTATTTGCACTTCATAGCATTAGTTCTATTCTTGGCCCTGCTATAGCATCTAGTACAGCATTGTAAAGTGTTTCACCTATCCAAAAGCATGCATATAGGAGGGTTTATTGGCAGAATAATTAGCCTTATGGAAAGGTGTAGCTGTTAGCATAAACCACCCCCAGAGTGTGCCCATTGCCCCAAAAGCCCACAGACTGAGCTTCTAAACTGTCACTGTATGTAGGAAATCTCTGACTCCATATAACAGGTTCATGGCACGTGTAGCCCAGAGGGGACCCTAGTTTGTCAAAATAAATTCATCATAACAGTTTAAAGTTGTAGCAAGTGATAAAATCATATTAAAAGCAGAGATAATGAAGTCGCATAACATGACACCCACCAGGGGTTATCTGGTAATCACTCTCTCGTACAGGGCATACGTACTCTAGTAAAGTTGAGAAATATCTGGTCACCTCATGCTGGCTCGGTGCAGGAAGAATAAGTTAGGGATAAATAACTGCAACATCAAAGTGCCTTTTTGGGGGGGGGACTCCAGTGTCATTGGGGGAAGATATGATGAATGGCTGCTGGCATGAAACATTGTTGTGCGTGTTTGGTTATCCTCAACCCTTCCCTTATGGAAAGTTATGAAATAAAACCTGAAAAAATACATGGAGTAAACTCAATCCCTCAATTTTATAGAGGGGCCAAGACATCGCCCATCACAGCATCATACCTCCAATTGTTCCAGGATCCCACACACAGACATCTGAGTCTTAGCAGAAGGGTTTGGCCCAATTTTGTTAGCATATACAAAGCATAATTGTCCTTACTATTGACACGCAACGGGGTGGATTTACTAATGGCAAATCCACTGTGCACTACAAGTGCAGTTGCTGTAGATCTTGGGGGAAGCTCTGCTGATTTATATCATCCAATAATGTACAAGCAAAAAATGCTGTTTTTTATTGTCTTTGCATGTCCCCCTCAGATCTACAGCGACTTCACTTCTAGTGCACAGTGGATTTGTCTTTAGTAAATGACCCTCATTGGCTTCTGTACAAGTTGGCTGCTAACAAGTGTATTCTGTGTTTTCTGTACCCACAACAACAGATGGATTTGGCATCTACCAGAGCTGCCAGAAAAGCATTGGTGTTTGGCACCAATTTTTTGGTCCAGAGAGGATTCTTAAGAACTGCTCAGCTCCTAAAAGTCCTATTTTTCTGATTGCAGGATTTACTGTTTGTTCATCTGTAAACCAAACCTCTGTTAAATCGGCACAACTTTTACTGTTCCAATGGGTTTAGAAAATCTCTGTGATATAGTGGACTGATTCGGTGTATATGCCAGGGTTTTTCTGTTTAGCCATTCTGCTACCATGTGAGATTATCCCAGTACATCAGCTTAGGGACTGATTAACACTATTCATGGACATGCTGGGCTCCTTAGCCATTAATATTAGGCAGATACATGTTTCTTGTGTTCCATGTTAGTGCAACTTTCCTCCCAAAACACAAATACATTCTCTGACTTGGAGACCAATGTGAATGGCACAATGTTCTCTGTAAAGCATTTCAAAAAATGTCAGGGCTATATACATGTAAAATAAAGTGTGTGACTGTGGTGGGGACATTAGAATGTAAGCTCTTCTGGTGCAGAGACTGATGTGACTGATACAATGTACTGCAGAAAATCCTAAATGCTAGTTGTTAGTTAGTTGGTCAGGTTATAAAAAGACATAAATCTATCAAGTTTCAACCAATCAATCAAATACATTAAAAACCTGCACATAAAGAACCCCAAATCCGCAGTTGATCCAGAGGAAGGTAACGTATAGTAATGTTGTGTAACTGTGGTCAGTGTAAGCTCCTCTGGAGTGGTGTTCACTGTACAGCGCTGCAGAATGTCAGATCTACAGTATTTAAATAAATGATAACAGTATGTGACTTGTGGGACATTGAGTGTAAGCTCATTTGGTTCAATGTTCCCTGTACAGTTCTGCAGAATAAGTTATAGATATATAATAATAATGTGACTGGTGAGAGATTAGAGTGTAAACTCGACTGGTGTTCACTGTACAGCACTACAGAATATGACAGAGCTATATAAATAGAGCCTGGACACTGGTCTTGTTGGGATCTGTCCTGCCTAATGACAAGAGAAGTGGTGACTGGTGGTTTGTTTCTAGCAGCGTGTGAGATCATATATGAATGTGTAATGTAGTGGAAATAGGACAAAGATTGATGTAGCCCTGCTGCTCATGTCCAATTACCTCTGCAGCTCTGTTCTGTGTGTGCAATAAAGGCCAGCATCCTTCTGCATCTGAAAGTCACTTTGGAAGATCTGTTCTGTGTTGTTCTCGGCACGGCTCCCCACCAGCCTGAAAAATCCTCGCTCAACAGTCAGGTAGCAATTTATCTGCCTCTCCGTCTCTCCACTCATCATCAGCGCTTCTGTACTGCGGCGAGGCGGAGGTGCATGTCCGGCTGTGACACTGATTGTTAGACAGTGCCGTGTACGATTGTGCATTACAGGGGAGCTTGTACTGTACCGCCTGTCCCTGGCAGAAGAATATGCTCAACTTCTTGGGGTTCCTGTTTTATATCTGTGTTTAGAATTAAGCAAGCTGTTCGCTGATGGTACATGAACGCAGGATATCCATCGCTGGCACATTTTATCTCGAGTGTTTACATCGATCAGACCCTCTCGGTATCTTGGTTAAGTGAGCAAAAGCTGAATACATTAAGTCTGCCTATTCTGCAGCCACCTCACTCAAATTCTAAGCATCTTTTCATTAACTGAGTGCTACTTTACATATTGCATGGAATGCTCTGCAGACAGTTTTATTATAGGCTATTTACAGGTAACACAAACAAGATGTCAATCATCCGGTGCAGTCACAAAGCACTGACATCTCCATCTGTGGTAGAACTCTTCCAAGCTAAGCCACTCCAAGTGACATTGTGCACGTGTGGAGCACCGCATCTCATAGCAACCACCTACAGTTATCTCTGATCTCACAGCCCCAAATGCTGCTGAAATTCTATTGCTCTGGGTTATTGCACTTTGCAACATCACAGCAATGAAGCAATAAACATTTCTTAACTTTGTGTAGCTTTTATTGGTGACTATACCCCCCCCCCCCCCAACATTCCCCAGATTTAGAGTTAGATGTGATCCACCAGCTTATGATTCTGAAATCCAGGTCTAATTGGGATCAGTTTCCTGGCTTCTCTGCTCACTTTCTATTCATAATCTCATTAGACACGTGCAAATCCTCCCTACTTGACTCCTATTTGGCTAATCAAACAAATCTGTGCAGTTGGTGGTTGTGTTAGCTAGCAATGGATAAAGTTCACATGTAACCAGCCAGCTAATTGCCCCCCTAGATCTCTCCACCACACGCACAGAAAGGACATTTAAATGTCACCGTCACTCAATGGCAAATGAGAAGATGCTGAATGGCAGTGGCTGTAGAAGTAAAACTGGACAGCAACATGATGTCTGACGCTTTTGTTAAACCAACACTTCAGAATTTTTATTCCAGGTTCTGCTGTGGTGTGTCATTATCCCATTCAGCCTGGGAGATGCATCATATCTTCAGGAGGCAATCAGGAAGCAAGAACTTAAGACTTTCTCACTGTTATCTGTTGTACGCTTTTTACACACACACACGCTGAGATTTGTGTGCTGTACAATCATCTTGGTGATCATTTCCTGAGATATGGCCAAAGTGTGAGATTTTCCAGAAACACTACCAAATTACAATTTAATTGTATGGAAAGATTGTGATGGTACTACATAGTAGACCACTTCATTCTACCATTAATACAAATGCTCAGCAATTCAGCTGGATGCAATTAAAGACTGACACACACACTTTGAGATCTGATAACAAGATGTTAAAATAATTCAACCCTTTGCTTTATTTTTATTACCTTTATACATATATGATAGTCTGCCACAGTGCACATAAGCTATGGCTGTCTTTTAAAGGATTGGGAGTGCAAGCATAGCTGCCAACATTTCCAAATACATTCCAGGGACATTCCGCTGCTAAGCTGGTGTGTTTAAACTCAAGAAGTGTGGTAAGGCACAAGTAGGCCTTCAGAAAAATGATATACCCAAATTGTGCTTTTCTGTCTAACTAGAATTTGTTTTGTTTTTCTTTTGCTTTTAAATGTGGGGCAGTAAACCTTAACATAAAAAGTCCCAAGACCGATAAGACATGTTTACAACTGATGGCAATGTGTAGAGTGAGGGACTTCAAAGGCATAGCTGGTCTTGAAAACCAGGGACATTTTTAAGGGATAAGTTTTCCAGAATAGGTATTGACCAAGGAAATAGGTTGGTTATCATCTGTGGTATAGATGGGGCTCTTACCATTTCTGCCACAACCTACACACGGCAAATGGTCTTTGCCAGCCTCATCCTTCACTATAGCCATCCAGCACGACCAGCAGTGGCCTCCTACGACCTCTGAACTACTCAAAAAGGGGGAGGCAACAATGCCAACATATGCCCAGAATAAAATTCCAGAATTGCCCCAGAGGTTCGGGCAGGTGTGATTGTAATTGCAACGTGCACGCGTGGACAGAAAAGCCGGCTGGATGGAACGCAGAGAACAACATAGCGCTGTGCTGCGATCCATCAGAGAAAAATGAAAGGATTGGTAATGACCTACTTGGGTGAGTTCGGTGCCCATCAAGATGAGGAGGAACAGGCTCAAAAGCTTGCTTGTGGGTTGCATCGCCGGGTGCCAGGTTCAGCCGTGATAGCAATTCCTCCTTCTCACGCTCTCTTCTGTCTTTGCCTTCTCCTCAGTGTGCTTTTGTTCCACAGCCGCCCGTATCTTCCGTCCTTCCGCTGCGTCTCAGCTGCCCTAGGAGACGAGGCGAGGAGTCTGCTGTGGAAAGTGTCCACTTTGCATATTTGTTCTCGATCTTGATCCGTTGCTATCTCCTTGTGCCTCTGTGCGTGTGTGTATCTTATTTAATGGCTTCCTTGACTGAACGGCATTTGCAGGGAGGAACTCAATGGAGCACAAAACAATGGTGTTGCTTTTGCCAAAAGTTTGCCGTGAAAGGAAGGTTAGCGGTTGAGGGAGGAAGGAAAAACAAAATTAGAAAAGCGGTGGTTAGCAGTGATGCAGCTAGTGAAAAGGTACCACAATTTTCCCTCAGAGGGCTGGTTTTTCTGCCAGCAGAACGCAGCCTGTAAGCCTCAGCCCGATTGGCTATTGTGCAACGCTTGCAGATTGGCCTTTTAATATTTGCCTGCCCGCTGGACCTGTCAGTGTGTCTGTGCAGCCTCGCCTGTGATTGGAGGCTGTAAGATGCCTCTGCCTCTTGTCTTTTGTTCCTTTCTCCTCCAGCAAGAAGACACAGATTGCAGGAGTGAATAGCTGGGATCACACCAGGCTGTCCTGCATATTAGTGTGTCATTACACCGTCCTACTCAGCGCTTAACAAAGAGCCTTAGACACAGACGGGGGGGAGGGAGGGCATTGTTATGAACAGATCTATCTAAGGTTTCAGCTTCAGGATTTGGATGGTAATACAATCACTGATAGCTGCCTGAGTGCAACCCTCTATTACACACTGTATATCAAGGATTAAAGGGTCACTCCACCCAGCGCTGATATTTTGGTTATAGGTAGAGGGCTGGTAGACCAAAGTACCTGAGGTGTTCTCATGTATTTTGTGGATGGTTGTAGTCCAGTCTCCCTGCAGTAAAGCAGCTAGAGGAATCTTGCCCTCCTTCCCCGCTGCAATATCCCTAATGTCAAAACTGAAAATGAAGCCTTGAGACACACACCGTACAAAGAAAGGGTAACTGGTTCCCCTAAGTACAGCGAAACGTAATGAGCAAATGTTTGGAACACAACTTGCAATGAAATCCAGACAAAATGGTTAAATACACCATTCAGTTACATTAAAAGGAGCTGTTTTACCTGCAAAGGGCCATATATTTCTGTCTGTCTAGTCCTGAGACATGCAGAGCCTTACCAGAGAGCAGTTAAAGCTGAATTCGAGACAGAAAGAAAACAAATTAATGCAGCTCTGTATTCATTAATGCACCCTTTAATATACATTTTAATATGGCAGGCGTAATTAGTACCTGAATTTGTCAACAGAGCTTAGAGAGGGACAGTAAGAAGCAGCATCACTGAAGTGTGTGGCAATGAAAAGAGCACACCGATAGGAGGAGAGACCAAAGTGCCAGAGATTATTAGTGTGCTGCTTCTCATTTCCCTACAGTCATAGGGTGAGGATAGGGAAGGGACCTTTAAAGTGACACTAAGCAATATCCCTATTATCCAAAAATGATCCATACACATTCACAAATTATTGGCCCTGTAGTCTTTTTACATTAAAAAAAAAAAATAGTTGTATACTGTGTATTTCTGCATCCATATTACATCCCCTGTAAGCTTCCAAACCTCTCCTGTCCCCCCCCCCCCGCATTTCCATTTGGCATGAGCATTGAACTTTAGTTGCCAATCTTGTGCATTGCTCTATGCACACGACATATCTTGTAGTCCATAGTCCGTCTCAGGAGTGAGCAGGAAAGAGTTGCTAAGTTATAAGAGGGTAAATCCGCGCTTAGGACGGAGTAGGGGCTGCTGCCTATCTCTAATTAGTACCCCTAGGGGTCTAATTGTGCAGTAAATAAGTGAAAAAATGAGACCATAAGCGGCGCTGCCCTCTGTACCAATTAATGGGTGCCAAGTGAGAAAAAAATATATATATAATAAATCCCACAGATCACACTGCGTCAAGATGACTACAATACATAAAACTTCCACCAATATTTGAAACCTACTATAGTTTAGGCCAAAAAATAAGACATATATCTATGGATAAGCAGATTAGCAAAAAACACCAATATTAAGAAGTGCTGACAGAGGATGTATTCCCCTTACGTGGTAAAAAGTCATCCAAGGTGGAAATATACCTATGTGATAATATAAATGATCCCTGAGTTTACAAGATTAAAGTGAGACAGTGCAATCAGATAACTATTTACCCCAAACATTCAAAAGTATTCAAAAATATTGGGACAACAGTGGCGCCACAAAATATTCAAAAGTATTGGGACAGTAATAAAAAACAATAAGTGTTGTGCTAATAAGTGTAATGAATATAATTAGTATAGTGTCTACATGTCCCCTCAATGTATATATGCAGGAAATCTTACAAAAAAACTATATTTGGCCCCAATAGTCAAAAGTGTTGAGACAGTGAAACGTATAGAACCGTGAAATGTGATGTGTCCTATGTGCAAAACGTAAGTTGTGTAGATAAACAGATGATATTTATGTAGATAAACAGATGATATTAAAACCTCTCCCAATGTTCCCACCCCCACCCCTTTCTTCAGCAGCTCTGCAAGGATTGGCTGTTCCACACCTCAGCATGATTTGGCATGCTGAAGTCATGTGGTTACTTTCCTGTCTTTTCACTGGATGTTAGAGATCATAGCAGAAGTTCAGTGTAAGAAATACACAGGAGAAAATGCATATTGACAAGGGGAGTGTAGAGGTGGGCGGGGAGTCTACTGAGATCACAACTCCACCCACCGAGCTCCAGACAACAGACCCACCCACAGAGTCTGCAGTTTTTCGGCTCTCATAACAGACAGAGGGGAGACATTTGACAGGTAAAGATACATGCAGGAGGCATGTATATCCTTATAGATAACTCCTATGGCAGTAGTTTAAAAAGGATGACATTGGGTTTACATCCATTTTAAGGAAGTAAATGTGTGGTGATCTTCACACAGTAAGTTTATAAACTTCAAGATTGTTCAGAATAAAGTGATAGTAAACTCTGCTTTATGACCTGTACCAAGAGGTAAGTCTATAATAAGACTTGCCCGTAGGTACAGTGAATATCCCATAAATGTGTACCATATAGGAGATATTTACATTTGTAGTGGCTGGGGACCTCACTGGGGCATATGCACTGTGCTCTGATTAGATGACACACCTGAGTAATGCCGTCCATTGAGAGTGCTGTGCCGCAACAATGACTCCCATGTGCATGTGCAGGAGTGATGTCATCGCGGCCCAGCCATACAAATGGCCGGAGAGCTCGAAACCAGAAGGAAGGCTGGGTGAAGGTGGAAGCGCCAACAGCGTTGACAGCGTGCCACAGCAGGGCTTTGTTTTAAGGTAAGTCTAGCATAATGTGCCAGTATGCGGTCTAAACTAACACATAACTTAAACCACCCAGTGGCCCAAATATTTTTTTTCTATT
This sequence comes from Aquarana catesbeiana, assembly GCF_042186555.1. Lineage (NCBI taxonomy): Eukaryota > Metazoa > Chordata > Amphibia > Anura > Ranidae > Aquarana > Aquarana catesbeiana. Next base: position 206,187,481 of record NC_133332.1, on the reverse strand, counting down.
GTAGGACTACCGCTTTATTAGGACTGGGCTAGAAATACAACATGGAAATGAACATATGATTTTTAATTTTGACTATAGATACACTTTAAGCTTTCCCAATTAAAGCATTTCATGAGAAAATGCGTAGTGTATAGCAATGGTTGCTATGGATCACTCTGAATATTTTAATTGCTCTTTGAATGATTCTATCTAGTTGAGATTCTTGGTTTCTACAGACAGTTCCAGAATTTGGAGATTTGCAAAAGAAATGCCTTTTGATTTAAACAATTACCAACTTAATTTCTGTTTTTTTGGAATCTATTTTGGGCTGTTGGGGCATGGCACCCCATACACTATCACCAGCATTACTGAGAGAAAAAAGGGGAGTGTGACACACAAGTGTAAAATAAAACACTCTTCGTGGAAGATCAGCGTTGTTCACCCCTCCCATAAAATGAAACACTCTTCGTGTCCTAGGATGACAAATCTCACCCTAGGACAGGAATTCAGGACACCCCCCCCCTTCTTTTCTCTGTAACATGGGGAGGAGTGGGTTCTGTAGTCCTAACACACTCCTGTCCTATGTGTCCATATGCATTTAGAACCTCTGTCATGCTTTTATTTAATTTATGTTACCTTTGGGAAGATTACACTCTTCATGATCACAGTTGACAGAGTGTCACAGACTGGAAGTAAGAGGAAGTCTCCAGCAAGGGGACACAAGGAGCAATAAAAACCCAACTGCACTTCTAATCTTTCTCTCCTTCGAAAAATAAAAATAAATACATTGACACAAGCTTGGCTTTAGGCCTGATTTACACCTATGCAGGTTGCAGTTTACATATTCCAGGTGCATTTTGCGTTTTTCAATACACGTTTTTCATCCATTGAAGTCTATGGAACCAAAAACCAGAAAAAAGTCCCTGGCCCTTTCCATAAGATGCACAGATGTGAACCTGACCCATAGGAAACCAAGGTAAATGGACTCTAGTGTGTTTCTGAAGAAGTGAAAATGAACTAAAAAATACATAAGTGTGAACCAGGCCTTAATCCTAATAACATACAGATCTGATAGCTGAGCGTCAGACAATTTGTTTAAAAAATAAATAAATAAACTTAAACACCAGGCAAACAGGGTAAATAGACTATCCAGAAAAAATTTAATCTGTTTGAACGGTTTTAAGATGGCCTCATCGTTCTGTGTGTGAAGTTTCACTTTGACTAAGGCTGGGTTCACATTGATGCAAATTGGATGTGGCTTTCCCTGCATCCAATTCGCATGACAGGAGAGTGTGACTGGCTCTCAAAGGAGCTGGTTCACACAGCTCCGGGTGGCCGCTGTCTGAATTGCAAAAGGGTCCTGTGTGTCTTCTGGCCGAATCAGGTCTGAATTTTTGACTGGATTCGCACCTGATTCACACCAGAAAGGGTGAACAGACACACATCGGACACCCCTGCTGTGAGCCGCAATCACAGCTAGTGTGAACCCAGCCTTAGTCTAGGTTCAGGTTCACATCTTTGCACTTTGCACAGGCACAGCAGTCCATTCATTTGAATTGGCTGCTATACCTGCATTTCCTGCAGAAAAAGGTCATTGAATCTTTTGGTACAATGCAATTGCACAGAAACTGCATGGTACTATGTGTTGCCATGTGTTCTTTAGTTCATGAGGGTGCCTTTAAGAGATAATGGCACCTCCCACACGTTTTCATAAAAGCAGCACGTGTTTAGTGCAGCTGCATGCGATTTACATGCATTCCCGCACCTACACAGACAATTCACTTCCCACACTGTGACTGGACAGTGAAAGGAGAATCAGCACACTGGTGAATCTCTTTGCCAATCTGCTTATCCTGCTATGAGCATGGCTCCTTGCACTGCAGCACATGTGATTGGATCATTGTACAGCATCTGCCCCCTCTCTAAGCTATGCTGTTTAAACTGTACAATGCAAAAAGCTGTTACCAAATCAGGTGTGGGAACGTTTGCTACTTGCATTTAAAGAATACATCTAATTGGTGATGGCCTGTAATGCAGGGAGCAGGGTCTGGACTAGGGATGAGCTTCGTGTTCGAGTCGAACCCATGTTCGACTCGAACATCGGCTGTTCGATCGTTCGTCGAATTGCGAACGATATGGGCCGTTCGCGCCAAATTCGTGTGGCGCGTCACGGCCCATAATTCACTGCGGCATCGCAGTGCATTGCTTGCTGATGATTGGCCAAGCATGCACTATGACCCGCATGCTTGGCCAATCACAGCGCCGCCTTAACAGAGAGCCGTAATTGGCCAAAGCCAAGGAGGCTTTGGCCAATTATGGCTCAGGGGATTTAGTACACGCCCCACACTATATAAGGCCACCTGCACGGCGGCCCTGTGCAGTGTGTTCCGGTGTGCTGAGAAATAGAGAGAGAGAGAGACAGTGTCATTTCATTTGAGTTAGCTAGATTAGGCAGGACAGTCAGTCAGTTAGCTGCACTTAAAGTGTATTGTCTATATATATGCATCCCAGGTGTTGCATATATATATATATATATATATATATATATATATATATATACACTGTATTCAGTTTAGCTAGATCCGTTCCTGTTATCTTCTAGACTATTTACATTTAGTGCAGTGCGTCCTGCTCACAGTGTTCAGCTAGATCCGTTCCTGTTATCATCTTACTGACAGGTAGGCTTGTCTTGTTACAGTATTTTGAAGAAAATTACTGGTGTTCTTTTGATCCTATTAGTACCACAGTCAGGCAGCTAGACTATTTACATTTAGTGCAGTGCGTCCTGCTCACAGTGTTCAGCTAGATCCGTTCCTGTTATCTTCTTACTGACAGGCAGGCTTGTCTTGTTACAGTATTTTGAAGAAAATTACTGGTGTTCTTTTGATCCTATTAGTACCACAGTCAGGCAGCTAGACTATTTACATTTAGTGCAGTGCGTCCTGCTCACATTGTTCAGCTAGATCCGTTCCTGTTCTCTTCTTACTGACAGGCAGGCTTGTCTTGTTACAGTATTTTGAAGAAAATTACTGGTGTTCTTTTGATCCTATTAGTACCACAGTCAGGCAGCTAGACTATTTACATTTAGTGCAGAGCGTCCTGCTCACAGTGTTCTGCTAAACCTACAAGTTAGTGGGGTGCGTCCTGCTCACAGTGTTCAGCTAGATCCGTTTCTGTTATCTTCTTACTGACAGGCAGGCTTGTCTTGTTACAGTAAATACAGCTACCTGAAGAAAATTGCTTGTGTTCTTTTGATCCTATTAGTACCACAGTCAGGCAGCTAGACTATTTACAGTTAGTGCAGTGCGTCCTGCTCACAGTGTTCTGCTAAACCTACAAGTTAGTGGGGTGCGTCCTGCTCACAGTGTTCAGCTAAACCTACAAGTTAGTGGGGTGCGTCCACCTCACAGTGTTCAGCTAAACCTACAAGCTAGTGGGGTGCGTCCTGCTCACAGTGTTCAGCTAGATCCGTTTCTGTTATCTTCTTACTGACAGGCAGGCTTGTCTTGTTACAGTACATACAGCTACCTGAAGAAAATTGCTGGTGTTCTTTTGATCCTATTAGTACCACAGTCAGGCAGCTAGACTATTTACAGTTAGTGCAGTGCGTCCTGCTCACAGTGTTCTGCTAAACCTACAAGTTAGTGGGGTGCGTCCTGCTCACAGTGTTCAGCTAAAGCTACCTATAGAAGGTTGGTGGTGTTCTCATACTACAGGCAGGCAGTTGATTTTGCTAGCTGCAGTATCAGTACATATATATCCCAGCTTAGTGCAGCTACAGGCCATTAGTATGTCTGGAAGGCCAAGAAGGAGAGGCAGACAGTCACAAGCCAATAAGAGAGGGCAAGCAGGCTCTGTGTCTAGTGCTGGTCGTGGAGACGGTGCATCCTCATCAGCACGTGGCCATGGGACACGCTTGGCCTTTTTTTCGGCAGCTGGCCATGTTGAGCCACAACATGCGGAAGACTTGGTCGAGTGGATGACCAAGCCGTCCTCATCCTCCTCATCCTCTCTCACCCATGCCCAGGGTACTTTGTCTGGCAAAGCAGCGGCCTCTTCCCTCGGCTCAATGTCATCAGTGACTCCTTCCCTAGCCCCACCATGTCCTCCTGAGGAGTCCCTCGAACTGTTTGACCACAGTGTTGGGTACATGCTCCAGGAGGATGCCCAGCGTTTGGAAGGCTCTGATGATGATACTGAGCACGATGAAGGCATTAACATGAGCACGGACAGAGGGGGTGCCCAAGAAGGACAGCAATCTGGCAGTCATGCTCCCCCTGCTGCAGCATACTGCCAGGTTTGCTCCAGTGATGAGGAGGGAGGGGATGATGAGGTCACTGACTCAACGTGGGTGCCTGATAGGAGAGAGGAGGAGGAGGAGGAGGCGGCACATCACCAACGAGGCAGGATGCCCTCCAGGGGCCAGCCTAAGGGCAGCACATTGACTGCATCACACCCCAAAGCTCCACATGTGCAGGGCACTGCAGTCTCTGCGCGTTATTCAAAAAGTTCTTTGGTGTGGGCCTTTTTTGAGACGAGTGCATCAGATCGCACCGCTGCTATTTGCAACATATGTCTCAAGCGTATCTCGCGTGGCCAAAACATCTCCCGCTTGGGTACCACATGCTTGACCAGACATATGTTGACCTGCCATGCAGTTCATTGGCAAGCGTATCTAAAAGACCCACACCAAAGAACAAAGAGGACCTCTCCTTGCTCCTCATCAGCTGAGATTTCCAACCCCACTAGACCTTCAGTCCTCTCTGAGACCTGCACTGAGAGGAATGAAGGTGTAGAATTAGGTGTGTCACAGCCAAGTACTTGTGGGCAATCTGATTTTGGTACACCGACATCAGATTGTACCAGGCAAATTTCCCTGCCCCAGCTGCTGCACCGCCGAAAGAAGTTTGCTCCCAGCCATCCACATGCCCAGCGGTTGAATGCTAGCTTGGCAAAATTGCTAGCACTTCAACTGCTGCCTTTTCAGTTTGTAGACTCTGCCCCCTTCCGTGAGTTTGTGGAATGTGCGGTTTCTCAGTGGCAGGTACCCAAACGCCACTTTTTCTCACGGAAGGCGATTCCGGCTCTCTACCAGCATGTGGAAGGCAATGTCCATGCCTCGCTGGACAGGGCGGTCAGCGGTAAGGTGCATATTACCGCTGACTCATGGTCCAGCAGGCATGGACAGGGACGTTACCTAAGTTTCACGGCGCATTGGGTGACTCTGCTGGCAGCTGGGAAGGATGCAGGACAAGGTGCAGTAGTGTTGGAGGTTGTTCCACCACCACGCCTCCAAAATGCTAATGATTGTGACACACCTCTCTCCTCCACCCCCTCCTCTTCTTCTTCCTCCATGGCCTCTTCCTCGGAACCAGCGGTGCTCCGTAGTCGTTCAAGGGGCTACGCAAGTACGCAGGCCAAAAGATGCCATGCGGTGCTTGAGCTGGTGTGCTTGGGGGACAGGAGCCACACTGGGGAAGAGGTTCTGTCAGCTCTGCAGGGGCAGGTTCAGAGGTGGTTGACGCCACGCCAACTTAAGGCAGGAATGGTGGTTTGCGACAATGGCACCAACCTCCTCTCTGCCCTCCGACAGGGACAAATGACCCATGTGCCCTGTTTGGCTCACGTCCTTAACTTGGTGGTGCAGCGGTTCTTGGGCAGGTACCCGGGCTTACAGGATGTCCTGAGGCAGGCCAGGAAAGTCTGTGTGCATTTCCGCCGGTCATATAATGCCAGTGCTCGGCTGACGGACCTCCACAAAGGAGTTTAACCTGCCCAAGAACTGCCTAATCTGTGACATGCCCACCAGGTGGAACTCAACGTTGGCCATGCTGCAGCGGCTGCACACGCAGCAGAGGGCCATCAATGAGTACCTGTGCGACTATGGCACCAGGACAGGGTCAGGGGAGCTTGTTTTTTTTTCCCCACGCCAGTGGGCCATGATCAGGGATGCATGCACTGTCCTGTCACCATTTGAGGAGGCCACGAGGATGGTGAGCAGTGACAGTGCATGCATCAGTGACGCTGTCCCCCTTGTCCACCTGTTGGAGCACACGCTGCGTGGAATAATGGACAGGGCACTTGAGGCAGAACAGAGGCAGGAAGAGGAGGACTTCCTTAGCTCTCAAGGCCCCCTTTATCCAGACAGTGTTCCTGCGTGCCCGCCGATCACACAGGAAGAGGAGGAGGAGGAGGAGGAAGATTGTGTCAGTATAGAGGTGGAGCCTGGCACTCAGCATCAGCAGCAGTCTTTAAGGGATCAGTCCCAAGAAACACATGGACTTGTACGTGGCTGGGAGGAGGTGGCTGCGGACCATGTCGTCCTTAGTGACCCAGAGGACTCCAGACCGAATGCCTCAGCAAACCTACGCTGCATGGCCTCCCTGATCCTGCAAAGCCTGCGTAAGGATCCTCGTATTCGTGGTATCAAGGAGAAGGACCAATACTGGCTGGCAACCCTCCTTGATCCACGTTACAAGGGTAAGGTTGCGGACCTTATCTTGCCATCGCAGAGGGAGCAGAGGATGAAACATCTTCGGGAGGCCTTGCAGAAAGGTCTGTGCAACGCGTTCCCAGAGACTGGGAGGTTACAAACTCCTGTTTCTGGACAACGTGTTGCTGAGGCTTCGGTCAGTCAAAGAAGGAGCGGTGGAGAAGGTGGCCGTCTGACCGATGCGTTCAGACAATTTTTTGGTCCGCAGCCCCAAGGTATGATCGGTTCCAGCAACCATCGCCAGCGTCTGTTTTACATGGTGCAGGAATACCTAGGGGCAAGATCAGACTTGGACACCTTTCCCACTGAAAATCCTCTGGGTTACTGGGTCTTGAGGATGGATCACTGGCCAGAGCTTGCACAGTATGCAATTGAACTACTGGCCTGTCCTGCATCCAGCGTTCTTTCGGAACGCACATTCAGTGCTGCTGGAGGCGTGGTAACCGATCACAGGGTGCGTCTGTCCACTGACTCGGTCGATCGACTGACCTTAATAAAAATGAATCAGTCTTGGATCACCACCAGCTACCAAGCACCTGATGCTGATGTAACCGAATAATCTTTTTTGAAATCTCAGATCCTTCAAAGACTGCCTATGCTGATGCTGAGTGACTATCCCTGAGTAATTATCCTCTTCCTCCTCAATCATCACGCTGATAGCTTGTAAGAACATTTTTGGTTCTGGGCGCCACCACCAGTGCCTAAGGCACAATTTTTCAGCCCCTGTTTAACAGGGGCGTGTAATTACAATTTTTGATGTAATACTTTGCAGCAGGGCTCGTTCCTGCATTCCAGCTAGAGTGTCTGTGAGGGGTTGCAGTGTTGTGGCACCAGCACCAGTGCCTAAGGCCCATTTTTTCTGCCCCTGTCTAACAGGGGCGTGTAATTACAATTTTTTATGCAATACTTTGCAGCAGGGCTCGTTCCTGCGTTCCAACTAGAGTGTCTGTGAGGGGTTGCAGTGTTGTGGCACCAGCACCAGTGCCTAAGGCCCAATTTTTCAGCCCTTGTTTAACAGGGGCGTGTAATTACAATTTTTGATGCAATACTTTGCAGCAGGGCTCGTTCCTGCGTTCCAACTAGAGTGTCTGTGAGGGGTTGCAGTGTTGTGGCACCAGCACCAGTGCCTAAGGCCTAATTTTTCAGCTCCTGTTCAACAGGGGCATGTAATTACAATTCTTGATCTAATATTTCACAGCAGGGCCCTGTGAGGGCTTACAGTGTTGTGGCCACAGCAACACCTAAGGCCCAAATTTCTGCTGAGTATATAGGGCAGGACCCTACTTTCAAACAACTAACTTACAAATGACTCCTACTTACAAACGGAAGGAGACAACAGGAAGTGAGATGAAATCTACCCCTAGGAAGGGAAATTCTCTCCTGTAAGAGTTAATATGGGAAAAACATATATAGGGCCTGGTGGCCCCACACCTTTCCTTATTTTAATTTGGGTGTGGGGTTCCCCTTAATATCCATACAAGACAAGACCCAAAGGGCCTGGTAATGGACTGGGGGGTACCCATGCCGTTTGTCTCACTGATTTTCATCCATATTGCCAGGACCCGACATTACATTAAACCTGCAAGCAGTTTTAAATGAGATTTTTTCCTTTAAAAATGACATTTGGTGCAGGGACTGTTCTAAACACGGGAAACACGCGTCACTTTACAGGCATACTATAGACACCCCTCAGGTACGATATTTAAAGGAATATTTCACTTTTTTTTTTTTTTACTTTAAGCATCATTAAAATCACTGCTCCCGAAAAAACGGCCGTTTTTAAAAGTTTTTTTTGCATTGATACATGTCCCCTGGGGTAGGACCCGGGTCCCCAAACCCTTTTTAGGACAATACCATGCAAATTAGTTTTTAAAATGAGCACTTTTGATTTCGAACGTTCGAGTCCCATAGACGTCAATGGGGTTCTAACGTTCGTGCGAACTTTCGGTCCGTTCGCAGGTTCTGGTGCGAACCGAACCGGGGGGTGTTCGGCTCATCCCTAGTCTGGACACATGGATTGCAATGGGTTTTTTTTTTTTAGAAGCACATGATTAGAGCCAGAGGCTCGAATAGGCTTAAAAAAAGGGTGGGCTCGGTGGCGCACCCAGTTGTGTGACAATAGCGAATTAATAGTCACTATTGTCTTCCCGATGCTCCTCCTGGCCAATCAGGAAGCGGGTTCTGAGACCCATCACCCGATTGACCGAGAGGAGAAGCGATCCTTTTGGCCGCTGAGGAGGAGAAGGGAGGAGACGCAGGGGAAGACGCTGTGAAGCACCAGGAGGTGGAGACGCCACCTGGAGGAAGCGCTGCCTGCGACCTAGATGGGGTAAGTGCGGGGCTGGTGGCCAACCGACCGGTGGTGGTGGGGTGTTGGCAAAGGGTGGATTGTTTGCTGCCGCCCCCCCCCCCCCCCCAAAAGCTGCCACTGCATCTATTGTCTTAATGATTTCAGAGCTGCATTCTATTGAGCCTTTTATCTCTGCCTTGAGTTCAGATTTAAGGTGTCCCTGCCCCCAGCCTATGAGAGGACAGTGAAGGTGAAGCAAAAGACCAATGAGCACATCTGTCACCCTGCTTTCTCCTTCTATCAGCATGTTCCTTATTAGCAGAAGAGCCAGGTGCCCAATATCTCCTAAATACCAGGAACTACCAGGGTCGCAGCAGTCGCACTTGCGACCGGGCCCTCGCTGCCACTTCTAGACAATGATCGGGACATAGTGGTACCCCAATATCAGGGAGGGATCACCACCACTAATTACAGGCAACAACAATCATTCATCGGTCAATCAATCATCAGCCAGGATAGTATGCACTGTGCCTGAGTGAGCACTCACTGTTACTGGCACAGCGCTCCACCCATTCCTCCAAGCAGATCCAAGTCAGGGGGTGGAAACTGAAGCGGAGGAGAAAGTCCGCTGATCAGCTGACGGGCCAGTCGAGTGAAGGGGGAGGAGCGCTCCCCTTTGTGAGCAGATGTGAAGACAGAGTGCCCATGCTGGGAGAGCCACTACTGGAGGCACTGTGAGTCCAGACTGGGAGAGCACTGCAAGGAGGGGGATCGACTGACAGTGAGAACAGGTAGGTGCCAGAGTCACCATCCCTCTGCCACTGATCCCATTCCTCTGCCACTGATCCCATCCCCCACCACCATCCCTCTGCCACTGATTCCATCCCCTAACCACCATCCCTCTGCCACTGATCCCATCCCCCACAATCACTACTGCCACTGATCCCAAGGGGGCACTCAGGAGAATGCAAGGGGGCACTCTGTATTTACTGTTTTAGTACCTCCAGAGTGCCCACTTATATCTTCCAGAGTGCTCCCTTACATCCTCCAAAATGACCCCCAGTAATAATGTCAGTGGCAGAACTACCAGGGTCTCAAAGGTCGCACTTGCGACTGGACCCTGACATTCCACCACCATGTGGGGGCCTCAAGGGCAGGGGGAGGCCCGATGCAGAACATAAGAAAGGGCCCCTTGGGATTGGGTCGGGGGGCCTTCATGGTTTCTTACACCAAGGCCCTGAAGGTTGAAGTTATGCCTTTGATTATATAAACACGCGAAAAGACGCACAACATAAATAGACCCGAGATGTGGCTTTTGGTCATCTGGTAGATATGCCAAGAAAAGGGGCCAAAAATAACCAGGTAGGGAAGTATATGTTTATTGGCTCTAACCTCATTGAGTGAGCTTGGAGAAGGCTGGGGCCATCTCCATTTGAGGGTTTGGAATATATCTGGCGAAGCCGGCGGACTTCCATCTGCCAAGCTTCTTGATCACATGGTCTGGTACTCCATGCTGAGATGCGGCTGAGGCTGCGCCTATCTGGAAGGAATGTCCAGAATACCGCCCAGGGTCTAGGCCTTAGTAGACCAGTAGGACCCTGACATGTTAAATAAAGTGATTGCCACTCAGGGGGTTGACCAGAAAAGGCAGTAACAGGCTGGAGACTGACTGGCTGGGTAGGTAAGAGAGCAGACGGTCAAGGGTTGTTACTGGGCACCAGGTGTTGCTGGTCCGAAAGAAGTTGATAACCACTCCGGGTCTGGTTTGTTGCTTTTTCGAGACTGTAAGATAAAGGACATAATGGTTTGGGAAGCGAGTCAGGAGGTATCTGTACAGTATCTGACTGCTGGTCCTACCAGAGGTGAACTCACTAGGCCGTAGAAAGCCATAGAAAGCCAGGTAGATGGCCGCCTGGATGACTAAGCTGGGCATAACCCCAAACGGGGAATGTGTGAGGATTTCAGACATGTCCCTAAAGATAGCGCTCATGATGGGCAAGCGTTTGCCGTTTGTTGCAGGCTGCTGCTTCTGGATACCACGTAGGAGGGACCTTACTGTATGGCGGTGAACACAGATGGCTTACTTGGGACCCCGTAAGGACAGGAAATGCAGAATGCCGGCTAGGTATAGTTTGAGAGTGTTATGAGCAAATGCCAGCTGCGTGTGGCAATACGATATAAAAGCTAGGATGTGTCTAATTTCGTCTGCTGTGGTTCCAGGACAAACGGCTAGAACCTGCGGTAGGTATTCCAGGCAGTGTGATAAGCCTTTAGAGTGTTGCGGGACAACGAGTGGTTGATGAGCTTGCTAAGGTGTGGCTCCAATCAATAGTTCGTTGTGACCAAGGTGGAATAGGAGTAGTCGTTGGGTCAGGTTCCGGGTTCCCACCTTCTAGATGTCGGCCATAGCCTGGTAGTCTATGGTGAAGAGCACCAATAGACCTGTCCATGTGTGGCATCTGCCACGATGGGATATAGCTTGAACAGTGATGAAGATTGAGTGAAAGCAGGAATTTAGGCAGATTTCTGGAGGCCAAGGTCTGGCGAACCAGTGATGGCCAAGAATTGCAGCAAAGCCTGTGGAGGCTGCTGTGACTACGTGTGGTGTCTGAGCTGATACTGATGGAAAAAACATCAACATGCAGCTCCAGTTTGTGAGGAACATTGTTAAGTCCGCTATCACTGCTGGAGCTAACCTGAGAACTTGGTCGTGGTCTTGTACTTGAGCGACAAAAGACCCAGAGGCGTAAGATGAACGACCGCCTCTGAGGAATAATCCTCATGGAAAATTGAGCATCCTTGACAAAGACTGCAGCTGCCTCTTAGTACACCCTCGTAACAAGATAAAGTCATGGATGACCATCCTGATACTGGTTAGTTTGCCAGGAGGCAGGCTGGCCTGCATGGCATGTGTGTCCAGAGTGATGCCTAGGAAGGTGATGGAGTGTGCTGGGCCCTTCACTTTATGTTCGACTATGGTACGTTGAGTTTGTAAAATACCACTCTTAACCTGTCTAGGTCTGCCGGGGATATGCCTGGCTATTGAATGAGTAGAAAACCATTGAGGTAATGGATGACCATCTGACCCTGGTGCAATAGGATCCATGTAAGGGACTGGGCAAACACATCGAACAGCTACAGGCTGCTTCAGGACCCAACAGTCAATATGATGGCGAAGTAACAAGAATCCCTCCAGTCAGTGCCGTGCCACCTCCAGAGGGATGGCTCGATAGTATACGAGGGAGAATTCCTCAGAAGGAAACGGAGAAGTGAAGTGGACCCGATACGAACTGTTGTGCCGGGACTAGATTGGAATTGGGCTATGAAATGGTTCCGATAGGAATCGCTGTGCTGCTGCTGCAACTTGGACTCAAATTGGATTGTGGAGTGTGAGGTATGAAATTAGATAAATTAAACGAAACCTACACGAATTGTTGTGCCGCTGCTGCGACTGGACTCAAATAGACTGTACAGTGTGTGGCATGAAATAAATGAAATGAAACTGACACAAATCTTTGTGCCGTTACTGCGACTGGACTCGCACTGGACTGTTGAGTGTGTGAAATGAAATAAAATGTATGACATGAACCGAATCGTTGAGCCGCCGATGCGTCTATGATTAGAATTGGGCTGTGGTAGAACGTTAGGGTCGCCACCTTGCCCCACTAACTGAGGGGGTGCATGTGTTAAGAAGAGGCATAGCAGTAGGATAGTGAGCGGAGTGGGATACAGAAAACTTGGATAAGAAGGAAAAAGGGGAGAAGTACAGGGCAGGAAATGACCAGCGCAGGGAGGAGCGGCTGGGTTCTATTGTGTAGAACCCTGTACAGTGAAAATTTAGAAAACTCAAAAGAATCCGTGGCAACCTAGGTGAGCCAGGAGGTGACTGGCCAGGTAACCGATGCTCGGGTTACTGTCTGTGCTGAGCACAAACCTGTGGACCAGAGCCCCCGTGCATACTAGGGCAAGCGGCTGAAATCTGGTACGGCCTACGTAGGAATGTTGCAGTCTGTAGTGGGTAGTGGTGCAACGGATCGTCACGGATCCGGGATCCGAATGGGTCAACCTGTTTGGATCGGCACACCATGCGATCCGCGGAGCGCTTCGATGCCTCGGCCTTAGGAAAGGCCGTGGCTTCGGCCTAGCTCCAGAGCGGCGGCCATCTTGGTACACCCGGCGGCGGCGGTGAGTTAGTCGCTGACGTCATCACCCCTCTGGCCGGTGTAACAACATATTCGGTGACCCATCGCAGTTTGCTATGGAAGTGACACCCCGTCGCCGCCATCTTGCTACACCCCACATTCGTCCACAGTAAGGATACACTGAGAAGGGGGAAAGCGGACATGTTGTTACGCCCACCGGAGTTTTGCATTTTACACGTATTTATAATGGTAAAGTCAGTTTATATAGTGAAATACAGGACTTACAACTCCGTCTGACTACTTAGATCTTGAATTTTAAAAGCAGCGTCGGCTCTGCTCATCTCACAAGTTTGCTAATCTGACAGAAGTTCGCTGCTTTTAAAATTCAACATCTAAGCAGTCAGACGGAGTTCTAAGTACTGTATTTCACTATATAAACTGACTTTACTGTTATAAATACGCGTAAAATTCAAAACTCCGGTGGGTGTAACAACTCGTCCGCTTTCCCCCTTCTTAGTGTATCCTTAGTGTGGACGAGTGTGGGGTGTAGCAAGATGGCGGCGACGGAACGTCACTTCCATAGCAAACTGCGATGGGTCGTCAAATATGTCGTTACACAGGCTTCTATTCTGGTAAGGTAAGACTAAACACTAGTCTTCCTATACTGTATACAGTGGGGAGATGTCTGTGGATATTAGAGTGGGGGAGATGTCTGTGGATATTAGAGTGGGGGAGATGTCTGTGGATATACAGTGCGGAAGATGTCTGTGGATATTACAGTGAGTGGGGGAGATGTCTATTACAGTGGGAGAGATTGTGGATATTACAGTGGGGGAGATGACGTGGATATTACAGTGGGGGAGATGATGTGGATATTACAGGTAGGGGAGATGACATGGATATTACAGTGGGGAGATGATGTGGGGAGATGACGTGGATATTACAGTGGGGACTCGGAGATTGTGGATATTACAGTGGGGGAGATGACGTGGATATTACAGCGGGAAGATGACATGGATATTACAGTGGGGAGATTAAAATTATCCGATCCGTGACTCTGATCCGAGGAATGATCCGAGCCGTGAGTTTTTTGATCCGTTGCACCCCTAGTAGTGGGTGACGTACAGGGGCGGACTGACAACTCATGGGGCCCCCGGGCAATAGGAGACCATGGGGCCCCCCTGTGTCCCTTACCACACTCCCCACATTACATACATTGGTCTCTACCCCCTTTAGCTGCAGAGGCAGCAGCTGAGGATGTACACATGCTGCGGCAGGAATTATACCCCCTGTTGCTTTTGGTGGGTGATAGTGACCCAATCAAGTAAATAGGGCCACTCTGCAAACACCCAGCAACCATGTGTAATGCACGCAGTAGCAGCATGCTAGTGTGGGATCCAAGGGCTTAAAGCAGGTTATGTGATGAGGCAATACAACACCTCCTTATAGCCTGCTTTAGCCGCTTGGTCGCTGTACTGCATAAGGTTGCACAACCTTTGCAGAGCAAGCCCCATGCCAAGCGTGACAGGGTGTATAATTTCTGCTGAGGCTGCAACATGTGTACACCCCTGGACCCCTAGGATGGAAGCAGAGAGGGATCCCTGGGATGGAAGCAGAGAGGGGCAAAGGCTGCGGACATGATACGGGAGGTGGACAGAGGCTGCGGACATACTGCAGGTGGACAGAGGTTGCGGACATACTACAGGAGGTGGACAGAGGCTGTCTACATACTGCAGGTGGACAGAGGCTGCGGACATACTGCAGGTGGACAGAGGCTGCGGACATACTGCAGGAGGTGGACAGAGGTTGCGGACATACTGCAAGTGGACAGAGGTTGCGGACATACTGCAAGTGGACAGAGGTTGCGGACATACTGCAGGAGGTGGACAGAGGTTGCGGACATACTGCAGGAGGTGGACAGAGGTTGCGGACATACTGCAAGTGGACAGAGGCTGCGGACATACTGCAAGTGGACAGAGGCTGCGGACATACTGCAAGTGGACAGAGGCTGCGGACATACTGCAAGTGGACAGAGGCTGCGGACATATTGCATGTGGACAGAGGTTGCAGACATACTGCAAGTGGACAGAGGTTGCAGACATACTGCAAGTGGACAGAGGTTGCAGACATACTTCAGGAGGTGGACAGAGGTTGCGGACATACTGCAAGTGGACAGAGGTTGCAGACATACTGCAGGAGGTGGACAGAGGTTGCGGACATGATAGTGTCCTCCTCACCCCCTCACAGTAGCCTCCTCCTCTGTCCCCCATCATATTACTTCTCCACATCATCAGTGCTGTGTCGTCCTCCTGGGCCACTTTCACCTCTCCACAGATGTGCTGCCCTGACCTGTGGAGAGGTGAAATGGGCACAGGAGGAGGACACAGCACTGATGATGTGGAGAAGTAATATGATGGTGGACAGAACACATCAGTCTCTGTCCCTCCCCTGCATGCCACAGCTTCACCCTCTACAGCCTCCGGGCTCCCAGCGATGTCCCCCGTTCTCACTCCTCACAGTTTTACTCTCCTCCTCCTCCTCCTCAGTCCTCACCCCTGCTCGGCTTCTCTGTCTCTGTCTCCTCTGCCATGGTGTGTCCCGAGCGTCTATTTGAAAATGGCGCCGGTGGGCGCCATTATGTTACTGCGCATGCGCCACCCGGGCAAGCGCGGACGAGCTTTCACGAGCCCGGCCGGCTTCGGAGCGGCACATGCGCAGTTCCATGGTCGGCTCGCGGCCATCTTTTTTATGGGCACCGATGCCCTTAACGGAGTTACGGTCAGCCCCAAAACGGGGTTAAATCTACGGGCATTTGGCAACACTGTGGGGCCCCCTGCTGGACACCGGGCCCTCGGTCGGCGCCCGAGTGACCTAATGGTCAGTCCTCCCCTGGTGACGTATACTCGGCCTGCTAACACTTGCACTGTCAGCAAGCTCAACATATTAGCAACCTTGTCTGCGTAGGTGAAGGATGTGACAGTAATGTGACATGTCACATGTGACAGTAACTAACGTCCTATGAACATGTTGAATTATGTATGTGAAGTAAACGTATAGTGAAAAGGTGCTGCATGATAATGTGACAGAGGGACCCGTGAACTACACACCTGACTGATGCCCAAGCAGTGAGGTCCTGATAAGGATCAAACTCGATTGACCGGAAAACCTGAGGTGAGGGTGACATAAGTTTGACATGTGGCCCTGGTGAAGAAGCAATCTCTATGGAAATGGATATATATATATTAATTAGATTTTTTTTTTTGAAACAACGACCAGCCTGGTGCAGGATTGAACCTGAACTAGACTGACCTAAGGGAGAAATGACAGAGAAAACAATGAAAATGCCACTCGAGACGATTAAGTGCTACTAAAAATGATGTGTGGCTGATTGTGTGCCACTGGGCCTGTGCTTGCCGCGATTGCAAGAGGCTGTGTCTGGATGCGTGTTTGCAGCGATTGCAAGAGGCTGTGTTTGGATGCGTGCTTGCAGCGATTGCAAGAGGCTGTTTGGATGCGTGTTTGCAGCAATTGCAAGAGGCTGTGTATGGATGCGAGCTTGCAGCGATTGCAAGAGGGTGTGTCTGGAAGATGTGTTGTATGGTGACTGTAAGAAGATTGCATTGCTGGGTATGTGCTTGCATGATTGCAAGATAATTGTGCTGCTGGAGATGTGTTTGCATCGATTGCAAGAGTCCGTGCTGCTGGAGGTGTGCTTGCAGCGATTGCAAGAAATGTGGCTTTAATGGCAGGCGTAGAAATGGCTGACGCGGCTAGACTTGAATCGGACTGTGACGGGTACGAAGATTTGACCCAATACGAATCAGTGAGCAGTGTATATGAATCGATGCGTTGCTGATGCGACTAGATTCAAATCGGACTATGATCAGTATGAAGAGAATGGAAGTGATGCGAATTGGTTGTGGGGTAGGACAGTAGTCAGGGTAATGACATAACCAGGGTAACGCGGTGGACCAATGCAAATTGGTCAGAGGGCGGAATATAAACAGATGCGAATCGGTAGGTAGGGTAAATGACATGACCGATACGAGTCGATATGCTGAAGCGAACTGTCGGGCTGCCAACGTGACTAGGTTTGAATCGGACTGTGAAAAGTATATAAGGGTTTGAGCCGATACGAATCGGTTGGTAGGGTATGAAACCTGACACAAATCGGTGTGTGGTGTGTCCGATATGAATTGTTGTGCTGCTGATGCGACTAGATACGAATTGGACTAAGGTGAGTATAAAATAGATCAGATGCGAATCGGTTGTGGGGTAGGACTGTGGTTGGGTAAATGATGTAACCAGGATAAATAAAGTGGACCGATGCGAATCGGTCAGAGGGTAGGATATGAACCAATGCAAATCAGTAGGTAGGGTAATGACACAAACTGATACAAATCGGTGTGCAACGTGTCCGAAGGGAACCATTGTGCCACCGCTGCGACTAGATTCCAACTGGACTGTGGTAGGTGTGCAATGTATCTGATAAGAATCAGTAGTAGGGTAAATGAAATTGATTGAAAAGTATAAAGTGGATCCAATGCAAATTGGTTGCAAAGTGTATGGCACTCCTTACTCTAAAACCGAACACATACCAACCACCCAGCCCCCCAGGCTAATAAAGGTGCAGACAAAGCACCAGGTAGGTCTAATTACCACCTCAATCAGACACAGAACCCGTGCAAACAATAAATGCTCATCTCCAAATGGATGGAGATAGCAACCCCATAGACAGAATCCTATGAGCAACGAAGCCTGTATCGAGTGATGTCGGGCAATGACCAACAGAGGCTCGGAGGCTTGGATCCATGAATGAATTGTATGTGGATGGGATGACAAACAAGGCCGAGGAAATATGCAAACTTACTACAGCTGTGCTGAATGATGTCAGGACACAACCGACAACAACTCTAAAGCAGCTAAGTACGAAAGCGATGCAGGATAGGAAACGTAATGAATCGTAACATTGCGTATGAACGAAAAGGTACAAACCCTACCTGTAACCGCGAGCGAGAACTGCCAACAAAGACCACGAACAGATAAGCTGCAAGACATTTGCAATCGAAAGCACAGACTCACGAACACGAGGTGAACTGGGAAGAGTCAACCTAGTGACATGTAGTATCGTGCACTGGAACGACAAAGAGCAAGGGCGAGTGGTCAGCATATATACCCTCCGGGCTCCTCCCATAAATTCAGGCCACCATAATGG
The DNA here is from genome assembly GCF_042186555.1 of Aquarana catesbeiana. Taxonomy (NCBI): domain Eukaryota; kingdom Metazoa; phylum Chordata; class Amphibia; order Anura; family Ranidae; genus Aquarana; species Aquarana catesbeiana. The sequence goes on along the minus strand of NC_133332.1, from coordinate 206,169,362 downwards.
CCTTCTAATATATTTACAGACTTTATTGTTCATTTTTTTTTTTCCAAGCCATGTATACAGTATTTGGAGCTGGGGTGCTGTAAGTAAAGTAGACCTATTTTTATGGAAGATCCTCTGTCACGATTTTATACAAACACATACCTGGGATGCTTTTGTCTGCCTAGTGTTCAGCATAAATATATTTCTAAATTGGACTAGTCTAAGTAGCTGAATCTCTATTGATACCAGCTTCCTGTAGTTCCCTGCACAATGGCACTCTGACTGAGCAAAGGAAGGGGAGAACGGCATGAACCAATTGGGTAGCAGCAATGTAAGTAACAAGCAGAGGGATGACCTTCAGTCTCCTGCTTCTCCTCGTTGTCCAGTCAGCAGGTTGGAAATGACCAATCTATGCTGTTGCTGTTCAGTAGAGGTTGAGGACCTGGCTGTGTTGTTTATTTTTTTTTTTTATTTTTTTTTTTTTTTGCAGGGGGATCTAGATCAAAAGAATTAGGAATCTTTTGGCAGCAAAAATTGTTCTTGTACTCTGTGTGTATTTCAGTTGCGTATTTAGCTGCTTGCCTGGAGTTTAGCTTTTCAATTTTCCTTTTTGAAGAAATACACACACGTACATATAAAATGTTTAAAAGTCCCACTGATCAGGCTGACGAGTTCCACCCGAGCCCCAGTGACTTTGACAATGCTGCAGAGGAAATCGAGCTCCTGGATTTTCTGTTATCCATTAACAGTTATTTTAATATCAGAACTTTGTTGAAGTGTAGCAATCACAGAGAAAACAGTCCATTTACACAGCCACACTCCTATTATCTACTAGGGGCCTCCTGTAACTTAAAAGCTGCCTGTAAACACACTTACGTCTCTATTCCTGAATCTGCAGACGCTAATAACTGTTATTAAACGCCAGTTGCTTTTTATCAAGTGCATCCTTAAAATTTCTCAGCACAGCGCCTTGCTCTGCTCCCCGGGAGTGAGATAATAACCTTCACTTTTCCATCACATGACCCCTTCCCAGCCAATTGCTACACAGTATTCCAGGCCTCGCAGCCCCTTGTTTTTAGGTCAGAACAATAGATTTTTCTTGTTTCCTGTGCGGATTGATTACTGGCAATTTTTTTTAGTTGCTATGGCAACGGCCATAATTTACAAATTTTTATGAATAGCCCTGGAAAAAGCTGCTGTTTGTGTGACATGAAATTACTACTCAGATGTAATGGGTGTATCTCCCCAGTGATGTCTCATTTACCTCTTCTGCTGCCTCAAGCGCTAACTCTATACCAGCCACCTGCAGTCTACATTACTGGGCTTTACCCAATATTGATGAAAACTGTATCTGATCAGATAATACGGTTGATGTTTACTTATCAGTAAAAGTCCTGCTGTAGCATTTGTCACGTTGCATGCTGCAAGCTACAACAGAAAGATAATCTCCTACATTTTCCTTGCCTTGCTCTGCTGAGCCAGCACAGGTTGTGGAGTATCAACTATAACAAACAAAAAAATGTAAAAAAAATCTAATTTATCTTGGGAAAACTGCACCTACGGTTGTTTGTACGAAATACAGTTTTGAGTTTTATGATCCGAAAGCTATTAGCAGAATAGTAATACAGGCGTGATGGCTTTATCTTTAAACTTGGGAGTAGTGGAGGCCTGGAGGATGAACACAACCAACTAACCCTTTCATAGTAGAGAAAAATTTCTGTGAGCGGGTAGCAACAATGTATAACATCCAGCATAGGTCACTCACTGCTCTGATCAATGTCTGAATGGTGAAGTATGCCCCTGTTATCCAGCCCATCGCTAAACCAGAATCATTAGCCCATGCTTGCCTCCAGGACTTCTCCAGAGCCTCTCCCATCCTCTGGAATGCTCTACCAGTGTTGCCAACCGCCCGTTAATTTACGGGCAGCCCGTAAAAAGCACCGTTACGGGCAGCCAGTGCCCGTAAAAAATATGGCTGCGGGCCGGCCATGCAACTGCGCATGCGCCGTTCCGAAGCCTGCAGGACTCGGGAGAGATCGTACGAGCTCGGCTGGCCGGCGCATGCGCAGTAATGTAATGACGCCGCCTGGCGCCATTTTTAAACAGAAGCCGCCGGCCGCCGCTCGTTCTTCAGTTCTCGGCGGTTCAGCGGGGCGAGCAGGAGGAGCCATGTTACCGGGTCCGGCCACGGCAGGACGTCAGTGAGGGACAGAAGTGACAGCCTCTGATCATCTCCTGTGCCCGCAGCCTCTGCTCTGACCATCTCCTGTGCCCACAGCACAGCCTCTGCTCTGACCATCTCCTGTGCCCACAGCACAGCCTCTGCTCTGACCATCTCCTGTGCCCACAGCACAGCCTCTGCTCTGACCATCTCCTGTGCCCACAGCACAGCCTCTGCTCTGACCATCTCCTGTGCCCACACAGCCTCTGCTCTGACCATCTCCTGTGCCCACAGCACAGCCTCTGCTCTGACCATCTCCTGTGCCCACAGCACAGCCTCTGCTCTGACCATCTCCTGTGCCCACAGCACAGCCTCTGCTCTGACCATCTCCTGTGCCCACAGCACAGCCTCTGCTCTGACCATCTCCTGTGCCCACAGCACAGCCTCTGCTCTGACCATCTCCTGTGCCCACAGCACAGCCTCTGCTCTGACCATCTCCTGTGCCCACAGCACAGCCTCTGCTCTGACCATCTCCTGTGCCCACACAGCCTCTGCTCTGACCATCTCCTGTGCCCACACAGCCTCTGACCATCTCCTGTGCCCACACAGCCTCTGACCATCTCCTGTGCCCGCAGCCTCTGACCATCTCCTGTGCCCGCAGCCTCTGACCATCTCCTGTGCCCGCAGCCTCTGACCATCTCCTGCCCGCAGCCTCTGACCATCTCCTGCCCTCAGCCTCTGACCATCTCCTGCCCGCAGCCTCTGACCTATTCCTACATCATGTCTGCAGTCTCTGAGGGGGAGTCGGGAAAGGAGTCAAGAGTGGGAGCGCCGCCGGGATCATGGGGTCACGGGAGAAGTCAGTTGTGTGTGGACTGTGGAGAGGAGACCATAGGAAAACCAGAACCACCAAGCTGGAGCCATCTGACTGAGCCCTGCACGATGCACCTGAGAGGTCAGTGACAGCACCGACAAGTCAGTCTAGGGGGGTTGCTGATATAAGGGGGAGTGAATACAATAATGTAAGGGGCACTGATAAAAAGGTTTCCCCCTAAATTAGTAACGCCCCTTACCTTAGTGTATTCACTCTGCGGAAGGTGGCCTCTGGTCACCAGAGTGCCCACCACATCAGGGTTCCTGGCATTCCCCTTTAAATCAAAGTCTGCAGGATTGCCCCTTACAGTGCAAAGGGGAACTCAATCTGCAGACCCTGATGTAATTGGGAACTCTGATGTAAAGGGAACACAGTGGACTCTGATATAAGGTGGTCTCTGGTCACCAGAGCCTCCCCTTACATCAGAGTTCCCCCTTAGATCATGATCTGCAGCGTTCCCCTTTACATAAGAGTTCCCTTTCACTGTAAGGGGGATCCCTGCAGACTCTGATGTAAGGAGGGAACCTAGTGCTAGCTGGGTTATAGTAACCTAACCTTCATGTCAATGGAGAAATATGTTTTAACTTTTGTTTAGCTTAAACACATTGCTAATAGCACTAGCTATATGTTTATAGTTCAAATATGTATCCTTGCACTGTTTAGCACTGAAAATAGTAACTTTAGGTACTTTTTTGCAGCGCCAGTAAAAAATGCGGATCTGTCAGTAATTTTCATGATTTTTGCCAGTAAAAAAGTGGTGCCGTTTGTAAATTTTGTCATCCTGCCAGTAAATTTCACTTCAGTGGGTTGGCAACACTGTGCTCTACCCCAATCTGTCCGACTTTCTCCTACTTTATCCACTTTCAGGCTGGGTTCACATTGCTGATGAAAGCGGCTCACAGCAGGGAGTCCGGTGCATCCCTGTTATTGATTTAGGGATGAATCGGGGCCTAATTTTTGCCTGAATTCAGACCTGAAACTGAGCCAAAGACGCACAGGACTTCTGTGCAAGCCGCTCCGCAGCCGCCACGGAGACCTGTGAACCGGCTCCATAGAGAGCCAGTCACAATCTCCTGTCATGAGAATTGGATGCGGAGAAACCTGCATCCAATTCGCACTAGTGTGAACCCATCCTTGGATGATCCCTGAAAACTCATCTCTTCAGAGAAGCCTCTCTGGCCCCCACCACCAACTGTACATTTATTTTCCCCATCAGCACATTGCCCACAGTTATTACCTCTTTGTATCTCTTGACCCTCCCTCTTAGATTGTAAGTTCTAATGAGCAGGCCCCCCTGATTCTTCCTATAATAAAGTGTATTGTATTTGTACTGTCTACCCTCAAGTTGTAAAGCGCTCCGTAAACTGTTGGCTCTATATAAATCCTGTATAATAATAAAAAGAAGATAGTGGAGCTGGACTGTGTAAGAACATTCTGCAAAAACCACTGTATTATAGGCATAAACCTGGTACAAGTCATGGGATCATAGATAGAACTCATATATATTTCAAATAAACAATACACAAAACACAATCACCTGTGGGTTGAATAGGCTGTGCCCTTTATTATAGGTATAATAATAATTTCATTTATTTTATTAATCATTTACGATATTAAAAGTTAATATTCAATAACAATATCATATCTTAAATTAGCACTTAACATACGCATAGCTCAGCTATACAAGCTTGAGCTATTACTTTAAAACCAATATAAATTTACCCCTTTGTCAGTCAAGGGACAGCTAACAGAAGCAGGAAAATTTGACGTACAACGAAACATACACCTCATAAACAGGGCCACGACAGGGAGGGAAGGGTGAGAGAAGCTCCTTTCTTTGTTGTCTTCTTTCTTCTGCCTGTGTGATAACGCATCCTCATTCTTATATAGGAACCTGCTGGTGTCAGAGGACCGTTTATAGGCTAACTGCCATTAATTTAAACCGATCTCAGGTAAGTATTTCTTTCTTTCTTTTTTTTTTTTAATTACTAAAACTTTATGCAAAAACATTTGTTTCTCATGATCCCATATGTGGTGGAGGTGGGGACATGTTATGCCCCACCCTCCACGTTTATGTGTTCATGCTTAAAGATCTTTCATGTATGCTGTTAATCGGAATTCTCCACAAACCTTGCTCCTATCCTACTTGGATCATCGGATCCACTCTGAAGTGAGCAGGCTAATGACTACTCTGTTTGGTGGGAATCAGGAGATATTCGTTGGTATCCTACCACCACCTGCCATCAGTACTACTAGTCCTATGTGTCAGACTGCAGCTGACGATTGTTTAATTTATGCACAAATCTTTCATTACATGTTACCAAGCCAAGAACCGTGTCATACGGTTTAGTCAGAATACAGGAGGTGTCAGTGTTGGAATTAGCCTACCTTTAGCCCAATTGGGACAAGTAGTGCTTTAGCAACCAAGTACCCCTGTCGAGATTTCTTGTGCTAGAAACACCAGGAAATGTGCAATCTTATTCATTTTGCAGATGTGAGTGAGATCCTACTGTGCTAATTTGCATGACAATTGTCTGTTTTTTAAACCATTTCTTTACTGGTGTCTGGTAGGGTGGCTGCAGCTGATGGAACATGTAACATGTTCCAAAAGGTGAACTTATGCTTTAAAGCCCATCTCCTGGAAAAGTAAAAGCTCTCCCTTGCAGTAGGACTGTGCCTACACTGCAAGGGTTAACTACTTGTCTAGTCTAGGGGACTGTAAAAACACCTTTACATACCTGATTCTCCACTCCCTTGTCAAAGTGGACTCCACTATGCTCCAGTGGTGGACTGTCCTTTTATGTCCTCACTTCCAGTGCAGGGCTATGTTGCTTGCATAGGTCTTGATGGCTTCATAGGTATCTGGCCGCTGGAGAGCAGGGAATAAGAGGCTGCAGGGACCAGTCTAGCAGTGTGGAGGAGCCTGCGGGAGCAGAGGATCAGGTAAGTAAAACTGCATTACCTGGTTCCCATAGACATAGATGAGCAACTTCTTTGCAAGGGAGGACTTTTACATTTCCCGGAATTCAGCTTTAGAGAATATAGCCTGGCCACAGTTTTACTTACTAGAAACTGTCAAGGCTATTTCTTGCCTCTATTGCTGCTATTGATTTTTATAGACATGTGATGCAAGGGTATTCAGTATTTTTTCCAATTTCCAGATGTCATCTTTTTGGCCCTGGAACTCTTAATTGCCCTTGTTTGGTGGGCTGCTGAGCAGATGGACTGAAGCTCAGCATCTCCCAATCCAAGGCCATATTACTGTTTTAGAGTGGAGCTGGTCCTTCCAGCTCCATGGATCCTGCTCTCCAGTCTCCAGCAATGTAAGGAGGGACAACAGATCTGTTAAGGAGATTGGGTCATTTGCAGTTTTTTTTTATTCCAATGCTTCTGAGATTATAGATAAGGCTAGCAGTCTACATCCTTATAGTCACCAGTGATCATAAGCTGCATATAGGTTCCCAGGATTTCTCAGCTGGCGCTCCATCATATGGTGAGTAAGTTGGCAGTCTGAAGGCACTTCGGAACAAGGCATTGCCCCTCCCAACCAAACGGTTTATATATATTAATCTTCATGAATCAAACTATACTGTTTATAAAACTGAGTGAATTAGTTGCAAATCTTCAAATCCACTATCTAAATGACTAGTGGAAGCAGAATGGGCCAGCTTCTTGCAAAAAAAAAATGATTGTTCCTTCCTCCTTAAATCCTAAATCTCAGAATGTTTATACAATGAATTTACTCACTCTTGCTTATCACAGCACCTGTCATTGAGAGGAGGCAGAAGTGTCAGTGTGATCATAATAATTTTTCAATGTATTGATTTAATAAACACTTCTTTACGTTTACTGCCTACTAAAAAAAGAAAAAATTGAGACATTAAAGGAATAAAACATGTATACAGACTGGACATGTGTCAATAGATACAGCTGCAAATTGATGCATTGATTTTGGACTTAAAGTGTTACCAGCCTCAAAATGGCTGTCAGCTCTGCAATAGCTTGTAATGTGACAAAGCATCTGCAAAGGTAAACACATAGTCCGATATACATACACAGATGTATTTTGCACTTATTTTTTGTTGTGTTTTATGAATGTATTTTTTTTAATAGTAGGAACTAATTATACACTGTTTGTATAGCACAAAATCAGTATTCTTATCCCCTTAATTTGAGCTACTGCAGCCCCACTAATAAACACGGCCTGGTTTACTAAAGCAAATGAGTAAGGATAAATCACAGAAAGTCTGAATCGCATGCATGCATTAATGTGATCACATATAGCAAATACGATCCCAGAATCTGTCTAGCTGACGCTATACTGTTTTTCAGTGTAGAAGTCTTATAAGGATATTGGGTCATCTTGGTAATATTGCATCCTAGTTTGCCATGCATGTTGACTGTCTCAATAATGCTGCTTATGTGCTTTTTGTTTCTATAAGATTCACCAAATGTGCACATTGTCACTTTGCGTGAATGTGACCAGTTAGCTTAGCAATGAAATGTGCATGTGCCAAGGTGATGGACTTCTCAAAAACACTCTACACTATGCAGTCATAAGAAAATATGGCAGTGTCTGTACAGGTATTTATCACTGGTATTTCCAGTCTATGCACTAATTTATGGAATCTCCTATTTAGGCTAGTGTTTAAAATTGTACATTATCCATCCATGATTGGGTTACTGAGGCTTTTTTCTAATTACTTTTTTACAGTCTCCATTTATAATAGGTGTGTGCACATGACTATGTTTTACCCCTGCACCATATGTGCACATTGTGGATGCATATAAAATTCCATGAGCATACAGGTTGCTTGTTTGATCCATGTGCTAGTGTATTTTTTTAGTAAATCATGCCCACTGTATGAGAGGGAGTTGGGACTTGGGGCACAATTTCAGGCACACCTAGCCCTGTCTAGGTTTACTACATAATCCACTCTCGTATAATGGCTATACAGCTCTAGGGATTCTGGGGATGCATTGTTTTGTTTGACGGGTGTTACATAATATGATTTCATTTTTTAACAGCATTGTAATAGCAATACAAATAATAGTTATTTTTGATAATCTTATATAAGCTTAAAGTGTTACTAAACCCAGGACCCTGCATTCACTATATCTGGTTTCCCACAGTACACAGAACATGGAAATGCAATTATTTTAGTAAATATAAACTGCTAAATAACTTTTCTCATCAGCAATATAAAACAGTCTTATGACTTGTATGGGTGCCTGATTAAAGCATGTAGGAGGAGTTTTCATTCTACTCTGACTGTCCTATGAGACTGTAGGACCCCTGACCCTCTGGCCGAACAGTGTTGATTGACCCTGTGCAGATTACATGCACCCTCCCAAAAAAAAACAAAAAAAAGACTCCCTAGCAATGCATGCCAAACTGAGCATGTGAGCATGAGGGTTTGGGGTTTTTAGAGCGCTGGGCTGACTTTTCATTGGGGTACAACCTATATGCTAAAGATGGTATGCACCTAAATGGAAGGGGGTCAGCTGTGCTGGGGGAGATGTTTATGGGAAGGCTAAAGGAGTATTTAAACTAGTATTGAAAGGGGGAGGGGGTAAATTTGATTATATTAGGGCAGACAGGTCAGACAGGGGTCAGCCCCTATTGGTGTGTGGAATGGAGAAAGATCGGGGGAAGGGCTATGTGATGTGAAGGTTCCCATGTTACAAACAACCATTGGAAATGGTACAATTTGTACTAAAATAAAAAATATGCAACATAAGTGTGCAAAATGTAACAATGAATTAAAGTGCTTGTTCCCCAATGCCAGAAGTCTGCCAAGCAAAATAGGCGAGTTGATGCGCGAGGAGAACTATGATTTAATTGGTATTGCTGAATCTTGGTTTTATTCTTCACATGACTGGGCCCAAGTGTTAATGAGGAGGTGGAGACTCAGCTCTTTGCACAGATAGAAAGGCTGGGGCAGTGATAATATTGAGTGATTTTAACTACCCGGAAATTGACTGGAGTAATGGCACTGCTGGAACAGTTAAAGGACAAAAATGTATAAACCTATTGCAAGACAATTTTATGGTCCAGTTTATTGAGGCCCAGACTAGAAATGATGCTCTACTGACCCTGGTAATCTCAAACCATGCAGAGCTTATTACCAATATTCATATAAAAGAACTGGGTAGCAGTGACCATAACATGATTTAATTTAATGTTTGCTATAAGCAACAAACACATACGGAAAATATAAAAACACTTAACTTTAAGAGCAAATTTTCCATGGATGAGGGTTGCTCTCCAAGACTTAAGCCTCGTACACACGATCAGATTGTTGGCAGACAAAGCGCCAGACTTTTATCTGAAGGGCGTGTGCCATGAACTTGTCTTGCAAATAAACGGTACACAATTGTCGGCCAACAAACCGAACGTAGTGACGTACTATGTGGAATTTCAGCTCTTGAGCACCACCCTTTGAGCACCTTCTGCTAATGTCATGTTTGGTGAGCATTGATTCCGAGCATATGTGTTTGTACTTTAGACTTTTGTGTGATGGAATTGTGTACACACAATATGAAAATCTGACAACAGACCGTTGTTCGTCGAAAATTTATTAGCCTGCCATCCAACATTTGTTGACGGAAAGTTGGACAACAATTGTCTGATGGAGCGTACTAATGGTCGGCTTTTAGGCTAACAGTCTGTCATCACACAATTTCCCGAGACGAAAATCCGATTGTGTGTACGAGGCTTTATACTGGGAGGGAATATTGGCATCAATGGACACAGAACAGAAATGGGAATTCTTCAAAAAGACTGTATGCAAACTCACTGCAAAGTATATTTCCATGGGCAATAAGTTTAAAAGGCTAAAAATAAAACCTATTTGGATCACGGCCAAAGTTAAAACCGCTATAAATAATAAGAAAAGAGCTATTAAAAAATGTAAAAATGAAGGAACTCTATCATTGTTTAAATGTTAAAAAAGAATATAACAGAATACATAAAAAGGAAATCAGGGTGCAAAAATTCATTACGAACAACAGATTGCAAAATATAGTAGGACAAACCTCAAAAGATTCTTCAAATATATTTATAGAAAAAAGGTCAGGTCTGAGCATGTAGTCCCTTTACACCAGTGGTTCTCCACCTCAGTACCCCCAACTTGCCATGTTTTCAGGTTTTCCTTTTGCTTTGCAGAGCTGCTTTAACCACTTGCTTACTGGGCACTTAACTCCCCCCCCCCCTCCTGCCCAGACCAATTTTCAACTTTCAGTGCTCTCACACTTTGAATGACAATTACTCAGTCATGCAACACTGTACCCAAATGATTTTTTGTCCTTTTTTCCATAGAAATAGAGCTTTCATTTGGTGCAATTTGATCACTGCTGGGTTTTTTTTTTGTGCTATAAATGAAAAAAGACCGAAAATTTTGAAAAAAAACTAATTTTTCTTAATTTCTGTGATAAAATTTTGCAAATTAGTAATTTTTCTTCATAAATTTTGCACGCAATTTATACTGCTACATATCTTTGGTAAAAATAACCCAAAATTAGTGGAAGTTATTCAGTCTGTGTGAAAGTTTTAGAGTCTACAAGCTATGGTGCAAATCATAAAAAAATGTATCACATCTGATGTACTGGTGGCCTATCTCATTTCTTGAGACCCTAACAAGCCAGGAAAGTACAAATGCCCCCCAAATGATCCCTTTTTGGAAAGTAGACATTTCAAGGTATTTAGTAAGAGGCATGGTGAGTTAGTTGAAGTTGTAATTTTTTCCCACAATTCTTTGCAATATTAAGATTTTTATTTTTTCACAAAATTGTCATTGTAATAGCTTATTTCTCTCACATGGCATGTGCATACCACAAATGACACCCCAAAATACATTCTGCTACTCCTCCTGAGCATTTTTTCACTGCCTGGCCACATACAGAAGCCCAAAATGCAGGGAGCGCCATCAGGTGTTCTAGGAGCATAAATTACACATCTCATTTCTCAACCACCTATTACACTTTTGAAGGCAATGGAAACACCCACAAAATGACCCAATTTTGGAAAGCTAACACCCCAACATATAATATATGAGGCATAGTGAATATTTTTAACGGTTCATTTTTTCCCAGAAGTTTTTAGAAAATGTCGAAAAAAAATGAAAATGCATTTTTTTTTTACACAAAGTTGTAGGTTTATAAGATATTTCCAACACATAGCATTTCGATAGCAAAAATGACACCCCAAAATACATTCTGCTACTCCTGAGTATTACGATACCACGTGTGTGGGACTTTTTCACTGCCTGGCCACATACAGAGGCCCAACATGCAGGGAGCACCATCAGGTGTTCTAGGAGCAAAAATTACACATCTCATTTCTCAACCACCTATTACACTTTTGAAAGAGCACTTTAAATAAATAAATAAATAATTAAATAAATAGCATTTAGATAGCAAAAATGACACCCCAAAATACATTCTGCTACTCCTCCTGAGTATTATGATACCACATACAGTGGGGATGGAAAGTATTCAGACCCCCTTAAATTTATCACTCTTTGTTATATTGTAGCCATTTGCTAAAATCATTTAAGTTCATTTTTTACCTCATTAATGTACACACAGCACCCCATATTGACAGAAAGACACAGAATTGTTGACATTTTCGCAGATTTATTAAAAAAGAAAAACTGAAATATCACATGGTCCTAAGTATTCAGACCCTTTGCTGTGACACTCGTATATTTAACTCCGGTGCTGTCCATTTCTTCTGATCATCCTTGAGATGGTTCTACACCTTCATTTGAGTCCAGTTGTGTTTGATTATACTGATTGGACTTGATTAGGAAAGCCACACACCTGTCTATATAAGACCTTACAGCTCACAGTGCATGTCAGAGCAAATGAGAATCATGAGGTCAAAGGAACTGCCTGAAGAGCTCAGAGACAGAATTGTGGCAAGGCACAGATCTGGCCAAGGTTATTAAAAATTTCTGCTGCACTTAAGGTTCCTAAAAGCACAGTGGCCTCCATAATCCTTAAATCTAAGACGTTTGGGACGACCAGAACCCTTCCTAGAGCTGGCCATCCAGCCAAACTGAGCTATCGGGGGAGAAGAGCCTTGGTGAGAGAGGTAAAGAAGAACCCAAAGATCACTGTGGCTGAGCTCCAGAGATGCAGTCGGGAGATGGGAGAAAATTGTAGAAAGTCAACCATCACTGCAGCCCTCCACCAGTTGGGGCTTTATGGCAGAGTGGCCTGATGGAAGCCTCTCCTCAGTGCAAGACACATGAAAGCCCACATGGAGTTTGCTAAAAAACACCTGAAGGACTTCAAGATGGTGAGAAATAAGATTTGGACTGATGAGACCAAGATAGAAATTTTTGTCCTTAATTCTAAGCGGTATGTGTGGAGAGAACCAGGCACTGCTCATCACCTGTCCAATACAGTCCCAACAGTGAAGCATGGTGGTGGCAGCATCATGCTGTGGGGGTGTTTTTCAGCTACAGAGACAGGACGACTGGTTTCAATCGAGGGAAAGATGAATGCGGCCAAGTACAGGGATATCCTGGACGAAAACCTTCTCCAGAGTGCTCGGGCCCCCAGACTGGGCCGAAGGTTTACCTTCCAACAAGACAATGACCCTAAGCACACAGCTAAAATAACGAAGGAGTGGCTTCACAACAACTCTGTGACTGTTCTTGAATGGCCCAGCCAGAGCCCTGACTTAAACCCAATTGAGCATCTCTGGAGAAACCTAAAAATGTCTGTCCACCAACGTTTACCATCCCACCTGACAGAACTGGAGAGAATCTGCAAGGAGGAATGGCAGAGGATCCCCAAATCCAGGTGTGAAAAACTTGTTGCATCTTTCCCAAAAAGACTCATGGCTGTATTAGATCAAAACGGTGCTTCTACTAAATACTGAACAAAGGGTCTGAATACTTAGGACCATGTGATATTTCAGTTTTTCTTTTTTAATAAATCTGCAAAAAATGTCAACAATTCTGTGTTTTTCTGTCAATATGGGGTGCTGTGTGTACATTACAAATATATCTATATTGGGGTGTGGCGCTACCTAATAGGTATATGGGATAATGAGCTAAATGGAGGAGGGGGCTGGCTACTGTCTAGAATGGTGAGCGTGTCCCTCCTATGCCCAGATTAAGTGATAATTACAAACTAAATATTACCCAGTAAGGGTTAATCTGCATTCAATTATACCAAAGTATAAACTTCTCTATGTGATAAAAAAATCGTGATAGATACCGTGCACATTGACATATGGTTCCTTCTAGCATTAGATAAAGTGAAAGTAGAGACCTCTAATAATCCCCTATAAATAATAGTGATGTGTCATCAAAAAAATACCATTATACATATAACATTGTGGGTATACACTGTGCGAGGCCATAAACGGCAACCTCTACATATCAGTTCAAACATATAAACATAGCATCAAATAGGATCATATAGTGTTCATAGTCCATAAATAATAGGGTTTCTACAAAAATCGTGTTCAAATTCTTCAAACAGAACCGTGACTGGAGTGCTCTCAAAGTTCTTGGTGACTTTTGTGCTCCCCCGCAAGGGTCCCCACTCACCAAATCCAATCACCCCAAAAGGGGCAATGTGCGTATGAGTATATCCTCCACAATCTCCTCACCACCGTAGTTGTCAGGGCACCCAGGGTAATCTCCGGCCTCTGTATGTGTAGTTAACTCGTATTCATGGTGACTCCCTCATAAAAAAGGAATATAGGCTCCCACAGTGTAGTAGGTAAAAATTTATTGATAAAGATTCCAAATTATTATAAATAAAAATAAACCAAATAAATAAAATAAAATAAAACCAAGTCCAGCAACAATGTACCAAATAAAACACAAGCCCAGGTACAGCTAATGTGGAGTAGAAACCATCCACAAAGTAGGCAAATGAATACCGGCAGCGTGACGCTAGATGGAGACAGTGCCGAGTGTTTGCACTCCACCTGCGTTCCAAACAGCCTGTACCTGGAAATGACGAAATTACTGTCCTAAGCGCAGCCATCATATATATTTAATCCTGTGTGTACATTAATGAGGAAAAAAATGAACTTAAATGATTTTAGCAAACGGCTGCAATATAACAAAGAGTGAAAAATTTAAGGGGGTCTGAATACTTTCCGTCCCCACTGTATGTGGGACTTTTTCACTGCCTGGTAGGGATGAGCTTCGTGTTCGAGTCGAACCCATGTTCGATACGAACATTGTGTGTTCGGTCGTTCGCCGAATTACGAACGATATGGGCCGTTCGCGCCAAATTCGAGTGGCGCGTCACGGCCCATAATTCACTGTGGCATCGCAGTGCATTGCTGGCTGATGATTGGCCAAGCATGCACTATGACCCGCATGCTTGGCCAATCACAGCGCCCTCTGAACAGAGAGCCGTAATTGGCCAAAGTCAAGGAGGCTTTGGCCAATTATGGTTCAGGGGGTTTAGTACACGCGCCACACTATATAAGACTGCCTGCACGGCGGCTCTGTGTAATGTGTTCCGGCATTCAGATAGAGAGAAGGAGAGAGACAGACAGTGTTATTTGATTTAAGTTAGATAGAGTAGGCAGGTCGAGTCAGTTCGCTGCAGTTACAGTGTATTGTGTATATATATGCATCCCAGGGGTTTATATGTGATATATATATATATATATATATATATATATATATATATATATATACTGTATTCAGTTTAGCTAGATCCTGTTCTTCTCTTCCTAATATACTGACAGGCAGGCAGGTGTTTTTACATTATTATTATTATTATTATTATTATTATTATTTCCAGCTACTGTACTGTGTACCCTGCACAGTCTCACCTACAGTAAAGCTACCTGCAGCCACGTGCTTGTGTAGGCTCATTGAAGTATTTCCAGTTACTGTACTGTGTACCCCGCACAGTCTCACCTACAGCATAGTTACCTGCAGCCAGGTGCTTGTGTACACTCCAGTTACTGTACTGTGTACCAGGGACGTTGCTAGGTGGCAAAAAGACCAGGGGCTTCAGCCCGAAGTCCAAGGCTGGCAATGGGGGGGGGGTGTATGCGGCGCAGGCTTTTCTCTGGCTGGGCGGTGGGGTTGTCCACTGTGCTATATCAAATGAAGCCACTGTGCCCCATCAAATGCAGCCACTGTGCCCATCAAATTAAGTCACTGTGCCCATGAAAAGCAAGAAAATCAGCACCCATTGTATTTCTAAATCTGATTGAATATTACTTATATGGTGGGGGGGAGGGGGAGACACCAGAAGCACCTTAATACCTTTATCCTCTCTTCTGTCCCAGCCACCACGGCCGTTAGTCTATTCTCCTTCTGGCTGCTGCCCATACACACAGCGTGATTCTGGAGGGAGAATGCAACTGCATCCTTGGTGTCACTGAAAGAAAAAAGTCCCTGCCCACTGATGGTGTCTGGAGGAAAAAAAATGTCCCTGTGTCCATCATATGTGATGTGCACCAGTAAATTTAAGGGGGTGGGGTGGTAAGAAGCTGACAGTGGGGTACAGGGGGGATGATGATGACAGGGGGATGCATACGACAGGGGGATGCATACGTCAGGGGGTACAGGGGCGGTGATGACAGGGGGATGCATATGACAGGGGGGGTGATGATGACATGGGGATTCATATGACAGGGGGTACAGGGGGGATGATAATGACAGGGGGATGCATATGGCAGGGGGTACGGGGGGTGATGACAGGGGGATGCATATGACAGGGGGTACGGGGGGGTGATGATAGGGGGATGCATATGGCAGGGGGATGATGACAGGGGAATGCATATGGCAGAGGGTACAGGCAGGATGATGATGGCAGGGGGATGCATATGACAGAGGGATGCATATGGCAGAGGGTACAGGGGGATGATGATGACAGGGGGATGCATATGACAGAGGGATGCATATGGCAGAGGGTGCAGGGGGGATGATGATGACAGGGGGATGCATATGGCAGGGGGATGCATATGACAGGGGGGATGATGACAGGGGGATGCATATGGCAGGGGGTACAGGGGAGATGATGACAGGGGGATGCATATGGCAGGGGGATGATGATAAAAAGCTTGATGACAGGAATCGGAAGTAGTGTGGTGGGATGCCAGGAACAGGGAAATGATGAGGGGCATGATGATGATGACAGGGGACAGTAGATGGCATCATATCATTAGGGCTGTGTGTGTGTGAGGTGACAGGTGGCTGATAGCAGGGATGTTCGGGGCGCCCTCAGTCAGGGAATGACATCACAGGATGTGTCAGTGTCGGGCAGCAGGACATGCTATATGTACCTTGAGACTCCGGCAGACTGACTCCCCGCTGATTGCGATGCCTGCTCTGGCAGGTCCTCCACTACGGCCGTCCATTCCGGAGATGAGGTCAGGGAGCTGCTCAGCCATGGCGGCCATTATCCGCACTCTGCACATGTTAGGAGATCCGCAGAGTGCTGGAGAAGGGGAGGAGTCGGGGGAGGGGAGCACATGTATCCACTCACTGACCCAACAACTAGTGGACGGAGGTTGTGACAAGCTCCCAGCGCCGCCTCCTCTTCCTTCACAGGACTGCACAGCGACGCTGCCCTGAAAGGACTACTACTGTTACACATGGAGATATGGAACCAGCGGCCGTGGCTGATTCACTCCGCCGGTAACAGTGCAGTGGGTGGCGCCGCAATGGCCGCATTACACAGAAGGAAGAATGCAGCTGCCGCCGCCGCTGCTGTACGTTCTTTCTGGACCTGCTTAGACACTCGGGGCTATTGAGCCCACATTCAGGGCTCCAGCCTCAATAGCCCACCCTTAACGACGCCTATGCTGTGTACCCTGCACAGTTGCACCTACAGTATAGCTACCTGAAGACAAGTGCAGGGGATATCATACTAATAATACTACAGGCAGGCAGTTGATTCTGATATATATATATATATATATATATATATATATATATATATATATATTCCAGTTTTGTGTAGCTCACTGCAGGCCAATAGTATGTCTGGAAGGCCAACAAGGAGAGGCAGACAGCCACAAGCCAATAAAAGAGGGCAAGCAGGCTCTGTGTCTAGAGGAAACAGTGCTGGTCATGGACACAGTGCATCCTCATCAGCACGTGGCCGTGGGACATGCTTGGCCTTTTTTTCGGCAGCTGGCCGCGTTGAGCCGCAACATGCGGAAAACTTGGTCGAGTGGATGAAAAAGCCGTCCTCATCCTCCTCATCCTCTCTCACCCAGGCTCAGGGTACTTTGTCTGGCAAAGCAGCTGCCAACGCGGCCTCTTCCCTCGGCTCAATGGCATCAGTGACTCCTTCCCTAGCCCCACCATGTCCTCCTGAGGAGTCCCTCGAACTGTTTGACCACAGTGTTGGGTACATGCTCCAGGAGGGTGCCCAGCGTTTTGAAGGCTCTGATGATGATACTGAGCTAGATGAAGGCAGTAACGTGAGCACGGACAGAGGGGGTGCCCAAGAAGGACAGCAATCTGGCAGTCATGTTCCCCCTGCTGCAGCATACTGCCAGGTTTGCTCCAGTGATGAGGAGGGAGGGGATGATAAGGTTACTGACTCAACGTGGGCGCCTGATAGGAGAGAGGAGGAGGAGGCACATCACCAACGAGGCAGGATGCCCTCCAGGGGCCAGCCTAAGGGCAGCACACTGACTGCATCACACCTCAGAGCTCCGCATGTGCAGGGCGCTGCTGTCTCTGCGCGTTATTCCAAAAGTTCTTTGGTGTGGGCCTTTTTTGAGACGAGTGCATCAGATCCCACCGCTGCTATTTGCAACACATGTCTCAAGCGTATCTCGCGTGGCCAAAACCTCTCCCGCTTGGGCACCACATGCTTGACCAGACATATGTTGACCTGCCATGCCACACCAAAGAACAAAGAGGACCTCTCCTTGCTCCTCATCAGCTGGGATCTCCAACGCCACTATACCTTCAGTCCTCTCTGAAACCTGCACTGAGAGGAATGAAAGTGTAGAATTAGGTGTGTCACAGCCAAGTACTTGCGGGCAATCTGCTATCGGTACACCAACGTCAGATTGTACCAGGCAAATTTCCCTGCCCCAGCTGCTGCATCGCAGAAAGAAGTTCGCTCCCAGCCATCCACATGCCCAGCAGTTGAATGCTAGCTTGGCAAAATTGCTAGCACTTCAACTGCTACCTTTTCAGTTGGTAGACTCTGCCCCCTTCCGTGAGTTTGTGGAATGTGCGGTTCCTCAGTGGTAGGTTCCCAAACGCCACTTTTTCTCACGGAAGGCGATTCCGGCTCTCTACCGGCATGTGGAAGGCAATGTCTTGGCCCCGCTGGACAGGGCGGTCAGCGGTAAGGTGTATATTACCGCTGACTCATGGTCCAGCAGGCATAGACAGGGATGTTACCTAAGTTTCATGGAGCATTGGGTGACTCTGCTGGCAGCTGGGAAGGATGCAGAACAAGATGCAGTAGTGTTGGAGGTTGTTCCGCCACCAAGCCTCCAAAATGCCACTACTGGTGATTCTGACACACCTCTCTCCTCCACCCCCTCCTCTTCTTCTTCCTCCATGGCCTCTTCCTGTGCTTTGTCCTCGGAACCAGCGGTGCTCCGTTGGCCTTCAAGGGACTACGCAAGTACGCAGGCCAAAAGATGCCATGCGGTGCTTGAGCTGGTGTGCTTGGGGGACAGGAGCCACACTGGGGCAGAGGTTCTGTCAGCTCTGCATGGGCAGGTTCAGAGGTGGTTGACGCCACACCAACTTAAGGCAGGAATGGTGGTTTGCGACAATGGCACCAACCTCCTCTCCGCCCTCCGACAGGGACAAATGACCCATGTGCCCTGTTTGGCTCACGTTCTTAACTTGGTGGTGCAGCGGTTCTTGGGCAGGTACCCGGGCTTACAGGATGTCCTGAGGCAGGCCAGGAAAGTCTGTGTGCATTTCCGCCAGTCATATAATGCCAGTGCTCGGCTGGCAGACCTCCAAAAGGAATTTAGCCTGCCCAAGAACCGCCTAATCTGTGACATGTCCACCAGGTGGAACTCAACGTTGGCCATGCTGCAGCAGCTGCACATGCAGCAGAGGGCCATCAATGAGTACCTGTGGGACTATGGCACCAGGACAGGGTCAGGGGAGCTTGTTTTTTTTTTCCCCACGCTGCGTGGAATAATGGACAGGGCACTTGAGGCAGAACAGAGGCAGGAAGAGGAGGACTTTCTTAGCTCTCAAGGCCCCCTTTATCCAGACAGTGTTCCTGCGTGCCCGCCGATCACACAGGAAGAGGACGAGGAGGAGGAATGTGTCAGCATGGAGGTGGAGCCTGGCACTCAGCTTCAGCAGCAGTCTTTAAAGGATCATTTACAGTCCAAAGAAACCCATGGACTTGTACGTGGCTGGGAGGAGGTGGCTGCAGATCATGTCCTCCTTAGTGACCCAGAGGACTCCAGACCGAATGCCTCAGCAAACCTACGCTGCATGGCCTCCCTGATCCTGCAAGGCCTGCGGAAGGATCCTCGTTTTCATGGTATCAAGGAGAGGGATCAATACTGGCTGGCAACCCTCCTTGATCCACGTTACAAGAGTAAGGTTGCTTACCTTATCTTGCCGTCGCAGAGGGAGCAGAGGAAGAAACTTTTTCGGGAGGCCTTGCAGAAAGGTCTGTGCAACGCGTTCCCAGAGACTGGGAGGTTACAAACTCCTGTTCCTGGACAACGTGTTGCTGAGGCTTCGGTCAGTCAAAGAAGGAGCGGTGGAGAAGGTGGCCGTCTGACAGATGCATTCAGACAATTTTTTAGTCCGCAACCCCAAGGTATGATTGGTTCCAGCAACCATCGCCAGCGTTTGTTTTACATGGTGCAGGAATATCTAGGGGCAAAATCTGACTTGGACACCTTTCCCACCGAAAATCCTCTGGGTTACTGGGTCTTGAGGATGGATCACTGGCCAGAGCTTGCACAGTATGCAATTGAGCTAATGGCCTCTCCTGCATCCAGCATTCTTTCAGAACGCACATTCAGTGCTGCTGGAGGCTTTGTAACCGATCACAGGGTGCGTCTGTCCACCTACTCGGTCGATCGACTGACCTTCATAAAAATGAATCAGTCTTGGATCACCACCAGCTACCAAGCACCTGATGCTGATGTAAAAGAATAATTTTTTTTGAAATGTCAGATCCCTTCCAGGACTGCCTATGCTAATGCTTAGTGACTATCCTGTTATGCTGAGTAATTATCTTCTTCCTCCTCAATGATCATGCTGATAGCTTGTAAGAACATTTTTGGTTCTGGGTGCCGCCACCATTGCCTAAGGCCCAATTTTTCAGCCCCTGTTTAACAGGGGCGTGTAATTACAATTTTTGATGCAATTCTTTGCAGCAGGGCTAGTTCCTGAGCTCCAACTAGAGTATCTGTGAGGGGTTGCAGTGTTGTGGCACCAGCACCAGTGCCTAAGGCCCAATTTTTCAGCCGCACATGTAATTAGAATTCTTGATCTAATATTTCACAGCAGGGCCCGTTTCTGCGCCCACCAAGAGTAACTGTGAGGACTTACAGTGTTGTGGCACCAGCAACACCACCACCAAAGGCCCAATTTTTCTGGCCCTGTTCAACAGGGGCATGTAATTACAATTCTTGATCTAATATTTCACAGGAGGCCCAAATTTCTGCTGAGTATATAGGGCAGGCCCCTACTTTCAAACATTCAACTTACAAACGACTCCTACTTGCAAACGGAAGGAGACAACAGGAAGTGAGATGAAATCTACCCCTAGGAAGAGAAATTCTCTCCTGTAAGAGTTAATATGGAAAAAACGTTTCTCCTTTCCACTGATGCTTTATCACCAATCCTTGTTTCACTAAAAACCCCAAATTTTCAAAAAACATTTGTCATTGGGACAAAAAGTGAGGTGAAATCTTCTGAAGAGGAGGACAGACAGCAAAACAAATGTCACAGGGGTGATAACCCTTCCCTATGTTTTCCAAAAAGCTTAAAATAGATTTTTTTGCTGGAGCTAAACACGTTAAAAATGTACCAGTTCAAAATTACAAACAGATTCTACTTAACAACAAACCTACAGTCCCTGTCTTGTTTGCACCGCCTGTATACTGCTGTTCAGAGTATATAGGGCCTTTCCTTTTTATAATTTGGGTGCGGGGTTCCCCTTAATATCCATACAAGACCCAAAGGGCCTGATAATGGACTGGGGGGTACCCATGCCATTTGTCTCACTGATTTTCATCCATATTGCCGGGACCTGATATTACATTAAAGCCACAAGCAGTTTTAAATTACTTTTATTTCTTTAAAAATGTCATTTTGTGCAGGGACTGTTCTAAGCACGGGAAACACGCGCCACTTTACAGGCATTTTTTTTTTACTTTAAGCACCATTAAAATAACTGCTCCCAAAAAACGGTCGTTTTTAAAACTTTTTTTTGCATTGATATATGTTCCTTGGGGCAGGACCCGGGTCCCCAAACCCTTTTTAGGACAATACCATGCAAATTAGCCTTTAAAATTAGCACTTTTGATTTCGAACGTTCAAGTCCCATAGACGTCAATGGGGTTCTAACGTTCGTGCGAATTTTCGGTCCGTTCGCAGGTTCTGGTGCAAACCGAACCGGGGGGTGTTCGGCTCATCCCTACTGCCTGGCCACATACAGAGGTCCAACATGCAGGGAGCACCATCAGGTGTTCTAGGAGCAAAAATTACACTCATTTCTAAACCACCTATTACACTTTTGAAGGCCCTAGAGCGCCAGGACAATGGAAACACCCACAAAATGACCCCATTTTGGAAAGCTAACACCCCAACATATAATCTGGGAGCCATAATGAGTCTTTTGAACGATTAATTTTTTTCCAGAAGTTTTTGGAAAATGTGGAAAAAAATGAAAACGCATTTTTTTTACACAAAGTTATCCGTTTATAAGATATCTCCAACACATAGCATTTAGATAGCAAAAATTACACCCCAAAATACATTCTGCTACTCCTCCTGAGTATGGCGATACCACATGTGTGAGACTTCTACACAGCCTAACCACATACAGAGATGCAACATGCAAGGAACACCGTTAGGTGTTCCAGGGACACATAGCATGCACATACCAAGAATTACACCCCAAAATACATTATGTTGAGCAAAGCGTAAACAAAAGATTACCTGTGGTTGTAGTAGCGCAGTTGTACACAGGAGGATAGCACTGGTCCAGGCAGCAGGCAGGGACTTGGTCAGCAACGACAAACACAATTGTCCAGGCAGCAGGCAGGGATACTGTCCATATACAGTCCAGGGTTAGTGCAGGCAGAGATATTGTCAGAAGTGCCAAAAATATTGGTCCTGGTAGTAGGCAGGAACATGTGGTGTGGTCAGTGCAACAGGCAGGGACATAATGGCAGTAAGTCCTACAGGCAGCAGGCAGAAGTAGGGCCTCGTTCAGGACAGAATGGGTACAGGGGTAGAGGCTTCTCCCACCCAAATCTCTTTTGAAACCTCCGAGTCTCCAGACCCTAATCTTGGAAAAAGAAAACAAAAAAAATTGTTTTCTTCATCCAGAAAAACAATTCTGGAGCCCAGCAGGCAGAAGCGTGGTCGAATAACAAGCCAGGGTCAGTTACAGAGCAGGCAGTGGCATAAGAGGTGTGAAGGTGTGTGAAGGCAGGAACTGAGGATTACGTTTACCATACTTCACTAATAATTTATTGAAGTATGGTAACGGCGAAAACATTCACCTATGCAGAGGCCTGGTTCAGAAGGACATTGGGCGCAGTAATAAGATGTGTCTCTTCTGACTCCTGCTCTGGTACACACCTTACATTTTTTTTAAGTCGTTGGCCTGTTGGTCTGGGAGGGAATCTATCTGGAAAGTGGCATTCGGAGAGTCGACTAAGAACATCTGATCGGATGTTTTCTGGTGGGCTGTTCGGGAATATTAGGGCAGTGTAAATTTCCTCCTGGTAGCCAAGGAAGCCTTTGGGGTTTGGGGTGGAGTTGCGGTAAATTACATATGAGTTGTATATGGCCAATTGAAAAAAATAAAATGCGACTTTTTTATACCAATGGTATGTCCGTCTTGTGGCAAGGTATGGTTCCAACATTTGGTCATTGAAGTCGACTCCCCCCGTGAACAAATTATATTCATAAACGCATTTTTGGTTTTTGGATGGGGCCATTTCTTCTAGGGATTTCCACAAAGGTATCATTGTGGATCGAAGACAAAATGTAGACATCCCTTCTGTCCCTCCACTTCACTGCCAAAATCTCCTTGTTCTGCAGACTTGCCGTTTCTCTTTCCTCAACCTCTTATTGACAAGACTTTGAGGAAAGCCCTTCCGGTTCTTTTTTACGGTGCCACATGCTGGCGTCTTCTTCCGGTGAAGGTTGTGGAACAGGGGCAGAGATGTGTAGAAGTTGTCTACATACAGGTGGTAGCCTTTCTCCAGTAGGGGGTATATGAGGTCCCAAACAATTTTTACGCTTGATCCCAAGTAGTCTGGGCAATTAGGGGGTTGCAGCTGGGTGTCCTTCCCTTCGTACACTTTGAAGGCATACATGTACCCTGTGACTCGGTAACATAATTTGTATACCTTCAACCCATAGCGGGCCCTTTTGCTGGGAATAAATTTGATTTTTGTTTGATTTTAAGCCTGCCACTAAATTTAACAAGGGACTCATCCACACATATGTGTTGGTCCGGGGTAAACAGCTGGGGGAATACTTCAGAAAAATAATTTAGAAGTGGCCGAATTTTGAAAAGCCTGTCATAAATTGGGTCATTTCGAGGAGGGCACTGGGTGTTATCATTGAAATGATTGAACCTCATTATCATTTGGTATCTGGTTCTGGGCATTACCTTGGAGAAGATTGTCATGTGGTGGATGGGGTGGGTTGACCAATAGGAATTCAAGGTGTTTTTTTTGGTGAGTCCCATACAAAATGTGAGGCCTAAAAAACCTTCAACTCCTCCACCGTTAGGTCTCTCCACTCGTAGGGACGGGCATAATAGGACGTTGGATTATTTAAAATAAATTGCTGGGCATAAAGGTTGCACTGGGCCACAATTGTTGATAGCATGTCCTCTGTAAAAAATAAATCAAAAAAATTGATTGGGGAAAAATTTTCCGTGTCCACCTAGACTCCTGGCTGGGCAGTGAATTAAGAGAAAGCCACAAGGGGTTTTGAAGGGCATAGGGAAGGCTGGCATGTGTCTTTGGCCTTTCTTGTCGAGGTACTGCGGTGCTGGTGGATGGCACTGCGGTGCTGGTGGATGGCACTGTGGTGCTGGTGGATGCCACTGCCTCCTCACTAGAACGCCTTCGTTTGGTGGGCCGAATATCTTCCTCCTCTGAGTCACTCAGTGTTCCACTACTGAGGACTGGCTCATAATTTATGTCCGACTCAGAATCGGAGTTTGAAATGGAATCCGAACAAGAGAGCTCCCCGTTGCTCTCGTTGGCCTGGGAAAGTATCTGGTACACCTCCTCGGTGGAAAAGCCTCTTTTGGACATGCTTGCTGGTGGTGATGCGACTACACAGGTGTGTGCTAAGCCTGCACTGATGGGCACTGATGAGGCGGTACTGATGAGCACAGATGGGCACTGAGTTGGCACAGAGGGGCACTGATGAGGTGGCACAGAGGAGCACTGATGAGGTGGAACAGATGTGCACCGATGAGGTGGCACTGATGAGGCGGCACAGATGTGCACTGATGAGGCGGCACAGATGTGCACTGATTACACAGATGGGCACTGATGAGGTGGAACAGATGGGCACTGATGAGGTGGAACAGATGGGCACTGATTGATTGCACAGATGTGCACTGATAATGTGGCACAGATGTGCACTGATTACACAGATGTGCACTGATGAGGTGGCACAGATAGGCACTGATTGATTGCACAGATGGGCACTGATTTATGGCACAGATGGGCACTGATTTATGGTACAGATATGCACTAATGAGATGGCACTGATGAGGTGGAACAGATGGGCACTGATGAGATGGAACAAATGTGCACTGATTGATTGCACAGAGGTGCACTGATGAGATGGCACAGATGGGCACTGATGAGGCGGCACAGATGGCCACTGATGAGGCAGCACAGATGTGCACTGATTGCACAGATGTGCACTGAGGCGGCACAGATGGGCACAGATTGGCACAGGTGGGCACCAATAAGGTGGCACAGGTGGGCACTGATTGCAGATTTGCACAGATGTCCGGACACTGATCACCAATGGCACAGATGGGCACAGATTGGCACAGGTGGGTGCAGGTGGTCACCAATTGGCACAGGTGGTCACCGATTGGCACAGGTGGGCACTGATTGGCACAGATCCCACTGTACTGATGGGGCACTGTTTGGTCACTGTTTGGGCACTTTTATCACTGTAAAAAATGTTTTTTTCACTCACTGAAGGCACAGATCGCTGCAGATATCCTCTCTCTCCTCACACGCGGTCTCTGTGTGAGGAGAGAGAGCCGGCAATGAGAGATGATCTCATATGTTTACATTTGAGATCATCTCTCATTGACACCGCCAATTGCGCTGTAAACGGCCGCTGTGATTGGCCGTTTACCGCGATCTGTGACTGGCTGTGTCCAAGGGAACGAGGAGAGGGGAGGATGTCCCATGACGGCCTCCTGGGGATTGAGGTCCGGGCTGTAGCCGTCATTCGGCTATGGCCCAGACCTCAAGTCGTTAAATCAATATCAATGACATGGTATTGATGAGAGCTATTTTATCTAAGGGAAATTCCCAAAACATGGCCTGTTGGGGGTACTTGAGGACTGAGGTTGAGAACCACTGCTGTATACAATAGTCTGGAGTGGGTGACTGAGGACAAAGAGAAGACAAATTTCTTAAATATTTTCTTCAGCTCTGTGTTTACAAAGGAGCATGGGGGAGCTCATGTCCATAATGGGGATGGTATTGACAGAGCCCCAAATGATCCACAATGACTCAAAAGAGATATGGTCCAGAAATATTTAGACAGAATAAAGGTGGATACCACACCTGGACCAGATGGCATCCACCCATGGATCCTAAAAGTATTGAGCTCTGTCATTTCAAAGGCATTGTTTATAATTTTTAGGGACTCCTGTGTAGTGCCTATATTTTAAAAGGGATCAAAGTCTATACCAAGTAACTATAAACCTGTTAGTTTAACTTCTATAGTCGGGAAGATATTGGAGAGTTTAATAAAAGACCACATACTGTAGATCTTCTTGCTGGAAAAAAATATTTTAAGCAACAGACAGCATGGATTCATGAAAGACAGAAGTTGTCAAACAAACCTGATTACTTTTTATGAAGAGGTAAGTAAAACCTTGGACAGAGGGGTGGCTGTGAATGTATTATACTTGGATTTTGCAAAAGCGTTTGACACAGTTTACCACAAATGGCTAATGTGTAAGGTAAAGTCTAAAGGCTTGGAAAAAACTGTTTGTAAATGGACAGAAAACTGGTTAAAAGACAGACCTTAGAGAGTAGTGGTTAATGATTCTTACTCAGAATGGTCTAAGGTTATCAGTGGTGTACCCCAAGCTTCAGTGTTGGACCGTTACTTTTTAATATCTTTTATAAATGATGTAGGGTCTGGGATTAAAAGTACCATTTCAGTGTTTGCAGATGACACCAAGCTATGCAGTGGAATAACATCCTTACAGATTATCTCCAATTTACAAGCCAACCTCAATGCACTGTTTCATTGGGAGACTATGTGGCAAATGAGTGGGAGTCCGGCGACCAATCTTCTTTTTTTTTTTTTTTTTTAGGTCATTGAGATACTTTGCTAATCCCAAAATAATACTCCCAGTTTGGGTGTAATATTTCCGCCTCTGTCTGTTTTCGTACTGAAGAATAACTTAAAAAATGTGATGCTGGATGTTTCCATCTTGCTTGTGGGCATGTGAAGCCCACAAGCATTGATTTCCTGTATGCTGTGAATGCTGTTCATTGACAGCTTGTTCACACGCATGATCATTGTTCCCGCACTGAATCTTGGGAAGCCTGACACTAAGCTCCCAGGAAACAGTGCGGCGCCGGGGAAAGGCAATAAACACGCCTGCTCCCATGGGAGGAGAGACAGGAAGTGCCACAATTAAGTACAATATAAAGGTAATTACAACGATAAAAAAAATTTTGTGCAGCATTTGAACATCTATGCAATTAACTGAAGGGGGTAAGATTAAGTTAAAAATTTGAGTGGAACCCCGCTTTAATGTTGATAAATGTAAAGTTATTCTCTTGGGGCTAAGAATATACATGCATCATACATACTAGGGGGAGTACAACTGGGGAATCCATAGTGGGGAAGGATCTGGGGGTTTTGATAGACCATAAGCTTAATAATAACATGCGATGTCAAACCGTGGTTTCCAAAGCAAGCAAAATCCTTTCTTGTATTAAGAGGTATGGACTCCAGAGAGAGAGATATAATTTTGCCCCTGTACAAATCATTAGTTAGACCTCATCTGGAATATGCAGCTCAGTTTTGGGCAACAGTTCTTAAAAAGGATATCGGGGGAACTGGAGACAGTGCAGAGAAGGGCAACCAAACTGATGAGAGGCATGGAGGAGCTCAGCTATGAGGAAAGATTATATAAAAAACAATTGTAGGTACCCTAAAATCTCCTCCTACAAATATTAAGCGCTTCTGGATTAGGTCAAACTGATATACCAATTATTGTACAGATTAAATAAACCAATTTAAAGTAAAACACAGTGAGCTGCTATCATAACTCTTACCAAAGGAAAGCAGACTAAATATTAAAACAAGACACAAAAACTTAGATTCTGTGTAGGCAGCGCTACATAACCAGCAATAGCTTGCAGTGTGCTAACAAGTCACATTTAGAGATAAAGCTGGTAAAAGAAAGAGAAGAAACTCAATCCACAAGATAACTGTCACTGCTCTTCAGATAGAAGTTCACTCTAAATGTGTAATAGTGTATTCGGTCCTCACTGGTATAGCGTGGAAATGTCACTCAGCGCTAAACAGTCACTTATATACTGGCACAGAAACAGGCCATAAATTCATCCGATAAAATAGTGAAGATTGGAGATAAACCCCCTATAAATTCACTCCTTACTAGACCAAGCTGGAAAATCGGCTTTATTTAGATCATGCTTGCTGCCTTCTCCTCAAGATAATGCACAAGGGATCTGCTGCTGCCAGGGCGGGTCGGGTCTTCCACTCAATAGACTCATTCACATGGAGAGAAAAAAAAGAGCTCCATAACGTAATCCAGTTAAAAAATACATTTTATTAAGCAAAAACATCCCCTGTAGGAGATACACTTACAAAGTATCAGAGTAAGGAAAACTTTATAACATAGTGTTGAATCCAAAAGAGGTCGCGTAGCGGTAACTTCCATACAAAGCAGCGAGATTTTCAAACACTCAGGTCTGATTCTCAATGGTTTGTACACTTGATTCTGATTCGTTGTATAGTTACACCCTGACCGGTTTTGTTGTCTATGACATCGTCTGAGGGTGTAGCTATACAGCCCAGTTCATCCTTTTATTTGCTCAGCATCTATACAATTGTATTAACCCATTATGTTTCACTTTATCGTTAGTGGCTATTTTTCATTTATTTTTTACTTTTTATTTATTTTTATGATGGCTCCCTCTGTTAATGCCAGGGATGTGAAAATAAACACATCTACCAATTAAAATTTCAACAGATAAGGAGCCCGCACATATGCACCATTCCCCAATGGTGCTACATGCTAACGGCTATTTTAAATGTTGGGCATGTCATTTTGTAGACCCCCCCCGCATAGCATTCCTTAGCATGTGAAAATCTATAACACAACTCACTTCAATACTACTAATTCATTAAAACTCTAGCCACCGGCAAGGTAAATCAAAGAGAATTGAAATTCATCACCCCTGCCGTATTCCTTAGTGCAATGTAGCCACACTAACGTTCCGATCAGCACAAATCGGCCAACGGAATCCACACATTGAGATTCTCTTTGGGTTGGTACAATATGTATGTAAGTTGCCACATTAAACTTGCTATACTAATGCCGAGCTATTCTATATAGAATTTCTAGTTATGTTGATTAAACAACAATAGTAATAGTGCTAAAAACGTTAAATAAAACAATGATCAGATGATAAAATAGTAAGATTCTGTTGAAATTTAAATTGGTAGATGTGTTTATTTTCACATCCGCGGCATTAACAGAGGGAATCCTCATAAAAATAAAAAGTAAAAAACAAATGAAAAATAGCCACTAACGATAAAGTGAAACATAATGGGTTAATACAATTGTATAGATGCTGAGCAAATAAAAGGGTGAACTGGGCTGTATAGCTATACCCTCAGATGATGTCATAGACGTCAAAACCGGTCAAGGTGTAACTATACGACTAAATCAGAATCAAGTATACAAACCATTGAGATTTAGACCTGAGTGTTTGAAAATCGCACTGCTTTGTATGGAAGTTACCGCTACGTGACCTCTTTTGGATTCAACACTATGTTATAAAGTTTTCCTTACTCTGATACTTTGTAAGTGCATCTCCTACAGGGGGTTGTTTTTGCTTAATAAAATGTATTTATTAACTGGATTATGCTATGGAGCTCTTTTTTTTCTCTCCATGTGAATGAGTCTATTGAGCAGAGGACCCGACCCGCCCTGGCAGCAGCAGATCCCTTGTGCATTATCTTGAGGAGAAGTCAGCAAGCATGATCTAAATAAAGCCAATTTTCCAGCTTGGTCTGGTAAGGAGTGAATTTATAGGGGGTTTATTTCCATTCTTCGCTATTTTATCGGATGAATTTATGGGCTGTTTTTGTGCCAGTATATAAGTGACTGTTTAGCGCTGAGTGACATTTCCACGCTATACCAATGAGGACCGAATACACTATTATACATTTAGAGTGAACTTCTATCTGAAGAGCAGTGACAGTTATCTTGTGGATTGAGTTTCTTCTCTTTCTTTTACCAGCTGTATCTCTAAATGTGACTTGTTAGCACACCGCAAGCTATTGCTGGTTATGTAGCGCTGCCTACACAGAATCTAGGTTTTTGTGTCTTGTTTTAATATGAGGAAAGATCAGAGGAACTGAATGTATCCTCTCTTGAGAAGAGGAGATCAAGGGGGATATGATCAACATGTACAAATACATAAGGGGTCCATATAGTGAACGTGGTGTTGAGTTATTCCCTTTAACCACTTGCCGACCGGGCCATAGCTGAAAGACAGCTACAGCATCTTCGGCATATTCTGGGAGGGCCTCCATGGACGTCCTCCCAGAATCTTCCTCTCACGTGCCCCCGGGAACATTCGTGACCGCAGGGTCCGGAGGACCCGGCGCATCACGGATCACGGTAAATGGCCACTGATAGCGGCCGTTTACCAAGTGATCGCTCCGTCAATGACGGAGCGATCACATGTAAACAAACCGGCATCGCGTCCGGTTCCTCACTCCCTTCTCTGTACACATCTGTACAGTGCGAGGGGGAGAGATCGAGTGCTGCAGCGCTGTGGGCTGGATGTGTAGTGCTCACAGCGCTGATATGTGACCACTCCAGCCATTTAACCAGCCATACCCAGCCATCCATACTCAGCCATTCATACCATCCATTCTCAGCCATCCATGCTCAGCCATCCACCCATACTCAGTCATACATACTCATCCATCCATCCATCCATACTCAGCCATACATACTCATCCATCCATCCATACATACTCATCCATCCATCCATACATACTCATCCATCCATCCACCCATACTCAGCCATACATACTCATCCATCCATCTATACTCAGCCATACATACTCATCCATCCATCCATACTCGGCCATACATACTCATCCATCCATCCATACTTGGCCATACATACTCATCCATCCATCCATACTCGGCCATACATATCCATCCATCCATACTCAGCCATACATACTCATCCATCCATCCATACTCAGCCATACATACTCATCCATCCATCCATACTCAGCAATACTCATCCACTCATCCATACTCAGCCATACTGAGCCATACCCAGCCATACCCAGCAATACTCAGCCATACTCAGTCGTACTCAGCCATACCCAGCAATACTCAGTCATACCCAGCCATACTCACGGATCACAGTAAATGGCCACTGATAACGGCCGTTTACCAAGTGATCGCTCCGTCAATGACAGAGCGATCACATGTAAACAAACCGGCGTCACGTCTGGTTCCTCCCTCCCCTCTCTGTACAGATCTGTACAGTGCGAGGGGGGAGGGGGAGAGATTGAGTGCTGCAGCGCTGTGGGCTGGATGTGTAGTGCCCACAGCGCTGATATGTGCCCACTCCAGCCATTTAGTCAGCCATCCATACTCAGCCATTCATACCATCCATGCTCAGCCATCCACCCATACTCAGCCATACATACTCATCCATCCATCCATACTCATCCATACATACATACTCATCCATCCATACTCATCCATCCATACACATCCATCCATACTCAGGCATACATACTCATCCATCCATCCATCCACCCATACTCAGTCATACATACTCATCCATCCATCCATCCTCGGCCATACATACTCATCCATCCATCCATACTC
This sequence comes from Aquarana catesbeiana, assembly GCF_042186555.1. Classification (NCBI taxonomy): domain Eukaryota; kingdom Metazoa; phylum Chordata; class Amphibia; order Anura; family Ranidae; genus Aquarana; species Aquarana catesbeiana. Next base: position 206,137,797 of record NC_133332.1, on the reverse strand, counting down.
AGCCATACATACTCAGCCATACATACTCAGCCATACATATCCATCCATACTCAGCAATACTCATTCATCCATCCATGCTCAGCCGTACTCAGCCGTACTCAGTCGTACCCAGCCATACCCAGCCATACCCAGCCATACTCAGCCATACTCAGCCATACCCAGCAATACTCAGCCATACACAACCATACCCAGCCATACTCAGCCATACCCAGCAATACCCAGCCATACCCAGCTAATACTCAGTCGTACTCAGTAGTACCCAGCAATACTCAGTCATACCCAGCCATACCCAGCTAATACTCAGTCGTACTCAGTAGTACCCAGCAATACTCAGTCATACCCAGCCATACCCAGCAATACTCAGCCATACCCAGCCATACTCAGCAATATTCAGCCATACCCAGCAATACTCAGCCATACCCAGCCATACTCAGCCATCCCCAGCAATACTCAGCCATACTCAGCCATACTCAGCCATACCCAGCAATACTCAGTCATACTCAGCCATACACAACCGTACTCAACAGTACCCATCCATACCCAGCCATACTCAGCCGTACCCAGCCATCCCATCCATACTCAGCCATACTCATCCATCCCCATTCATGCTCATCCATGCCACTACAGTTCCTCACAGAAGTGTAATAGGTAGTCAAATTAGATTTGAAACTTATCCCCCTAGAACACCTGACGGTGCTCCCTGCATGTTGGGCCTCTCTATGTGGCAGGCTGTGTAAAAGTCCCACACATGTGGTATCGCCATACTCAGGAGGAGTAGGATAATCTATTTTGGGGTGTAATTTTTGGTATGTACATGCTGTGTGTTTAGAAATATTGTATAAATGGACAACTTTGTGTAAAGAAAAATGCGTTTTCATTTTCTTTACACATTTTCCAAAAACTTGTAGAAAAAAATTACATGTTCAAAAGACTCATTATGCCTCATATATTATACATTGGGTTGTTTTCTTTCCAAAATGGGGTCATTTTTGGGGCGTTTCCATTGTCCTAGTGCTCCAGGGACTTCAAAAGTGTAGAGGTAGTCAAGAAATTAGATGTGTAATTTATGCTCCAAGAACGCCTGGCAGTGCTCCCTGCATGTTGCGCCTCTGTATGTGGCCACGCTGTGTAAAAGTCTCACACATGTGGTATCGCCATACTCAGGAGGCATAGTAGAATGTGTTTTGGGGTGTACTTTGTGCTATGCATATGCTGTGTGTGAGAAATAACCAGCTAATATAACAATTTTGTGAAAAAAAAAAAAAGAAAAAAAAATCTTGATTTTGCAAAAAATTGTGGGAAAAAATTACAACTTGAAAAAACTCACCATGCCTCTTCCTGAATACCTTGGAATGTCGACTTTCCAAAAAGGGGTCATTTGGGGGGCTTTTTACTTTCCTGGCTTGTTAGGATCTCAAGAAATGAGATAGGCCGTCAGTACATCAGGTGTGATCAATTTTCAGATTGGCACCATAGCTTGTGGACTCTATAACTTTCACAAAGACCAAATAATTTACACCAATTTGGGTTATTTTTACCAAAGATATGTAGTAGTATAAATTTTGCCCAAAATTTTGAATAAAAATGACTCATTTGCAAAATTTTATAACAAACGAAGAAAAATTCATTTTTTTACATAATTTTCTGTCTTTTTTCTTAGCGCAAAAAAATTAAAAACCCAGCGATGATTAAATACCACCAAAAGAAAAAAAAGGACAAAAATTTCATACAAGTACAATGTTGCATGACTAAGTAATTGTCATTCAAAATGTGAGAGCACCGAAAGCTGAAATTGGTCTGGTTAGGAAGGAAGTTTAAGTGCCCAGTGGTCAAGTGGTTAAAGAACTCACAGAGGACAAGGGGGAACTCTTTATGTCTAGAAGAAAAGAGATTTCATTTCCAAATACGGAAAGATTTCTTCACAGTAAGAGCTGTGAAAAATGTGGAATAGACTCCCTCCAGAGGTGGTTCTGGCCAGCTCAGTAGATTGCTTTAAAAAAAGGCCCGGATTCTTTCCTAAAAGTGTATATAATATAACTGGATAGTAACATTTATAGGTAAGTTTGATCCAAGGAATATCCAATTCCCTCTCGGGGGATCAGGAAGGACCTTTTTCCCCTGCTGTAGCAAATTGGATCATGCTTTGCTGGGGGGTTTTTTTTCACTTTGCTCTGGATGAAATGTGGGCATAGGATTGTGTATATGGGATTGTATGGTGGTTGTTTTTTTTTTGTTTGTTTTCTTATTGGTTGAACTAGATGGACTTGTTTTTTTTTTTTCAACCTTACTAACTATGTAACTATGTACAGAGTGCCCCCAAGGCTCTGTTGTATCAGGAGATGGGTTGGGAACTGTGGAAGAAGGGGAGGATCAGAGAAGACAGGATCAAACAGCTTTTTTTACACAATATGGATGATTAACCCCCTAGGTTCCACAGTGAATATAGCAAGCATGCTTTACTGTATATACAGACTCATTTTATTGTTGTGGGTATAGTAACACTTTAACTGAAAAATCTCCTGCCTGCTGCCTTTCTTTTTGCCATCTGTTTGCACAACTTCCTGCATTCCCTACATGCTTTGTGAATGCTCTTTCCTTTTGGTTTGCCTTCAATTTATAAGGACTATATATCCCATGGTATATGATGTGGGGTTTTTCCTGTATCGATTGTGCCTCCTGTAGTTCAGAAGGCAGTCTTTGTGAAATGTGTGACACAGCAGTGCCTACTCACAAGCATAGTGAATACGTGTGTTAGAATTCAAGGAAATAAATGTGTGGATTCTTAAAGTACGTTTTCAAACTTCAGATTGTTAAGATTAACAGAAATAGGCTAGAAGTAACTGAAATGCAATGTAGAAATTAATATTTGATTTTCAATTTTGACCATGGATATATTACATTTATATAAGCGTAACTCAAACCAGGATAAGAAGAATCTCTGACGGGGAGACGTTACCTCACTTCCTCCTGCTGACAATGTTGTACCCCAGGCTGGAAGTGAAGGAAAATATCCAATTAACAAGGACACAGATGGCAAAAAAAGCTCATTGTCATTAAATCCCCCCTACACTAATTTTAAAAAAATGCTATCTGTGTTTCTCTTTCCGTGTCCTGTACTGGTAACACAGTTGCCAGTACAGGACAGAAAATGAGTGAAAATCTTTCTCGTTAGACCAAAGAGGTAGTGAAAATTGACAGAGGTTTCAAACCGTCCTCTATCCAAATCTGAAAATAAACGTTCTGACAGGACATATACTTTAAAAAATGTAATCGTCATTGAATTTAGAAATAATTTTTGTACAATGTTCGTACAAACTTGTTTCAAAATCTAGTGTATAGTCAGCTTGTAGGGCTAAATGTCAGAACAGAAGCAGGTAATAATGGTAAAGTCTTTCCACTGGATAACCTTACCTGGAGAGGATTGTTTTCTCCGTGCCAATAACAGTGTTTCCCTTTTTACGTACTAAGGAGTCTATTATGTATCTTCCTCTACAAGCAGCTTTAGTTAATTTTTCTAGAAAGCGGAACAATCCAGTTTTTGTAGAGCCGATTAACAAATCAGGAAACCAAATCTAGTGTAGCTCAAATGGGAATGAACAGAGATTTCTGTACAAGATGGGTCAACTTCTCATTAAATCAGAAATATTGTATTTGAAATATTAATTAAAATGAGAAGCTTGAGGGGCACAGAGCCACATAAGTGGAATTTCTATACACTCAGCAGTGAATAATTGAAACATAATGAACTTCAAGAACATTCAAAAAGCTGAATAACCCCACTTTATCTAAATAAAATCACATTACATTATCTGCATTAGCGATAAGGGGTCTTTGGAGCGGGATATGAGAGTTGAAAGATTCGTACAGAGAAAATGAAATGTTAGTTCAAGATTATTGAAAATGTCACTTCTTCTTCTGTTTTGCCAACCGCCCATATAATACCCAAATTGGGGTCTCACACTTGTGCATGGTCCACTTTAGCATCAATGGAATCCCCTTCTTAAAGCTGTAAACTGTCTGTGAGGGGTTGTGTGTGCAGAGAGTTGTTATCGGTGAATAGTCAAAACCTGAATCTGCAGCCATCACACAAGAAAGTAGATGTATGTGGGGAATTAGGCAGCAGCACTTGACTGCTTGAAACTGCTGCAGAGTTTTTTGAACCATTGTACCTTTTCGAGCATTTTCTGCTTTCCGTTTAAAAAATTAAGCATTTCTATTGATTCAATTTTTTTTTTCTAGATGCAGTGCCCTTCAATGTCAGTGTCTATGACAAAAAATTAGTGGCAAGAAGTTTTATGTATTTTTTCAGGTTTTTTTTTTTTTTTTATAGATATCCAAAAGAGAGCTTGTTGCAAATAACCACACTATCTACATGGAGACCACTATATTCGGTCATTGCAACTCAATTTTAGTCATATATTTAGGCCAAAATGTATTCAGCCACATGTCTTGGGTAAAAAAATTCAATAAGCGTATATTCATTGGTTTGCGCAAAAGTTATAGCGTCTACAAACTATAGTGCATTTTCTGGAATTTACGCAGCTTTTAGTTTGACTGCCTATCTCATTTCTTGAGGTGCTAAAATGGCAGGGCAGAACAACCCCCCCCCCATTACCCCTTTTTCGAAAGTAGACACCCCAAGGAATTTGTTGAGAGAAATGTTGAGCCCATTGAATATTACATTTTTTTTGTCACAAGTGATTGAAAATTGACAAGAAAAAACTTTTTAAACAACGTTGTCATTGAAATGATATATTGCTCACACATGCCATGGGTATATGTAAAATGACACCCCAAAATACATTTCACTACTTCTTTTGAGTACGGGGATACCACATATGTGGGACTTTCTGGGAGCCTAGCCGCGTACAGGACCCCAAACCCAATCACCGCCTTCAGGATTTGTAAGGGTGTAAATTTTTGATTTCACTCCTCACTACCTATCACATTTTCGGAGGCCATGAAATGCCAAGATAGCACAACCCCCCCCCCCCCCCAAAATTACCCCATTTTGGAAAGTAGGCACCCCAAGCTATTAAGGGCATGTTGAATATTTTGCAGATCTCGCTTTTTGTCACCAAGTTTTGAAAAAAGAAAAAAAATACATCTTCCTTTTTTTTTCTTAATTTTCCAAAACAAATGAGAGCTGCAAAATACTCACCATGCCTCTTAGCAAATACCTTGGGGTGTCTACTTTCTGAAAAGGGGTCATTTGGGGGTGTTTTGTGCTATCTTTTCATGGCCCTTGAAACTGTGATAGGTAGTGAGGAGTTAAATCAACAATTTACACCCTTAGAAAGTCTGAAGGTGATGATTGGTTTTCGGGGTCCTGTACGTGGCTAGACTTCCACCAAAAAGTCTCACACATGTGGTATCCCCATACTCAGGAGAAGCAGCAGAATGTATTTTGGGGTGTAATTTCACATATACACATGACATTTTTGAGCAATATATAATTTAAGTGACAACTTTGTGTAAAAAAAAAAAAAAAAAAAAAGAAATTCTAATTTTTTTTCCGAAACTTGTGGCAACATTTTAAATATTCCATGGACTCAACATGCCTCTCAGAAAATAGCTTGGGGTGGCTACTTTCCAAAATGGGTTCATTTAGAGGGGTTATGTGCTATCTTGACATTTCAGGGCCTCCAAAACTGTAATGGGTAGAGAGGAGTAAAATTACCATTTTACGCTCTTAGAAAGCCTGAAGACTGTGATTAGTTTTCAGGGTCCTGTACGCGGCTAGGCTCCCAAAAAGTCTCACAGGTGTGGTATCCCCATACTCAGGAGAAGCAGCGGAATGTATTTTGGGGTGTAATTTTAAATATACTCATTCCATGTGTGAGCAATATATCATTTAGCGACAACTTTGTGTAAAAAAAAAATTGTAATTTTCCCAAAACTTGTAGCAAAATATGAAATATTCCATGCACTCAACATGCCTCTCAGCAAATAGCTTGGTGTGTCTACTTTCCACAAAGGGGTCATTTGGGGGGGGGGGGGGGGGGTTGAACTGTCCTGGCATTTTATGCCCAACATTAGAAGCTTATGCCATACATCACCCACTCGTCTAACCACTAAGACAAATCCCTTTCTGACAATTTTTGTTTACATGAAAAAACATTTTTTGCTAGAAAATTACTTTGAACCCCCAAACATTATATATTTTTCCCCCTTTCATCTTTCAGGACAGCCACCTTTAAGAGACCTCGGCTCCTGCCTTTCTTAGGAAACCCCGCCTCCACTAGAGCTTTAAGCAATTTGCTCCCACCAGCTCTTCAGCTCTGGTGCTTCCTCTGGTGGGGAGACACCACTAGGGACCGAGGCCAGTTCAGCTGGAGAGGCTGAGGCCGGTGTTTCCTGGAAGGGAGAGGCAGAGGCCTCTCACGCCACTGCAACGGGGCTGGGGAGCCCGTTACCTGTGCCACATCATAGCCACCCTGTCCTCTCTTGGGGAAGGTGGAGGTCCAGAGGCCCGCTTTCCGCTACCCGGGAAGGGTGCTGTGGAAATGACCGGGTCCCCCTCGCTCTTGTATGGCCTGCGTGGAGCGCAAGGCTGGGACGGATGTCGGGTAACGTAATTTTAGGCGGGGCGGGCACTTCCGCTTGACCTGCAGCTTCCGGTTCCGGCCGCGGGAGGTTAAAGCGAGCGGTGCGATGGCTGGTGTGTGCTCCACAGTTGCTGTTGTGACAGCAGAGGAGAAGTTCAAGGCAGACCACGTTTCCCTGGAATGTCGGAGACAGAGGCTTCCCAATCTGTGCCGGGTGACACCAGAACCAGTCACTCTAAGGTAAGAGGAACTCTGGGGTGATGTTCCCTTACCATTTTTTCCCATTAGCTTCACGGGTGAGTCCCCCTTTCTTTGGTGGTCAGGAGGTGTACTTCTGGGACCCTGGTGGTGGTCGGTCCTGGGGGTGCAATCCTGGTGGCGGTCTGTGTTGCACTGGCAGGCAGGTATTAATAGCTGTGTCTTGGGGGTTCTTTTTGTCATTTCAGGGAAAAGCCACAGAAAAGTCTAGGTCCCCACACAGCTCCAAGAGGAAGTGCCCATCATGCAGAACCACTATGGGGGATTTATGGCCCAAAGTGCTTTGTAGGGAGTGAATTGAAGGCTTGGTGAAGGAGCATTCAGCAAAGCAGGGTACGGACTTGGCAGCATCTGTTAAGGAGCTTTCTAGCAACTTTCAATCCTTTAAATCCCTGTTTGCAAGCTTCCAGCCTCTGCAACCCCGTCTAATCCTCCGCCAGTGCAGCAGAGTATTGCACCTAATCCGCCGGCGGTTTCCTCCACCAGTGGAGGGTTACCCGGGAGCACCAGAAAGGTACTAGAGGATGATCCTGACAGCATGTCCTCAGCCTCCCTGGGGGAGTCAGAGGGAGAGGGGATGGATGGTGAATCCACTAGATCCTCTCGGCATAAGCTCTCCCTGGAGGAAGTGGAGGATCTCCTGGGAGCCATCGATACCACTTTGGGGATCCAGGAAGAGAAAAAATCTCTGTCGCTCCACGACCAAATCTACGAAGGCCTGGGAGAACAGAAGAGGAAGGTCTTTCCAGTCCATGAAGTCCTGGTGGAAGCCGTTAAAGAATGGCAAGACCCATAAAGGAAGCCTTTCTTCTCCAGGGCCCTAAAACGTAGATTTCCCTTTGCGGAGGATGAAGCGGCAGTCTGGAACAAATCTCCTAGGCTGGACGCAACTTTCTCAAAGGTGTCCAGAAAAACGGACCTGGCTTTTGATGACATGGTGCTTGCTGACCTCATGGACAAAAGGATGGACTCCCTCCAAAAAAAAAAACCTGGAACTCATCCCTGGGAAATCTTAAGCCTGCCATGGCAGTCACGGTGGTGGCTCGCATCATGGAGTATTGGCTGATGCATATAAAAGCGCATATTGAGTGTGGGACTTCAAAAGCAACTATATTGTCTTCTTTTCCTATGCTTTTGAAAGGGGTAGCGTACATCATAGATGCCTCAGGGGAGTTCGTACGCATGTCCGCAAGATTTTCCACCCTGGCCAACTCGGCGGGAAGAGCGCTCTGGCTTGAAACTTGGCAGGGGGATAGTGCATCGAAGGTAAAACTCTGGGAAGTACCCCTCACAGGAGATATGCTGTTGGGTCCTGATTTGGAGGCCGTTCTAGATCGGTCAGCTGACAAAAAGAAGACCTTTCCCATTAAAAATTAGTTTGGCGAACAGTCTAAAAAGAAATTTCACCCACATAAGAAATTTGTGATCCCGAGAGTGGAGGCTCAGAAAAAGGGTTGGGGCTACAAGGGCAGAGGACGTGGGGAAGCAATTTTTTGCCCTCCTGAACAGCCCTGAAAGACCCAATGACGGGTTGACCACGGTGGGAGGAAGACTGGGGGTTTTCCTCCCACAGTGGGAGTCGGTCACCTCCAATCAATTCATCCTGGAAATTTGTAAGGAGGGGGTACAGATTTGGAATTTTCAAGTCCTCCCCCACACAGGCTTCTCATCACTGACCTTCCAAGGTGTACAGAGAAGGCGGCCAATTTTCTATCCTTGGAAGAACTGGGGCAGCAGGAAGTAGTGACACGGTTCCCAGCAGGGGAGATAGGCAGAGGGATCTGTTCCCATGTCTTTTTGGTAAGCAAACCCTCAGGGAAGTTCAGGCTCATTTTAAACCTGAAACCTCTCAACCGTTTTGTTACCTACAGGAGGTTCTGCATGGACTCAGTGAAGGCACTGCTCCCTCCAGACTGCTACATGGCATCCATAGACTGCAGAAGGCAAGATGCGTTTTGGAAAGTCTAGGATGGCTTTTTAACCTGGAAAAATCCAACCTGGTCCCAGAGGGTCACCTTCTTAGGCTACATCCTGGACTCAACCCAGAAGAGGGTTTTTCTCCCTCAGGAGAAAGACGGCAAACTTGTCCCACGGCATGTAATGGGTACTGCCGGTGTCCATGACCATCACGACGGATGCAAGCGGCACTGGTTGGGCAGCATACCTAGGTCCGTGGCCGGTGCAGGGTTCCTGGAGAGTAGTGGATGCAAAGAGGTCCTCGAATTGGAGGGAGTTGAAGGCTATTGCACTGGCTCTCAAAGACTTCCAGCGGGAGCTCCATGGGCAACGTGTACAGGTTCACTCGGACAACGCCTCAGCGGTTGCCTATATCAACCGACAGGGAGGCACCAGGAGCAGTTCCCTGTGGGTCCTAACAGAAGCAATTTTCAAGTGGGTCGAAGCCACAGTGCTGTCACTCTTAGCGGTCCTGAGTCAGTACATCTACGAGATGATCACTCGAAGATGTGTGGACCTCTTCGCGAGAGAATGCGAAAACCCACCGTTTTTTTTTTTTACTGAACAGGTGGGACGGGGCAATAGGGGTGGACGCGCTCTCTCAGAGCTGGCGTTTTACCAAGTGTCATGCCTTCCCTCCTCCTGTACTGTTACCCGCAGTACTGAGGAAATTCCAGATTAAAGACACGATCCTGATAGCACCACACTGGCCCAGGAGGCCATGGTTTTCCGTTCTGAGAGATCTGGCGGTGGAGCCCCCATGGGTGTTGCCGGTCCAGGAAGACCTCCTCTCTCAAGGCCTGATCTGTTGTCCCCAGGTGAAGAGGTGGAATCTAGCAGCCTGGTTACTGAGGAGGGGATGCTGAAGGGTAAGGGTTTCACTGACTGATTTTGGTGGCGACCCTTCTAAGTTGCAGGAAAAAAGAGGCGCACGCTATTTACCTAGAATTACTACCCTCGATCTGACATTCGTGGTGATACCTCACATGCATGGTGCAATTGCTCTTTACATACGACACAAGACCGATGCTTGTGGTAGCCTTTGCGCGCAAGCACGGGGGGGCAGGGGTGCTTTAATTTATTAATTTTTTTTTAATTTATTTTGCTTTTTTATTTTATTTTTACACACTGTCCCTTTTCTTTTTGTTTTGTTTTGTTTTTTTTTATCATTTTTATTGTTATCACAGGGAATGTAAATATCCCCTATGATAGCAATAGGCAGTGACAGGTACTCTTCTTTTTTTTTTTTTTTTTTTTTTTTTTTTTTAAATGTTGTGGTCTATTAGACCCTAGACCTCTCCTCATCCTTTAACGCATCTAATATAACAAGTGTTTGGCGCAAGAGTTAAAAGCAATAATCCACATAAATAACAATATAGTGCATACAAATAATGAGCTAAAACAAGGGGGGATTAGGAGTAATAGTCCGTAGTGGTGTGCATAAAGTCAATGGTGATGTATAAAGCCCACATTCATGGCAGCCTTCCAGTGGGAGTGGAAACCATATTCCCAAAAGGCACTGAAAGAAATAACAAAAAACGGAGGCGCCTCTGGGTGCAGACTTAAAAACAATTTAATAAAAAGAGCAGCAACAAAGATTGCACTCACATTTCAGTAGAATTAAAAAGGCATATAGGAGTCCCAAATATAACCAAAGGGGTCCGTGAGGTTAATCATCCTGGCCTTGGATGTGTGTCATCAGACTGGTCTTCAGCTGCGCTGTATCCACCGGCCGGCAACGATGGAGGAGTAGAATGTGGCTTGGAAGGCAAACAGTGGTCCAGGTGAGGAATGATGACATCACACACATGGACGCGTTTCCTGAGTCAGCAAGCTGTGAATGACATGACGGCTGCACTCCTTTCTCAAGCTAGTTAATGTGGGACAAGTGCGGAGGATATATAGGAGGGGAGGGAGTGGCCATAAGGAAGAACTGTATGCAATAGTGTCAGCAACAGCAAAGGGCATGTAAATAGAACAGGAAGAGGAGCGAAGTGAGAGTGCAGAAAAAAAAAACAGAAGAAAGCAAAAGGAGACATGGTAAACTCATAAGTTAAATGTCTGTTACTAGGGATGAAATAAAAATGATTAGATTAAAAGATGGGCTATAATTATAAACAGACTGTTGGTAGAAGCTGGAATGACTAGAAGAAAAAATGAAAGTGTAAATGGAATGTATATATTGTTGCATATGCATACACACACACATATATAAGCAGACCCGATATGTGTAGTGGTATGTGTGTTAAGGACTGAAAGGAGGCTGAGATGGCTATAATAAATATCCCTATGAAAGGATATGATTTATGGAGTATGGGGGAACAATCTTTGAAGGGGGGATGGGCGGGGGGGGAACTTTGGCATTATGGCTCTTGAACATTTCCTTTCCACAGACCCACTCATAAACCCCCGTCAGGCTACCTTCATAACAGAAGCCACCAAGTTTTGCTTAACGCATAACTACTTTACATTCAATGGAGACTTCTATTTACAGCTACAAGGCACGGCGATGAGGGCTAATTTTGCCCCCTCGTACGTGAACCTAGCCATGGGGTTCTGGGAAAATCAATACATTCATCACAATAATCCTTTTTTAATCATCATTAATCATCCTTAATAATCATTAATAATCCTTTTTTCGCCAATATCATTTTTTTCAGCCGATACATTGATGATATTATCATCATTTGGGATGGTCCTCTAGACCTCATCAACCCGTTCATTGCACATTGCGATAGTAATACTTATGGATTATCTTTCACACACGAAAGTAATCAGACTTCCTTAGCTTTTCTGGATTTGGAACTTCAACATGATGACCATGAAATATATGCTAAGAATTACACTAAGCCCACCAGTGGCAATTCATATCTTCATTTCAAAAGCTGCCATTACCCACCATGGATAAAAAACATGCCTAAAGGCCAGTTTTGTCGACAGAATTGCACTAGGGATGTTGATTATATCGAATCCAGTGCATATCTCAAAAATAAATTCTCAGAGAAGGGATACCCTGTAGGTATAGTAGAAGAAGCTTATGAACTATACCTTCATGGGAAACCTTCACGCTCTAATCCTCCCCCCACAGATTTTCCCATTCGATTTGTTACGACCTTCCATTCCCAACATAGGAAGATGGAGAAGATACTGCTGAAACATTGGGACATTCTCCAACAAGACCCCCATCTCAAATCCATTCTCCCCACACACCCACGTGTTACTTACCGCAGAGCCCCAAATCTCAAAAATAAAATTGCCCCCAGCAAACTGAAAACCACCCCTACCTTTCTGCCTATCACTCCGCTTATTCCTCTGGTAGGGATGTACCAATGCCGCAAGAAACTTTGCAAAACGTGCCATTTTGTTCAACATGGCCAAAAATCTTTCTCCACCAAAGGTCACACCTATTTTTTGAAAGACTTCTTCAACTGCTCATCGGACCATGTGGTATATGGCCCAACCTGCCCCTGTGGCCTCATATATGTTGGCCGTACCATTCGGCCCTTCAGACAGCGCTTTGGGGAGCATAGGAGGTACATTGAGGGTGGTATAGACCACCACAGTGTACCCAGACATTTTGCCATGCTCCACAAGGGTTCTACCCTTATACCATATACCTATATGAAGCTATAGCTTCAGCCCTCCCCACCGACCTCTTTTATAGGCATCCAAAATGATGCCCAAACCAACAGGTCCCCCTATGTTCCTGGGACAAACGATTGTACTATCCAGGAGACTACACCCCGCAGTAGCCACCGCCAGCGGGCGATTAAAAACCCTACTCATTGGCATGATCCGACACGCAAAGGTTAGAGCGTCAGCTTATCCTGCGGGAGGCGGCGTTCCATGGCCACAGTGTCACTCAAAATACCCAGGAACTCGAAACCGTAGCTGGACCTTCTGTTTTATCTGCCGCCGGTGGAATGCCCAGTCGCTCCGCCATGTGCTGAAACCCAACAAAACCTTACTCAGATTATCAGCTGCCAGTCCAATACCTAAAATTAACCAAATCTTGGATGACACACGAAAGCCTTGACACCTCCCAGACCACCCCCTCAAAAAATGAACTCAAGGTTGCGAATGAAGCACCCCACGGTCAAACACTGATCAATGAAATAAGAAACTTATACCCGCACAACCCAACAAGTGAAAAACTGTCAGGATGAAGAGGCAACAAATGACAAGTTTGCTAATAAAGCTGGGGGAACCATAGCCACGACCCACCGCGCCACTGTTTCAAAAACATGTATAAACGGAACACAAACCAGGATCTATGAACTCATTCACCGAACCCCCCCGTGATCCGACCCAAATGAATCCAACCTAAACTTGTCGGGTTACTTATTGGGAACTACACCCCCCCACCAGAGAAACCACCGAATGATCCAGCAGCGAAGATATAAATGGACCAGCCATGCGGCCCAGTTCCACATCTTTGCTGGTTTTGCTGACACTACCTCCCGGGTGAGCCAATGCCGACCTCAAATTGTCTGCAGCTCATGGGGGATGGGGAAGCCTACACGAGATACGAAAGCCCTCGGCGAGTCCTGAGGCCAGCAGGTTCCAGTTCGGATATCTACCTAGAAGCAGGCACATCCTAACTATGCTCACCGGAGTCATTCCCCAACTCTGCCCTAATCCCTTCGAGTGCCTCTATTTAAGAGAGTGGGAGCCCTCGCAGCCTAAGCACTCGTGTGTGCATTCGCACGACGTTCCAAACTTGCGAGTCCCTTCCTTGAATGCCCAAAAAACCCTTTCTCTTGGCTGACTGTCCAGAGGAATAAGATCCGCCAGCCCCCGATGAGCAAAACGAAGTCCCCGAGCCCGCTCCGAGGCCATGAGCTGCATCCAAATACTAATGTCTTTGTGATCCCCGCGCAGGGACGTACCTAATGCCTTGCGCTACCAGACGTGCAACCTGATCCACGCCAGACGCCCCATAGGCTTGAAAAGCCTACCCCGGTCGCATCCAAATAACGGAAGAGGGCCGAGCAATGCTCTGGCGCCCTTTTCCAAATTGCAAATGCCTGAAACCAGTTGGTAAATTACCGGGGAATGAGCCCGATCGACTCTTCTCCTCCACCTCATTCTTCCTATCATCAAACTTACCTCCTTCCCATTTAAATTCTCCAGTGGGAGAGCATTTTGACGTACTTACCCTTGCAGATTTTTTCCTAACCTCCTGCTTGAGGTATTCCCCCAGCGGCCCCTCGACGAACGTCCGCCTCCACCAAATGAAACCAATCTACCTCCGTATTAGCGCCTTACCTTGTCCGCCGTCCTTCCCGCCCTCTCCCCTTGTTGAAGGTACCTGTCCTGCCACTGGTCCCGGAGAAGCCGACACCCCCATGGCCGTCTGCTGCGGACCCGACAATGTCCCTGTCTCTGCTGTCAACGCGGCCTACTTATCCCTGAATCTGCATAAGGAACCCCAGGCTGCCGTCGGAACCCAGCACCAGCTATAGGATCTAACCTTCCCACGACATCCCTCCATCCTGCCAATAACTGCACCGACTCCTGCGCACCTGTCCCTGCAGTCCTAAAAAATCCCCTGACAACACAGAAACATCATGCAACCCCCCCCACCCCAGCAAACAGGCCACAGGCACACACACAGACAAAGAGGGTCGGCCTTGAGGCCAATTAACATACTGCCGCAGTATAGGCACTCCACCAGCCATCACTGCGCTTTCTATCGCTGTAAGCACTGCCATCGGCTCGTCCTCGCTCACCTCTTCTCGCTCCCCAGCTGATAGGGGAGCATCCACGTGAACTGTTGTGCTGGCCCGGGCCGTTCCTCTCAGCATCTGCTCTGCACTATCCTGTTGCCAGTGACGTCAGCTGCCGCCATCTGCCATGGGGGCCCAGTCGTTCCTTCAATGACACACCGGGCCCGCGCCCCCGCCAAGCGGGCCGCCGCCGCTCTACTCGCGTCTCTCATTGTCCCTCCTTGTGCACCGCCCTCAGCCACGTCATTCAGAAGATTCCTCCCCCCTCGTCACTCCCGGAACAGGGACACTGGCTGCATCTGATAACAGGTCGGTTCCCGAGTCTGCAGCATGCAACACCGAGCCACCTGGGTGGCCCTGGGGCCAATACCGAGCGCCGCACCTCAGTCTGAACCCGCACCTGGTACAGGCTGGTTCCCAAGTCTGCTGCCTACCACGCCAAGCCGCCCGAGTGGCCCCTGGGGCCAAGACCGGGCGCTGCCCATAAGTCTGAACCTCCGCCGAGGGAACGGGCTGCCCCCAGACATCACAGCCCCCATCCTGCGAGTCCCGCTGAGGAATGGTTGCCCCCGGGCCATACCACCACCACCTGTACTCGGCGCTGTGGAGAAGGGGCCGTAGGGTAACTGGAGACACACTCCATGGGGGCTACCAGGCGACGTGCTAGCCTCAGGCCTGGGGCGCTCCAGTGGTCTGGGTCTCCGAGCACGTGTCTCAGCGGGGGGGTGCAGGGATAGTACCCCCCCGCCCGACTCCCACAATCAATCCAGCCAGCCATCCTGTGAGCCTGCAGCCAGGCCGTGCCATGTACAGCTGCTGCAGTCAGAATAGTGCTATCGGGGGGAGGCTACAAGTCCCCCATAATGTTAAGGGCAAAAACGAAGCATTTCTTGCTAGAAGCTGATTTCCCCATATCTTCCCCTGGCCTCCGAGCACATGTCTCAGTGGGGGGTGCAGGGATAGTACCCCCTGCCTGACTCCCACGATCAATCCAGCCAGCTTTCCCATGAACCTGCAGCCAGGCCGTGCCATGCACAGCTGCTGCAGCCCAGAATAGTGATATCGGGGGGGGAGGCTATAAGTCCCCCCTAATGTTAAGGGCAAAAATGGAGCCTTACTTGTTAGAAGCTGATTCTCCAGCTCTTCCCCTGCAACTGAATAACCACCCCCCTTTCCTCTCTAGCTCACTCCCCCCCCCCAGTGCTCCACCCATATCTCCTAAACCATTTAGAAATGCCCAAAAACCTAACCATGTACTCCCCTCCCCTCTTACCATTACTCCCAGTCTCAAGCCCCATTAACCCTTGTCATGCCGGCCCTTCGTTTATTGCTTTTGGGGCATACTATGGGCCTCTCTGCACTTTCAGTTTGTAGCCTTGCCCTTCGGGCTAGCTACAGCACCCCGGGTGTTCACAAAAGTACTGGCCCCATCTCTAGCCAGATTAAGGGCACAGGGCATAATAGTCTTGGTGTACTTAGACCATCTATTGTTAATAGACCAGTCAGTGGCTCGCTTGGAGCAAAGTGTACGCATTACAACCAGTTACCTGGAAAGTCTGGGTTGGATTCTCAACTTAGAGAAGTCTTCCTTAAAACCGCTAAGTAAGCTGGAGTATTTGGGCCTGATCATAGACACAACCCAGAAAAAGGTGTTCTTGCCTCCGGCAAAGATCAGCTCCATGCAAGAGCTGGTGCAGATGGTCAGGTTGAAAAGAAATCCCTCAATTTGCCTTTGCATGAGGTTGTTAGGAAAGATGGTGGCTTCATTCGAAGCAGTCCCCTATGCCCAGTTCCATTCGAGACTGTTGCAAAACAGTATCCTGTCTGCTTGGAACAAAAGGATCCAAGCTTTGGACTTGCCAATGCGGCTGTCCCCAAGAGTGTCCCAAAGCCTCAGCTGGTGGTTACTAACCCAGAATCTGCTGAAAGGAAGATCCTTCAGACCACTTATCTGGAAAGTAGTAACGACAGATGCCAGCATTTCAGACTGGGAAGCAGTACTAGAGAAAACGACTGTCCAGGGACAGTGGTCAAAAACCGAAAGCTTTGCCCATCAACATCCTAAGGATTCAGGCAGTGCATCTGGCTCTGAAAGCCTGGACTTCCAGGTTAAGGGATTGTCCTGTCAGGATCCAATCCGACAATGCCACGACCGTCGCTGTCAGGAAAACCCTCTCAACAGACGTTCTGTTACTAGGAAGATTCCTGTGCATAGGAGAGCCGTCCGGCGCCCGCGCATGCGCAGTAGCGCGAATAGCGGCGCACAGGCACGCGCGGGAGCACGCGCCCCTTGTGACAGCGCTTGGCTCCAACAGGGGGCTATTTAAAGAGACTGATGCCTTGCCTCCTTGCTGTCCGGTCTACAGCGTTTCCTGAGACCCCTGCTGCCTTGTTACCAGTTTTCCTGTATCCAGTACTTACTTGGCTTGTTCCTGACTTACCTGTTTGCTGCCTGCCCCGATCTCGGCTTGGACTCTGAATATTCTCTTGGTTTGCCCTCCTGTACCTGATCTGCCCTCCAGTACCTTGACCCGGCTTGTCTGCACCTCCCTGCTGTCTGCATCCTGCCACGGGACTACAGTGCACCTCCCTGCTGTCTGCATCCTGCTACGGGACTACAGTGCACCTCCCTGCTGTCTGCATCCTGCCACGGGACTACAGTGCACCTCCCTGCTGTCTGCATCCTGCCACGGGACTACAGTGCACCTCCCTGCTGTCTGCATCCTGCCACGGGACTACAGTGCACCTCCCTGCTGTCTGCATCCTGCTATGGGACTACAGTGCACCTCCCTGCTGTCTGCATCCTGCTACGGGACTACACTGCACCTCCCTGCTGTCTGCATCCTGCTACGGGACTACAGTGCACCTCCCTGCTGTCTGCATCCTGCTACGGGACTACAGTGCACCTCCCTGCTGTCTGCATCCTGCTACGGGACTACAGTGCACCTCCCTGCTGTCTGCATCCTGCCACGGGACTACAGTGCACCTCCCTGCTGTCTGCATCCTGCCACGGGACTACAGTGCACCTCCCTGCTGTCTGCATCCTGCCACGGGACTACAGTGCACCTCCCTGCTGTCTGCATCCTGCTATGGGACTACAGTGCACCTCCCTGCTGTCTGCATCCTGCTACGGGACTACACTGCACCTCCCTGCTGTCTGCATCCTGCTACGGGACTACAGTGCACCTCCCTGCTGTCTGCATCCTGCTACGGGACTACAGTGCACCTCCCTGCTGTCTGCATCCTGCTACGGGACTACAGTGCACCTCCCTGCTGTCTGCATCCTGCTACGGGACTACAGTGCACCTCCCTGCTGTCTGCATCCTGCTATGGGACTACAGTGCACCTCCCTGCTGTCCGCATCCTGCTACGGGACTACAGTGCACCTCCCTGCTGACTACAGGATCCAGCCTTCTACTCCAGTGTTCCAGTCAGGCACTTGTGCCCCTTTGTACTCCCGAGCCCCTGTTCACACTTCCAGGTGTTCCTGAGTCAGAGGTATACGAGAGGCCGTTCTCTGCATTCCGGGCTCCACCTACCAGGTACGTGACAGTACCGGACAGCCATGTCCGAGCCCACGCAGGGAACATCGCCTATGGAGGACTTATGCCATTATCTGGCTGGACTTACACAAGCTGTTAAAGACCTGCAAGACGGTTACAAACGTCTGGAAAAACGTGTTCAAGTGCTCTCTACTTCAGCTCCAGGTCCTTCCTCGGGTCCTTCAGTAGTAATGTTGCCTCCAGAACCTAAGGTTCCCACACCAGAAAGATTCTCCGGGGACCACAGCAGGTTTAGAGCATTCCGTAATGCCTGTGAACTTTTCTTTGCTCTGCAACCCAGAACTTTTTCATTAGAAACTACTAAAGTGGGGTTCGTCATTTGCCTCCTGCTGGGGGAACCCCAGGCATGGGCCCATCGACTCCTGGAACAAAAGAATGGCTGCCTTAACCAACTGGACACCTTCCTCCAAGGCATGGCCCTTCTCTATGAGGATCGGCAACAAGTAGCTACCGCAGAAGCAGCTCTGTTCTCTCTCCAGCAAGGCCGTAGGGCGGCGGAGGACTATGCATCTGAGTTCAGGCGTTGGAGTTCCGACACAAACTGGAACGACGCCACCCTACGTCACCAGTTCCGCATGGAGCTCTCCGAGCCACTAAAGGATGAGTTAGCCCGGGTTGGCATCCCGGCGACACTTGAAGCTCTTATCAACCTCGCCATCCAGATAGACAGGCGTCTAAGAGAGTGAAGAGCTGAACGGATTGCTGGGTCCACTCGCCCAGTCTGGATGCTTCCACGTGTACCACAGCCTTCTGTCCACGTTCCTGCTGATTCCACTGAGCCAATACAGCTAGGGCTGATCCGTCCCTCTCTGACTCTGGAGGAACGTCAACGCCGGCGGGCTAATAACCTTTGCCTTTACTGCGGAGAATCTGGACACTATGTGAGGACTTGTCCCGCAAAGACCCGTAAGCACTTTACTCTCTCCTCTGCCTCTTCACCTGCTGTGTTTGATAATGCTACTCATTTGGCTATCCCCATCTCTCTACAGCTTCCAGAAGGGAATACGCAAGCAACCGCCATCATTGACTCCGGAGCCTGTAGCGGGTTCATGGACTTGTCTTTTGCCCGCAAACTCCGCATTCCTCTACGACCCAGAGCACAGGGACTTTCTGTACATCTGGCCGACGGATCGGCTATAAAATCTGGGCCTGTAACACAAGAAACAGTTCCTCTCAAGACCACCATTTCCGGCAACCACCAAGAACTACTCTGTCTTGACATCATTGAATCTCCCTTGTTTCCCATCATACTGGGAATGCCCTGGCTCAAGGCACATAATCCACGAATTGACTGGTCTACTGGAAAAATCAGTTTTCATTCCTCCTATTGCCATCAACATTGTTTACAGGAAACTACCAACGTCCCGTCTTCTTTGCTGTGTCTGGAGACCGATGCTGAAGCCTGCCAAGCAGTTCCTAGGGCTTACCATAACTTTCTGGATGTGTTCAGCAAGAAAGGAGCAGAGACTCTGCCACCCCATAGACCTTACGACTGCCCGATTGAGCTGCTCCCCGGAGCAGAAATTCCCTTTGGGAGAATTTTTCCCTTAACCGAACTTGATCTCGGAACTCTTAAAGAATACATAGATGACAATCTGAAAAAAGGGTTCATACGCCCTTCTACCTCCCCAGCAGGAGCAGGGATTTTCTTCGTAGAAAAGAAAGACCACTCTCTACGCCCCTGCATAGATTATCGGGACCTTAATAAGATCACAATTAAAAATCGGTACCCTCTACCCTTGGTACCTGAACTTTTCCAGCGACTCGGAACTGCATCCATCTTTACCAAACTGGACCTTCGCTGAGCCTACAACCTAGTCCGGATCCGAAGTGGAGATGAATGGAAAACGGCCTTCCCCACCCGCTTCGGACATTTTGAGTATCTTGTCATGCCCTTTGGTTTGTGTAATGCTCCTGCCACCTTCCAGCATTTTGTTAATGATATTTTTAGAGACTACTTTGACTTGTTCATCATAGTATACCTGGATGATATCTTGATCTTTTCCTCCTCACTGGCTACTCATTGGGAGCACGTCGGAAAAGTTCTAACCCGCCTTCACCTGCACGGCTTGTATGCAAAACCTGAGAAGTGCGAGTTTGAACGCCAAAGCATCCAGTTTCTGGGCCTAATCATTTCTATTGATGGTTTTAAGATGGATCCACAGAAGGTCTCTGCCATCCTGGATTGGCCAGCCCCGACTGATAAGAGGGGAGTCCAGCGATTTGTGGGGTTTGCGAATTTTTATCGCAAGTTCATCAAGGGATTTTCTTCTATCATTTCCCCCATCACAAGTCTTACTCGGCAAGGCACCCGTTTCCAATGGTCTCCTGAAGCTCAAGCAGCCTTTACTTCCTTGAAAGAACAGTTCGTATCAGCTTCCGTCTTAAAACATCCTGACCCAGCCTTACCTTACATACTGGAAGTGGACGCTTCTGAGATAGCAGTAGGGGCAGTTCTTTCACAGAGACAAGGATTCAAGGCTCTGTTACACCCAGTGGCGTTCTTCTCTCGCAGGCTAACCGAGGCTGAAAGAAATTACGATGTCGGGGATAGGGAGCTACTTGCAATCAAGGCTGCGCTAGAAGAATGGCGCTACCTCTTGGAAGGAGCGGCCCATCCTATTCTGGTGTACACTGATCACAAGAACTTGGAGTACCTGAAAATTGCCAAGAGATTGAAACCACGACAGGCCAGATGGGCACTCTTCTTCACTAGATTCGCCTTTCACATCACTTACAGGCCGGGATCTAAAAATACTAAACCAGATGCGCTTTCCCGGATGTTCAGCGAACCTGAAGTTCCTTCTCCTCCTGATACCATCCTTGCTCCTGGAAATTTCCTCATGCTTCAGGGAGATCTGCTCTCTCAAATTAAACAAGCTTCCTCATTGGCTCCCTATCCAACAGATGTCACTTTACAGTGGAAAGATGATCTACTTTGGTACAAGGACAGAATTTTTGTGCCACAACAGACACAGGTTGCCATCCTCAAGTCTTGCCATGACCACGAACTAGCTGGCCACTTCGGGGTACACAAGACTTCTGAACTCCTGCAGCTCATGTTCTGGTGGCCTCATCTACGAAAGGATTGCAGACATTATATTGAAGCATGTACTACCTGCATCCAGAACAAGGGCAGCATATTTTTATGTATGCAGACCTATGCTACCAAATAAATGTGTTTATATTAATTCACCTCCACTACTCCATTGCTTCATATAAAGTCCCAACTTCCTTTCTTATAATGCCATAAGGGATGGAGGCACCTTAGGGTGCTTCATCGAAAGTCCCGCGGGATGGGGGCACCTTAGGGTGTTTCATATAAAGTCCCAAACTCTCCCCCCATTTCTATACAGAACAAGGGCAGCAAGACCAAGGCTTGGGGACTGTTGAGGCCTCTACCCGTACCAGAAAGACCATGGAGGATGATCTCCATGGATTTCATTGTGGAATTACCACCTTCAGAAGATTTCTAAAATGGCTCACTTCCTGCCTTTGAAGGGTACCCCATCTGCCTCCGAAACTGCGAAGATTTTTATTAAAGACATTGTAAGGCTCCATGGTATACCTGCTAATATTGTATCTGATCGGGGGGTACAATTTACTTCCAAATTCTGGAAAGCCCTGTGTGGAGCTCTGAAGATTGACCTCTCCTTCTCTTCGGCCTACCATCCCCAGACGAATGGTCAAACTGAACGAACTAATCAGACCCTTGAACAGTATTTGCAATGCTATTCTTGTTTTTCTCAAGATGACTGGGTGCCTCTGCTACCTCTTGCTGAGTTCGCCTACAATAATTCTGTTCATTCTGCAACCAACCAGTCTCCATTTTTTGCGAACTATGGGTTCCATCCCTTGTTTCTGTCCAATAACATTCCAGAATGTACAGTACCGGAGGCTCAAGAAACCTTGAACTTCTTCAGCACAAACAACAAGCTACTTCAAGAGACGATGGCAAAGACCCAAGATCATAACAAGGAAACGTTTGACAGAAAGAGAAAAGGGGAGCTTGACCTAAAACCTGGAGATCAAGTCTGGTTGTCCACTCTGAACCTGAAACTGGCATGCCCATCCAAGAAATTGGGTCCTAAGTTTGTGGGACCCTTCCCAGTGTTGAGAAAAATTAACAGTGTGGCATATGAGTTGAAGTTACCGGAGTCCTTCCGTATACATCCAGTCTTTCACGTGGCTTTACTTAACCGGAACACCAGTCCTCCTGAGCCTGTAATCATTAACGGCGAAGAAGAATTCGAGGTTGAATCCATCATAGATTGCCGGAGGAGTCGTAATCAGGTTCAGTACCTGGTGAAATGGAAGGGTTACGGCCCCGAGGAGAACTCCTGGGAACCAGAGACTAATATCCATGCCAAAAGACTGATCTTAGCCTTTAAAAGATCCCACCCCAATAAATTGGCCCAGTTGGCATCTGCCCATTGGAGGGGGGCAATGTCAGGAAAACCCTCTCAACAGACGTTCTGTTACTAGGAAGATTCCTGTGCATAGGAGAGCTGTCCGGCGCCCGCGCATGCGCAGTAGCGCGAATAGCGGCGCACAGGCACGCGCGGGAGCACGCGCGCGCCCCTTGTGACAGCGCTTGGCGCCAACAGGGGGCTATTTAAAGAGACTGATGCCTTGCCTCCTTGCTGTCCGTTCTACAGCGTTTCCTGAGACCCCTGCTGCCTTGTTACCAGTTTTCCTGTATCCAGTACTTACTTGGCTTGTTCCTGACTTACCTGTTTGCTGCCTGCCCCGATCTCGGTTTGGACTCTGACTATTCTCTTGGTTTGCCCTCCTGTACCTGATCTGCCTGCCAGTACCTTGACCCGACTTGTCTGCACCTCCCTGCTGTCTGCATCCTGCCACGGGACTACAGTGCACCTCCCTGCTGTCTGCATCCTGCTACGGGACTACAGTGCACCTCCCTGCTGTCTGCATCCTGCCACGGGACTACAGTGCACCACCCTGCTGTCTGCATCCTGCCACGGGACTACAGTGCACCTCCCTGCTGTCTGCATCCTGCTACGGGACTACAGTGCACCTCCCTGCTGTCTGCATCCTGCTACGGGACTACAGTGCACCTCCCTGCTGTCTGCATCCTGCTACGGGATTACAGTGCACCTCCCTGCTGTCTGCATCCTGCTACGGGACTACAGTGCACCTCCCTACTGTCTGCATCCTGCTACGGGACTACAGTGCACCTCCCTGCTGTCTGCATCCTGCTACGGGACTACAGAGCACCTCCCTGCTGTCTGCATCCTGCTACGGGACTGCAGTGCACCTCCCTGTTGTCTGCATCCTGCTACGGGACTACAGTACACCTCCCTGCTGTCCGCATCCTGCTACAGTGCACCTTCCTGCTGACTACAGGATCCAGCCTTCTACTCCAGTGTTCCAGTCAGGCACTTGTGCCCCTTTGTACTCCCGAGCCCCTGTTCACACTTCCAGGGGTTCCTGAGTCAGAGGTATACGAGAGGCCGTTCTCTGCATTCCGGGCTCCACCTACCAGGTACGTGACAGTCGCCCATATCAATCACCCAGGGAGCACCAAGAGTCTCTCAGCACAGAGAGAGGTGAACCATATTCTAACTTGGGCAGAAAGGAATGTTCCATGCCTAACGGCAGTCTTCATTCCGGGTGTAGAGAACTGGCAGGTGGACTGCTTAAGTCACCAGCAGTTATTCCCAGGGGAATGGTCTCTTCACCCCAACATTTTTCGGCTATTTGCCAAAGATGGGGGACTCCAGATGTAGATCTTCTAGGGTCCAGATTCAACATGAAGTTAGTCAACTTTGTGTCCAGGACAAGGGATCCACTCGCATGCAGAACAGATGCGTTGGTGAACCCTTGGGATCAGTTCTCACTGATCTATGCATTCCCCCCTATTCAGTTGCTGCCTCGTCTTCTTTGCAGGATCAAGCTGGAGAGAAAGCCGGTAATTCTGGTAGCACCAGCATGGCCCAGAAGGTCATGGTATGCAGAAATCATAAAGATGTCAGTGGAGGATCCATGGTCCCTTCCACTAAGGCCAGACCTGCTCTCACAGGGGCCGATATTCCATCCTACTTTACAAACGCTAAATTTAAGGGCCTGGCTATTGAAACACACATTCTGAAGAATCGGGGGCTTCCCGGGTCAGTTATCTCTACTTTGATGCAAGAAAGCCAGCATCCAGAGCTATATATTATAGAGTCTGGAAGGCTTATGTTTCCTGGTGTGAATCCAAGGGTTGGCACCCTCAGAGATATATCATGGGCAGAATTCTTGCCTTTCTACAATTAGACATAGAGATGAAATTGGCCTTGAGTACTATTAAGGGCCAAGTCTCAGCCTTATCGATCTTATTTCAAAGACCGCTTGCTACACATTCTTTAGTCCGGGGTTTCATGCAAGCGGTGATGCGGATTAATCTGCCAGTTAAATCACCTTTGAGCCCTTGGGACTTGAATTTAGTTTTGTCAGTGTTACAAAAACAGCCATTTGAACCGATACAGTATATTCCCTGATGCCGCGTACACGTGAGCGGAATTTCCGACAGAAAGAGTCCATGGGGACTTTTCATCGTATTCTGACCGTGTGTATGCCCCATCTGACTTTTTCTGTCGAAAATTCAGACGTTCCGATGGAACAAATTACTATCAGAAAAAATGCTCATCTGTATGCTGTTCCGACGCACCAAAAACGACGCATGCTCTGAAGCAAGTACGAGATGGAAGCTATTGGCTACTGGCTATTAAACTTCTGTTTTCTAGTCCCATCGTATGTCTTGTACGTCACCACGTTCTGGATGGTCGGAATTTGGTGTGACTGTGTGTATGCAAGACAGCTTGAGCGGAACTCCGTCGTAAAAACCTTCAGAGCTTATTCCGATATAAAACCGGTCATGTGTACTTCTGACAACCTCCTTCTGACAAGGAAGCTGGTGTTCTTGGTTGCTATATCCTCAGCAAGGAGCTTTTGGAATTGGCTGCTCTTTCTTGTAAAGAGCCATATTTGATTATTCATGAGGATAGGGTGGTGTTACGCCCTCGTCCAGATTTTTTTTACCAAAAGTGGTCTCAGGTTTTCACCTGAACCCAAGATATTGTCCTGCCATCGTTTTTTCCAAAACTATGTTCCAGGGAAGAAAAGTCACTACATTGTCTTGATGTGGTGAGAGCAGTGAAAATCTTTTTAAAGGCAACTGCTCAGATTCGTAAGACTCATGTCTTATTTATTCTGCCAGAGGCTCCTAAAAAAGGACAGGCAGCGTCAAAATCCACTGTCACCAAAGGCATGAACTGGCCATGCCTTTGCTTGCCACCTGAACCGGCCATGCCTTTGCCTTCCACCTGAACTGGCCATGCCTCTGCCTGCCACTTGAACTGGCAATGCCTCTGCCTGTTACCAGAACTGCCTGCTAAACCTTGGACTGTACTGAACCATGTTCATACTTTTCCATATCTGTCTGCTGCCTAGACAATTCCTAGACATTTCCTTTGGCTGTCTGGACAAATGCTTTGACTGCTCTGGAACAGTATTCCTGCCTGCTAAAACCACAGGTGAGCCTTTTTTTTTTTTACCCTTTGCTCAGCAGAATGTATTTTGGGGTGTAATTCTTGGTGTGTACATGCTATGTGTTAGAAGCCTGAAGGTGCTACTTGCATGTTGGGCCTATGTATGTGGCCAAGTAGTTTAAAAGTCTCACACATGGGTTACCGTCATACTCAGGATGAGTAGCAGAATGTATTTTGGGGTATCATTTTGGCTATGTACATGCTATGTGTTAGAAAGATCTTCTAAATTGACAACTTTGTGAGAAAAAAATACGTTTTCATTTTCTTTCCACATTTTCCAAAAACTTTTGGAAAGAAATGACATGTTCAAAAGACTCATTATGCCTCATAGAATATACATTGGGGTGTTTTCTTTCCAAAATGGGGTCATTTTGTGGGTAATTCCATTGTCCTGTTGCTCCATGGCCTTCAAAAATGTGATAGGTACTCAGGAAATGAAATGTGTAATTTATGCCTTTAGAACGCCTGATGGTGCTACATGGATGTTGGGCCCCTGTATGTGGCCAGGCTGTGGAAAAGTCTCACACATGGGGTATCGCCATACTCGGGACGAGTAGCAGAATGTATTTTGGGGTGTCATTTTGGCTATGTATATGCTATATGTTAGAAAGATCTTCTAAATTGACAACTTTGTGAGAAAAAAATAGGTTTTCATTTTCTTTCCACATTTTCCAAAAACTTGTGGAAAGAAATGACATGTTCAAAACGCCTGATGGTGTTACATGGATGTTGGGCCTCTGTATGTGGCCAGGCTGTGGAAAAGTCTCACACATG
The DNA here is from genome assembly GCF_042186555.1 of Aquarana catesbeiana. Classification (NCBI taxonomy): domain Eukaryota; kingdom Metazoa; phylum Chordata; class Amphibia; order Anura; family Ranidae; genus Aquarana; species Aquarana catesbeiana. The sequence goes on along the minus strand of NC_133332.1, from coordinate 206,111,416 downwards.
GGGTATCGCCATACTCAGGACAAATAGCAGAATGTATTTTGGGGTGTAATTGCAATTATGCCTGCACTGTGTGTGAGAAATAACTTGTAAATATGATAATTTAGTGAAGAAAAAAAAAATATATATATTTCTTAATTTTCCAAAGCATTGTGGGGAAAAAATTGCAACTTAAAAAAATTCACTATGCCTCTTACTAAATACCTCAGACTGTCTTCTTTCCAAAAAGGGGTAATTTGGGGGGTAGTTGTACTGTCCTGACATTTTAGGGCCTCAAGAAATGAGATGAGATGAGGCCATCAGTGCATTAGGATTGATACATTTTCAATAATGCGTTTGTAGACTCTATAACTTTCACACAAACCAATGATCATACACTTATCAGGATTTTTTTTACCAAAGACATGTAGCAGAATACATTTTGGCCTAAATTTTCGACAAAATTAGATTTTTTTGGTTTCTTTTAAAACAAAAAGTAGAAAATTTTGGGTTTTTTTTTCAAAATATTAGCTCTTTTTTTGCTTATATCACAAAGGATAAAAAATACGTGAATAAGTGGTGAATAAATACCACCAAAAGAAAGCTCTATTTGTGTGAACAAAGTGATAAAAATGTCATTTGGGTACAGTGTAGCATGACTGAGTAATTGTCATTCAAAGTGTGAGAGCACTGAAAGCTGAAAATTGGTCTAGGAAGGAAGGGGGTGTAGGTGCCCAGTATTGGTGGTTAAGTAATACAGCCGTTACACGATACTATCGGTCTTCCTGGGCGATTTAGAAATTCTTTATGTTTTTTGGGTAGGGTATAAAAACATGCCTCACAGGGATGTGTCATCCTAAAAAGTTCCCATAATTGTTTGGAAATTACATGAACTGCATAATAAGCGGAGACAACCAGGACATAAAAATCCTGATTCACTTTAGATACCCTATCTAACTCAATATTTTTATACCAATTTTTATTAGATAACACCTCTAGGCACATTCTTTCATATTTATCACTGTCCATAATAACAATATTTCCCTCTATGTCGGAGGGCTTGATAACCAAGTCCTTACCGTTCATAAGATGTTGTAACACACAGTTCTGTTGGGGGTTCAAATTGGATTTGAGTAGCATAGAGGTGCAAATTTTTCCGACTTCACTATTGACTTGTAAGAATAGGGCGAGGTTAGGATTGGTTTGAACCAACAGGAATTTGGAGGAGCTTTTTCTTAATTAGGACTATTAACATCCTCTTCTACAGAACACGACATGGTTTCTAGATCGATACAAATGATCAAGTCTGGAGGTTTGTTTTCTGCAATGAGTTCATTAACCACTTCAGCCCTGGAAGGATTTACGCCCTTCCTGACCAGAGCACTTTTTGCGATTTGGCACTGCGTCAATTTAACTGACAATTGTGCGGTCATGCGACGTTGTACCCAAACAAAATTGACGTTGTTTTTTTCCCACAAATAGAGCTTTCTTTTGGTGGTATTTGATCGCCTCTGAGGTTTTAATTTTTTGCACTACAATCAAAAGAAGAGCGATAATTTTGAAAAAACGCAATATTTTTTACTTTTTGCTATAACATCCCCCAAAAATATATAAAAAACTTTTTTTCCTCAGTTTAGGCCGATATGTATTCTTCTATGTATTTTTGGTTAAAAATTTTTTTTTTTAAATAAGCGTATATTGATTGGTTTGCACAAAATTTATAGCGTCTACAAAATAGGGGATAGTTTTATGGCATTTTTATTCTTAATTTTTTTTTTTATTAGTAATGGCGGCGATCTGTGATTTTTATCGGGACTGCGACATTATGGCGGACAGATCAGACACTTTTGACACTATTTTGGGACCATTGTCATTTATACAGCGATCAATGCTATAAAAATTCATTGATTACTGTGTAAATGACACTAGCAGTGAAAGGGTTAACTACTAGGGGGCGGTAAAGGGGTTAGGTGTGTCCTAGCGAGTGATTCTAACTGTGGGGGGGAGGGGGCTACACCTCACATGACAGCGATCACTGCTCTCGATGACAGAGAGCAGTGATCTCTGTCCAGTAACTAGGCAAAACAGGGAAATTCTTTGTTTACCCTCGCCCGCAGCACCACTTCATAAATTGGATGTACATCCCTTTTGCCCACTGGTGCCATTCTGCCGACGTATATCAGCGCGCGCTGGTCGGCAAGCGGGTTAAGCATTTTCAAAACCCTAAAATCATGTTTGGTGTAGTTAGGGGAAGTGTCGACTCTTCTGACTTCTGTTCAGAATGGGTGATGATATCCCCTACTTTTGCAAAGTAACGTCTAAATTTGTAAAAGCATTTGGGGCACACAAATTTGGATTTACTGCACATTTTTGGCTATTAAAGTGGAACCAAACACACCAATTTTAATGGCTTCCCAAAATAGTTAAATTCAAGGCATACCTTGAGCTCTGATCCACACTGATGCGGGAAATGCACACGATTTGCATCGCAGGCGGTTGCATCGTACTGTTTGGCAATTGCACAACGTCCATGCAATTTGCTGCGGGTGTCAATATTAAATTAACGACACCCCGAAACTGATTGCAAAATGCAGTGCGATTTCCAAGTGTGAACACCCATGCGATGTGATTCGGGTGCGGGTAAAACACAGGGTCCTGCACCATTTTGGTGCGAATGCAATGCGATTTGAGCCATACAAAATGTATTTCTCAAATCGCACCATAAAGACATCAGATGCTGTGTTTTCCACTCACCAGTGTGAACCTAAGCTGAATGTTAACTGTTACAGTTGCTAGTATGCTTATGTCAGCTCTTGACCATACTGTCAAGCCTTCAATTGCCTGACGTCATAGCTGATCACATCAGCTGCTGCAGATCAAACAAACGCTAAGATGGCTGCTTCCTTGGCTGTAAAGGATTTGAGGGTGTAGTTTCTGCTAAGCATCTATAAGAGACTGTTTAACACTTTCCATTGCTCACACTAATATTCTTTCACCCACTTTGAATCTTTCCCACTGATCCAATTTAGTGGCAAATTAAGTTGTAGGTTTTAGTATGAAATCTACACAGTAAAGCCATGATCATGACAGTTGAGAAATTAACAGTAAAAGTGTAGCAGGTTAATACATTCATGTCTATCAACCAAAAATAGCAGCCTGGGTCCAGCTAGGTCACCTTCTCTGGAATTTTCATGGTTCTCGTGTGCAGCAGCCTCTGAAGACCACGGTGCTCCAGCTCTTCCCATTTGGATGAGAAGTCCCTTTTATGTCTGGAAATAACTGTGCTTCCTTGCTTTGTGTCTGGCAAGTCTCTAGGACGTTTGCAGCGTTTTCCTGCCACTCGCCAAAGGTTGGCATTTTAATGTGACCCGGCATAAAAGCCGATATAGAGTTATTCGTTTCATTTCAGCTTCCAATTTCATCTTCATCCCAGCAGGCTGAGCCAATATTCAAGATGAAAATGAAAAGTAAGACAGTGTTCCTCTCTGCGGTGGGAGGTGGGTACACTGTACCTGTCTCATCTATCAAATAACAGATTATTTTGTGGGCTAGATCAAAACCCAGCCCGTCAGTTTCTTAGGAAATGGCAGTGTTGTAGATGACATTTATTTTGGAGCACAATCTTATATCGATGGTATTATCCTCATAATAAGGGCATGCTACTTTTCCTTTCTTTGTGATGTAATTAGCAGTTAAGTTAATCTGTACATCAGGAAAAAAAAAACACAGTGTAATGTATTTGTGCATTCCTTTGAAGATAATGAAGTACATTTTTACATAGTATAAGTACCCAAATCTCTTTTCTTATGTGCCGCCTTCTATCCCATGCATGTCATGCAGACTGGTAGAGTGATAGGCAGCACTAGGAGCCAATCAGCATGTGCTGAATGCATTTCTGCTGACAGGAGGAGAGAGCAGAGTGGATGACATCATTGTTCAGTGGTTCCTTTATTGTTCAGTCTCCAGGCTTGGGCAGGAAGGTGACACCACTGTATTGCATAACAGAGAAGGCGGTGCCACGCTCCTGGATATGGAGTCCTTGCTGCTGGATGTGAAAAAAGGTGAACCACACACACTAATCTACATATGTGGGTTACATTTTGGCAAACGATGATGCCCATCTCCACTGACAGTCAGCATTTTTAGAACATGTTTATGCTGAAGGCAAGGTAGTTAGAATACTTTTAGGATTCTTTTCAAATGGCTGATTGAAAGATGTTTAGGCATGGTCTATGTCTGACTATATTTGTACATTATCTGAAGTGTTGTATAGCACCATTGGCTCTCTGTGCGAGATTGTGCTGGCATTTTTAATATGCAGAGCTCGAAAAGCAAACCTGTTTCGATCAGTCTGTATACCATGTAGAGAAATTAGCCTTGTTCCATTTGCACGCCTTCCAAGTTTTGTTGTCATCATATTTAGTATCTGGGTCAGGCGTCTGGAGATGACTGCCAGATTCTTTTGGAGTGAAGAATATTTATGTACACTGTCTGGAATCAGACTACCATCTTCACCTACTTCTTATCATCTTTGAGACAACAGCAAAGCACAGTCTACAGGAGATGTTTTGCAGATTTACAGAAAGGTATTGGATCTGAAAAGCCAGCATAGGGGTATTTGGATCTAAAATGCTGGCACGAGGCTAGTTGTCTTCCTTATCTTGTCTGACCTCTTCTTGTAACCTTCAATATGAACGCCACATTAAAGTTCACACTTCACATGAATCATTAGGACACTAGTCAGCAGCACCAAAACACATTATCGTTTTCAGTAAGAAAAATGTTCCTCTTTCTAGCCATAAATAAACAATTCTGCTTCTAAGCGCCCTCATGTGACCTCCCTCAAGTAACGTCTATGCAGTCTTTATCAAATGGTGTCTGGCAAACAGGGGCATTGTGGGTATTTCATGTCATTACAGATTGTAAAGTGTGTCTTGTTTTCAATCAGACAGACTGAGTTTGGTAGATATGTAAAGAGAAGTGTAACAGAGAAGAACCGTTACTAGGATTGTGAAAGACCTGGGGCACTCCAAGAAGGACAATGAATGGGGTATGCATGTAGCCATAATGTGCTGAATATGGGAAAGGCTTAACTGGACCATAATTATTGAAGGATGTGGCTTGTGCTCTTCAATGAACTCCAATAAAAGGATTTTTTGGTGAATACAAAAATGCAATTACTTGTTCATTGAGGAACACAGGAATCAGAACACCCAAAAGCAATCCATCAGTGGGAGAGGTGGGCAACCAAGCAACAAAACCTAAGAGAACTATAAATGTTAGAGAAACTGGAAACTACCTGCAGGTCAAAAAGTTGGCTGAAAGCCTGAAGCCTAGTACACACGATGAGATTATCGGACAAATGATTGTCTGTTTTTATTTTTTTGCATGCTAGTCTCCAAAACAAATGCAAATAGGTTACTAAAATCTGTAAATTCTCATACGACAGAAAAATTCGGAAGTGATGTAATGTATTTGTATTGTATTTTCGTACGAAAACTGTATTAATTAAAACGAAAATCATACGATCTGGTATCGTGCGAGAATTTTTTTTATGTTTGTCCCTTTGGAAAACTTTGAATGAAAGCTGTGTACTAACGATCAAATTATCATAAATTGCATCAAAAGCTGAATTTTTCATCCGGTTTTCTCATCGTGTGCACAAGGCTTTATGCCTGAAGCTGGCATCAGATGAGACCTGAACATTCAAACAAAAAATAGAAAATGCATGAACAAAAAACAAGGTGTTAGCCTTGCAAATCTGGGAAACAGTTGCCTTATGCCAGTAAGCCCAAGAAGCACAAACAGAATTGGTAAAATGTGCTTTGACAGGAAAAGGTCGAAGTCCTTAGACCATAGGAATGAATAATTTGTCTGAGCCATTGGGAAATGGTGGAGCAAGAATCTTGTTCTTGTACAAAAGTCTTTTTCAAAGAATGAAAGGCTAGTGGTCTCTGGAACATGAGAGCAAGCAATGAGATTTGACCTTTTGGTGGTACTTAGGACCAACCAGTGATCAAGGCCTGATTTCAAAAAGGTGAGGATTTGTTCTATGGAGTATTTCCTGAGCCCACAGTGCAGCTACCAGAAGTCTGCCTTGGCCAAATTCGTTTCCATGAGTATCACTAGAATGTCCTTCATTGCAATCCTGCAGAACAGTTGGGTGGCAGATTTAGAGGAGGAAAGGCGTAGATCAGGCTGACTGATTCCATGGAGCTCCCAGAGCATCCACATGCACCATTTTGGTTTAGAAACAGTGAAAAAGGTTAAACAAAATACTTGAATCATTTCTGCTACAGAAACTGGGGTAATAACTTCTTGATCCAGAAGACTGGCAAGGGCTTCATGGAGGTTTGCCAATAGGTGCAGTGACTAAGGAAGCTTAGAAGACATTAACCAAGGAGGGAGCTGAAAGCAGAACTCTAGGTTATGGCCTGTACCCAAGCATCTGAGATGTTGTCTATCCAGATGTCCACAAAGGCTAACAGACATCCCTCGACTATGAAAAGTTGGGGCATTTCTTCATGCCAGAGAGGACTTGCCTGCAGGTTTTGGGGGGTTTTAGAGCACCATGCTTTGCACTTGAACTTAGCTCATGACTTGGGTCTGACCTTTAGATGCTAAAGCCTTAACATAAGGAAATCTTTTTGGCCACAGAAGGGAAATGAGTCTTATGCCACGTACACACAAGTGGAATTTCCGACAGAAAGAGTCGGATGATAGCTTTTCATCGTATATTCCAAACGTGTGTATGCCCCATCGGACTTTTTCTGTCAAAAATTCAGACGGACTTAGATAGTGAACATGTTATATATTTTTCCGACGGAACAAATTACTATCGGAAAAACTACTCGTCTGTATGCTGTTCTGACGCACCAAAAACAACGCATACCAAAAAGATGGCCGCAAACATCAATCCACACATGTAAAGACAAACCATACTTCAGCCACAACAAAATGGCCAACATATACTATCTATTAGCCTATGGCAAAATGGCCACCATGTAAATCTAATATTAACCACAGTTAAGATGGCCACTACAACACTTCCGGTATCTCACTATATAACATAGAACAATACAACCAATACGGTTCCCCAGATGAAGACACGTGACGGTGTCGTAACGTGTAGAGATTGGCCGGAGCGAGATGTACACAGGAGGAGAAGTGAGAGTGCGCTGAAAGCGCCAAACTAGCATTGTTTGCTGTATCTGCTTTTAAACTTGTGTCTAAATGTAAGAGTCCACTTTTATTCATTTAAATAAATGTCCCTATATTTAATATACTACACCAGTGGAGCCCCCTTTTTTCTCTCCCCTTTTTCTACCCTTATTACTGTGCTGGCTATACCGAAGCTAGTTTAGGAGTCACAGCAGGGGATCCTGGAGGAGAGACCCACAGTCTGCCGCACTGACATACAGCAGTAACAACATCTATGGACCTGAACTCACAGATGCCATGATTTAACAGCCTTGAAGTGAGAGTTCTGGGAGACCATATGTACAGGAAGTTTCTAAGGACAACACCACTATATTCTATTATTAAGAAACCATCTATTGGAAGCATACTATATCTCTATTCAGGACTTCCTAATACAGTTCAGCTATTTTTGAGGACCTAAGCTTTCCATTTATTTCATTTTTTGACCATTTACTATATATTGCACTTACTAATTATTATTGGCACTTTACTCACCGGTATTTTTGGTAGCACTCACTAGCCATGTAAAAGCATCCATTTATATGTATCAGCTATGTATTTAGGAATTTATTACTCTATTACTGATTGTGTATGCACTTATGCACTTTAAGAAATATATTAGTCTCACGTTACTATATTTTTAATCACACTTTACCTAGAGAAAATCCTTCCCAGGTTATTAGATCACTGCGCAAAATCACATTTTGATTTGTTGCCAATATTCAATGGTTGTTATCAGTTTTGTTGATACAGCACTTTAGGCATATTGATACAACTAATACAACATAACAATCCATGGATCTCACACACCTCTACACGACAAACATACTCTCACACTTTGCCAACTACAACCTGTAAACAAAAAATATTAGCACATTTCTCTAATAAAACTGTACTTTCCTTGCCTACCTATACCTAGACCAGAGATGGCGAGCCTTGGCACCCCAGATGTTTTGGAACTATATTTCCCATGATGCTCAACTACACTGCAGAGTGCATGAGCATAATGGGAAATATAGTTCCAAAACATCTGGGGTGCCAAGGTTTGCCATCACTGACCTAGACCATATCTATTTCAATATAGGTCCCATCTTCTCATCTTTCTTCTCTTTCTTTTTTTTTTTTTTTTGTGACGTACATATTTACAATGGGCTCTAATCCATATGTCTACTTAGGTCATTAGAAGTACGCTGGGTGGTAGGGTATAATGTGCTTGCAGTTATTTTAGCAATGTTATTATTAGGTTCATATTCATATACAGGACAATAAGTCTCTTTCATTTTCTTATTTGGTGGTACAATTCCTCCTTTCACACAGTGGTGAGACTTCCTCAAGAATTCATCTATTCCTAGATCCCCACATCACACAGACACAATGAACCTAGGTAACAGCAGGAACTGTATATCTGGCCCCAATGCCGCCAAGGATCTATACCAGACTATACAATGCAGAAATCAGCCACACTGACAGGCACACAACTGAATAGGGACACCTGAGTCGTACACACCAAGGAAAGGGGGGAGGGGTAGTCACAGAAGCTACTAAAAAGGAAACTCTGGATTTAAGATGTAAAACACACCAATTTCTAAACAGAAACAGTCCAATTATATGTAAGACACAGGCCAGCACATAAAAAGATCAGTGCAGTACAGTAATCAAACATCTCAATTGAAGAAAGTTCTAGACTCTGTGAGAAAGTATATAGAATCTGACAGTTCTGCTTCCCTAAAGTCTTCCACATCAGTTTATAGGCACTGTTTACAGAATAGGAGAGATAGTACTTCTACTCATGGTGTAGTTTTATTGAGAACTACGCAGAAGAGAAAAGGAAAACAGAATTTCATTCGAAACTGGTACAAAGGTTTTAAGCAGTGCTGTTTTTTTAAGCAGCCTGTCACCCTTAGCAATTAATCAGGGCCCTACCACACATAGTACCTTATCGGCCACAACCTATGAATGCTACCTTGAGTCCGAAAACCCAATCTCTGACCTGCCGGTCACCCCAGACCCAGGAACTTCAGAAATCCTAGCTAGGCACACATTGCGCCTGAAATAGGGAAAGCCATTTAGCAGAACACACAGAATACACTCATGCAAAGGACAGTATTAAGTTACAGATAGTATGGAAAGTAAAAATAAAATGAAAATAAAAAAAAATCAACAATCAAGGTTCTTGGAAAGAGTACTCCATGACACCAACTTACAGAAATAAGCACAGCACAAGGGGAAGTCACAGTAAGCAAAATGTTAGCTTATCTTAGCCAGCAGAAGTGAAGTCCCAGGTTGTTGTCCCATTCTTTGTCTTAGCGCTGTCTGTAGAGTGTATCTTTCCAGCTCGAAGGACCAATTGATAGGGAAACCCCAAAACTCATGGGTTTCAGTAACATTTTGACTGCTGAAGCCAGATTGAAAATAGATTTTATTATTCAAGCATGTAAGCTACTCACAAGCAAGGAGAACAATACAGTACATGGTAATATGTTCAACAGAATTGTTCTGAGTAGCAAGGGAGAACAATACAATTTATATGTTTTACCAAAAGGGTGGGAGCTAGCTAAAGGGTCTTTTATTATTATTATTATGATTATTATTATACAGGATTTATATAGGGCCAATAGTTTACGCAGCGCTTTACAATATAAAAAGGAGATAATACAGTTATAATACAAGAGGATTAAGAGGGCCCTGCTCAGAAGAGCTTACAATCTAATAGGGTGGGACAGGTGATACAAAAGGTTGTAACTGGGGAATGAGCTGATGGAAGTGGTAAAAGATTAGTTGGAAAAGTGATAGGCTTCCCTGAAGAGATGAGTTTTCAGGGATCGCCTGAAGATAGCAAGAGTAGAGGATAGCCGGACAGGTTGAGGTAACGAGTTCCAGAGGATGGGAGAGGCTCTGGAGAAATCCTGGAGACAAACGTGGGAGGAGGAGACGAGGTCTTGAGAGGAGTGGAGAGGACGATTTGGGTGATATTCTGAGACAAGATTGGTGATGTAGCTCCGGGCAGAGTTGTGAATGGCTTTGTATGTTGTGGTTAGTATTTTGAATTTAATTTGCTGGGTGATTGGGAGCCAGTGTAAGGATTGTAGGAGAGGGTTGGCAGACACTGAACGGTTGGTAAGGTGGATAAGTCTGGCAGTAGCATTCATGATAGACTGAAGAGTGGATAGCCTATGGAGAGGCAGGCCAATGAGAAGGGAGTTGCAATAGTCAAGGCGAGAGATAACAGGTGAGTGAATGAGGAGCTTGGTTTCATTTGTTAAAAAGGGGTGAATTTTAGAGATGTTACGGAGGTGAATTCTACAAACTTTTGAAAACGATTGGACTTGAGGCTGAAATGACAAGTCAGAGTCTAGTACCCTGGCGTGAGGGGAGGGACTGATAGTTGCATTGTTAATTTTGATGGAAAAGTCAGGGAGTGGGGCACAGGCGGGGGGTGGGGGGGGAATATTAGCTCAGTTTTAGAAAGATTTAGTTTAAGGAAGTGGTACGACATCCATGCTGATATGTCAGTTAGTAGGTTAGTAATGCGAGAGTCTTTGAAGTCAAATCTTGATTGAAATGCAAAATACTTGTTTACATGGTTTTCAATTCCAAGGCTCGTTGGCTGACCAGGCCTTCAAAGGTCGAGATAGCATTCTTTACAAATAATAGTGTAAATAGCCTTTGGACACAATCAATCATATATATATATATATACAGTGGGGATGGAAAGTATTCAGACCCCCTTAAATTTTTCACTCTTTGTTATATTGCAGCCATTTGCTAAAATCATTTAAGTTCATTTTTTTCCTCATTAATGTACACACAGCACCCCATATTGACAGAAAAACAGAATTGTTGACATTTCTGCAGATTTATTAAAAAAGAAAAACTGAAATATCACATGGCCCTAAGCATTCAGACCCTTTGCTGTGACACTCATATATTTAGGTGCTGTCCATTTCTTCTGATCATCCTTGAGATGGTTCTACACCTTCATTTGAGTCCAGCTGTGTTTGATTATACTGATTGGACTTGATTAGGAAAGCCACACACCTGTCTATATAAGACCTTACAGCTCACAGTGCATGTTAGAGCAAATGAGAATCATGAGGTCAAAGGAACTGCCTGAAGAGCTCAGAGACAGAAATGTGGCAAGGCACAGATCTGGCCAAGGTTACAAGGTTTCTGCTGCACTTAAGGTTCCTAAGAGCACAGTGGCCTCCATAATCCTTAAATGGAAGATGTTTGGGACAACCAGAACCCTTCCTAGAGCTGGCTGTCCGGCCAAACTGAGCTATCAGGGGAGAAGAGCCTTTGTGAGAGAGGTAAAGAAGAACCTAAAGATCACTGTGGCTGAGCTCCAGAAATGGAGTCGAGAGATGGAAGAAAGTTGTAGAAAGTCAACCATCACTGCAGCCCTCCGCCAGTCGGGGCTTTATGGCAGAGTGGCCCGACGGAAGCCTCTTCTCAGTACAAGACACATTAAAGCCTGCATGGAGTTTGCTAAAAAACACCTGAAGGACTCCAAGATGTGAGAAATAAGATTCTCTGGTCTGATGAGACCAAGATAGAACCTTTTGGCCTTAATTCTAAGCAGTATTTCTGAAGAAAACCAGGCACTGCTCATTACCTGTCCAATACAGTCCCAACAGTGAAGCATGATGGTGGCAGCATCATGCTGTGGGGGTATTTTTCAGCTGCAGGGACAGGACGATTGGTTGCAATCGAGGGAAAGATGAATGCGGCCAAGTACAGGGATATGCTGGTCGAAAACCTTCTCCAGAGTGCTCAGGACCTCAGACTGGGCCGCAGGTTTACCTTCCAACAAGACAATGACCCTAAGCACACAGCTAAAATAATGAAGGAGTGGCTTCACAACAACTCTGTGACTGTTCTTGAATGGCCCAGCCAGGGCCCTGACTTAAACTTAATTGAGCATCTCTGGAGAGACCTAAAAATGGCTGTCCACCAACGTTTACCATCCAACCTGACAGAATTGGAGAGGATCTGCAAGGAGGAATGGTAGAGGATCCCCAAATCTAGGTGTGAAAAACTTGTTGCATCTTTCCTAAAAAGACTCATGGCTGTATTAGATCAAAAGGGCGCTTCTACTAAATAGTGAGCAAAGGGTCTAATACTTAGGACCACGTGATATTTCAGTTTTTCTTTTTTAATAAATCTGCAAAAATGTCAACAATTCTGTGTTTTTCTGTCAATATGGGGTGCTGTGTGTACATTAACCACTTCAATACCAGGCACTTAGACACCTTCCCGCCCAGCCCAATTTTCACCTTTCAGCGCTGTTGCAATTTGCGATCATGCTACACTGTACCCAAACAAATTTTTTATCATTTTGTTCCCACAAATAGAGCTTTCTTTTGGTGGTATTTGATCACCTCTGCGGTTTTTATTTTTTGCGCAACAAATAAAAAAAGACCGAAAATTTCGAAAAAAAAAAAGTTTTTCTTTGTTTCTGTTACTTTTTTTGTAAATAAGTACGCTTTCTCCTTCAATAATGGGCACTGATATGGCTGCACTGATGGGCACTGATACGGCGGCACTGATAGGTGGCACCGATGAGGTGGCACCAATGAGGTGGCACTGATGAGGTGGCACTAATGGGCACTGATAGGCGGCACTGATGGGCACTGATAGGTGGCACTGGTATGCGGCACTGATGGGCACTCATAGGTGGCACCGATGGGCACACATAGGCGGCACTGATGGGCACTCGTAGGTGGCATTGATTGGTATATATGGGTGGCACTGATGGGTACTTATGTGTGGCACTGATGTGTGGCACTGATAGGTGGGCACTGATGGGCACAGATGGGCACTGACAGGTGGCACCGATGGGCAATGACAGGTGGCACAGATGGGCAATGACAGGTGGCACTGATAAAGCATTGCTGGGCAGATCTGGGCATTGCTGGTCAGATCATTGACATAATAGTGCCAATCAGTGCCCATTTGTGGGCATTGATTGGAACAGATTGGGCACATGTGGATGGCCATGGGGTACATACCTGGCCATCCATGTTGCCCCTTCCCTGGTGGTCCTAGTGGCATCCCTGGTAGTCCAGTGGGGTGACCTGAGGGGGGGCTGCGCTGATAAATAATCAGCGCAGACCCCCCCTGCCAGGAGAGCCGCCGATCGGCTCTCCTCTACTTGCGTCTGTCAGACGCGAGTGAGGAAGAGCCGATCAACGGCTCTTCCTATTGACAGCGTGATCAGCCGTGATTGGACACGGCTGATCACGTGGTAAAGAGCCTCTGCCGGAGGCTTTTTACCAAGATCAGTGTAGCGGTGTGTCAGACTGACACACCGCTCCACCGAACGCCGCGATGCGCGCCCCCGGGGGCGCGCTGCGGCATGTTATCCTGCTGGACATCATATGACGTCCAGTCGGGATAACAGAACCACTTCCCGGACGTCAATCCGCTATAGGGCGGGCGGGAAGTGGTTAATGAGGAGAAAAATTAACTTAAATGATTTTAGCAAATGGCTGCAAGAGTGAAAAATTTAAAGATGTCTATATATATATATATATATGTATATATATATATATATATATATATATATATATATATATATATATATATATATAAAATATAGATATTCAGAAATATATGTTTTGATAATCATGAATAAATGTTTCATAAATAGAATGGATATTCCATTTACCCGATCAAACCCTAATTGCAGCAATTGTTTTTTCTTTATCATACATCACAGGACACAGAGCCACAGTAATTACTGTATGGATTATATGGCACCTTCAGGTGATGGACACTGGCACACCCTAGACAGGAGGTTCAATTCCCCATATAACCCCTCCCCTTATCGGGAGTACCTCAGTTTTTTCGCCAGTGTCTTAGGTGTTGGTCACAAGTAAAGATGTGCTGAGTTCCTCTGGAATATATGCAACCAGATCCATTCAAAGTGTCTTTTCCAGGCCAAAATTAAAACGGTACCCAGGCCTTGTGTCGGAAGAAACAAGGTTTTGCCTGTAACGCTTCTCTTTTTAGAGAGCTGGACCTCGGGATCCAGTAGTTGTTTTTTTCAGCCATATTCCTGGCGGGGTGCTTTACAAGCCCAGAAGTGTGGATCCCCTGATAAAAAGGGGCCCCAGTTCCAGAAGGTTTTTTAAAGGACCCCACCGTGAGGGGTGAAGATTGGGTCTGTTTTACCACAGAACCCTGCAGCTGGATAAGGTAAGGGAGATTCCTACGGAATTTTTCTAATTCTTCTGGGGGTTCTCCTTTAAGTAAATGTTATCATGTTATATAGTCACCACCGGGGGTTGTCAAGAGCACGTACCTGATTCCATGCTTGTCAGTCTCACTCTGTGTCACAAGTTGCACGCTTCCTCCAGCCCAAGCCCTAGGTAAGACGCGGGAAGGGTTTTTTTTTCTCCTTGGAATGTCCCCCACCTGGATAGCTTCACTCCAGGAGGCAGAGGGAGCATGGCTCAGTTGGCGGTGTGCCACACCGCTCCTGCTGCCATTACTCCGGTTCTCCATTGGCAGCTCTCCTCCTCTCCTCTACCCTAGCCCTCCTCCACATACGATCCGGTTGGATCGGAGCCCGCTCGTGTGTGAAAACTGTCTATTTTGAAAAAAAAAGTATTTTTTTTGGCAGTACTTCTGCGTTTGTGCTCAGCACTATGACCACAGGGAGTGGTACAAATACCACAAAAATCAAGGGCACAAAGGGATTGCCCTCAGGCCCTAAGGACCCTCCCTCTGCAACACCATCCCCCCCCCCTGAAAGATCTAGGGAGGCTGGTCAGAGTGAGCCATCAAGGTCATCAGGAGCTGCAATTGCTTCCGAAGAGCAGCAGAGAAGAGGAGACTGATGACTCCTCTTTTGAGGGATCAAGCGGGGAAGGACCTTCTTCAGCTTCACATGCTGAGAAATTGCTGGTGCATTCTCTTACTGAAATGGTCCGCTCCACATTTAAGCTACCCTTAACTGAGTCGTTGAAAAGCCCACTTCTTGTTTGGGTTCACTAAAACCTCCTCAAGCTTTGCGTGCCTTTCCTGTCCATTCATTGCTGGAAAAGCTTATGTATTCTGAGTGGGATCACCCAGATAAGCATTTTTTCCCTCCTAAAAAGTTTTCAACACTTTATCCTATGGAGGAAGAATTTACTAAGATGTGGAGTATACCAGCAATTGACACTGCTATATCCTTTGTGAATAAAAGTTTGACTTGTCTGGTTGACAATGCGCAAATGCTTAGGGATCCAACTGATAAAAAATTGGAATTCCTGTTAAAAAACATTTTTTCCTTGGCAGGTTCAGTGGCTCAACCTGCAGTGGCAGCAATTGGGGTATGTCAATCCTTGAGAGACCATTAAAAACAGGTGCTCAAGGTTTTCCCTGAACAGCAGGCCTAGGAGTTAGCCGAGCTGCCAGCGGCTTTGTGTTTTGCAATTGATGCAATCAGAGACTCTATTCTTCAAACCTCTCGCCTTACGCTTGGGTTGGTACATATGTGTAGAATCTTATGGTTAAAAAGTTAGTCAGCCGAAGCACCATGCATAAAGCTCCTGGCTGGTTTTCCTTTCTGCAGTGAAAAGCTGTTTGGGGATGATTTGGACAAATATATCCAAAAAATATCAAGTGGAAAAGTAATAAACATCCCTCATTTAAACAGGCTCTTTCTCCAGTGCCAGGGGCATCAGCCTCCAGGCAGTCGCAACGGCCTCCACCGTCAGGTTCAAGAGGTAAACCTCAGGGTCAACCCGGGGGAGGAAACCCATGAGACAGAATGCTAAAGCCTCTTTATGAAGGGGTGTCCCCGCTCATTTGAGTGGGGGAAAGACTGCTGCAGTTCTCAAGGGTCTGGCAGGAAGAATTTCAAGACAGATGGGTGGTCTCCACAATAGCTCTAGGTTACAAACTAGAGTTTCAAGAATTCCCGTCTCCTCGTTTCCTCAGGTCAGATGTCCCCAAAGATCCAGATAAAAAGAAGTCTCTCTTTCTAGCGTTGGACTGACTTTTGTCGCAAAAAGTGATCATGGTGGTCCCCATGGAAGAACAGGGGTTGGAGTTTTATTCAAACCTTTTCACGGTGCCAAAACCAAATAGAGATGTCAGAACCATTCTAGATCTCAAGAACCGGTTCCTGAAAATTCACTGTTTTCGCATGGAATCAATCCGATCGGTAGTCTTCATCCTACAAGGAGAAGAACTTCTGGCATCAATCGACATCAAGGATGCATACCTGCATGTACCTATTTTACCCACTCACCAGAAAGTTTTGAAGTAGAAAAACATCATTTTCAGTTTGTAGCCTTGCCTTTCGGGCTAGCTACTGTACTTCGGGTGTTTACAAAACTTCTGGCCCTTCCTCTGGCCAGATTAAGGACTCAAGGTATAACAATAATAGCATAACTAGACGACCTGCTCTTGATAGACTGGTTGGTAGCCTGCTTGGACCAAAGCATGGTCACCACAGTCAACTACCTGGAATACCTAGATTGGGTTCTCAACCTAGAGAAATCTTCTTTAAAGCCAGTAAGAAGATTAGAGTACTTGGGTCTGGTTATAGATACAGCCCAAAAGAGGGTGTTTTTACCCCAGGCAAAGATCAGCGCCATAAAGGAGCTGGTTCAGGTGGTCAGGGCAAAGAAGGGTCCTTCTAATCGCCTTTGTATGAGGTTGTTGTGGAAAATGGTGGCTTCATTCGAAGCAGGTCCCTATGCTCAGTTTATTTGAGACTGCTGCAAAACAGTATCCTGTCGGCCTGGAACAAGAAGGTACTAGCACTAGACTTTCCGATGTGTTTGTCGCCAAAAGTGCGCCAGAGCCTCAGTTGGTGAAGGATATCCGAGAATCTGCAGAAGGGGAAATCCTTCTTACCAGTTACCTGGAAGGTGGTAACAACAGATTCCAGTCTTTCAGGTTGGGGAGCAGTCCTGGAAGAGGCCTCTGTCCAAGGGAAATGGTCCAGAACCGAAAGGACCTTGCCCATCAACATTCTAGAGATTCGGGCAGCATACCTAGCCCTAAGGGCCTGGACATTCAGGTTGCGGAATTCTCCTGTCAGGATTCAATCCGACAATGCCACAGCAGTGGCTTATATCAATCACCAAGGGGGCACCAGAAGTCAGGCAGCCCAGGGAGAGGTAAACCATATCCTAAGCTGGGCGGAAAAGCATGTGCCGTGCATATCGGCAATCTTCATTCCAAGCGTAGAGAACTGGCAGGCGGACTACTTAAGTCGCCAGCAGTTGTTCCCGGGGGAATGGTCCCTTCACCCCGACATCTTCCTGGCTATATGCCAAAGATGGGGGATCCCGAACGTAGATCTGTTTGCGTCCAGGTTCAACAACAAAGTCGACAACTTTGTGTCAAGAACAAGGTATCCACTCGCATGCGGAACAGATGCGTTGGTGACCCTGTGGGATCAGTTCTCACTGATTTATGCATTTCCTCTTATTCTGCTGCTACCTCAACTTCTTCGCAGGATCAAGCGGGAAAGGAAGTCGGTAGTTCTTGTGGCACAGAAGATCTTGGTATGCAGAAATAGTAAAGATGGTGGTAGGGGCCCCATGGCCCCTACCACCACTATCAGACCTGCTATCGCAGGGACCAGTGTTCCATCCTACTTTACAAACGCTAAATTTAACGGTTTGGCTATTGAAACCCATATTCTGGAAAATCGTGGGCTTTCAGGCTCATTCATATCTACTTTGATTAATGCAAGGAAGCCAGCTTCCAGAGTCATTTATTATAGAGTCTGGAAGGCATACGTTTCCTGGTGTGAATCCAGGGGTTGGCATCCTAGAAAGTATGTCATAGGTAGAATTCTTGCCTTTTTGCAAATGCGGTTAGAGATGAAACTGGCCTTGAGTACTATCAGTACTAGGGCCCTATCGGTATTCTTTCAACGTCCACTTGCTTCGCATTCTTTGGTCCAAAGCTTTGTACAGGGGGTAGGGATGAGCCGAACACCCCCCTGGTTCGGTTCGCACCAGAACCTGCGAATGGACCGAAAATTTGCACGAACGTTAGAACCCCATTGTAGTCTATGGGACTCGAACGTTCGAAATCAAAAGTGCTAATTTTAAAGGCTAATTTGCATGGTATTGTTCTAAAAAGGGTTTGGGGACCCGGGTCCTGCCCAAGGGGAGATGTATCAATGCAAAAAAAAAGTTTTAAAAACGGCCGTTTTTTCGGGAGCAGTGATTTTAATGATGCTTAAAGTGGAAAAAAAAGTGAAATATTCCTTTTAAATATCGTACCTGGGGGGTGTCTATAGTATGCCTGTAAAGTGGCACGTGTTTCCCGTGCTTAGAACAGTCCCTGCACAAAATGACATTTTGAAAGGAATAAAAGTCATTTAAAACTGCTTATGGCTTTAATGTAATGTTCGGTCCCGGTAATATGGATGAAAATCAGTGAGACAAACGGCATGGGTACACCCCCCCCCCCCAGTCCATTACCAGGCCCTTTGGGTCGTGTATGGATATTAAGGGGGACCCTGCACCCAAATTAAAAAAAGCAAAGGCGTGGGGCCCCAGGCACTCTGAACAGCAGTATACAGGCGGTGCAAACAAGACAGGGACTTTAGGTTTGTTAAGTAAAATCTGTTTGTAATTTTGAACTGGTACATTTTTAAAGTGTAGCTCCAGCCAAAAAATCTATTTTTAAGCTTTTTGAAAAACATACGGAAGGGTTACCACCCCTGTGACATTTGTTTTGCTGCCTGTGCACCTCTTCAGAAGATTTTACCTCACTTTCTGTCCCAATGACAAATGTTTTTTGACAATTTGGGGTTTTTAGTGAAACAAGGATTGTTGATAAAGCATCAGTGGAAAGGAGACACGTTTTTCCCATATTAATTCTTACAGGAGAGAAATTCACTTCCTAGGGGTAGATTTCATCTCACTTCCTGTTGTCTCCTTCCGTTTGCAAGTAGGAGTCGTTTGTAAGTTGGATGTTTGAAAGTAGGGGCCTGCCCTATATACTCTGCAGAAATTGGGGCCTTAGGTGTTGGTGTTGCCACAACACTGTAAGCCCTCTCAGTTACTCTTAGTGGGCGCAGGAATGGGCTCTGCTGTGAAATATTAGATCAAGAATTGTAATTACATGCCCCCGTTGAACAGGGTCAGAAAAATTGGGCCTTTGGTGGTGGTGGTGCTGGTGCCACAACACTGTAAGTCCTCAGTTACTCTTGGTGGGCGCAGAAACGGGCCCGGCTGTGAAATATTAGATCAAGAATTGTAATTACATGTCCCTGTTGAACAGGGGCAGAAAAATTGGGCCCTAGGCACTGGTGCCACAACACTGCAACCCCTCACAGATACTCTAGTTGGAGCACAGGAATGAGCCCTCCTGCAAAATATTGCATCAAAAATTGTAATTACACGCCCCTGTTAAACAGGGGCTGAAAAATTGGGCCTTAGCCACTGGTGCTGGTGCCACAACACTGCAACCCCTCAAAAATACTCTAGTTGAGTGCAGCAACGAACCCTCCTTGCAAAATATTGCATCAAAAATTGTGATTACACGCCCCTGTTGAACAGGGGCTGAAAAATTGGGCCTTAGCCACTGGTGGTGGCGCCCAGAACCAAAAATATTCTTACAAGCTATCAGCATGATCATTGAGGAGTAAGAGGATAGTTGCTCAGCATAACAGGATAGTCACTCGGCATCAGCATATGCAGTCTTGAAGGGATCTGACATTTTCAAAAAAATTATTCGGTTACATTAGCATCAGGTGCTTGGTAGCTGGTGGTGATCCAAGACTGATTTATTTTTATGAAGGTCAGTCGATCGACCGAGTCGGTGGACAGGCGCACCCTGTGATCGGTTACAAAACCTCCAGCAGCACTGAATGTGCGTTCCAAAAGAACGCTGGATGCAGGACAGGCGAGTAGCTCAATTGCATACTGTGCAAGCTCTGGCCAGTGATCCATCCTCAAGACCCAGTAACCCAGAGGATTTTCGGTGGGAAAGGTGTCCAATTCAGATCTGGCCCCTAGGTATTCCTGCACCATGTAAAACAGGCGCTGGCGATGGTTACTGGAACCGATCATACCTTGGGGCTGCGGACTAAAAAATTGTCTGAATGCATCGGTCAGACGGCCACCTTCTCCACTGCTCCTTCTTTGACTGACCGAAGCCTCAGCAACACGTTGTCCAGGAACAGGAGTTTGTAACCTCCCAGTCTCTGGGAACGCATTTCACAGACCTTTCTGCAAGGCCTCCTGAAGATGTTTCATCCTCTGCTCCCTCTGCGACGGCAAGATAAGGTCCGCAACCTTACCCTTGTAATGTGGATCAAGGAGGGTTTCCAGCCAGTATTGATCCCTCTCCTTGATACCACGAATACGAGGATCCTTCTGCAGGCTTTGCAGGATCAAGGAGCCATGCAGCATAGGTTTGCTGAGGCATTCGGTCCGGAGCCCTCTGGGTCACTAAGGACGATATGATCCGCAGCCACCTCCTCCCAGCCACGTACAAGTCCATGGGTTTCTTGGGACTGTAAATGATCCCTTAAAGACTGCTGCTGATGCTGAGTGCCATGCTCCACCTCCATGCTGACACAATCCTCCTCTTCCTCCTCCTCCTCCTCCTCCTCCTCCTCGTCCTCTTCCTGTGTGATCGGCGGGCACGCAGGAACACTGTCTGGATAAAGGGGGCCTTGAGAGCTAAGGAAGTCCTCCTCTTCCTGCCTCTGTTCTGCCTCAAGTGCCCTGTCCATTATTCCATGCAGCATGTGTTCCAACAGGTGGATAAGGGGGACAGTGTCACTGATGCATGCACTGTCACTGCTCACCATCCACATGGCCTCCTCAAATGGTGACAGGACAGTGCATGCATCCCTGATCATGGCCCACTGGCGTGGGGAAAAAAAACAAGCTCCCCTGACCCTGTTCTGGTGCCATAGTCGCACAGGTACTCATTGATGGCCCTCTGCTGCATGTGCAGCTGCTGCAGCATGGCCAACATTGAGTTCCACCTGGTGAGCAGGTCAAATTCCTTTTGGAGGTCAGCCAGCCGAGCACTGGCATTATAGGACCTGCGGAAATGCACACAGACTTTCCTGGCCTGCCTCAGGACACCCTGTAAGCCCGGGTACCTGCCCAAGAACCGCTGCACCACCAAGTTAAGGATGTGAGCCAAACAGGGCACATGGGTCAGTTGTCCCTGTCGGAGGGCGGAGAGGAGGTTGGTGCCATTGTCGCAAACCACCATACCTGCCTTAAGCTGGCGTGGCGTCAACCACCTCTGAACCTGCCCCTGCAGAGCTGACAGAATCTCGGCCCCAGTGTGGCTCCTGTCCCCCAAGCACACCAGCTCAAGCACCGCATGGCATCTTTTAGCCTGCGTGCTTGCGTAGCCCCTTGAATGCCTACGAAGCACCGCAGGTTCCGTAGTCAAATCAGCACAGGAAGAGGCCATGGAGGAAGAAGAAGAGGAGGGGGTGGAGGAGAGAGGTGTGGTAGAATCACCACTAGTAGTATTTTGGAGGCATGGTGGCAGAACAACCTCCTGTCCATGCCTGCTGGACCATGAGTCAGCGGTAATATGCACCTTACCGCTGACCGCCCTGTCCAGCGAGGCCAAGACATTGCCTTCCACATGCCGGTAGAGAGTCGGAATCGCCTTCCGTGAGAAAAAGTGGCATTTGGGAACCTGCCACTGAGGAACCGCACATTCCACAAACTCACGGAAGGGGGCAGAGTCTACCAACTGAAAAGGCAGCAGTTGAAGTGCTAGCAATTTAGCCAAGCTACCATTCAACCGCTGGGCATGTGGATGGCTGGGAGCGAACTTCTTTCGGCGGTGCAACAGCTGGGGCAGTGAAATTTGCCTGGTACAATCTGACATCGGTGTACCGATAGCAGATTGCCCCCAGGTACTTGGCTGTGACACACCTAATTCTACACCTTCATTCCTCTCAGTGCAGATCTCAGAGAGGACTGAAGGTATAGTGGGGTTGGAGATCCCAGCTGATGAGAAGCAAGGAGAGGTCCTCTTTGTTCTTTGGTGTGGGTCTTTTGGTTACACTTGCCAACGAACTGCATGGCAGGTCAACATATGTCTGGTCAAGCATGTGGTGCTCAAGCAGGAGATGTTTTGGCCACGAGAGATACGCTTGAGACATATGTTGCAAATAGCAGCGGTGGGATCTGATGCACTTGTCTCAAAAAAGGCTCACACCAAAGAACTTTTGGAATAACGCGCAGAGACAGCAGCGCCCTGCGCATGCGGAGCTCTGCAGTGTGATGCAGTCGGTGTGCTGCCCTTAAGCTGGCCCCTGGAGGGCATCCTGCCTCGTTGGTGATGTGCCTCCTCCTCCCCCTCCTCTCTCCTATCAGGCACCCACGGGGAGTCAGTGACCATATCATCCCCTCCCTCCTCATCACTGCAGCAAAGCTGGCAGTATGCTACAGCTGGGGGAACATGACTGTCAGATTGCTGTCCTTCTAGGGCACCCCCTCTCTCTGGGCTCATGTTACTGCCTTCCTCTAGCTGAGTACCATCATCGGAGCCTTCAAAACGCTGGGCATCCTCCTGGAGCATGTACCCAACACTGTGGTCAAACAGTTTGGGGGACTCCTCAGGAGGACATGGTGGGGCTAGGGAAGGAGTGACTGATTTCATTGACCTGAGGGAAGAGGCCGCGTTGGCCGCTGCTTTGCCAGACAAAGTACCCTGAGCCTGGGTGAGAAAGGATGAGGACGGCTTGGTCATCCACTCTACCAAGTCTTCCGCATGTTGCGGCTCAACATGGCCAGCTGCCGAATAAAAGGACAAGCGTGTCCCACGGCCACGTGCTGATGAGGATGCACCTTCTCCATGACCAGCACTGTTGCCTCTAGACACAGAGCCTGCTTGCCCTCTTTTATTGGCTTGTGACTGTCTGCCTCTCCTTGTTGGCCTTCCAGACATACTAATGCCCTGCAGTGAGATGTAGCTGCACAAAGCTGGGATGTATATATATATCGTGATACTGCAGCTAGCAGAATCAACTGCCTGCCTGTAGTATTATTAGTATGAGAACACCAGCAATTGTCTTCAGGTAGCTTTAGGTGCACACTGTGCAGAGGACGCAGTACACTAACTGTAAATACTGTAACTGCCTGTCTGTGGTATTAATAGAAGCAGAACAACAGCAATTGTCTTCAGGTAGCTTTAGGTGCACACTGTGCAGAGGACACAGTACACTAACTGTAAATACTGTAGCTGCCTGCCTGTGGTATTAATAGGAGCAGAACAGCAGCAATTGTCTCCAGGTAGCTTTAGGTGCACACTGTGCAGAGGACGCACTACACTAACTGTAAATACCGTAGCTGCCTGTGGTATTAATAGGATCAGAAGAACACCACTAATTTCCTTCAGGTAGCTTTAGGTGCACACTGTGCAGAGGACACAGTGCACTAACTGTAAATACTGTAGCTGCCTGCCTGTGGTATTAATAGGAGCAGAACAACAGCAATTGTCTCCAGGTAGCTAGGTGCACACTGTACAGAGAACGCACTACACTAACTGTAAATACTGTAGCTGCCTGCCTGTGATATTAATAGGATCAGAAGAACACCACTAATTTTCTTCAGGTAGCTTTAGGTGCACACTGTGCAGGGGACACACTACACTAAATTGTAAATACTGCAGCTGCCTGCGGTACTTTACTAATAGGATCAGAAGGACACCACTAATTTTCTTCAGGTAGCTTTAGGTGCACACTGTGCAGAGGACGCACTACACTAACTTGTAAATACTACAGCTGCCTGTGGTACTGTACTAATAGGATCAGAAAAACACCACTAATTTTCTTCAGGTAACTTTAGGTGCACATTGTGCAGAGGACACACTACACTAACTTGTAAATACTGCAGCTGCCTGCGGTACTGTACTAATAGGATCAGAAGAACACCACTAATTTTGTTTAGGTAGCTTTAGGTGCACACTGTGCAGAGGACACAGTGCACTAACTGTAAATACTGTAGCTGCCTGCCTGTGGTATTAATAGGATCAGAAGAACAACACTAATTTTCTTCAGGTAGATTTAGGTGCACACTGTGCAGAGGACGCACTACACTAACTTGTAAATACTGCAGCTGCCTGCGGTACTGTACTAATAGGATCAGAAGAACACCACTAATTTTATTTAGGTAGCTTTAGGTGCACACTGCAGAGGACGCAATAAACTAACTTGTAAATACTGTAGCTGCCTGCCTGTGGTATTAATAGGATCAGAAGAACACCACTAATTTTCTTCAGGTAGCTTTAGGTGCACACTGTGCAGGGGACGCACTACACTAAATTGTAAATACTGCAGCTGCATGCGGTGCTGTACTAATAAGATCAGAAGAACACCACAAATTTTATTTAGGTAGCTTTAGGTGCACACTGCAGAGGACGCAATAAACTAACTTGTAAATACTGTAGCTGCCTGCCTGTGGTATTAATAGGATCAGAAGAACACCACTAATTTTCTTCAGGTAGCTTTAGGTGCACACTGTGCAGGGGACGCACTACACTAAATTGTAAATACTGCAGCTGCCTGCGGTGCTGTACTAATAAGATCAGAAGAACACCACTAATTTTCTTCAGGTAGCTTTAGGTGCACACTGTGCAGAGGACGCACTACACTAACTTGTAAATACTGCAGCTGCCTGCGGTACTGTACTAATAGGATCAGAAGAACACCACTAATTTTGTTTAGGTAGCTTTAGGTGCACACTGCAGAGGACGCAATAAACTAACTTGTAAATACTGCAGCTGCCTGCGGTACTGTACTAATAGGATCAGAAGAACACCACTAATTTTGTTTAGGTAGCTTTAGGTGCACACTGCAGAGGACGCAATAAACTAACTTCTAAATACTGCAGCTGCCTGCGGTACTGTACAAATAGGATCAGAAGAACACCACTAATTTTCTTCAGGTAGCTTTAGGTGCACACTGTGCAGAGGACGCACTACACTAACTTGTAAATACTGCAGCTGCCTATGTTACTGTACTAATAGGATCAGAAGAACACCACAAATTTTCTTCAGGTAGCTTTAGGTGCACACCGTGCAGAGGACGCACTACACTAACTTGTAAATACTGCAGCTGCCTGCGATACTGTACTAATAGGATCAGAAGAACACTAATTTTCTTCAGGTAGCTTTAGGTGCACACTGTGCAAAGGATGCACTACACTAACTGTAAATGCTGTAGCTAATAGGACTAATAGGATCAGAAGAACACCAGCAATTTTCTTCAGGTAGCTGTAAATACTGTAAAAACACCTACCTGCCTGTCAGTAGTAGGAAGAGAATAACAGGAACGGATCTTGCTAAACTGAATATAGTGGATATATATATATATATATATATATATATATATATATATATATATATACACACACAAATACAACACCTAGGATGTATATATATACACAATACACTGTAAGTGCAGCTAACTGACTCGCCTGCCTACTCTAACTTAAATCAAATGACACGGTCTCTCTGTCTATCTATCTCTCTCTCAATGCCGCAACACACTAAACAGGGCCGCCGTGAAGGCGGCCTTATATAGTGTGGGGCATGTACTAAACCCCCTGAGCCATAATTGGCCAAAGCCATCCTGGCTTTGGTCAATTACAGCTCTCTGTACAGACGGCGCTGTGATTGGCCAAGCATGTGGGTCATAGTGCATGCTTGGCCAGTCATCAGCCAGCAATGCACTGCGATGTCGCAGTGAATTATGGGCCATGACGCGCCACTGGAATTTGGCGCGAACGGCCCATATCATTCGGAATTCAGCGAACGACCGAACAGGCAATGTTCGAGTCGAACATGCTTTCGATTCGAACAGGAAGCTCATCCCTAACGGGGTAACGTGGCTTAATCCACCGGTTAGAGCACCCTGAACCCTTGGGACTTGAATTTAGTTCTGTCGGCGTTACAGAACAGCCTTTGGAGCCAATACGACATATTCCTTTGGTCCGTTTGACAAGGAAGCTAGTTTTTCTGGTAGCCATTTCTTCTGCAAGAAGGGTATCAGTTGGCGGCTCTTTCTTGTAAAGAGCCATATTTAATCATTCACAAAGATAGAGTAGTATTGCGTCCTCATCCTAGCTTTCTGCCAAAGGTGGTTTCAGGTTTCATCTAAACCAGGATGTTATTTTACCTTCATTTTTTCTTTTAAGGAAGAAAAGTCACTACATTATTTGGATGTAGTGAGAGCAATCAAAATCTATTTGAAGGCGACTGCTCAGATTCGGAAAACAGATGTTCTGTTTGTGTTGCCTGAAGGTCTCAGTAAAAGGACAGGCAGCGTCGAAATCCACTATTGCCAAATGGATTCGGCAAGTAATTATTCAAGCTTATGGTTTGAAGAGGAAAGTTCCACCTGTTCAAATCGAAGCGCTCTCCATCAGGGCTGTTAGTGCTTCCTGGGCAGTGCATCACCAAGCCTCCATGGCTCAAATCTGCAAGGCGGCAACTTGGTCTTCATTCCATACATTCACCAGATTCTATCAGGTGGATGTAAGAAGGCATGAGGATATCGCCTATGGGCGCAGTGTGCTGCAGGCAGCAGTATAGGTTCTCAGGTCTGATTGCACCCTACTTTTTTTGGTGTCCCCTCCTCTCAGATAGCATTGCTCTGGGACATCCCATACAGTAATTACTGTGGCTCTGTGTCCCGTGATGTACGATAAAGAAAATAGGATTTTTATAAAACAGCTTATCTGTAAAATCCTTTTCTTGGAGTACATCACGGGACACAGAGGTCCCTCCCCTCTTTCTGGTTACACGTGTATTGCTTTGCTACAAAACTGAGGTACTCCCGGTAAGGGGAGGAGTTATATGGGGAATTGAACTTCCTTTCTAGGGTGTGCCAGTGTCCGTCACCCGAAGGTGCCATATAATCCATACAGTAATTACTGTGGCTCTATGTCCTATGATGTACTCCAAGAAAAGGTTTGTACAGGTAAGCTGTTATAAAAATCCTATTTTTTTGGGTATTGGACTGCAAAATGTCTGGATGGTGTCAACAGTTTATCAGAATTTCCAAGTCTCTCTTCAAGACTTCTGGGACTTATAGGTGCTTTCTGTTGTATTCGGACGAGGGGTGTGGAGGACAATTGTACTGAAATTTGGCCAGTTCCGGCTGATCTGGGTTTTGGGGGTTCTAAGGGATCCTAGATAGGTAGTGGCAATAATGAAAATTACAGGCTACTCCTCGATTTTTACATTGGCACACGCTGCATCAGTACGAGCTGAAATTATCTTTCTAAACCTAGGAGTTATGGCAGCTGCCTGTGACTCCTTAGGGATATCATCCAACAGATATGAGAGAATCTTCATCAGAAAGATCCTCAGCAGCCAAGAACACGGAGTGTGCATGCGGGTGACTCCACCTAGTCAGACAGTACTCAATTCCTGAGTGTTTAACCATTTTCCTGCAGGATTGTATTACATTGGAACAGGATCATGTATTTTCCATCCATATTTTGTGGAGTGCTGAACACACATGCGTTGGGGTGACATTCATTCAAAATAAAAGGCATGAAAACACACTGCACTGTGGATCATGCATTACTACAAATAGGTGTAATGCCAACGTCAATGATTATAGCGTAAGTTGCTTGTTTAGTCTGCATACCTTCCATTTTTGTAATTTCACAAAAAGTCACAATTTAACCACTTATGGACTGCCCGCCGTCGTTATACGTCAATATTTTGAAGAGGAATATCACTGTTATGGCAGCTAGCTGGCATAATCCCTGTATCCTCTTCTTCAGTGGGCGGTCTGCTTCAAGATAAAAGTGGTCTCTGTGGCGTATTCTCCGCGAGATCACTTTTATCGGCGGCAGGAGTGGGCCCCCCACCTTCCGCGGTGCTCCGGTGCCCTCCGCCGCTTACCGGTAGCCGTTGGTAGCTGCGGAGGCAATCGGATCCTCTCCCCAGCCTGACATGGAGACAAGTGAGGGGAAGATGGCCCCCACCCATCTCCATATCATTGCAGGGTGGAAGTGACGTCAAAATGTCCATAGTTCTTAAAGGGCCATTTTTTATATTCTTTTTTCAAATGACAACTTTTTATTATTTTTTTTTTATTGCATTTTAGTATACATATGAGATCTGAGGTCTTTTTGATCTCATATTTAAGAGGTCCTGACATGCTTTTTTTTCTATTACAAGGGATATTTACATTCCTTGTAATAGGAATAAAAGTGACACATTTTTTTTAAACGAACAGTGTAAAAATTAAAAATAAAAGGTAAAATAAGAAAACATTTATTTTTTTAACATGCCCTGTCCCACCGAGCTCGCGTGCAGAAGCGAACGCATACGTGAGTAGTACCTGCATATGAAAACGGTGTTCAAACCACACGTGAGGTATTGCCGCGATCAGTAGAGCGAGAGAGCAATAATTCTACCTCTAGACCTCCTCTGTAACTCAAAACATGCAACCTGCAGAATTTTATAAACGTCGCCTATGGAGATTTTTAAGGGTAAAAGTTTGTCGCCATTCCACAAGCAGGCGCAATTTTGAAGCATGACATGTTGGGTATCAATTTACTCGGGGTAATATTATCTTTCACAATATAAAAAAAGGGTTAACTACTGTTGTATTATTTTTCAATTCAAAAAAGTGTTTTTTTTTCCAAAAAAAGTGTGTTTGTAAAAACGCTGCGCAAATACGGTGTGACAGAAAGTATAGCAACAACAGCCATTTTATTCTCTACAGTGTTAAAAAAATATATATATAATGTTTGGGGGTTCTAAGTAATTTTCTAGCAAAAGAAAGGTTTTAACTTGTAAACAACAAATCTCAGAAAGAGGCTCGGTCCTTAAGTGGTTAAAGTTTTAAGAACACTTTTTAGTTAACTTAACGGAATATTAGTAGGAATTTTGGAAATTATGTTGTATGTGCTAATGATTTCAATGTATTTACTTGTGCAACACATAGGATTTTGTTTTCAGTTGGAAATTATTGCAAATCCCAGTTGTTTTTCTAATTCTTGCTGTTTTTCTAATTCTTGTAATAAAGCCAAGGAAACTGACCCAGCAGTGTGCATATATAAACACTCGCACACATATCTCTCCTTTCCCAGCAAAAAAACATTGACATTTGTCAATATATTATAGGGATACTCTACAAAGTCACTTCGCCTCTTTTAATAGCTGGTCTACAAATTCCATAACAAATAGGATTCCAGGCATTTTGATTGATTGTTGGAAATCAGGTTCTTAGTCCTGGCAGTATTGTTTCCGTCTTGTAGTTTCTTCTAGTGTTGCCCCCCTTGGTGGAGTCCCCCTTTCAGCTTTTACTGTTGGCCTTTTATTTTGGAAAGTTTGGTAGCCATTCCTACATGGGCATAACTGTAATACATTCTGCCCTTGAGTTTTCAAACACCACAGAAAAAAATGAAAGTACCTTCTATAATATTAACAGCTCTAACTACGCATTTATTCACTATGGATGCAACCTCCTCCTAACTTTTTGCCACTAAGAAGGCAGTTCAGTCTTTTGGCAAGGTTCATTAGAAAGAAGTCCAATCATGCAACACATCAAAGGTCTTGCTCTCCACAGCTATTGTGTTATTTTATCAATGTCTTCATTGTAAGGCCACTTTCTCCCATCTTTCCATTGATCAAATTGGAGAAAGCCTGTGAAGTGGAAAACAAAGTGGGTTAACTGTTCCCACCAACAACATAAAAACAGTGGACCCTAGTCATTCTGCTACAGGCTCTCCTCCAACTGGACTTTTGCCTGGATCTTTTACCAACATTTTGCCACCTGCTTGTATTCATTTATTATCCTCCCATAGTACACTGATAGAGAAGAGAGGAGATCTACTGATATTTCCCAGTGGAGCATTTGTTGTTTTCTGTCTTGGAAGGTTTGACATGTTAGAGTCTCATTTTCCACTCTGTGCCAGGACCTGGATCTAAACCAGCGACCTCTTCTTGCTGAGCCATTTGAGATGCTGGACAGCTCCCTGTCTAATCTCTTAAAATAACCTTGCCTTGTGTCTTATTTGCCTTGAACTTTGAACCCCTTGCTCCTCCCATGAACTTCATATTAAAGCCATGCCTTTACACTTCCTGATTGCCAGGTTATTTTGCTCTTTCCAGTCAATATCCTGCTTTTGTCACTCCTGCTGCTGTCCATATCTTCACTAACAGTAGTTAGTTACTGACCTTTGGTTTGTTCCTCGACTGTGCTTCTGCTTGATCTCTACCTGCTATATCTGCTACTGGACACCACCTGGTGAGGCGATCCTGAGAACCACAACCTGGTACTAACATGCAGCAAAACTCATCTCCACCATCAGGAGTTTTGGTGAATACAGGTTAGTAATTAGACCCCACATATCAGGTGAGCCCACATCATTCGCAAGGGTGACCTGATTGTATACCCAGCCGTCCTTAACCACTTGCTTACTGGGCACTTAAACCCCCTTCCTGCTCAGGCCAATTTTCAGCTTTCAGTGATGTCGCTCTTTGAATGATAATTACGCGTTCATGCAACACTGGACCCAAATGAAATTTTTATAATTTTTTCACACAGAGTTGTCTTTTGATGGCATTTAATCCCTGATGGGGTTTTTTAATTTTTTGCTAAAACAACGAAAAAAGGCCAAAAGCTTTGAAAAAAAAACAAAACTGTTTCATAGTTTGTTATAAAATTTTGAAAACAGGTAATTTTTCTTCTTCTTCATTGATGTGTGCTGATGAGGCTGCACTGATAGGCTGCACTGATAGGTGGCACTGGTGAGGCGGCACTAATGGGTGGCACTGGGTGGTATTGATAGGTGGCACTGGTGGGCATTGATAGGTGACACTGGTCGGCGCTGCTAGGTGGCACTGGTGGGCACTGATGGGCAGCACTGATATGCACTAGTATGTGGCACTGGTGAGCACTGGCAGGTGGCACTGGTGGGCACTGCATTGCAGCAGTGGCTCTCCTTGTTCATGAATGATGTCCCTCTGACAGAAGCCAGTGATTGGCTTGTTTTTTTTCCTCACGCTGTCAGCGTGAAGGAAAAAAAGCCAATTACTGATCTTCTGTTTACATCATGTCATCAGCTGTCATTGGCTGACAGCTGGTCACGTGGTAAGGGGCCAGGATCTCCGATCTGTGATCAGCTGAGTCTCGTTGACTCACTGATCACGGGGCACGCAGACAGCCATGCTCAGGACGAGGTACATGGACACCCTCCCAGCAATTGAGGCCCGCGCTGTAGCCATCTTTCAGCTACAGCACGGGCGGGAGGTAGTTAAGGCAGGGGGAAAAGGGGCAGCTGCCCTGGGCCCCATCATTTTTGTGGGGTCCGGAGCAGCTGCCCCATACTTGCCAACTATCCCAGTTTAAATTTCCTTGTCCCTTGAAGTTTTAGTCCCGTGTCCTGATATCTCAGTGTGAAGTTCTGTGACTAATGGTGCCCAGCTCTGCCCTATTGCTATGTACAGATGACTCACCTGCAGACCCTGTGTTTACATGTAAATAGCCTTCATTGATATGTAAATAGCAGCACAATTAATATGTAAATAGCCGCAGACCTCAGCATTGATATGTAAATAGAGGCGGCATTCATATGTATATCATGCCCCCCTTAGGTCACTTTCACCATCATTCTGTTGAATGCTGCCCACTGGGGAGGTAAAGGGTCATGCTTGAAAGTCCTGCCTACAACTGTGGTCATTAAACCTATCATCAGCTTGTTCTGCAAAGGTAAGAAAATTGGAGGTGGAACCCTTTTTCAAAATAACATAGTGCCACAGCGCTGTAAATTTTGGTGGATGTGAATATGCACATCTCAGCAAATGTGTGAGGGTGTCATTAACAATTAATGCCACTGCTGTGTATCTGCTAAAGGGCAGCATGTTTCTGTGGTGTCAGGAAAGCGATTTTACATGTGTTCCCAACACAAAGAAATGTGAACGCAGGCTAAATGTCTGTTACATTGGTAGTCAGTGTAAATCTTCTCATTACGTTGGGGCTTGGTGTACAATACTTTCATTCACACTAGTGGCCAGTGTGAAGGTCCCTCTTACATTGGTTGTTAGTGTAAATTCTTCATTAAATTGGTGATCAGTGTACATTTCCCTTTACATTGGTGGTAAGTGCGGAATTGCCCTTTCACTGGTAGTCAGTGTAAACCCCCCTCTACATTGGTGGTCAGTGTATATCCCCCTAACATTGGTGGTCGGTGTAGAAGTGTCACCTTACATTGGCGGTCAGTACAAATCTCCTTGACAATTGTTGTCAGTGTATATTCCCCCTTCCACTGGCGGGGTTGGTTTAAATGCTCCTATTACATTGGTGTCATTGTAGAAATCCCTCTTTATATTGGTGGGTGGCGTAAAATCCCCCTTTACATAGTGGTAAGTGCAAATTCCCCCCACATTGGTGGTCAGTGTAAATCCCCCCTAACATTGGTTGGAGTAGAATCGCCCACTATATACTTGCCAAAGATTCCCAGCTTTGCTCTACATGATTCAGAATTTGCCACAGTGTACTGCCACCTAACTAATCCCATCCCCCACCACTGCCACTGATCCCATTAACCCCCCAGCATTGCACTGATCACATCCCCCTCCCCCAGCATTGCCACTGATCCCAGGAGTCCTAGAATCCCTAGGAGATTTGGTCTATTGATGAGTCCCCTCACCTCCCCAGTCCATAGTGTGCATGCAGGGAGATGATTTGCTGTAACCTTTGGCAAACAATCAGTGAGCAGTAATGATGTGTACTAACCTCTTGCAACCAATTATTATTGAGCGATAAGGATATGCAGCAATCTCTAGCAACCAATCAGTGAGCAGTAATAATGTGCAGTAACCTCTAGCAACCAATTAGTGAGTGGTAAGGACGTCCTAGCAACCAATCAGTAATGTACATTAATCTCTAGCAACCAGTCAACAAGCAGAAGTCACGTGCTGTAACCTCTTGCAAATAATCAGTGAGCCGTAATGTGTGCAGTAACCTCTAGAACCTCTAGCAGCCAGTCAGTGGGTGGTAATAATACACCGGAACCTCTGGCAACCAATCGCTGCCTGATCTGATTCAGTAAACTGATTTTGAGTCTAGCTGCTATTTATTGTATGTCTCAGAGCAGGTGGAGAGCGAAATTACATGGAAGGGGGGGCCCAAGAAAATGTTTGCCCAGGGTCCAATTAATATTAAAGACAGCCCTGTGTATACCTATCCTGTTGGTTGGTGGGAATTCCCCTACTGCTGTAGCTACTGGTTTCTGAGCATGACCCCAGTTCATGACAAAATAATCTGGCCCAAACATGGAAGCTGCTATAGCAAATGCTGTGGCTCCTTTCAGGCCGCAAATTGCAGAGCTACAAAAGTTCAGTGTTGTAAAAACAAAAATAAATTTGACAAACTATGAAGTGTGGTGAAAGGGCAACTGGAAGAAATCCATGCTCTGCAGAGACAATTGCTGGACTTACCTTTCCGAGATGATGCAAGTGCGCGTATGCCTCTACCACTCACGTTCAATGGCGACTGATGCCATTACATCGGTTTCCTTAATCAATGCCACATATGTTTTTATGTTACTTCTGAGAAAAAGAAGGTATTGTTTGTTATCAATCTCCTGACTGAGGAAGCCCTAGCATGGGCCTGCCCTTATGTGGAACAACGCAGTGCAACTCTAAATAATTTTGAGACCTTTGTGTCTGCAGTGAATCAAGTTTTTGAAAATCCCAACTGCTGCACTACTACCAAAGAATAGTTGTGTAGTTTGGGGCAGGGTAGACATTCCGTTGCTGAGTACACAGCTGAATTCTGAACTCGGATCTCAGAACCGAGCAGCGCAAAATAGTCAGTTCCACCAACGGCTCTCCTGAACAGGTAAAAGATGAGTTCCTAATGATCTCAAGGCTTTCATTCAATTATTTATCAGAGAATTATAGAAAGGAGGAAGGAGAGACTGTTTGAAAGTAATGGTGGCATGCTTGTCTCTGCTAGTCAGTTCATTCAGAAGGATTTGAAAGTTTCTCCAGATTCTAACACTCCTGAGCCTATGCAGGTTGATGCTATTAAAAGATCAATTTCTACTCGAGAGAAAAGACATTTGGAGAATGTATGTTTATATTATGGGGACTCTGGGCATTACGCAGTTAATTGTCCCAACAAGGTTAAAAGAACCGTTGCTGCGATTGGTGTTATAGTGTCTGAACAAATAAACTCCATTATCCAGTCTATTTCCACATTGATTCATAAAGAAAATAAAGTGAATTCTCTACTCTCCATTTTGTCATTCCTTTTTAAACATATCACGAGTGCCATGACATTTTTTGCTCTGCTATGCCGAAAGTGGAAATTTTATGGACATAGAATTCTTCCAAAGCAATATTTTTGAAACCAGATATTAATCTGCCCCTATTCTTATGGAAACGGTTGATGGGTCACAGTTTCTCTTGAACTCCAATTTGAGGATGACTATAGTGAGACTATGGGCTTTCAGATGATTATGTCAACCAAACGTCTTGTCATCCTGGGTATTCTGTGGTTTTCTACCCATAATCCTTCCGTTAACTAGTGATCACGGACTATACATTTTATGTCCCCTATTGCAAGAAACATTGTAGAGCACATGGTCAAACAAGTTCTCCACCAATCAAGGAATCACAAGTTGATTTGATAACTACCCAGTCATATGACAACCTGCCGCCACAACACCATGAGTTCTGAGATGACTGTGATTAAAAAACCAATCCTAATTAATTACCTTCTTATCGCCTGTACAATTGTCCCATTAAACTGCTCCCAGGGGAAGAAATACCTTTTGGTCGCCTTTTCAACCTGAATTAAAGGTGCTCAGGGAGTGGCTTAAAGAGAATTTACAGAATGGCTTTATCAGACACTTAGTGCTTCCTGCAGGGCAGCCCTGTTCTTTGTTTGAAAAAAAAAGGACTCTACCTTGTGTTTGTGCACCGATTACAGGGATTTAAATAAAATCACTATCAACCATCCTCTGTTCTCTACGCGCTCTATCAGAAGATGCAGAGCTTCTGTGACATCCTCTTTGGTTACAGAGATCACGATTTGCAGTGTTTTCCAACCTTTGTACCTCGGAGGAGCCATTGGCAAAAAGTTTGAGATATCAGGGAACCCCTGAAAAAATAATTAAGATCTACAACTCACAGAACATTGGATCTAATCAGCAAGCTGTAGATACAGTGGGGACGGAAAGTATTCAGACCCCCTTAAATTTTTCACTCTTTGTTATATTGCAGCCATTTGCTAAAATCTTCGTAAAAGTTCATTTTTTTCCCTCATTTAATGTACACACAGCACCCCATATTGACAGAAAAAACACAGAATTGTTGACATTTTTGCAGATTTATTAAAAAAGAAAAACTGAAATATCACATGGTCCTAAGTATTCAGACCCTTTGCTCAGTATTTAGTAGAAGCACCCTTTTGATCTAATACAGCCATGAGTCTTTTTGGGAAAGATGCAACAAGTTTTTCACACCTGGATTTGGGGATCCTCTGCCATTCTTCCTTGCAGATCCTCTCCAGTTCTGTCAGGTTGAATGGTAAACGTTGGTGGACAGCCATTTTTAGGTCTCTCCAGAGATGCCCAATTGGGTCTAAGTCAGGGATCTGGCTGGGCCATTCAAGAACAGTAACAGAGTTGTTGTGAAGCCACTCCTTTGTTATTTTAGCTGTGTACTTAGGGTCATCGTCTTGTTGGAAGGTAAACCGTTGGCCCAGTCTGAGGTCCTGAGCACTCTGGAGAAGGTTTTTGTCCAGGATATCCCTGTACTTGGCCGCATTCATCTTTCCCTCGATTTCAACCAGTTGTCCTGTCCCTGCAGATGAAAAACACCCCCAGAGCATGATGCTGCTACCACCATGCTTCACTGTCGGGACTGTATTGGACAGGTGATGAGCAGTGCCTGGTTTTATTCACACATACCACTTAGAATTAAGGCCAAAAAGTTCTACCTTGGTCTCATCAGACCAAAGAATCTTATTTCTCACCATCCTGGAGTCCTTCAGGTGTTTTTTTAGCAAACTCCAGGCGGGCTTTCTTGTGTCTTGCACTGAGGAGAGGCTTCCGTCGGGCCACTCTGCCATAAAGCCCCGACTGGAAGAGGGCTGCAGTGATGGTTGACTTTCTACAACTTTACCCCATCTCCCGACTGCATCTCTGGAGCTCAGCCACAGTGATCTTTGGGTTCTTCTTTACCTCTCTCACCAAGGCTCTTCTCCCCCGATAGCTCAGTTTGGCCAGACGGCCAGCTCTAGGAAGTGTTCTTGTCATCCCAAACGTCTTCCATTTAAGGATTATGGAGGCCACTGTGCTCTTAGGAACCTTAAGAGCAGCAGAAATTTTTTTGTAATCTTGGCCAGATCTGTGCCTTGCCACAATTCTGTCTCTGAGCTCTTCAGGCAGTTCCTTTGACCTCATGATTCTCATTTGCTCTGACATGCACTGTGAGCTGTAAGGTCTTATATAGACAGGTGTGTGGCTTTCCTAATCAAGTCCAATCAGTATAATCAAACACAGCTGGACTCAAATGAAGGTGTAGAACCATCTCAAGGATGATCAGAAGAAATGGACAGCACCTGAGTTAAATATATGAGTGTCACAGCAATGGGTCTGAATACTTCGGACCATGTGATATTTCAGTTTTTCTTTTTTAATACATCTGCAATAATGTCAACAATTCTGTGTTTTTCTGTCAATATGGGGTGCTGTGTGTACATTAATGAGGAAAAAAAATGAACTTAAATGATTTTAGCAAATGGCTACAATATAACAAAGAGTGAAAAATTTAAGGGGGACTGAATACTTTCCGTCCCCACTGTATAACCACAAAATAACACACAGAGAAGCTGCTGTTGTAAAATGCCTTTTCAACTTGATCCCCACAAGCCCACCTCTTGTCCATCCCAGGTGATATCACATACAACAGTCTGGGACAGACAGAAGAGGAGGACCTGTGGAGAACAGCGCAGTAATTAACAGTATGCTGCCCTTCACCACTCTACAAATCCATAACACAGGGTTTCTCAAATGGGGTTCAACTGAAAATCAATATTGTGGCAGATGTACTGTATATCCTCCCAATGTTGTTTTCAATAGATACCTGCATATTGATACCTGATGCCTTCTCTATAGTTGCAGCTCCTGCGAACTCAGAGGGCAGCATCCAGAGGATTGCAGAAACGGGAACACGTGGCTCAAGAGGTGACATCCTGTGTATGGCAGCAGTGAATGCTGACTGTGGAGGGGGGAAGCAGATAGTGGGAGCACGTGGATGAATTTAGCAGGAGATGACATCCAGTGTATGGCAGTGCTGAATGCAGACTACAGAGAGGGGGAGCAGAGTGCAGGGGCACGTGGCTGACTGAATTTAGCAGGAGGTAAGATCAGAACAGCTTTATGTACAGTCATGGCAAAACATAAAGCTATTATGATCTCACCTTCTGCTACATTCACAGCCAGCTGTGTGCACCCCCTCTCTGCAGTCTGCATCACTGATACCATACACTGGATGTCACCTCCTGCTTTAGCCATGTGCTCCCTTTCTCTGCTCAACCCTCAGTCTGTATTCACTGCTGCCTTACAAACACAGTGCTCTGGCTCTCTGTCCCTGCGCTCTGCATCACATTGCTGCCATACACAGAACCATTAGGGGATCTCATCTCCTGATTTAGACATTAGAGGATCTCAACTCTGTGCTCCCTCCCACGGTCTGTGATCAGCGCTGCCATAGGAAGTCACCTCCCCCTTCAGCTCCGGTTCACTGCACTCCTCCCAACGCTTCCTTCAGGGGAGTTTACAGGGGCCAGAACTACAGCGATGGCATCAGGTATCAATGTGATCTGACAGTACTGACTGTGAGCACACATTAAGAACAACACTTGAAACAACACTGGGTTGTACACATCCGCCACAATGTTGATTTGTGGCAGAACCCCTGAGGATTTCTAACAGAACCCCAGTTGGGAAGCACTGATGTAATCGATGTAGTGAAGCACAGCCACTTTCAAATTTAAGGTGCTTAAATCTCAGGCAGTTAGTAAGTGACAGATCGTTGATGAATTAAGGTACTCTTGTTGAAACACTGTGAAAGTGTACTAATGGCTGCCAATCACAAAGGGAAACTGGTTCTGACACTCCAAGCCTATTGGGACTGAAAAAGAGGGTTAGGTCACTGTGTGAAATTCTCATGCCTCCAGTTTTCTCAATGATGGAGATCATGTCAGGTACAGCTGACATCAATGGAGTTGCCAGTTCGTTTAGGTCTCTGTAATTTACAGTCATTCTACATGTCCCATAAGTTTTTTTTTACTGGGTACTTACGTCCCAGGCCGTCTAGGCCGCGGCGCCTGCTCGCATCCCCCAGGGCGCCTGGGTCCCTGCTCTCAGCTGAAGGCTGTGGTCCCAAGAGAGAGACTGCTCCCCGGACCAAGCTATTTATGTCCTCACACAGCATTCTTCTCTCTCTATTCCAGCTGGCTGGAACTTGTAGTCTGCAGCAGTCTGGCTCCAATGCAATTTCTGGCTTCTCGGACCACATATCCCATGATCCCTTGCTCTCAGCTGTGGTCTCTGCATTCAGGAGATGACACAGTGTCAAGGCTGAGCACTAGAGGGAAACAAAAAATGGGGGGTAAAAAGTCCTTGAATCCACACTCACCAAAGTAGCAAACAGCAAATGGAGTACCAGCCGATTCGTCAATATGTGACGGGATACCTGCCCTAAAAGCAATGGCACTATATCAACAACAGAAAGAGGAGACAAGGGAGTCCCCAGAAAGCAAAAAAGGGGAATGGTCAACTACGGCTTATGGTACAAAAATGCAAAAAGGCTTTATTAAGGGTAGGGGGGGTGGGGGTATTTACATATACAAAAAATTCCAAATATATGTAGGATAAACAATGTATCTAAATAACACAGTCCGTCTCACTACACTAAACCAAAATTAAAAACCATGCTGCAACATTGATGAATAAAACTGCAGAGCGTGCCTGCAGGCCAAAAACGCATGCAGTGTCCATTTGAATCCAAAGAAAAAAGTATTGCACCAAACATTACATGGAGTAAGCTACTGATGGGATATCAAGTCTTATGTGGTCTAGTATTAACTGTGCATCAGATTGAGCAGTACTGAGAAAAAAAAAAAAAACCCACATATATCCACATAGACGGGACCTTACATAGCTGAATTAGGTGGGGTTTTTTTAAAAAAAAACCTCTATTAGAAGGAAATCCTCCACAAGCAGCTTCCAACCTCAGTGCACTAAATGTGTGTTTACACCAGTTGTTTTGGAAATGGAAAGACCAGCGTTCCTGTTACTAGGTATGTCCAGTGCACAAACACTATTTCCTCAATGCAGCATAAAAGAAGCAAAGGACAAACCACTCCAAAGAAAGGGCTTAGTCTCTTTTCCAATTTAGACCAGGATGATATTTTCACAGTTCATCAGTTTCAAGTGTGTCAATCCATGCAGGAGGGTGAATGGCAAACAGATGCAAAGACTATTGATAAGCAGGTAAGGAGGGAAAGAGAAACTGCCCATTGGGCTCTCACCTCTTTCAAGTACTGGGGATGTCCTCAGACTCTGCTGTCTTGCTGTTTGGCATGGAGCGGCTCACAGTCAGTTCAGAGCAACATTCAGTGTGTAGTCACAGCACACCATTCTCCTCAATAGTAGACACTGCAGACTGTGTGATCACATGACCGGTCACATGGTTAGGAAGAGACCAGGAACCAGGAACTTTGCATTCAATTGCTGATGCGGAATTAGCTTGTGAAGTATGGTGCTGTATGCAAATCACAGGGAAACCCTTTTACATTGCTGGAAAAGGAAGCATGTTGAAGGCCTGCTGACAAGCCCTGCTGGGGCTGCGTTGACGTTTCGTACGCCTCCGCGTACTTCTTCAAAACAATTTGGCATTGAATTAAGGTTGATTTAAATAGGGAACACTGTCCAATCAGATCAAACCATGCCAAATAGCTATTTTCTGCCATCTTGTGGTCACATCAGGTAATGCAGTGGAAAAAAGGTGCCAATCAGTTGCTCAAACAAAAAAGTACTTATTTGCAAGGGGGGAGAAAGAAATACAATCTCACATATCACCAGGCATCAAGTAAAGAGCGCAATAGACATTGTAATAAATTTCCTCATAAGGTGGAATGGCCCTCATGGTCAGAAATAAATTCTATCAAAAACAACCAAAACAAGAGATCAGCCGGGGAGCCTTTATAAAACACTTCAAACCTAATGTTTATGGTTCAAGAAAGACACTCAGGCTTAGTTCGTGGTTCAAGCCATTAGGTTGAAGAGTACCAAGCCTGAATATCCATTTTTTCTCTTTGCGTAGGAGTACCCTGTCAAAGTCACCCCTACGGTCTGTCAGAGAAAGGGCATAAAAGCCCTTTACCCTCAGACCTGTGGTTTTGCCCTGATGAAAATCCAAAAAGTGTTGAGCCACTGAAGTTTCTTCCTTTAGCCTGATACTCTTCAGGTGTTCCCCGAATCTAACACGCAGCTGTCTCTTAGTTTTGCCTACATACAATTTATGACATGGGCATTCGAGAACATAGAGTATTCTAGTTGTGGCACAGTTAATGAAAGACCGAATCTCAAATTGTTGACTACCATCCGAATTTCTAAAGGTTTTTGAGCGGTCCACATACTTACATGTGCCACAGTGGCCACACGGAAACATGCCGTTGACCCGAGGCATATCAGTGAGCCAACTTCTATTTGAGGGCCGTACAAACTCAGATTGCACCAGCATGTCATTGAGGTTTTGGGCTCGTTTAGCAACCATTGACGGTCTCTCACCGATAATTTGCCTCGACCCAACAGCCCGCAACAGTATGTGCCAATGTTTTGAGAGGATTGTATTAACCTGGTGCCACTGGGACCCATAGGGGGTGATAAATCTCACCAGTCCCTCAGTCTCCTGTTGTGTCTTTTTCTGGGGTAAGAGGAGGTCAGCTCTCCTCTTATGTCCTGCGATGCTCATTGCTCGCTTGAGGGTACGGTGGGGGTATCCCCTTTCCCTGAATCTCTGGTAGAGTTGTTTAGATTCGGAAAAGTAGTCCTCCTCAGTAGAGCAATTTCTGCGGATTCTCATGAACTGTCCAACCGGGATCCCACGTATCAGAGACTTGGGGTGGTGGCTATCCGCCTGTAGTAATGTATTTGCGGCTGTTTCCTTTCGGAAAGTACTAGTAATCAACCTACCACCCTCAAGTCGGATAGATAGGTCCAGGAAGGAGAGTTGATGGGGATCCGCAGTATAAGTTAGATGTATATTTCTAGTGTTGTTTTCTAGCTCTGCCATAAACACCTCCAGTTCATCTGAAGTCCCTGCCCATACCATCAGGACATCATCGATGTACCTCAGCCAGCAGCATGCATGGCCGAGGTACATCGATGAGGCATAAACTTTCTCCTCCTCCCACCAGCCCAGGTGCAGACACGCATAGGCCGGGGCCCATGGGGCTCCCATAGAGGTGCCACGCAGCTGCTGATAGTTGGACCCAGAGAACTGGAAAAAGTTGTGCTTGAGTGCAAGCTCTAGGAGATCAATGATGAATTCATTTTGGGCTCCCATTTCTGGGAAGTGTTTCTCTAGGAAGTGATATACCGCCAAAATGCCCCACTCGTGGGGAATAGATGTGTAAAGCGACTCCACATCGATCCCCACGAGTAGGGCACCCTCCGGGAATTCTAATGCACTAATCTTATTCAATACGTCCCCTGTGTCACGTACGTACGAAGTCAAAGACAAGACCATGTCCTTGATTAAGGAATCTATATATTTCCCCAGTCTCTCCAGGGGACCACGAATGGCGGAGACAATAGGTCTTCCTGGAGGGGCCTTTCTATTTTTATGGACCTTAGGGATTATATAAAATGTTGGTTTATTGAAGTCCACCACTCTCAAGAATTCCAATTCCTTTTTAGAAATTAAATTGGCCTCAAATGCCCATTGTAATTTCTCATTAATAAGTTCCACCAGGTCCTGGAATGGATCATGATGTAGTCTTTTATAGGTAGATTCATCATTTAGGAGTCGTCGTACCTCCCCCTCGTAAAAATCCACCGAGAGGAGGACGACATTACCTCCTTTATCACTCTTTTTGATAATCACTTGGTCCGCTTCCCTAAGCTCTTTTAATGCCTTCCTTTCCTCATATGTGAGGTTATCACCCATGATGGTTTCCCAATTTAATTTTTTGAGGTCCTCCTCAACAAGGTCGAGGAACACCCCAAGCCATTTGTTCTTCCGAAATAAAGGCATTTTGGTTGAACGGATCTTTAATTTGGGATCTCTTTTCCACCCCGACATCTCTGGAGCTTCCTCCTCACCAGAGGACTGGCCTCCTTCTTCCATCAATATCATTAATGATTCTAGGGCCTCAGTTTCTCTGGTATCTAGCTGTAGATCATTTAGGGGAGTTTTGTCAGAATAGATCTCCTTGAGGTATACTTTCCTCAAAAAAAGGCAGAGGTCCTTATATACCCCAAAGTGGTCCATACTCGTAGTAGGGGAAAAGGATAGACCCTTGCTTAATAAATCAATATGTCGTTTCTCCAATTGAAAATCAGAGAGATTAATGATTTTAAAATCTTCTACTGGGTCATTCAAATGGAGTGCATTTAGCTGGGGCGTTTTTGGCTCCGAGTCGTTGTCCGCTCTGTTCCTATTGGGTCCCCCCTTCCTTCCTTCCTTCCTTGTCTTCCTTTTCCTCGATTCCCTCCTCCTCCTGTTGTCCCTTGTTTGCCTCCCTTTAGTATACCCCTGGACGGGGGAGATTTCTGCTGGTCCAGTAGGTCTTTGTCTAAAAAAGACACGGTATGGCGTGTTTCGTCTTCACTACCAGAAGACTGGGCACCTGTCTCTGTATCAGAGCAAGAGGGGAATCTACGATTCCGCGATCTACTTCTGCTTCCCCTTACTGACAGGTCAAAAATTTCCCCTTTTGCCCAGTCATCTAAATCCCTCTTAAATTTGTTGTGTTTGGTAATTTTAAGATTTTTTTGAGTTCTATCGACTTCCTTCTTGAGGAAATCGTTGAGTCTCTCAAAATCAGGATTATCCTTCAATGGCTCAAGCTTTTCACTAGTCTCTTGAATCTGGATCTGTAACGAGGTCAATTGATCTTTCTCCTCCTCTACAATCAACCGCATTACTTCCAGGCCATGTTTAATACATTGTTCTTTCCACTTAGTTAGGAATTTCTCAGTATGAAGGTGGGTAGCCGGCACTACCCTCTCCCTTAGTCCCCGTGGGACAATACCCCTTTCTATATAAGACTCAAGTGACAAAATGTCCCATTTTCTATTCAGGGATTTAATAATTAATTTTTTGTGTTCCTTGAATAAGGGTTTTAGGTCGTCTTGCACTGGCGGCTCCACCCCCACTGAACTCCCATCAAAAGTGGCCCTTATTTCAGCATCAAAATCATCCCCGGGTATAAAGGCCATTCCACCACAAAGAGAAAAAATATAAATCAAAAAGACATGACAATTACAAAGAGGCACCAGTACGGTATTAGTGGAGAGAGATATAACACCGCCACCCCCTACACTTGGAGCCAAAAACAATCACAAAGGGAAACTGGTTCTGACACTCCAAGCCTATTGGGACTGAAAAAGAGGGTTAGGTCACTGTGTGAAATTCTCATGCCTCCAGTTTTCTCAATGATGGAGATCATGTCAGGTACAGCTGACATCAATGGAGTTGCCAGTTCGTTTAGGTCTCTGTAATTTACAGTCATTCTACATGTCCCATAAGTTTTTTTTTACTGGGTACTTACGTCCCAGGCCGTCTAGGCCGCGGCGCCTGCTCGCATCCCCCAGGGCGCCTGGGTCCCTGCTCTCAGCTGAAGGCTGTGGTCCCAAGAGAGAGACTGCTCCCCGGACCAAGCTATTTATGTCCTCACACAGCATTCTTCTCTCTCTATTCCAGCTGGCTGGAACTTGTAGTCTGCAGCAGTCTGGCTCCAATGCAATTTCTGGCTTCTCGGACCACATATCCCATGATCCCTTGCTCTCAGCTGTGGTCTCTGCATTCAGGAGATGACACAGTGTCAAGGCTGAGCACTAGAGGGAAACAGGCTCACTGCATCTGGTGTTACAGAATGTCCCGCGATGACACAGGCAAAGTTAGCCAGCACCTGGCTACATCATATCTGAATGTGAATGTACCCCATTCAGTCTGGATTGAATCTCCTTGAAGTAAATCCTTCCCAAGAATATCTTCAGGTAACTCCAATACCAAAACCAAAATCCTGGTTTCTAATCAAGAGTCAGTTTCACATGTGTCCTACCTGACAGTGTGGTCTACCCTCCTAAACCTTTTTATATAGATAGCTTCTTCTTTATGATAGGAGGGGTTTCCATGTAAAAACGTGACTTCAGTTCATGTGTGCACTAAAGCCACCACGTGTAGGAGAATATGACTTCCCCCACCATACAGTGACAAACTTATATGGATGTTAGTCTTCTGTTGTCACTGTCCTCACTACTGTCACTGGAGATCCA
This sequence comes from Aquarana catesbeiana, assembly GCF_042186555.1. Lineage (NCBI taxonomy): Eukaryota > Metazoa > Chordata > Amphibia > Anura > Ranidae > Aquarana > Aquarana catesbeiana. The sequence goes on along the minus strand of NC_133332.1, from coordinate 206,066,738 downwards.
CCTTCCCATCACAAAGGATAAAGAAGCTACCTGTTTCCCTTCCAAAAACTCTCTAACTCCTTCCCAGGATAAAGGGATTTGGGTTTGGATTTCTGTGCAGTTTTGGGAATCAGTTTGGGACTGATAGGAGAGGCTTGTTCAATTTCCTTTAAGTCTAGGCTGCTATGTTCATCAGAAGTGGTGTTTCAAACCCCAGCACCTTTTCAGCAGTTCTACTGTAGAAACCCCATCTATCTAATCTCTAGGTACTCCTCCTACCCTTAATAGGACCACACACATTTTGTCTCTAGAGATGACAAACCTGTTTTTGCTGCACCCTCGGCCTTCATTCTTGCCTTCAGTTTCTTCTCAGACCTCATTTTGCTTATTTTATACCTATCTGGTCTTAACCTTATTTACAGTCCTGACCACTTTTATTTGTCTCCTCTCGCTCCCCCAACTGTTTTAAAGGGTAGTGGCCCCATGAATTTTGCAGCTTTATCTCCAGGCCTCCTGGCAGGGGACAGTAAAGGAGCCCTACGATTAAATGGTGCAGACTTCATCAGCCAAGTGCATAGCTCTGTATCTGTGAGTTTGTTCAAACCTTAATACCATAAATAATAACATATTCATTTTTTTTTTAATCCAGGTGTATATAATGAGTTTGGAAATTCTATAGAAATGCTTAAATATTGCATTACAATTTAACTAAACACATTCGATTTTAGTTGACTAAAATGATTTTATTAGACTAAAATATGACTAAAACTAAAATGGCATTTTAGTAAGACTATAACTAAAACAAACTCAAAATTCAATGAAAAAATGAACACTGATTGGCAATAATTTCTCCCATTGTACTTCATGAGCAGGCATTTCACTAGGATTAGAATATACTCAGACTATCTTATCTCTCACAAGGTCTAACAGTAAAAAATCCACAGTAAACTCTCAAGCCTAGCACAATTGTGTTTCATAGGTTAATACTCCTAGCACTACTGCTTCCTTTCCTGACAAAGGAAAACGGTTTACATTGTTTTGCTAGCTCATGGAGTTCAGTTTGTGTAAGAACCCTCAATTATTCAAGTTTTACATGTCTGGATTTGTGGTAATGCACTTCCCCACCTGCCAAATCCTTTTTCATGTTGGCTTTTCCTCTGCCTAGTAATAAGGGTTTTGGCAAACTCTTTCTTTCTCAATGGGTGATCATCAGCAGTAATCTCATATTTTATCACCGGACTAACGGTTTGGCCTGACTAGCAGTTGATTGACACTAAGGATGAGCCGAACATCCCCCAGTTTGGTTCGCACTGGAACATGCGAACAGGGAAAAAATTCAGACGAACACGCAAACACTGTTAAAGTCTGTAGGACACGAACATGAAAAATCAAAAGTGCTAATTTTAAAGCCTTATTTGCAAGTTATTGTCATAAAACGTGTTTGGGGACCCGGGTCCTGCCCCACGGGACATGTATCAATGCAAAAAAAAGTTTTAAAAACAGACGTTTTTTCGGGAGCAGTGATTTTAATAATGCTTAAAGTGAAACAATAAAAATGAAATATTCCTTTAAATATTGTGCCTGGGGAGTGTCTATAGTATGCCTGTAAAGTGGTGCAGTTTTCCCATGTTTAGAACAGTACCACAGCAAAATTACATTTCTAAAGGAAAAAAGTAATTTAAGACGCGGCTGTAATGAATTGTCGGGTCTCCGAAATATGGATAAATCATGAAAAAAACAGAATGGGTTCCCCCCCAGTCCATTACCAGGCCCTTTAGGTCTGGTATGAATATTAAGGGGAACCCCAAACCAATTTTTTTTTTTTAAAATGGCGTAGGGGTGCCCCAAAATCCATACCAGACCTTTAACTGGAACCCTGCGCCAAAATTAAAAAATGGCGAAGGGGTCCCCCCAAAATGCATACTAGACTCTTATCCGAGCATGCAACCTGGCAGGCCGCAGGAAAAGAGGGGGAACGAGAGAGCACCCCCCCTCCTGAATTGTATAAGGCACATGCCCTCAACATGGGGAGGGTGCTTTGGAGTAGCCCCCCAAAGCACCTTGTCTCCATGTTGATGGGGACAAGGGCCTCGTCTCCATGTTGAGGGCATGTGGCCTGGTACGGTTCAGGAGGGGGGGCGCTCTCAAGTCCCCCTTTTTTCCTGCAGCCTGCCAGGTTGCATGCTTGAATAAGGGTCTGGTATGGATATTGGGGGGGACCTCTATGCCATTTTTTCTTTAATTTGGCGCAGGGTTCCCCTTAAAATCCATACCAGACCTGAAGGGCCTGGTATGGATTTTGGGCCCCCCCCCCCACACAATTTTTTTAATTGGTTCCCTTTAATATTCATACCAGACCCAAAGGGCCTGGTAATGGACTGGGGGGGAACCCATGCTGTTTTTTTCAATGAGTTCTAGCTATATTGCCGAGACCCGACAATTCATTACAGCCACAATCAATTTTAAATTACTTTTTTTTCCTTTAGAAATGTCATTTTGCTGTGGTACTGTTCTAAACACGGGAAAACTGTGCCACTTTATAGGCATACTATAGACACCCCCCAGTCACGATATTTAAAGGAATATTTCATTTTTATTGTTTCACTTTAAGCATTATTAAAATCACTGCTCCCGAAAAAAGTTAGTTTTTAAAACGTTTTTTTGCATTGATACATGCCCCCTGTGGCAGGACCCAGGTCCCCAAACACTTTTTATGGCAATAAATTGCATTTAAGCCTTTAGAATGAGCACTTTTGGTTTTTCATGTTAATGTCCCATAGACTTCAATGGTGTTCCGTGGATTTCGAATTTGCCATGAACACCGCATAATGTTCGCTGTTCGGTGAACAGGCGAGCACCCGAAGTTTGAGTCGAACTTACGTTCGACTAAAAACTTCGGGCTCATCCCTATTTGGCACTCTCTGAAGCAACACTCACTCAGCAGTTCTAATGAATGTAGTAACTTTTTCCACATGGCCTACTCATAAATTAATCTTCATAGACTGGGTGGCACCAGAGGCTGTGCCATGACTTTGGAAATAGCTCCACATCTAACTAACTGTACAATTCCGGAAAGCACCACACTATGGAGCCCATTGTCCAAATGTCACATTCCAGGAAGACCCCACATTCTTTGATCGACTGGGGTTTGCGTATCACAATCAAAGTTTTGGTTGATTATATGCCAATCTGAATAGAAGAAAAGATAATCATGCTTAACCCTTTCATGACTAAGCCTATTTTTGAAATTTGGTGTTTACAAGTTAAAATCCATATTTTTTGCTAGAAAATTACTTAGAACCCCCAAACATTATATATATATTTTTTAGCAGAGAATCTAGAGAATAAAATGGCGATTGTTGCAATATTTTTTATCACACGGTATTTGTGCAGCGGTGTTTTAAACGCAAATTTTTGGAAAAGTGACACTTTCATGAATTTTAAAAAATCCAAACAGTAAAGTTACCCCAATTTTTTTGTATAATGTGAAAGATGATGTTACGCCGAGTAAATAGATACCAAACATGTCACCCTTTATAATTGCACGCACTCGTGGAATGGCGACAAACTACGGTACCTATGAATTTCCATAGGCGACGCTTTAAAAAATTTTTACGGTTACCAGGTTTGAGCTACAGAGGAGGTCTAGGGCTAGAATTATTGCTCTCGCTCTGACGATCGCGGCGATACCTCACATGTGTGGTTTGAACACCGTTTACATATGCGGGCGTGACTTCCGTATGCGTTTTCTTCGCTGCGCGAGCTCGTGGGTACAGGGGCACTTTAAAAAAATTTTTTTTTTATTTATTTTATTTATTTTTGTACTTTATAAATTGTGTTTAAAAAATTTTTTTTTTTTTTTTTACTTTTATTGCTGTCACAAGCAATGTAAACATCCCTTGTGACAGTAATAGGTGGTGACAGGTACTCTTTATGGAGGGATGGGGGGTCTAAAAGACCCCCCATCCCTCCTTTACACTTCAAAGTATTCAGATCGCCGAAAACGGCGATTCTGAATACTGTGTACTTTTTTAAATTCGGCGCCATTGGCAGCCGAGTAAACGGGAAGTGACGTCATGACGTCGCTTCCGCATTTACAATGAGAAGGCTGGAACGAAGCCGCCCACAGCTTCGTTTCAGCCCGCACCCAGCCGCCGAAGGCAGCCGAATGGACACCGGGCCTCCCGTTTGCACGGGAGGCCCGGTAACAGCGGCGGGAGGCGGCGGGAGGGGGGGGATGTCCCCTCCCGCTCCTCCGATATAACAGCCGAGCGGCTTTTAGCCACATCGGTTGTTATACATGGGTAGCCGATCGCCCGCTGTAAACAACGGTACCGGGATGATGCCTGCAGCTGCGGGCATCATCCCGGTATAACCCCGGAAAGCCGAGTACGCATATCTGCGTACGGTCGGCGGGAAGGGGATAAAGAAAAAAGCCAGTAAAATCTGTTACATTTTTCTCAGTAAAGAAAAAGCATCCATCCCCTTAGGACAGGGATCTTCAAACTACGGCCTTCCAGCTGTTGTGGAACTACACATCCCATGAGGTGTAGTTTAAAGACCCCTGCCCTAGGACACTAGTAAAATAAGGCATGCTGGGATTGGGTTATACTGGGCTGGTCACTGTGTTTTTTTTTGTTTTTGTTTATTTTGTTTTTGTTTTTTTTGCCAGTCACAAAATCCTTCTGTAAACAGGATATCCCAATTGTCTCTGAATCCTGTGTCCCTTAATGAGCAAAGAAATATGCTTTAATTCCTGTGCTACAAGTGAGTCGCATACACATATAGACCTCAGCACAATAATTTTTTCAAACTTGGAGGAGCTCCAGTCTTCCCCATAAAAATTAAAAGTCAGCAGCCACAAATACTGTAGTATGAAAGTCTAAAAGTATCCTCTATTCATCCCCAGTCTTGCTTTTATTCAACCAGGTTCAGCAGACCTCTGGGTGGGTGTGCAGCCCGTTGTCAAATGATTCTGTGCTTTTTACCTTTCATCTCTGAGAAACTAAAACGGCTGTAACCTGTAAATATTGGTCTGAGTTTTATCAGGATAAGGATCATGTCTATTCAGAAAATGATACAAGCTGCCACGTATGCTGGATGAAAATTGAAGAGTCTCAGCTGATTTGGCTGTGTCCCCTGAGCCTGATGAAAGGTAAAGTGTTCCAGTTTCCCTGGAGAGCTTAAATCATGGAGGAGGGCTGGAAAAGACTGTGTGGTGTGATCTTTCTAATACGATGCCTATACTTTTATTCCTAGGCAGCACCATGACACTGCATGTTGTCGTTCTTGGATACAGAAGTCAGAAAACTGGTACAGCAGAGATTTTTTTTTCTGCTGATGACGTTCCTACTTTCTTTCATTATTATTCACCTGAGAGCCTAAATATGTTTCTTGTCAGAGACTTTGACAGGCGTTGCAGTATTCAAAAGCTATGCATTGGTAAAATACTGCAAGCAAGAAGAAAAAGGCCAGTGAGGAATAAGATCCCTTGCAGTCATGGGTTGTTATTCTATGTATAAAGGTTAACACTACAGAGGCCCTGGGAGATTTCTTTAGACTACGTGTTCCTGATCTGTAGACTGCAGGGGCCGATCATCTGCTTTTGCCAGAACATCCACTGCAGTACTGTTTGGGGGTGCAGAGTGTGCGCTAACTCACATAAAGGAGAACTCCAGAAAGAGTGAGAACCTTGCTCCAGTACATATGCGGTATATATCAACTGGAAATCTGCTAAACTTTATATATTTTACACTCTGCTCAATGTAATTATCTATATAGTTTCCTTATTTTATCATAGTCCCTGCACTTCAGTTGAATTTTTTAAAAAACTGCACCTTGTTGTTTGAAAAATGTGTTGCTCCTTATATCTAGTTGAACAAATGCAGCAATGCAAATGCAAATACAGGAATTAAGTGAAAGCATGTACAATTGTGCATGCTTGATCCATGATGAACAATTATGATGGCATACATCTACTAGGATCCCAGGGGTGCAGTAAGAAAATAGTAGTCCTATTTCAGATAATATATGCTAGTAATATGCAGTATAGCTTTGAAGATTCTTAAAGCTCCATGCACACCAGCGTTTCTTATAAACGCTCTAAAAATGCTTGAAAGAAAAAAATTCTGATAATGGAGTTTTTGGGCCAGCCTGTAGTAGCGCTTTAGAAGCTTTTAGGAGCAGTGTTTTATTAGTATTTTTATAGTACATGAAGGAAAAAAACAGCTTAAAAAAGTGTTTAGGAGAGTTTAGTGTTCTTTTTCTGCCAAATGCTTCCAAAAACAGTATAAAAAAAATTGCTCCTAAATGCTGAAGCTTGAAAAATGCTTCTGGCATAAAAAATTGTGCATGGACACATAGGATAACACTATTAACTCCTAGGAGAAAAAAAATGCTGGTGTGCATAAAGCATTAAAGTATAGATAAAAATCACCCCCCTTCGAAATCACATTAAAAAATAAATCAAAAACAGAATCACTGAGTTGGAAAAAGGTTTACCCCCTCCTAAAAAATAACTTGTAAACTCAGTCAGGTGTAGCTAATCACCTTCTAGATGGCACACAAAGCCATTTGACTTTCGACTGTCAGCTGCGGTCATTTTGATTAGCTCAGCATGGAAAGCACTTTCCTGGAGCATTTCAGTCCCTGGTAATGCAACTGAAGCAAACAACTATGGGTGGCAAGGCACTGTCAAAAGATCACAAGGATGAAGCTGTGGACATGCACAAGTCAGGAGATGGATACAAAAAATTACAAGGGCTTTATCAATGTCTAGAAGCACAATGAAGTATATTATTAAGAAGTGGAAGCTATTAGATTATTTTCTATACCCACTGTATACTGTATATAAAAAAAAAAGTTGGAAAAAAGACACCAGAAAAACAGTTTAATTATCTGGATATAGACACTGAAATATTTTTAAAGTGCACGTATTCCTGAAAAAAAGGGTCATATGGGAATGCCTGCATTAGATACTAGAAGAGTGGAAATAAAAATCTGGGTGAATGACAAAAATTTCCTCTGTCAGTTTCATGTTCAAGGTACTGTGGGATAGTGGCAGAGTTTTTATGGTCATATACAAAGTTCAGGTAAGTGTCAGTTGAAACAATTTTAACATCAAAATGTCATTACTTCCTGGTTCATATTTTATTTGTAAAATATTGACTTACGGTGGCGCCAAGCAATTTTATATACTCCATTAATTTTTCACCCAACACGTGAAATTATACAGTGAAAAAAACATATGAAAATGAATCAACCCCACCTCTATAGTGCGAAGTGCACACAATGATGCAGTATCGTTACAAATATATGTAAATATCAACAACAAAAAGTCCCCTCAAACTCCACACATTAAACAGTATGTACATTGTGCTCAATAATTGGGTGGCACAGTAGTGTAGTTGGTAACACTCTCACCTAACAGTAAAAAGGGTCGCTGGTTTGAATCCCGACCATGACACTACTGGTAAGACATGATTGGCTTCTGTCTCAATTGGCCCTAGTATATGAATGTGATTTTAGGGACCTTAGCTTGTAAGCTCCTTGAGGGGTAGGGACCGATGTGAATAATGTATATGTAAAGTGCTATGTAAATTGACATATTTAAGTACCTTAAATAATAATAATAATAATTAGTGTCCAAAGTGAAAAAAAAAATCTGCTTACTGCTCCCCAGCACACAGTCTCACTCACCAGATGGCCATGCCTCTCATAACAAAAGATCGACATAGAAATGTAATATCATAGGCTGGCTCCCAATGTTTTAATGTTTTTCCAATCTTTCTCCATCAAACTATATATCCCTTCCACATTACTCCACCAAGCTGCCACCATGGAAAAGAAGAAGCTCCAATAGTACAATACCGTAAACACACTTAAAATGTATTCATAGCCCAATAAAAGTACTCACAAACGCGTATTTAAAAAACAGCCCACTAAAATGGCCTTCAGCCTCCATGCTACCCATCAGTGAGCTGGCTTGCTGCTGTCTCACCCAGTCCTGGCTCTCGCCACTTTCAACGCATCACTTCCAGTTGCCGTGCGGTATTGCCCTAACATGTTTTGGCCTGTGGACATCCTAAAAGGGCTAAACTGCTTGACATGGAAACCCAACTTAAATAGATATCTCTTGGGGAAAGTTAACCCGGCATGTACAAAAATGAAGCCAGCCATATTGCTAGCTCATAAAGTAGTGGTGAAATTCCCCCAATGTGCAATATGCACACAAAATGAAAAAAGGTTGAAATACCGTATTTATCGGCGTATAACACGCGCCGGTGTATAACACGCACCCCAAGTTTAGGAGGGAATTTTAAGGAAAAAGTGTTTTAAGGAAAAAAACTTACATTTAAATGCCCATCAATGCAACCTTATCAGTGTCCATCTGCAGCCTTGCACAGCGTCCATCTGCATGCTTGTCCAGTGTCATTTGCAGCCTTGGTGTCATTTGCAGCCTTGCAGCCTTGGTGTCATTTGCAGCCTTATCAGTGTCCATTTACAGCCTTGCAGCCTTGTCAGTGCCATTCTGCAGCTTTGTCAGTGTCCATTTGCAGCCTTGCCCAGGCTGCAGTTAAACTGCAGTGACTTGTCAGTGTCACTGCAGTTTGAAAATGGCGCACCGAGATACACAGAGCCGGTCCTGTGAATCTCGGCCGCTCTCAGCCGCTTTCGGCTCCTCTCGTAGTCCCGCCCGATCCCCGCCTATCCCCCGCTGACTGTGAGCGGAGCCGAGCACTGCCCATATACATAGATAGCCGAGTGTACTCGGCTAGGTTCGGCTAGCTCCGCTCACAGTCACGCCCAGTCCCTGTGTCCATCATAGGGTGGGACTGGGCATGACTGTGAGCGGAGCTAGCCGAACTTAACCGAGTACACTCGGCTTACTATGTATATCGCGGCCGGCGCTCGCTCCGCTCACAGTCAGTGGGGGATCGGCGGGGATTGGCGTATAACACACCCGTGATTTTCCAATGATTTTAAGGGGAAAAAATGGCGTGTTATACGCCGATAAATATGATATATAGAAATACAATAAATCATAAGACATAATCTATTCAATATCTTCATCACATATATTGCAAAAAAGCATATATTCACATATTAATTCTTACACCATCACTAATAACCATTAAACAATTTAATTAAACCATTCCCTAAAAAATGTGTGTGTGTATAAATAAATATATATATATATATATATATATATATATATATATATATATAAATAAATATATACGTACGATCAATGTACTATCATAAGGCAAATCCATAAACCTGTTTAATATTACAAAAAAATAATACCTAAAAATCACTAACAAAAACACTGATTTCTACTTCAGCATTTATCCCACCACTGGATGCTAGCCTAAAATATTAACCGCTTGCGCTTGCCGACCAGCGCACACTGATTTACATTGGCAGAATAGCACTGGTAGGCAAAAGGGCGTACAGGTACGTCCCCTTTAAAAAGCTGTGGCTTTTTAAAGAGGTGGGTCCCGCGGACTCGATGTCCACCGGGTGCCAGCGATCGTGTCACGGAGAGGAAGAACGGTGAGATGCTTTTGTAAACAAAGCATTTCCCCGTTCTGCCTAGTGACAGGAGAGAGTTCACTGCTCTCTTTCATCGAGAGCATTGATCACTGTCCTGTGTGTTGAAGCCCAGCCCCCTCACAGTTAGAATCACTCCCTAGGACACACTTAACCCCTTCACCGCCCCTAGTGGTTAACCCCTTCACTGCCAGTGTCATTTACACAGTAATCAATACATTTTAATAGCACTGATCATTGTATAAATGACAATGGTCCCAAAATAGTGTAAAAAATGTCCGATGTACCTGCCATAATGTTGCAGTCACGATAAAAATCACAGATCGGCGCCATTACTAATAAAGAAATTAAAAATGCCATAAAACTATCCCCTAGTTTGTAGACGCTATAAATTTAGTGCAAACCAATCAATATACACTTATTGCGATTTTTTTTTTTTACCAAAAATATGTAGAAGAATACATATCAGCCTAAACTGAGGAAAAAAATTGTTTATTTTTGGGGGATATTTATTATAGCAAAAAGTAAAAAATATTGCGTTTTTTTTTTTTTTTTACGCTCTTTTTTTGTTTATAGCGCAAAAAATAAAAACCGCAGAGGCGATCAAATACCACCAAAAGAAAGCTCTATTTGTGGGAAAAAAAGGACGTCAATTTTGTTTGGGTGCAATGTCGCACTACCGTGCAATTTTCAGTTAAAGCGACACAGTGCCGGATCGCAAAAAGTGCTCTGGTCAGGAAGGGGGTAAAATCTTCCGGGGTTAAAGCGGAACTTTACCCACAACTTGATAAAAGTTCTTTAGGAAGGAACATACATTCCACATTAATAATTATGCTACCAAAATGAGTTTGTGGTGTAAAATGCCTCCAGCATTGCTTCTATTTCTTCTTACTGGTGACTGCCATTTTGCTGAAGCCCAGAACCCCTCAAACAGCAGTAAATCATAAAGCGGAACTAAACCCATCAATTTACCAGCCTAAAAAAACAGTTACATTCCTGGAATGGCGCGATTGCTAACTGTCACATACACTTGTATCCTCAACCAAACTAACAAACCATCAAATGGGTGTTGTCATAACTGATCGCATGTGCAGCACCATGGCAGTTGCAGGACACACAGAAGTAGTATTCTTGGCTGTAAAGAACAGGAGGGCTTAAAGCGGAACTTTACCCATAACAACTTACTTCTTGCTGGAGGCTGACATTTTGCTGAAGCCCAGAGCCCCCAAACAGCAGTAAACTGCTGTGGAACTAAACCCATTGATTTAACTGATCACATGTGCTGCACCATGACAGTTGCAGTTTTAACAGAAGCAGCTTCCTTGGCTGTAAAGGATAGAAAGTTTAATTTTGCTTTAAGGCTGTCAGCAGATAGGCCTCTACAAACTCAGTAGTGTATAAAAATGCCTAAAACTGGGAGCAACTGAGCATGTGCAGTGCAGTGCAGTGTGAGACAGTGTATTATGGATTTTAAACAGTATAGACACTTATTTTTAATGTGTTACATAGCTACTGTATACCTGCAAAATGGGCCAGCTTGAAGTGATCTAGCAGGACTTCATTTTTAGACTGAAGTTCCGCTTTAAGGCTGTCAGCAGATCGGCCTCTATAAATTCAGCAGTGCCTAAAACTAGAGCGCAACTGAGCATGTGCAGAGCAGGGTGAGACAGTGTATTATGGCTTTTAACTACTTGCCGTCCGAAAGATGGCTACAGCGTGAGCCTTAATTGCCAGGAGGGTGTACATAGACATCTTACCGTGCATGAGCTGCCTGCTGCTCACACGTGGCACGCTGTGTGATTGAGTCTGAGACTCAGCTGATCACAGATCGGAGTTCTCTTTCCCGGCCCCTTACCACGAGATCAGCTGTCAGCCAGTGACAGCTGATCACATGATGTAAACAGAAGATCCATAATCGTTTTTTTTTTTTTTTTTTAGCGTGAGGGAAAAAAAGCTACTCACTGGCTTCTGTCAGAGGGACATCGGCCCCTCACACAGAGAGACCTGCGGCTGCCTCATCTGTGCCCACCAGTGCACCTATCAGTGCCCACAGTGCCACCTACTTTTGCCCACCAGTGCCACTCATCAATGCCTACCAGTGCCGCCAATGCCCATCAGTGATGCCTATCAATGTCACCTATCAGTGCCGCCTTATCAGTGCCACCTATCAGTGCCCATTAGTACTGCCTTATCAGTGCACCTATCAGTGCCCATCAATGCAGCCTCATCAGTGCACATCAATGAAGGTGAAAAATTACCTGTTTTCAAAATTTTATAACAAACTATGAAAGTTTTTTTATTCTTTTTTCAAAATGTTTGGTCTTTTTTCGTTTTATCTTTTTGCTTAAGCGCTTCCCAACCGGCTCCTGTAGATATACGTCGGCAGAATGGCACGGCTGCACAAAGTAACGTACCCGTACGTTACTTTGAATTTGCCGCAAGCTCCGTGAGTCGGGTCGCGGGTCCCGCGCACTCGATCGCCGCGGGGATACCCGCGATCGCCTCACGGAGAGGACGAACGGGGAGATGCTGATGTCATCGGGAGCAGAGATCTGTGACGTGTCACACACAGCCCATCCCCCCTACAGTTAGAACACATCCCTAGTACTGACTTAACCCCTCCCTGCCCCCTAGTGGTTAACCCCTTCACTGCCAGTGTCATTTTCACAGGAATCAGTGCATTTTTATAGCACTGTTTGCTGTATAAATGACAGTGGTCCCAAAAATGTGTCAAAAATGTCCGCCATAATGTCGCAGTCACAATAAAAATCGCTGATCACCACCATTACTAGTAAAAAAAAATGATTAATAAAAATGCCATAAAACTATCCCCTATTTTGTAAACGCTATAACTTTTGCGCAAAGCAATCAATAAACGCTTATTGCGATTTTTTTTTTACCAAAAATATGTAGAAGAATACTTGTTATGAGAGGCATGGCTGTCTGGTGTGATCAGTAATGAGTAAGCACGTCTGTGTGAAACGCATCCACTGAGCACCTTTTTGGATTGATTTTTGTCATGTTCTCTTGATTTTATGGTCTTTCAATAAATTCTTTTGATTTTACTTCCAGATGTGCTGCTATTCTTTTTTGTTTCCATTGGATTTCCCTGGCTGTGGACCAGGCAGGCACCATATCTCTTCAGCAGCTCATCAGATCCTCACAGATGGCTTTGAGTGTGTTCCCTGCTCTATCCCTTATCTGGTGAGTGCCCCCTATTCACACATTTCAGATTGCCTAGTATTCCACTAGATTTGGGGAGCAGCTTTTATACTTTGTTGAGGTTTCACTTATTTGGCGCGAGGTTCATTTATTCACATATCTGGTGAGTGAAACTGTGTGCTGGTGAGCGGTGATCACAGGCACATGGGCAGTGGCATTGCTATGGGGGTGCAGGGGGCAGCCCGCACTGGGTGACACCTGCCAGAGGGGTGACACCGGGGCTGCCGCTACACTATGTACTATTATGTTTGCACTTGCAGAGCTGCAGCGGAGCGATGCGTGCAGGGCACCCAACCGTGCGGGTAGAGGCAGCCTAAAACACTCCCCAGTCAGGTTAAAGCGGACCTTCAGCCATTTTTTCAACTTTGCATCTATTAAATCTTCTACCCTTGTTGTTTTAACTTTGGATAGTAAAACATTTTCTTTCTACCAGTAAATACCTTATACAGCCCACTTCCTGTTTCTTGTCTGGTAACATGCCTAGGCTTATGATATCATGCACACCTCTCCCTCTCACTCTTGTGAGAGTTTGCCAGCAAGGGAGGGGGGATGAGTCCTAAGAGGGTCAATGAGAGCTGCAGAGCTGGAGGTGTGCCTCTGTGTGTCTGTGTAAATCCAGGAAGTGAACAGGCAGCAACTTCAGCTGCCCACAGTTAAAATGGTTGCAGCCAAACTTAGCGAAGGAAGATTTCTGCAGCATATTTTGCAAGTACAGATTTACAGTATATAAAGAATAATATGCAAAGTGGTTGGAGGGAAGCTTCAGAATGGCAAATGTTTTTATTACAAATTATGTGAGCAGACTGCAGTTCCTCTTTAAGCTGTCCCTCAGAGATCTCCAGTATCTCCCAAGGCAGCTGGAGTTGGTGGGCAGAGCTAGAGGTGTGGCTGCCTTCTCTACTCCTCCCACAGGCTTCTTCACTTTGGCTGATCCCGCAGCTGAAGGAGAAAGAGGTGAGGACGCAGCAGCCCCAGGTGTCTTCAACCTGGCCTATACCACCCTATATTATCATATACAGGGGCCGGTTTGGGGGTGTGCCTTGGGACCATGCGCTGCCTGCTGGGCAGGATAGACAGGAGGGGGTTGACACCATGTTTTACCACACCAGGTGACACCATCCCTAGTGACGGCACTGCACATGGGATATTGGAGCAAGCTTTTTTCCACTTTTGGAGAGGAATTATTGAGCACACTTAAGTGTGGTGGACTCAGGACACTTGAGTTTGATATGTTGTTAAAATTTAAATATATTTGTAAAAACATTGTATGCACTTCACTGATAAAACTAAGGAGTGCTAGTTATATAAAGGTGGCAGCAGCGAAACTTAGGGATTTATAAAATAGTTTGAATTTGTAGGGTTTTATTTTTATTTCAATATTTGTAATTTTTTTTATACTTCTTCCAGTGTTTCCACACCATCATGCTTTATCCCAGGCATGTTTAAAGGCGTTTGCTAGGTGGGGCACAATAGACGATTCTTAGTATTGAAAAGCTACTATTTGAGCCCATAAAATAACTAAATTCAGGCTGAGGACATGGGAATCTGTTTCTTCCAATGGAACAGCATGTTTTATACCAACAGAAACAAAAAGCAGCTCCACAAAAAAGTAGAATGCATAGCTAACAGCCATTATACGTATCTGCTTGAAAATGTGTTTATCTTCTTAGACCTGAATTTCCCTTTAACAGCATCCTGCTGGATAGTGTATGGCACACAGTATGTTTTGTTCCTGTGCTGAGCTGCACATTATGCTCTCCGCACATGTTTCCACAAATTGAATTTCATCTGGCAGATGCTCTCTGCAATGTGTGAACACACAGAGGACTTATTTAGGTAAAAATATTTTTAACGCTCTAATCTTAGCTCTTGGATATCAGGTGCCTTGCGTGTGCCAAAATAATCATCCTTTAATTTTCATGACACTTTTAGATGCCCCTTCGGTTGGGGCCTTGGGTCCCATCAAGGCTGCTATATTGAATTTCTAAGAATATGTGTGGTTCTGGCTGCACTCCTCTGTTATACACGAAGATGGCTTCTATGCTGGAGAAAAATTGAATAACGGGCTCGGTCAGCCACTTTTCTTGTTCTGCACAGTTCCAATTCAAGGACATTTTGCACCTGTGTGACCTATATTCTACCATTGTCTATGGAATAGACAACCGTTCACGCACCCTCCAGGGGTAATATTTTCCCAGTGGAGTCAGCTCTTCCGTATAGATTCTGTCCTTGTTACATTTACAAAGCAGTGCACATTGTAGAGCAACCAATCACCATTCCTTCATCTAACCACTTTTATATAAAATCTACTTCCTATGGGGTATTACAATGTTGTACAATGAATCTTGTATAATTTCCTATTGTATAGGTCCGAACATATCTACCTTTGAATAGTATCTTCTTAAAAATACTCAGCAATGTACAAATCCTTGAAATTTGTTTTCACATATATAGCTGTCATCTAAAGGATTAGGACTGAAGGTCGACATCTCTTGATTAGAGGTCGTCCTCATTTCCTATAAATCATATGTAGGCTTTCTGCTCTGTCTGTTCTCTGCAAAGGATTTTGGTGCCCTAAATGAAGAAAAAATTTCAAAATGTTCCTGACCAATAGCCCTCATTTACATTGGCACTGAGGCCTATACACTGTAATGCCGCGTACACACGGTCGGACTTTTCGTCTACAAAAGTCCAACGGACGCTGACGGACTAAAGCTGGCTGGTAATCCGATCGTGTGTGGGCTTCTCCGGACTTTCAACTGACTTTTTTAGCCTCAAATCCGACGGACTTTAGATTTGAAACATGCTTCAAATCTTTACGTCGTAACTACGACGGACCCGAAATCCGCTCGTCTGTGTGCTAGTCCGACGGACAAAAACCCACGCTAGGGCAGCTATTGGCTACTGGCTATGAACTTCCTTATTTTAGTCCGTTGTACGTCATCACGTACGAATCCGTCGGACGTTTGTGTGGTCGTGTGTAGGCAAGTCCGTTCGTTAGAAAGTCTGCCGCAAGTCCGCCGAAAGTCCGCCGGAAGTCTGTCGGACAGGCTGTCGGACTTTTGTAGCTGAAAAGTCCGACCGTGTGTACGCGGCATAAGGCCTGCCCATGTAAGTCTATTGGGGTGAAGCGGGTTCACGGACACAGTTGCTTGCCCTAATTTATTTGATAGGCGTGGGGGTGCAGGTGAGCAGTCCTAAGTGCAGATAGTATGTATTCATGGCCCTTTATTCACACCCACATGCCTGTCAAATTGGGACAAGTGGCTGTGTCTGTGCCTCTGCTGTGTCCCAGTAGTCGCACATCATGGACTATCTGCAGGCCTGGACCAGGACAAAAATAGGCCTGGGCATTTTAGACTTAGCAGCTCTCGGGGGGGGGGGGGGTCAGGGGGGGTGTTTGCGGGGGCGGTTGGTGACCGGATGTCCATGGAGTCGGTCCTCCCGTGTATTAGCCAGCTATTGTTAGGACATGGGGCCCTGGCCTTCTGGGCAAATGCCCAGTGTGCCCTATCTCCAGTCTGGGCCTGGCTCTCTGCATGCAGCACCTAGCAGCTCCAGCTACATAAACAATGGCCCATGCACAGTGTGCGGATGCCAGTGCATGTGTAAATGAGGCCTTAAAGTTCATCTATAATCAATTTTCTTTTTAGTTTTTGATAGAGAAAGATCAGAACTCCCACCAGGTATTACTGCCATTGGAGGTTGTGTTGGAGAGAGTCCTTCACCTGTCTGGTAAAAAGGCTGTCTCCTTTATAGCATAAGGACGTGCCTGATTAGCTATAGATAGATAGAATAAATCATGGAGGTAGTTCTAGCAGCACATGATTGCTGGTACATCTAAAAGATTGTATAGAGTTTAAGCATTCAGATTGTGATATGTGTGGCCTACTTACCTGGGAAGCTGCCAGGAGTCATACAGGGATGTGCAACATGGGAAGAGATTGTATTCCCCAGCAGCATTGAGGAGTTGGACCAGCTTGCTGAAAGGTATAGGCAGATCAGCCATTGTTGGAATTGAATACCCAAAAATGCTGGCATTTACCATTGTAGAAAACTGAGGAAAAGGTTTCTTTCAATTTTTGATTTTCTTAACAATGGCAGATCTGCAGTCTCTGGTGTACCATGTCTGATCTGTTCTTGCTAAGCTAGTCTTGTTCTAGACACGTTTCTGCCTGACTAGTAGAGGGGTCAGATGCCTGATTGCACTGATATATCTTTGCTGGAGGCTTTCCTGCTCCACTGTAAAATGCTCTTGTTACCTGCCGCTATCACATGACTGAAGCTGCCCCGTCTGTTGAGGAAATT
This sequence comes from Aquarana catesbeiana, assembly GCF_042186555.1. Classification (NCBI taxonomy): domain Eukaryota; kingdom Metazoa; phylum Chordata; class Amphibia; order Anura; family Ranidae; genus Aquarana; species Aquarana catesbeiana. Next base: position 206,049,677 of record NC_133332.1, on the reverse strand, counting down.
AACGGCAGCGCTATATATTGTCTGCTCCTTGACCGTTTGCCTGCAGGTACTAGAAGCTGCGTCTTCTCAGATACTCCCTTGGTGCCATCAAACAAGAGGCAGCTTAGCTTGTGCAGACTACTCCCTGTTACCATAATATACATTTTCTTAAAGTCTGGATGTCAATTTTTTGTTTAAAGATCTACTTGATATAAATAAGCTTCTCTGAGTTTGCTGCTATTTTAGCATCCTTGTTTCTGTGTATAGCTTTTCTATGCAAATGTAGATCACACGGTTGCAGCCAGGTGCTAAAGTGTATTGCTCCTGTGAACTAATATCCTTTAGAGCCCATTTACATTTTTGTGGCGTTAATGAACCTTATTTCGTGCCTTAATATGTGTTACATCATGGCAGCCCATTGAAAATAATGGGCTGCCAATGCACCAAGAACATGTAAAATCAGACATGACCTGTCTTTCTAATGACACACACACGAATGTGTGTTGCCATGTGTAATGGTGCTCAGCAACCTCAAAATGAATGGCACAGCAACGCATGTTATGTGTGTTGAGGTGCATTGAGGTAAACCGCCATTACCAAAATGCAAGGATGTGAATGAGCCCTTACAGTGTAACCTTTTATCTGTGTAACTCTGATATACTTTGCCATTTTGTTTCTGCAGCTTGCGTATCACAATATCCTCAGTGACCAGAACAGAGTCGATGCATAGTCTTTAGGGTACACTTACAGCGTGCTCTCATTGTTTCCTCTCTGCAGCACTTTATCTTAATGCATTAATGTGATTGAAGGTTTCCGGCCCTTCCCCCTCCCCCATATACTTTGCGTCCATAAAGGCTCTTTCCTGCCTGTCGAGGGTTTGGTTGGGCATTGCGGCTCAGCACTGCCTGGAATACAAAATAAATAATATCTGCAGTAAATGAGTTACTCTTGTTTTTTTCCTTCTAATTAGTGGGTAAAACAGTCAATAAATGCAGGCAGTGCTTCTTCCCTAATCCCTATGGATTATACACAATGGGCACAGTTAATATTTGCCTGCCTCTTGAATTTCATATCGTTGCACGGCTACACTGTGTTTGTTTGCATTACAATGCTACGGGGTGCCAGCATCTTTCTCAAAATCACACAGACTGTATGCAATTTGGAGCTATTTCCCTACATGCATCTCTCAGCTCCTGGTTGGTTTGGAGCAATCGCATGCAGATCTGTGTAAAAATGTGGCAGCTGATATACAGGAGGGGGTGACATTTGTGTATGTTTGATAGAATCTGTGCAGAGTGAAATGAAAGAAATAAGCTCCCACAACTGAAAGAATGACATTACTGAAGCATGTGAGGACCTAACTCTGGGCGTTTAAGTAAACAAAATTCAAAACGCCCTTTGCGGATAAGGAATCTAGTGCTAACACATAGTGGCCAAATCCTCTGCTCTCCAGCACTGGAATGTAAGCGAACACTTACAGCAGCCATGTGCCATCTTGATGACATAGCCACTGGTCCTGCACTGATTACATTGCAGGCGTAATGACATTGGTAAGTGGGAACAAAAAGCAGCTTGGATTCCGCTTCATTCCTAAAACACCAGAATATTTACAACCTGACTCCAGACAAAAAATATTTTTGGCTTTTATTAATTGGAGTAGGGTAGTGGCAGAATGTTTGTACCTTCTTCTTTTGTACAACAAAGTTGTAGAGCTAAGACTGGAACTTCTCTTTCATATTTCTAATTCTTAAAGATGGTCCCTCCTTCACATATATTCATGGCTGCCACTCACTAGATGTATTGACCTCAAATAATAAAGGAGGTCAAGATATGTAAAATATGTATGTAGGCCAATTATAACCAATACAAATGCGCAAGTTGTGATAAATCACTACCTCCACCAGATAATCAAGATGTACACTTGACGAAATCCAAGACTTTACTGCATCTGTGGAGAACAAACCACATTTAATAATCTCAGCAAGCTGAAAGCACAACCAATCTTCTGCATCTAAATGTAATCCTCCCGGTTGTATGTTCCTATAAAAAAGAAACACTCAGATAGCACAATAAATTATTTTTATTCAAAATATTCTTGTCACAATAAAAACGCTGGAAATTGCATAACTTGCATAAAAATGGTGTAACATTTATTGCTGTCTGTGCCCCCTTGGGCAGATTTTCCCTCACTTCCTGTCCTAGTGACCACAGGGAAAGTGAGATTGTCTCTGCAATAAAAAAAATAGACATATTCTGACTCTCTGCTATTCTATCCAAAATGGAAAAAAAAAATTGTAAGATTGTCCGCCTCAACAATAGTTATCATAGATTGCTAACTGTAGTATCTGATGTACACCAAATGGAATGTCTAGCAATCTGTATTTTGAACACAGGGGCAGCAAATGTGTCATTTCAAACATGATACCCAACAACAGATAATTGATTCCAGTTAATAATTTCAAAAGCCACTTTTAGGTTAAAGTTACTAGAAAGATCATAATATATACTCATTAAAAATGTATTAAGCTCCCTTTAGTGGATGAAGGTGTATTTAGTGTATTTGCGTAATGCTTTAGCTTGAAGCCATTGAGAGCAACCATTTCTAGCTCCCTCTTCTGGACAGAAAGAAGTACTGGCTGTGCCATAGATCCATGCCAGGCTGGTAGAGGGATGCATATGCATGTTGTGGAAGAGGGCATATATGCACAGTAGGCTATGACTACATTGCATATAATTGCTAAATTAGGCTGATTAAAATGCAAACAATATATAATCAGCCACTATATTGTTATCTGAGTTTTTCATTTTAGAGCATTCTGGTGCTTCAAGACTTTTTTTTTTCAAAGCGGGTGTAGAAGGTAAGAATCTTGAGATGTGAAATTATAAGTCTGCTGAGTTTTGTCTGAAACCCCCATTCAGGCCCATCTGGAGGAGTACGTCATCCTCCAGGAAAATGTGCATTAAATAGAATCCCGGCTAAAGGGTAAAACGTTTTTCTTTTCTGTTCAGATTCTGCTGGCAACTCATTGTCAGCTGTGGGTGAATGACAGCAATCAGTCTTCAATCCACGGCGAGCGAGTTTTAATCACAGCGTCTTGTTCTAAGTGAAAGCCAGCTGAGTGCTTTTCTTGAAAATGAATTCTGCACCAGTGTCAGAACTTGTGATGTTTGTACTGTAAACTGGAGTGAGGGTGGTTCACATCTGCTCTAAGTGAAGCCACTGATCTGTGTGCATCCTCTGATTTTACCTATCTTTTTATGGACTTGGGCTGGGAGATCATCCCATGCAGTTATGTCGCATCTTCCTGCTGCAATCAGAGTCCCAATTAAGCCGACACAGTGAAATTCTTCCTTATCACTTTGCTGACCTACAGCATATATCAAATGATGAAGCTGCACGTTTCCTAGAGGAAGGCAAGAGCTGAATGATGCTTATTATATTTGTCAGTAAGAGGCGGGCTGTGCATCCTGTAAATATGATTTTTTTTTTTTTTTCCTTTTAATTTCCGATCGGGAATTTTGTGTCTAGAAAATGTCAAAATGGTCAGGGAATGTCATTGCTGGTTTAAAAAATATATACTGTACATTTTACTTTCTTGCGAAAAGTCCTGTGAGTGCCCCAGTAAGTTTATTCAGTATAGTGACACTAAACTTTAAAGTCCACCCTAAAAAAATAAGAAATGAAGATTTTATAATAATAACTTGAGCTCCAGCAGGTTTTACCTCCTTCATGCTATTCGGCACTACGCTACTTTAACTGGCAATTGCGCAGTCATGCAACACTGTACACAAATGACAATTATTTTGGTGGTGTTTAATCACCACTGGATTTTTAATTGTTTGTGTTTATCAAATAAAAGAGAGTGAAAATTTTGAAAAAAAAAAAAAAACTACTTTCTGTTATAAAACATATACAATAAAATCTAATTTCTTCATAAAGTTAGGACAAAATGTATTCTGCTATGTATCTTTGGTAAACATAAAAATCCCAATAGATGTATATTAATTGCTTTGTGTTAAAGTTATAGCATCTGCAAACTATGGTATATATACTGGAATATATGCAGCTTTTACTTTCTAACTGCCTATCACATTTCTTGAGGTGCTAAAATGCCAGGGCAGTACAAACACCCCCAAAATGACCTCTTTTTTGGAAAGTGGACAGCAAGGTATTTGCTGAGAGGTATGTTGAGTCCATGAAAGATTTTATTTTTTGCCATATGTTTTTGGAAAATGACAAAAAAAAAATAGTATGTATGTGCATATGTATATGTGTGTGTGTGTGTATGTGTGTATATGTATGTGTGTGTGTGTGTATATATATGTGTATATACCCAGGGTTTATAAACCCTGGGTTTATATATAAACCCAGCCCACACTTGTGGGCTGGGTTTATATTCCCCTCAGGAAGAGAGCTCAGGACTCACACTTGGGAACCAGTCCACCCTACAGGCAGGTGGCCTGGTGTAGGAGTCGGGAGGGCTTTCAGGTGGAGATGGCTCCACGAGAGACAGGCGGTCTCTAGGAGTCTAATGGCCCATACACACGGTCGGATTTTCCGATGGAAAATGTCCGATCAGAGCGTGTTGTCGGAAATTCCGACCGTGTGTGGGCTCCATCGGACATTTTCCATCGGATTTTCCGATATACAAAGTTGGAGAGCAGGAGATAAAATTTTCCAACAACAAAATCCGTTGTCGGAAATTCCGATCGTGTGTACACAAATCCGACGGACAAAGTGCCACGCATGCTCAGAATAAATAAAGAGATGAAAGCTATTGGCCACTGCCCCATTTATAGTCCCGACGTACGTGTTTTACGTCACCGCGTTCAGAACGATCGGATTTTCCGACAACTTTGTGTGACCCTGTGTATGCAAGACAAGTTTGAGCCAACATCCGTCGGAAAAAATCCATGGATTTTGTTGTCGGAATGTCCGAACAAAGTCCGACCGTGTGTACGCCTTATAAGCATGTATGTCTGCAGGAGGCAGGTGTGACCCGCGACCAAGCAGCACGCAGATGAGCAAGTAAGCTCCAAGAGGGAGTTTGCCTATGTAAAAGTGAGTGAGCCGGGAGGCTAAAGTTTTTCTGTTATACAATGATGGTGGAACCCCCTGCGAGGGAAGACTTTCTGTGAAGTTTGTTTCATTTAAATAAAATTGGACTGCCACGCCCTTAGAAAATACAGTCTGGACTGACCAATATTCCTGAAAACGCATACACCACTTGAGCATAATCACCCCAGATCGTTACAATATATTAATAGTTGTCACGTTAATGAGATATTTCTCACACATGCCATGGGTATATGTGGAATTGCACCCCAAAACACCTTCTGCTACTGTGAGTATGGCCTGAATGCAAAGAATGTGTAGTGGGACTTAAATACCACTTTAATGGACAAATACATGCATTAACAAATATTAAAAAAATATACAAATCTTTATTTCATTCAACAAAAATCTAGATAAAAGCAATGAGTAATAAACGGCTGTCCCCAAAAAGAAAGGGAAGAAAGAAGGAAAAACACCATATAGGATTATATATACAGTTGTTCTCATAAGTTTACATATCCCGGCAGAATTTATGATTTCTTGGCCATTTTTTAGAGAATATGAACAATGACACAAACTTTTTTCTTTCATTCATGGTTAGTGTTTGGCTGAAGCCATTTATTATCAGTCAACTGTGTTTACTCATTTTAAATCATAACGGCAACAGAAACTACCCAAATTACCCTGATCAAAAATTTATATACCCCAGTTCTTAAAGCGGTAGTAAACCCGCTGTCTTTTTTTTTTTTTTCCCTACACCTGTAAGGGAAAAGGCATAATGAGCTAGTATGCACCGCATACTAGCTTATTATGAGATACTTACCTTAGAACGAGGTGCCGACATCTCACCCGGTCCACGCCGAGGGAGCTGACATTTCCCCTCAGCGTGCCTTCCGGGTATCGCAGCTCCGGCGCTATGAGTGGCCGGAGCCGCGATGTCACTCCCGCGCATGCGTGCGGGAGACTTTTTTCCGGCAAAGTCCGGAGGCTGCCGGGCTTTCAGCCGAGAATCCCCTGTCCGCCTGCACCGCTGCAGTCAGCGGCTCATTGCGAGGGGAATATCTCCTAAACCGTACAGGTTTAGGAGATATTTTTTTTACCTACAGGTAAGCCTTATTATAGGCTTACCTGTAAGTAAAAGTTAAAAAAAAAGGTATACAACCGCTTTAATACCCTGTATTGCCCCCTTTAACATCAATGACAGCTTGTCTTTTGTGGTATTTGTGGATGCGGCTCTTTAATTTCTCAGATGGTAAAGCTGGCCATTCCTCTTGGCAAAAAGCCTCCAGTTCCTGTAAATTCTTGGGCTGTCTTGCATGAACTGCACGTTTGAGATCTACCCAGAGTGGCTCAATGATATTGAGGTCAGGAGACTGAGATGGCCACTCCAGAACCTTCACTTTATTCTGCTGTAGCCAATGACAGGTCGACTTGCCCTTGTGTTTTGGATCATTGTCATGTTGGAATGTCCAAGTACGTCCCATGCGTACTTCCTGGCTGATGAATGCAAATATTCCTCCAGTATTTTTTGATAACATACTGCATTCATCTTGCCAAAAATTTTTACCAAATTTCCTGTGCCTTTGTAGCTCATACATCTCCAAAACATCAGTGAGCCACCTCCGTACCTTTCATCATAGGCCTTGTTGACTCCTCTCCGAAGCGTTTATGGTTATGGCCACAAAGCTCAATTTTGGTCTTATCACTCCAAATGAATTTGTGCCAGAAGGTTTGAGGCTTGTCTCTCTGCTGTTTGGTGTATTGTAAGTGGGATAATTTTCTTCTGGTGACTCGACCATGCAGCCCATCTTTCTTCAAGTGCCTCCTCATTGTGTATCTTGAAACAGCTATACCACTTGTTTTCAGAGAGCCCTGTATTTCACCTGAAGTTATTTGTGGGTTTTTCTTTGCATCCTGAATAATTTTCCTGGCAGTTGTGGTTAAAATTTTAGTTGGCCTACCTGACCATGGTTTGGTTTCAACAGAACCCCTAATTTTCCACTTCTTGATTAGAGTTTGAACACTGCTGATTGGCATTCTTAATTCCTTGGATATCTTTTTATATCCCTTTCCTGTTTTATATACAGTAGTTCAACCACCTTTTCCCGCAGATCCTTTGGCAATTCTTTTACTTTCCCCATGACTCAGAATCCAGAAACATCAGTGCAGCACTGGATGAAAGATACAAGGGTCTGTCAGGAGTCCAGAAACTCATTGACCTTTTAAACACACACACACTAATTACAAGCAAACAGATCACAGGGGAGGATGGTTACCTTTAACCACCTCAATACAGGGCACTTTCACCCCCTTCCTGCCCAAGCCATTTTTCAGTTTTCAGCGCTGTCACACTTTGAATGACAATTGCGCGGTCATGTTACACTGCACCCTAATGACATTTTTATCATTTTTTCCCCACAAATAGAGCTTTCTTTTGGTGGTATTTGATCACCTCTGTGGTTTTTATTTTTTGCGCTATAAACAAAAGAAGAGGGACAATTTTGAAAAAACACAATATTTTTTACTTTTTGCTATAATAAATATCCAATTTTTTTTTTTATTTAACAAATTTTTTCCTCAGTTTAGGCCAATATGTATTCTTCTACATATTTTTGGTAAAAAAAAATCATGATAAGCGTATATTGATTGGTTTGCGCAAAAGTTATAGCGTCTACAAAATAGGGGATAGGTTTATAGCATTTTTATTTATTTATTTATTTTTTACTAGTAATGGCGGCGATCTACGATTTTTATTGTGACTGCGATATTGCAGCGGACATATCGGACACTTTTGACACATTTTTGGGACCATTCACATTTATACAGCGATCCGTGCTATAAAAATGCATTGATTACTGTGTAAATGTGACTGGCAGGGAAGGGGTTCACACTAGGGGGTGATTGAGGGGTTAATGTATGACCTAGGGAGGTGATTCTAACTGTGGTAGGAGGGGACTCACTAGGAGAGGAGACCGATCGGTGTCCCTATGTACAAAGGACACACCATCGGTCTCCTCTCCTCTCTGACAGGACGTGGATCTGTGTTTACATACACAGATCCACGGTCCTGCTCTGTTACCCGGCAATCGCGGGTGCCCGGGGGACATCGCAGCCGCCGGGCACGCGCACCGGGTCCCGAGCGATGCAGCGGGCACGCGCGCCGCCGGGTGGCTCGGGACGGGGTTTACGTCATATGACGTCCACCCAGAACAACAGAAGCCTCGTCCCGCCGTCATATGACGGTGGGCGGTGGCTTAGTGGTTAATAGCTATTCAAACCCCTTTGTATTAACTTGTTAGCATGTTATCAGGCCCAAATCACCAGGGTTTGTAAACTTTTGATCAGGGACATTTGGGTCGTTTCTGTTGTAATTATGATTTAAAAAGAGTAAACACAGTTGATTGATAATAAATGGGTTCAGCCAAACACTAACCATGAGTGAAATGGTTTTTGTGTTATCATTCATGCTCTCTAAAAAATGGCCAAGAAATCATAAATTCTGGTGGTGTACACAATACTGTGCACCCCTAGTGCAGTTGCTACTACTTTTCTGGTGGTGTACACAATACATACAGTGCACCCATAGTTGTTATTACACTTCTGTTGGTGTACACAGTACTGTGCACCCATAGTGCAGTTGCTACTACTTTTCTGGTAGTGTACACAGTACACAATACATACAGTGCACCCATAGTTGCTATTAGACTTCTGGTGGTGTACACAATACCGTTCGCTCCTAGTGCAGTTGCTACTACTTTTCTGGTGGTGTACACAGTACATCATACAGTGTAGTGTGGTTTTGCTAAACAAAATTTACAGCATGTCCGGAAGGCCACCAAGGAGAGGCCGATGCTCACAGGCCACTAAAAGAGGGGAAGCAGGCTCTGTTTACAGTCGACAGTGCTGGTCGTGGACACGGTGCATCCTCAGCACGTGGTCGTGGGCACGCTTGTCCTTTTTTTCTGCCGCTGGCCGTGTTACTGAGCCACAAATTGCAGAAAGGTTGGTGGAATGGATAACAAAGCCGTCCTCATCCTCCTCAACCTCTGTCACCCAGGCTCAGAGTAGCTTGCCTGCCAATGCAGCTGCCAAAGCGGCCTATTCCATTGGCTCCATGTCAACAGTCACTCCTTCCCTAGCACCACAATCATGCACGGAGGAGTCCCCGAACTGTTCAACCACAGTGTCGGGTACATGCTGCAGGAGGATGCACAGCGATTTGAAGGCTCCGATGATGGTACTCAGCTTGAGGAAGGGAGTAATGTGAGCCTAGAGAGAGGGGGTGCCCAAGAAGGTCATGAAACTGGCAGTCATGTACCCTTGGCATACTGCCAAGTTTGCTCCAGTGACGAGGAGGGAGGGGATGATGAGGTCACTGACTCTACTTGGGTGCCTGATAGAAGAGAGGAGGAGGAGGCACATTTCCAACGAGGCAGGATGCCCTCCAGGGGGCAGCTTAAGGGCAGCCACCCTATTGCATCACACCGCAGAGCTAAGCAGATGCAGGGCGCTGCTGACTCCCGGCATATTTTGAAAAGTTCTTTGGTGTGGGCATTTTTTGACACGTGTGCAGCAGATCGCACCGTTGCTGTTTGCAACATATGTCTGAAGCGTATCAAGCGTGGCCAAAACAGCAGCCGCTTGGGCACCACATGCTTGACCAGACATATGACGACCTCCCATGCAGTCCATTGGCAACAGCACTTAAAAGACCCACATCAAAGAACAAGGCGGACCTCTCCTTGCTCCTCATCAGCTGGGATCTCCAACCCCACTATACCTCCAGTCCTCTCAGAAACCTGCACTGAGAGGAATGAAGGTATAGAAATAGGTGTCCCAAGTACTTGCGGCCAATCTGCTAGCGGTACACCAACACCCGATTTTAGAAGACAAATTTCCCTACCTCAGTTGCTAAACCGTCAAAAGAAATTCGGTCCAAGCCATCCACATGCTCAGCGTCTGAATGCTAGCTTGGCCAAATTGCTAGCACTGCAACTGTTGCCTTTTCAGCTGGTAGACTCTGCCCCCTTTCATGAATTTGTGGAATGTGCGGTACCTCAGTGGCAGGTTCCCAAACGCCATTTCTTTTCACAGAAGGCCATTCCGGCTCTCTACCAGCATGAGGAAGGCAATGTCTTGGCCTTGTTGGACAGGGCGTTCAGCAGTAAGGTGCAAATTACTGCTGACTCATGGTCCAGCAGACATGGACAGGGACTTTACCTTTTTTTCATGGTGCACTGGGCAGCTGGGAAGGATGCAAGACAGGGTTCAGTATTGTTGAAGCTTGTTCATCCACCACGCCTCCAAAATGCTAGTAGTTTCTGCCACAGCTCTTTCCTCCATCCCCTCCTCTTCTTCTTCCTCTATGGCCCCTTCCTCTGCAGATTTGTTCTCGGAACCAGTGGTGCTCCATAGGCGTTCATGGGGCTACGCAAGCACTCAGGCAAAACGATCCCATGCGGTGCTTGAGTTGGTCTGCTTAGGGGACAGGAGCCACACTGGGGCAGAGATTCTGGCAGCTCTGCAGGGGCAGGCTCAGAGGTGGTTGATTCCACGCCAGCTTCAGCCAGGAATGGTTGTATGCGACAATGGCACCAGCCTCCTCTCTGCCCTCTGACAGGGACATTTGACCCATGTTCCCTGTTTGGCTCACATCCTGAATTTGGTGGTGCAGCGGTTCTTGAGCAGGTACCTGAGCTTACAGGATCTCCTGACGCAGGCCAGGAAAGTCTGTGGTCATTTCCGCTGGTCATATAATGCCAGTGCTCGGCTGGCTGACATTCAAAGAGGATGCAACCTGCCCAAGAACCGCCTCATTTGTGACATGCCCACCAGGTGGAACTCAACGTTGGCAATGCTGCAGCGGCTGCACATGTGGCAGAGGGCCATCAATGAGTACCTGTGTGAGTATGGCACCAGGACAGGGTCAGGGGAGCTTGGCTTTTTTCGCCATGCCAGTGGCTACTGATCAAGGATGCATGCACTGTCCTGTCACCATTTGAGGAGGCCACCCTCTTGTCTTCTTGTTGGAGCACACGCTTTGTGGAATAATGGACTTCCTTACCTCTCAAGGCCCCCTTTATCCAGATAGTATTCCTGCGGGCCTGCCGATCACAGAGGAAGAAGAAGAGGAGGAGGATTGTGTCAGCATGGAGGTGGAGGATAACACTCAGCATCAGCAGCAGTCTTCAAGGGATCGTTTTCAGTCCCCAGAAACCCATGGAGTTGTACGTGGCTGGGAGGAGGTGGTTGAGGATCATGTGATCCTTAGTGACCCAGAGGACCCTGATCCTGCAAAGCCTGTGAAAGGACCCTGGGATTCGTGGTATCAAGGAGAGGGATCATTACTGGCTGGCAACCCTTCTTGATCCACGTTACAAGGGTAAGGTTGCAAAATTTATCCAGCCTTCGCAGAGGGAGCAGAGGATGAAACATCTTAGGAAGGCCGTGCAGAAAGGTTTGTGCAATGCATTTCCAGAGCCTGGGAGGTTACAATTTCCTGGTGCTGGACAACGTGTTGCTGAGGCTTCGTTCAGTCACAGAAAGAGCGGTGGAGAAGTTGGCCAGCTGGCCGATGCCTTTAGACAATTCTTCAGTCCTCAGCGCCAAGGTCTGATCGGTTCCAGCAACCATCGCCAGAGTCTGAATTACATGGTGCAGGAATATCTAGGGGCAAGATCGGACTTGGAGACCTTTTCAACAGAACATCTACTGGGTTACTGGGTCTTGAGGATGGACCACTGGCCAGAGCTTGCTCAATATGCAATTGAGCTACTGACCTGTCCTGCATCCAGCATTCTTTCTGAATGCACATTCAGTGCTGCTGGAGGCTTTGTAACCAATCCGAGTGCGCCTGTCCTCAGGCTCTATTGATCGGCTCAAATTTATAAAAATGAATCAGTCTTGGATCACTAGCTACCAAGCACCTGATGCTGATGTAACCGATTGATTTTTCTATGAATGTGGGATCCCTTGAAGACTGCATATGCTGAGTGACTATCCTATTCCTCCACAATCATCATGGCGATAGCTTCTAAGAATATTTTTGGTTCAGGGCACCACCACCACTGCCTAAGGCTCAATTTTTCTTCCCCTGTTTAACAGGGGCATGTAATTACAATTTTTGATCAAATATTTAACAGCAGGGCTCATTCCTGCGCTCAACAAGAGTATCTGTGAGGGGTTGCAGTGTTGTGGCACCACTGCCTAAGGCCCAATTTTTCTGCCCCTGTTTAATAGGGGCATGTAATTACAATTCTTGATATAATATTTTACAGCAGGGCCCGTTCCAGCGCCCACCAAGAGTAACTGTGAGGGCTTACTGTGTTGTGGCACCACCACCACCAAAGGCCCAATTTTTCTGCCCCTGTTTAACAGGGGCATGTAATTACAATTCTTGTTATATTTCACAGCAGGGGCCGTTCTAGAGCCCACCAAGAGTAACTGTGAGGGCTTACTGTGTTCTGGTACCACCAACACCTAAGGCCCAATTTTCCACAGAGTATATAGGTCGGCCGTACAGGGCCGATCCTACCCAGGGTGCGAAGGGTGCTTTGCACCCAGGCGCCTGCAGTGGTGGGGGCGCCGAAGAGCCAGAGTTCTCCCCTCCCTCCTTCTCTCCTTGTGAGTGTCCATCCAGAACTCCAGTGTGAGCGTAAGGCAGCCGTACAGCCTGGCAGTGCTCGGGGGAGGGGCGCTCCTCTTCCTGACACGGGAATGAATTCCTCACACTGGGATCCCGCACTGTCTCTACCAACTCCAGTTGGAATGCCTCCCCCTCCCATCTCTATCTTGGGCTGCACGGAGAGAGAACTGAGGTGAGTCAGTGTGCTGTGTGTGGGAATGGCATCCCCAGCACACCTTTAGATGTGCTCTGGGCTGCCCCTGCTAGGAGATGTTTTTTGGCATGATAGATTACATAGGATACATAGGCCCTGTCCCTTCCTGCACCTAAGTAGTCCATCTACAGATGTGATGTATAATGAGATGTACTAAGAGCCCTTTCACACTGACAGTGCAGGGGCATCGGCGGTAATGCGCTGCTACTTTTAGTGGCGCTTTACCGTCACTTTAGAGGTACATTTAACCCCCACTAAAGGGTTCAAAGGCGCAACTGCGGAGGCACTTTGCAGGCACTGCCCATTGATTTCAATGAGCAAGGGCGCTTTAGGAGCGGTGTATACACCGCTCCTAAGGCGCCTCAAAGAAGCTACTTGCAGGAATTTTTTGGATGTCATGCCAGTGCTCTGCTCCAGTGTGACAGCATTCGGGCTCTCACACTGGGATTGCAGATAAGGCTTTTTCCAGGCGCTATTTTTAACACTAAAGCACCTGAAAAACGCCTCCAGTGTGAAAGGGGTCTAATGGACCATCTCCTGTACTATGTCTGCAGTAAGGATGATCTCCGGCGTGTTCGCAAGCTGCACGTGCCGAGCCCGCCAGGAACTCGACACTGCACAGCGCTAATCACAAGCAGTGAGACATTTCCTAATGTGCGGCTGCAGAGATTGGGAAATGTCTCATTGCTTGTGATTAGCGCAGCACATTGCCAACTTCCTGGCAAGCTCGGCACGTGCAGCTTGCGGACACGCCGGAGATCATCCTTAGTCTGCAGTCTCGGATCATCTCCTGTAGTATGTCTGCAGTCTCTGACTATCTCCTGTACTATGTCTGCAGTCTCTGATCATCTCCTGCATTATGTCTGCAGTCTCTAACTGTCTCCTATATCATGTCTGCAGTCTCTGACCATCTCCTGTACTATGTCTGCAGTCTCTGATCATCTCCTGTATTATGTCTGCAGTCTCTAACCGTCTCCTATATCATGTCTGCAGTCTCTGACCATCTCCTGTAGTATGTCTGCAGTCTCTAACCGTCTCCTATATTATGTCTGCAGTCTCGGACCATCTCCTATATCATGTCTGCAGTCTCTGACTATCTCCTGTACTATGTCTGCAGTCTCTGATCATCTCCTGCATTATGTCTGCAGTCTCTAACTGTCTCCTATATCATGTCTGCAGTCTCTGACCATCTCCTGTACTATGTCTGCAGTCTCTGATCATCTCCTGTATTATGTCTGCAGTCTCTGACCATCTCTTGTACTATGTCTGCAGTCTCTGATCATCTCCTGTATTATGTCTGCAGTCTCTAACCGTCTCCTATATCATGTCTGCAGTCTCTGACCATCTCCTGTACTATGTCTGTAGTCTCGGACCATCTCCTGTATTATGTCTGCAGTCTCTGACCATCTCCTGTACCATGTCTGCAGTCTCTAACCGTCTCCTATATAATGTCTGCAGTCTCTGACCATCTCCTGTACTATGTCTGCAGTCTCTGACCATCTCCTGTACTATGTCTGCAGTCTCTGATCATCTCCTGTACTATGTCTGCAGTCTCTGACCATCTCCTGTACCATGTCTGCAGTCTCTGACCATCTCCTGTATTATGTCTACAGTCTCTGATCATCTCCTGTACTATGTCTGCCGTCTCTGACCATCTCCTGTACTATGTCTGCAGTCTCTGACCATCTCCTGTACCATGTCTGCAGTCTCTGACCATCTCCTGTACTATGTCTGCAGTCTCTGACCATCTCCTGTACCATGTCTGCAGTCTCTGACCATCTCCTGTATTATGTCTGCAGTCTCTGATCATCTCCTGTACCATGTCTGCAGTCTCTGACCATCTCCTGTATTATGTCTGCAGTCTCTGACCATCTCCTGTACCATGTCTGCAGTCTCTGACCATCTCCTGTACTATGTCTGCAGTCTCTGACCATCTCCTGTACCATGTCTGCAGTCTCTGACCATCTCCTGTATTATGTCTGCAGTCTCTGACCATCTCCTGTACCATGTCTGCAGTCTCTGACCATCTCCTATACCATGTCTGCAGTCTCTGACCATCTCCTGTACCATGTCTGCAGTCTCTGACCATCTCCTGTACTATGTCTGCAGTCTCTGACCATCTCCTGTACTATGTCTGCAGTCTCTGATCATCTCCTGTACTATGTCTGCAGTCTCTGACCATCTCCTGTACCATGTCTGCAGTCTCTGACCATCTCCTGTACCATGTCTGCAGTCTCTGACCATCTCCTGTACTATGTCTGCAGTCTCTGACCATCTCCTGTACCATGTCTGCAGTCTCTGACCATCTCCTGTATTATGTCTACAGTCTCTGATCATCTCCTGTACTATGTCTGCCGTCTCTGACCATCTCCTGTACTATGTCTGCAGTCTCTGACCATCTCCTGTACCATGTCTGCAGTCTCTGACCATCTCCTGTACTATGTCTGCAGTCTCTGACCATCTCCTGTACCATGTCTGCAGTCTCTGACCATCTCCTGTATTATGTCTGCAGTCTCTGATCATCTCCTGTACCATGTCTGCAGTCTCTGACCATCTCCTGTATTATGTCTGCAGTCTCTGACCATCTCCTGTACCATGTCTGCAGTCTCTGACCATCTCCTGTACTATGTCTGCAGTCTCTGACCATCTCCTGTACCATGTCTGCAGTCTCTGACCATCTCCTGTATTATGTCTGCAGTCTCTGACCATCTCCTGTACCATGTCTGCAGTCTCTGACCATCTCCTATACCATGTCTGCAGTCTCTGACCATCTCCTGTACCATGTCTGCAGTCTCTGACCATCTCCTGTACTATGTCTGCAGTCTCTGACCATCTCCTGTACTATGTCTGCGGTCTCTGACCATCTCCTGTACTATGTCTGCAGTTCTCTTCCTGTATTTTGTTTATTGTACCTGTGAGGATCCCAGGGTAATGAAGACTTTGTGGTGAAGCATCTCTGTGGTTGAGTCGTTGCCATAGAAATATTTGTAAAGGGGAGGAGTTACTAAAATGACCACGCCCATGTGGGGGCGCCAGAAATATTTCTGCACCCAGGCGCCTGTGACCCTAGGATCGGCCCTGCGGCCGTATAGTATATACAGGCGGTCCCCTATTTTCAAACATCCGACTTACAAACGACTCCTACTTACAAATGGAGGGAGACAACAGGAAGTGAAGGGGAAGGAAAAGGAAGGGAAATTCTCTCCTGTAAGAGTTAATATGGGAAAAAGGTGTCTCCACTGATGCTTTATCACCAATCTTTGTTTCCCTAATAACCCAACATTTTCAAAATCCAATAGTCATTGGGACAGAAAGTGAGGTGAAATCTTCTGAACAGGGGCACAGACAGCAAAACAAATGTTACAGGGGTGATAACCCTTACCTATGTTATCCAAAAAGCTTAAAAATAGATTTTTTGGCTGGAGCTACACTTAAAAAATGTACCTGTTCCAAATTAGAAACAGATTCGACTTAAGAACAAACCTACAGTCCCTATCTTGTTTGTAACCTGGGGACCGCCTGTATACTGCTGTTCAGAGTATATAGGGCCTGGGGGCCCCACGCCTTTTTTTCTGTAATTTGGGTGCAGGGTTTTGTGCAGGGACTGTTCTAAACACAGTAAAAGTGTGCCACTTTACAGGCATCCTATAGACACCTCTACGATATTTAAAAGAATATTTCACTTTTGTTGTTTCACTTTAAGCATTATTAAAATCACTGCTCCCGAAAAAACTGCTGTTTTTAAAACTTTTTTTTTGCATTGATACATGTCACCTGGGGCAGGACCCAGGTCCCCAAACACTTTTTATGACAATAACTTGCATATTAGCCTTTAAAATTAGCACTTTTGATTTTTCATGTTCGGGTCCCATAGACTTTAACAGTGTTCACGAGTTCGCACAAATTTTTTGTTTGTTCGCATTTTCTGCCGTGAACCGAACTGGGGGGGTGTTCGACTCATCCCTACTCCTCACCTGGTTGCCATCACACACGCTTGACACCATCTGAACCAAATAAGTTTATCTTGGTCTCAGCAGACCACAGGACATGGTTCCAGTAATCCATATCCTTAGTCTGCTTGTCTTCAGCAAACTGTTTGCGGGCTTTCTTGTGCATCCTCTTTAGAAGAGGCTTCTTTCTGGGATGACAGCCATGCAGGCCAATTTGATACAGTGTGCAGTGTATGGTCTGAGCACTGATAGGCTGACCCTACCCCACCCCTTCAACCTCTACAGCAATGCTGGCAGCACTCATACGTCCATTTCCCAAAGACAACCTCTGGATATGACGCTGAGCATGTGCACTCAACTTCTTTGGTTGACCATGGTGAGGCCTGTGCTGAGTGGAACCTGTCCTGTTAACCACTTTCTGACCGGCTTACGCCGTTATACGTTGGCAGAATGGCACTCCTGCACAAACTGACGTACCTATACGTCAGTTTGTAAAAGCAGGCTAGCGGGCAGACTACGATCGTGGCTAACAGAGGCAGAACGGGGAACTGCCTATGTAAAAAAGGCATTTCCCTGTTCTCCAGTGATCGGGAGCAGTGGTTTCTGTCATGTTTCAGTAAGCCCATCCCCCCTACAGTTAGAACATGCTGAGGGAACACACTTAACCCCTTGATTGTCCCCTAGTGTAGCCCCCTTCCCTGCCAGTGTAATTTTTACATTGATCAGTGCATTTTTATAGCACTGATCAATGTAATAATGTCACTGGTCCCCAAAAAGTGTAATTTGGGGTCAGATTTGTCCACCGCAATGTCGCAGGCCTGCTAAAAATTTCCGCCATTACCAGTAAACACAATAAAAAAAAAAAAAATAAAAGTCCCTAAATCGATCCCGTAGTTTGTAGACGCGATAACTTTTGCACAAACCAATCAATTTACGCCTATTGGGATTTTTTTTTTAATAAACTGATAAATAAATTTGTTTTTTATATCTATATTTTTTTGGATATGTATTATAGCAGAAAGTAAAATAATTTTTTTTTTTTTTTTCAAATTTGTTGTTCTTTTTTTGTTTATAGAGCAAAAAATAAAAACCTCAGAGGTGATCAAATACTACCAAAAGAAAGCTCTATTTGTGGGAAAAAAAGTATGCACATTTGGTTTGGGTACAGCATTGCATGACCGCACAATTACCAGTTAAAGCAGCGCAGTGCCAAATTGTAAAAAGTGCTCTGGTCAGGAAGGGGGTAAAATCTTCCAGGGCTGAAGTGGTTAAACCGCTGTATGGTCTTGGCCACTGTGCTGCAGCTCAGTTTCAGGGTCTTGGCAATCTTCTTAAAGCCTAGGCCATTTTTATGTAGAGCAGGGGTGTCCAAACTTTTTTCAAAGAGGGCCAGATTTGATGAAGTGAACATGCGTGAGGGCCTGACATTCTTTGAACCATTAAAATTCAGTCTGTGTTCATCTGAGCACTAATACACTACAACAAGAATGATCTTGCCTTTGTGGCTATGTGTGGTGAAGAGATAAGCTTGGGCGTGTTATTTGAATATACCGTATTTATCAGCGTATAACACGCACCTTCACTTTAAGAGGGAAGTTTGAGGAAAAAAACTTGAATTTTAAATTTTAAAAGAACTGTAATGCAAAATAAGGGTCAGTGTCCATCAATGCAGCCTAATCAGTGCCCATCTGCAGTCTCACTAGTGCCACGAATGCAGCCTCACAAGTGCCGTGAATGCAGCCCCACCAGTGCCGTGAATGCAGACCCACCATTGCCATGAATGCAGCCCCACCATTGCCATGAACGCAGCCACACCATTGCCATGAACGCAGCCTCACCATTGCCATGAACGCAGCCCCACCATTGCCATGAACGTAGCCCCACCATTGCCATGAATGCAGCCTCACCATTGCCATAAAAGCAGACTCACCGTTGCCATGAATGCAGCACCCTCATTGCCATGAATGCAGCCTCACCATTGCCATGAATGCATCACCCTCATTGCCATGAATGCAGCACCCTCATTGCCATGAATGCAGCCCCACCATTGCCATGAATGCAACCCCACCATTGCCATGAATGCAGCACCCCCATTACCATGAATGCAGCCTCACAAGTGCCGTGAATGCAGCCCCACCAGTGCCATGAATGCAGCCCCGCCATTGCCATGAATGCAGCCCCACCATTGCCATGAACGCAGCCTCACCATTGCCATGAACGCAGCCCCACCATTGCCATGAACGCAGCCCCACCATTGCCATGAATGCAGCCTCACCATTGCCATAAAAGCAGACTCACCGTTGCCATGAATGCAGCACCCTCATTGCCATGAATGCAGCCTCACCATTGCCATGAATGCAGCCTCACTATTGCCATGAATGCAGCACCCTCATTGCCATGAATGCATCCCCACCATTGCCATGAATGCAACCCCACCATTGCCATGAATGCAACCCCACCATTGCCATGAATGCAGCACCCCCATTACCATGAATGCAGCCCCACCATTGCCATGAATGCAGCCCCACCATTGCCATGAATGCAGCCCCACCATTGCCATGAATGCAGCCCCACCATTGCCATGAATGCAGCCCCACCATTGCCATAAAAGCAGCCTCACCATTGCCATGAATGCAGCACCCTCATTGCCATGAATGCAGCCTCACCATTTCCATGAATGCAGCACCCCCATTGCCATGAATGCAACACCCCCATTGCCATGAATGAAGCCCCACCATTGTCATGAATGCAGCCCCACCATTGCCATGAATGCAGCCCCTCCATTGCATGAATTCAGCAACCCCCACCCTCGTTGCCATGAGTGCAGCACCCCCATTGCCATGAATGCAGACTCACCATTGCCATCAGTGCAGCCTGATCCATGCCCATCTGCAGCGTCGGTGAGGATAGGGAGGGAGCGGGGTGAGTGCCAACACATTACATACAGGATAATCTGTTTTCTCTGCGGCATCTTTAATACAAAGTTCTGCCTCCTGTGATGGACAGAACAATCGTCCAATGGCAGTGCAGGAGACAGGACTTCCTATTACAGAGTTCGTGTAAACAAGAAATTCTTCTGTATGTATGGCACTCATCCCGCCCTCTCCCTGTCCCCTCCAAGGCAGCCAGTATATATATCTTTTGTGGCCCCCGGCGATCGGGGATTCGTTGGAGGCAACAAAAGATATACATGTCCAAATTACCAGGCGGGAAACCGGAACGCGGGACGGACTTTAGACATGCCTGATGTAGAACAACAATACTTTTTTTCCAGATCCTCAGAGAGTTCTGTGCCATGAGGTGCCATGTTGAACTTCCAGTGACCAGTATGAGAGAGTGACAGCGATAACACCAAATTTAACACGCCTGCTCCCCATTCATACCTGAGACCTTGTAACACTAATGAGTCACATAACACCATGGAGGGAAAATGGCTAATTGGGCCCAATTTGGATATTTTCACTTAGGGATGTACTCACTTTTGTTGCCAGTGGTTTAGACATTAACCACAGTTATACTGCGGCAGGTTGGCTCTCCTGGGTGAATTACCGTCATGGTACGTCGGCCGCTTTAAGACCACTAGGGGGCGCGCGCGAAGCTGGAGCCGATGCACGTGGCCGGCTTCCACGATGTCCGCCGGCCACCCGCGATCGCTCTTGAGTGAGACAGAGCGGGGATATATAAATAGACAGATCCCTATTCTGTCAGGGGAGGATAGACAGATTGTCTGTTCCTAATGATTAGGAACAGCGATCTGTCTTCTCCCCCAGTCACTACACTGCCCTCACAATTAGAAACCCCTTCCTAGGGAACACTTAACCCCTTGATCGCCCCCTAGTGTTAACCCCTTCCCTGCCAGTGACATTTATACAGTAATCAGTGGCTATTTTTAGCTCTGATAGCTGAATAAATGTCAATGGTTGCAAAAAAGTGTCAAGTGTCCGAACTGTCCGCCGCAATGTCACAGTCCCGCTAAAAATCGCTGATCACCGCCATTACTAGTAAAAAAAGAAAAGAAGTTATAATAAAAATACCATAAATCTATCCCCTATTTTGTAGACGCTATAACTTTTGCGCAAACCAATCAATATACGCTTATTGCAAAGAATACATATTGGCCTAAACTGATGAAGACATTTTTTTTTTTACATATTTTGGGGGATATTTATTATAGCAGAAAGTAAAAAATATTGTTTATTTTTTTTTCAAAATTGTCAGTCCTTTTTGTTTCTAGCACAAAAAAAAATGCAGAGGTGATCAAATACCACCAAAAGAACGCTCTATTTGTGGGAAAAAAAGGACATAGATTTTGTTTGGGTACAGCGTCGCACGACCGCGTAATTGTCAGTAAAAGTAACGCAGTGCAGCATCGCAAAAAAATGGCCTGATCATTAAGGGGCAAATCCTTATGGTCCTTAAGTGGTTAATGGCTGCGTGTTGAGTTATTTTGAGGGGACAGCAAATTTACACTGTTATACAAGCTGTACACTTACTACTTTACATTGTAGCAAATTGTCATTTCTTCAGTGTTGTCACATGAAAAGATATAATAAAATATTTACAAAAATGTGAGGGGTGTACTCACTTTTGTGAGATACTGTATATGTTTGCAACTTTTAGAGACTCTCAAAACTGCAGTACACTAGAGTGCTATGAAGTGGCCCCGCAGCTTACGCATTTTATATTTGCAAATGTGTGCAAACGAAACGCCTAGTTTTAATGTGAACTGTTAGACAGTACAATTTGGTTTGTTGCTGGCTGGTTGGTAAGTGAGCTGGGAATATTTCTTAGCTTTGTTTTTTTTTGTTTGCTTTTTTAGCACTAGTACTTGTACCCTGCTGCATATGAGCATAACTGCGTTTCTAGCACGTTAGCTGGAGTCGCGTACAACTGATTTTAGCAGGGACTTCTTCTCCATCATCTGAGCTACCTGTCAGGGTGCCACTGCTGTCTACACGTTCGTATTCTGGGGTGGATTCAGTCAGTGAGACTTCCCCTTCAAGTGGTTGTAAACCTTCATTTTTTTTTTTTTTTTTTAAATTAAAATAACTAACATAGCTATACTTACCTGCTCCATGCAATGGTTTTCCACAGAGCAGCCCCGATTCTCCTCCTCCTCTTTTTGGGTCCCCCCACTGGCACTCCAGGCCCCTCCTCTTCGGCTTTCCATGGGGGGGCACCCCTGCATGCTCACTTCCGAGTCCCGCTGCCGCATCCACTGATACAGACAGCAAGACTTTGCCCCCACCTCCTGCTTCTGTGTTACAGCATTTGATTACAAAATGACATAGTTGGTCTGGTTGAAAAAAAACACAAGTTCATCCAATAGAAGAAAAACAAAATGTTTATATACAGTCAGGTCCATAAATATTGGGACATCGACAAAATTCTAATCTTTTTGGCTCTGTACACCACCACAATCGATTTGAAATGAAATGAACAAGATGTGCTTTAACTGCAGACCTTCGGCTTTAATTTTAATCCAAATCAGGTGAACGTTGTAGGAATTACAACAGTTTGTATATGTGCCTCCCGCTTTTTAAGGGACCAAAAGTAATGAGACAGATTAACAATCATCCATCAAACTTTCACTTTTTAATACTTGGTTGCAAATCCTTTGCAGTCAATTACAGCCTGAAGTCTGGAATGCATAGACATCCCCAGACGCTGGGTTTCATCCCTGGTGATGCTCTGCCAGGCCTCTACTGCAACTGTCTTCAGTTCCTGCTTGTTCTTGGGGCATTTTCCCTTCAGTAAGTTAAATGCATGCTCAATCTGATTCAGGTCAGGTGATTGACTTGGCCATTGCATAACATTCCACTTCTTTCCCTTATGCTTCGGGTCATTGTCCATCTGCACTGTGAAGCGCCATCCAATGAGTTCTGAAGCATTTTGCTGAATATGAGCAGATAATATTGCCCGAAACACTTCAGAATTCATCCTGCTGCTTTTGTCAGCAGTCACATCATCAATAAATACAAGAGAACCAGTTCCATTGGCAGCCATACATGCCCACGCCATGTCACTACCACCACCATGCTTCACTGATGAGGTGGTATGCTTTGGATCATGAGCAGTTACTTTCCTTCTCCATACTTTTCTCTTCCCATCACTCTGGTACAAGTTGATCTTGGTCTCATCTGTCCATAGGATGTTGTTCCAGAACTGTGAAGGCTTTTTTAGATGTTTGGCAAACTCTAATCTGGCCTTCCTGTTTTTGAGGCTCACCAATGGTTTACATCTTGTGGTGAACCCTCTGTTTTCACCCTGGTGAAGTCTTCTCTTGATTGTTGACTTTGACACACATACACCTACCTCCTGGAGAGTGTTCTTGATCTGGCCAACTGTTGTGAAGGGTATTTTCTTCACCAGGGAAAGAATTCTTCAGTCACCCACCACAGTTGTTTTCCGTGGTCTTCCGGGTCTTTTGTTGTTGCTGAGCTCACTGGTGCGTTCTTTCTTCTTAAGGATGTTCCAAACAGTTGATTTGGCCACACCTAATGTTTTTGCTATCTCTCTGATGGGTTTGTTTTGTTTTTTCAGCCTAATGATGGCTTGGTTCACTGATAGGGACAGCTCTTTGGATCTCATATTGAGAGTTGACAGCAACAGATTCCAAATGCAAATAGCATACTTGTCGGTTCCAGTGCAAGATTCATTACGTCACCAGGCTGACTCTTTGTGTAAAATCGTGTTCATTCATTCGTGTTCCCCGGTTCGTAGGCTCGGTCCTCCGCTGCGAAACTCACAAAACATTCGCAAGTCTCCAAAGTGCAGTCGTTATTTTACCAACATACCAGTCCCAGAGTCCTTTCCCAAATGCAGTATACACGGCGCTTCTCCGTGCGGTCAGTCACAAGCCGATTTTGCTATTTTTACTTGCCCAATTCGTATCGGATCCATCCCGTACTTACTACAGTCCGATGCGAATCTAGTTGCGTCGGCAGTACAACGATTCGTATCGGGTCCATTTCATACACTGTACAGTTCGATTCGAATCTAGTCTCATCAATGGCACAACGATTCGTATCAGGCCCATTTTCATACATTCTCAGGCATGGCTGCAATCATTCAAAACTACAGGCCATTCCTACATACTAAATTTCTGCTATCCTAATTTTCGTCTGCCAGAAAGGCTACATTATTGCAATCGCTTCAAGTACGTCTCCAGTAGCAGATCCATCCTACGTGGCATCCAGAAGCATCAGCCCATAGCCAACAGCAAATGTTTACCCATCACAAGTGCCATCTTTAGGGATATGTCTAAAATCCTTGCATGTTCCCCGTTCGGGATTCTGCCCACCAGCGGCCATCTACCTGGCCTTCTACGACCTAGTGAATTCACCTCTAGTGGCACCGGTAACCAGACCACTTGACTCTCTTTCCAAAACACTATGTTCTTCACCTCGTAGTCTCCAAAACTCAACAATCTGGAGCCAGGGTAGATATCAACCTCTTTCAGACAAACAACGCCTGGTGCCCAGTAACGGTTCTCAACCGGTTACTATTTCACCTGCCCAGCCAATCAGACTCTAGCCCCTTGTTACCGTTTTCATCCAGCCCCCTGAGTGGCAGCCAATTTATCAGGCATGTTAGAATCCTACTGGTCAACTTAGGACTTGACCCCAGTCGGTACTCTGGACATTCCTTCCGGATCAGTGTGCGATGCATACTAACACATTATGCCTTTTACTTTGCAGGTCGGGAAAAAAAAAAGCCAGCACTTTACTTCCTCTTTAAGTGCAGAACTTTGCATTTATCAGCATTAAACCTCATTTGCCACATAGTTACCCAATGAAAAAGTGAATTGAGGTCATTATTCCACTGCTTAGCTTGGTGCCATCTGCAAACACTGAAATGGTACTTTTAATCCCAGACCCTATATAATTTATAATTATATTAAAAAGGTTTTAATATAATGGTTTTTCACCTTAATGCATTAGCATTAGGGTGAAAAACCTTAAGGCTTTAGAACCACGTTCACTCTCATCTGACGACATGCTCAGAATCCTGTAGGCCTCTTCACTAATGTACCTTTTTGGGACATTTTGAGCACTAAATTTACAGGTCCCTAGTGTGACTATGGTAAAAAAAAAAGAGCTCCTGGCTGTCAGGGACTGCTTGCGCACTAGAAATAAAATTTACCTGCTAGTATTGGCAAAGATCAGGCCTGATCTTGCACTGCGGTTTTGTGTACAACGTATCAGCGGTAGCAGTGATTAGAAAAACTACTGGCATTGCATGTTTTTTTTTTTTTTGGGGGGGGTTAGAGGGGCTAAACGCAAGTGCTGGCAGGTATCTGGGCTGATCCAGCTAACACTAGACAAATGGGGACGCTAGTCTAATTCTGTTTGTGATCGTGATCCATACAGACAATACTAACAATGGTGGTGACCAGCGACTTGACTGTGATAGTGTAGCGGGCATTCTAGCCTTAACTGACCTTAGCTGTGAGGGGCACTGACCTTGACGATATCTGATGTCGCAAGTGATGCTAATATAGTGATCATTGGTATATACTGTACACTGACACTGTACTAATGGAACTGTCTGGGTGATCAAAGGGTTAAATGTGTCTAACTAAGGTTTGTGGGTGTAAATGTGCTGCTTAC
Source organism: Aquarana catesbeiana (assembly GCF_042186555.1). Lineage (NCBI taxonomy): Eukaryota > Metazoa > Chordata > Amphibia > Anura > Ranidae > Aquarana > Aquarana catesbeiana. The sequence goes on along the minus strand of NC_133332.1, from coordinate 206,024,242 downwards.
AACTTGCCGTTTCCGTCCCCTTTTTTCTTCCTGATACGAAAAGGATTCAGGAAGAGAAGAACCAAGAAGCCTGTGTGTCTGTGTTTACAAAACAGCCGATCAGCAGGTCCCAGCCAAAAATCATTGCCAACCTCTGTTACTCCCTCCCCAAATGGACTAAGCACTATTTCCAAAAGTAATCTATACACATCAACTATTTGATGGTCCTGTAATCTATTGTTCATTAAATCCTTTCTTATTGTGTTTTTCTGCCTCTCAGGCCTCTCCTTTTCCCCCTTTCTAACATTTGTTTGGACCGAGTAGTTGGCCTTAGCTCTGGTCATGTGCACTGCTCTATGCACATTACACATCCCATAGTCTATAGTCAAATTTGGGATCAAGCAAGAGAGGGTGGCTACGTTTCCACATACAGTGGGACATGGAGAATGAACGTAGCCACCCTCTAACAGTTAACAGTACATACTTGAACAGATTTTTTTTTTTTGTAATAGTCTAATGTTACTTTAAGTAAAACAGTAAACGCAAATTTTTCAGCTTTGTATTTGTGTCAGATTAATGGGGGGAAAAAGACATTGTGGGATTCGTCTGGTTGTTAGTAGAGATGCTGCTGCAGATGTGAGTTCAGTTTTATGAATATTTGTAGCAGCTCTCTTAATAACTGGTCTGTGTCAGCACATGGATCTACTCAGCTCTCTGAGGCCCCATTCATACTTGGCAATTTGAAAACCACCGGCAGAATTGCTGCAATTCTGCCAGTGATTCCAAATTGCACCAAAATCTTGGCAGAACTTGCAATGCATATTGAAGTGCCATTCATACTTAAAGTATGACTATAAAGGCAAAACTTTTTTTTTTTACATTTTGGATAGAGTGGAGATGAATTACAATACCTGTCAGTTTTTATTGCTGTCTGTGTCCCTGTTAGGGAGATTCACCTTCTGTCATGTTTACCATTATCATTGAAAGTAAAGGAATATCCAAAATTTTGGGTTTTCCCCAGAAAAGTAATAGAGAAGAAATCTTCTAATGGGGAACTAGTTTTGGTGACCTGGGGGTCCCCAAGAAATCTTCTTAATTTGCAAGGATTTCCTCTCACTTCCTGTTTGACTATGGGACAGGAAGTGAAGAGAAATCTCTGCAATGGGACGCAGATGGCGAAAAAAAAGAAAAAAGAAGGGTTAAGACCCTCATTTGTGCTATCCAAAATGGAAAAAAAAAGTTTTGCCTATAGTTCTACTTTAATTGCACCCAAAACGAGGTGTCAGTCATTCTAAAGGGGGGAACAAAAATTGGGAAAGATAGCAAACCTTTCAAGAAATATGCAACAGGTGAAATCAGTCAGAAGTCAGAACTTCTGATCTGTGTACTTGTTCTAATGCAGGCCATACATTGTCCAATTCCTAAGTAATTTTCTTTCAAAAATCAGAAATTTTGTGCATTTTGTGATCTGATGGTGCCACCATTGATTTCAAAATTCGACCAACCAAGCCTTCAACTTTACCTCCTATTGCTACAGGAAAGGATTTTTGTAGCCAGGAATTTTCTTTTCTTTCTGGGAATTTTCTTTTCTTGTGCTCATGCGCAATTTTTTTTTAATTAGATTTCTCACACGATTCTCCCATCATCAATTAGAAAATCTTTTGTTTTCCATGATTTCCAAAATGCTTGATCACTTCAGTAGCTGCACGAAAACCGGCCATTGCTGCAGCTCATTAATGGTGCAAAATTCCAATGAAATTTCTTAGATAAGATTTTCGAAGTGCCCATACACTAGGTGAAAAATCGTTAGAAAATCTGTCATTTGGACAGTTTTTTCATTTATCATCTAGTTAATGGACACAAATCGAAAATCGGTTGTGACATTTTTGAGCCAAAAAATCTAAGGTAAAGTTTGGAAGACTTCTGCCAAATGAACGATAGATTGAAAGGTTAATGTGTTTCTCGCCTGAATAGTTTGTACTAGGCATATGTGACAAAATGAACGAAAAACTGATTCATTTATGTCCGTTGAACGATTCATCAATCAAAATTTGGTCATTACATGATGGCAAAATTGTTTGCTCTCACGAGTGTGTGTTCGTTTTTCAAAAATGCATTCAAACGATATTTTGCCAGGTGTATGGCTAGTATTAGCTGGTAGAGACTAAAGCCAAATCAGGTAATCAGGAATTTGTGTTCTAATACAGAAGATGCTAAATATTGCTTGTAGCTCTGCTCCCAGCTGCTCCGATCAAATGAAGAGCACCCCTCCATTAAACTGTTTGGTCACTTTAATAATCACCTTGATCTCATTTTGGTAAAAACTCGGAAATGACTTTTCTGCTGCCAGGCTTTTAAATATAGTTCTTCCCCCAAATGTTCTGTACATGTGCAGCGACGTTCCCAGCTTAATTATAGGTGTGAGAATCGAATTGTTGACAATGTATCAGTGACATGCTGTGCCAAGTGTCAGAGTGGGAAGCACTAGAATTGTGGTGGAGGGTTTATATTTACCGATCCATCTGTTCCTACAAGATGCTGCTACTGTTGTTTCTGGACAGCAAAAACTGCCAACATCACACACGAGACAAACAGTGAAAAGGTCTGATTAAGCTGCAGTCACATAAAATGTAGTCATAATTAGTGATGAGCAAATTAATTCCCAATTGAGGCAAAGCGCTGAATTTGCGAATTGTTGGGTTGGCCTGCAAATCTGTGCTTAACATTTTTTGTGTTCATTGGAGTCAAATCGGTAAAGTCTAGGGCACACCTAATTTTCACTTTCATTACGGTTTTATTGAGGTTTTATAAAATACATAGCATAACCTGTATAAATATATAAAAATAACCAACATAAAACATTCCAGTGTGTGCATCTGTAGGTCATTAGAGACAATGAAGAGTCGCTTTGGATAAGTCTCTATGAGCTTTCCACATTCTACCATTGAGATTTTTGCCCATTCCTCCTTGCAAAACTGCTCCAGCTCCAGCTTCAAGTTGGATGGTTTGACTTGTGAACAGCAATCTTTAAGTTGGACTACAGATTTTCTATTGGTTTTAGGTCTGGGCTTTGACTAGGCCATTCCAACACATTTACGTTTCCCCTTAAACCACTCAAGTGTTGCTTTAGCAGTGTGTTTGGGGTCATTGTCCTGCTGGAAGGTGAACCTCCGTCCTAGCCTCAAATCACACAGAGAGTGGTATAGGTTTTGCTCAAGAATATCCCTGTATTTAGCACCATCCATCTTTCCCTCAACTCTGACCAGTTTCCCAGGCCCAACTGCTAAAGAACATCCCCACAGCACGATGCTGCCACCACCATGTTTCACTGTGGGGATGGTGTTCTTTGGGTGATATGATGTGTTGGGTTTGCGCCAGACATAACTTTTTTTTTTTGATGGCCAAAAAGTTCAATTTTAGTCTCATCAGACCAGGGCACCTTCCTCCATACATTTTGGGAGTCTCTCACATGCCTTTTCACAAACTCAAAATGTGCTATTTTGCTGAAAGTAATGGCTTTCTTCTGGCCACTCTTCCATAAAGCCCAACTCTATGGAGTGTACGGCTTATTGTCGTCCTGTGTACAGATACTCCAGTCTCTGCTGTGGAACTCCGCAGCTCCCCCAGGGTTACCTTAGGTCTCTGTGCTGCCTTTCTGATTAATGCCCTCCTTGCCCGGTCCGTGAGTTTTGGTGTGCGGCCTTTTCTTGGCAGGTTTGCTGTTGTGCCATGTTCTTTACATTTGGTTATGATAGTTTTAATGGTGCTGCTAGGGATCATCAAAGATTTGGGTATTTTTTTTGTACCCTAACCCTGACTTGTACTTCTCAACAACATTGGGGTTGATTTACTAAAACTTGAGAGTGCAAAATCTGGTGCAGCTGTGCATGGTAGCCAATCAGCTAATAACTTCAGCTTGTTCAACTAAGCTTTGGCAAATAAAACCTGGAAACTAATTGGCTACCATGCAGAGCCGCATCAGCTTTTGCACCCTCTAGTTTAAGTAAATCAACACCAATGTCCCTTACTTGTTTGAAGAGTTCCTTGGTCTTCATAGCAGTGTTTGGTTAGTGGTGCCTCTTGCTTAGGTGTTGCAGCTTCTGGGGCCTTTCAAAATGGTGTGTATATGTAATGAAAGATCATGTGACACTTAAATTGCACACAGGTGGACATCATTTCACTAATTATGTGACTTCTGAAGGTAATTGGTTGCACCAGAGCTTTTTATGGGCTTCATAACAAAGGGGGTGAATACATACGCACATGATAATTATCAGTTTTTTATTTCTGAAAAATAGTTTTATGTATATATTTTTCTAATTTTATTTCACCAACTTAGACTATTGTGTTCTGATCAATCACATATAATTCAGATTAAAAAAACATTGAACTTAAGGCTGTAATGTAACAAAATAGGTGAAAAGCCAAGGGGGTGAATACTTTTGCAAGGCACTGTGTGTGTGTGTGTGTGTGTGTGTGTGTATGTATATATATATATATATATATATATATATATATATATATATATATACACACATATGTTCTACCTACTGCTCTGTGCAATAGTGTTACACAGAGTGGCTCCTTACCTCCTTTTCTGGGGTCCCTTGCCAGCGCAGTCCGCTTACAATTGCCCCCTTAGCAAGCCGTGTGCTAAGAGGGCACCTATGAGGGTGCATACCCAAGCAGACTGTGTGCATCCATAGACACATGCAGTGCGACTTGGCCATGCCCCCTGTTCCCTCCTCATAGCAAACTACAAAAAGACCCCCTATCGGGGCCTTAAGGCAGCCAATAAAATACAATAGAAGTGGTCAAAAGGATTAATTTTATTGGTACAAGAATATATAATAAAAATAAGTAAATTGATTCTGACTGTTCAAGTCAGGACATGAACTGTGTGCATCATAAAAGTTACAACGGATAGTACCCGTATCTAGGAACAGTACAATTTGCAATGTGTTATGAGTACAACCAAAGTGTCCTTAAGGGTGTAATCCCCTAAAGTAAGGCAAAAGACAGTGCCTAAGGATAAAAGCAATGTACAATACAATATATGGGACAACAGGAATTGTAGATATGAATCCTGACGCGTTTCGACCCTCGCTGGGTCTTCTTCAGAGGATGGGTTGTCCGCTGTGGAAATGCAAACATATATGGAACAATGGCATAAGACTCAACAATAGCAAACCCCTCTGTATACAATATAACATATCTGCATGAATTACATAATTACCTATCGACAAGGTTCCTGGCAATACAAGATATTTAAGGTAATGTAGTTCCTCCCATGTGAACTCCCATCTGAAGAAGACCCAGCGAGGGTCGAAACGCGTCAGGATTCATATCTACAATTCCTGTTGTCCTATATATTGTATTGTACATTGCTTTTATCCTTAGGCACTGTCTTTTGCCTTACTTTAGGGGATTACACCCTTAAGGACACTTTGGTTGTACTCATAACACATTGCAAATTGTACTGTTCCTAGATACGGGTACTATCCGTTGTAACTTTTATGATGCACACAGTTCATGTCCTGACTTGAACAGTCAGAATCAATTTACTTATTTTTATTATATATTCTTGTACCAATAAAATTAATCCTTTTGACCACTTCTATTGTATTTTATTGGCTGCCTTAAAGCCCCGATAGGGGGTCTTTTTGTAGTTTTTTATACACTTCATGAGGTGTGCAGCCCATTTGTCTACACTCATGTGAGTGTCATTCGTTGCCTACTCCCTCCTCATAGCATTTGACTGACAGCAGCAGGAGCCTACGGCTGAGGAGGTGAGGGGTACAAGAATGATGCATTTTGGGCTTTGTCTTGGCAGAAAAAATCTTTGGTTTCGATGCTCTCCTATCTTGTCTAAATTCTATGAATCTAAGTGGTCATTTGAATAAAATGGCTAAGATGCTCCATAGAACTGGTAATTTATGTCTAATGCATAGGAATCAGCTGTCCCAGACTTCCACATGCTCCACAATTATAACCTTTTTTATTCTTAACAATGTTCCCCCTCTGCTGAAGGAGACAAGTTATAAATATTTAAAAGGACATTTAAATGGTTATGCTGTGTTGCTGGTAATTAATATTATTCAGTGTTTTCCTCCCTAAAAGGGAACTCACAAGCATCCTGGAATTCCAGGGGTGTCACTGGTGAGATTGTTCCCATTTCTGACATGTCTCCTAATTAACAAGTCATAAAAAATAACCCTGAGAACTGAATGTTCGCAGCAAAGCTATATATAACACAAAGCAATCCCAGTTGGTGGCCAAGCAGGAAAACTTTACCTTGTCACCATTGTAACTTGGTCAGATCAGATATTACAGTCCAAAAAAAAAATACTTGACACTAAAGCTTTAGCAGGGTGTATTATGTGAATGTTAATTACCTCCCTACAATAAAAAAAAAAACTTCTCCTGCCAGGAATATAGTGATTTAAAGGTCTAACTTAGAAAATAACCAAAACACACACACTATTGGACACTTTTTTAAAGCAGTGAACATGCATTGACCAAAATATCACTGCGAGTGAATAAATCACTGTAATTTAGAACACATGCATCAGGAAGATTCACTAGGTAATAAAGGTTACCTTGCCTGCTTTTGTTTCAAAGACTTTTAAGTCTTTTCATTCTTGTCCTGGCATTGCTTGAGGTTATTGGAAATAAAGCACTTATATCATTTTATGCAAGTTAAATACATTAAAATATCTGTATGGTACAGTACAGGACATAGGACAGGCATTCATAGACCACAGGTTATATGTAGACTACATTCAGGTGATTGGACACTGGCCAACATCTTGCTAGGATGCACACTAATATAACCCTACCCTATTCATGAGACTCCAGTTATTTGCTAGTGTCCTTTGGTGATGGACCTGTTCTCTGGGGAAGGGTTTTTCTTTTTAAACAATTCAAAATGTTGCTTCTATCAACATCTGACTGCTTATTGCCCTAAATTATCCAGCAGTTTCCAAATCAGTACCCCTCAGTGTTACTTTGGGGACTGTACCAAGGACCCACTGTGTGGGGCCAGCCTGTAATGATTGCCTAAGGCACTGCATCCTGCATTAGGTGCTTACATTGACACAACGTGGGTAGATAGCCACAGGGTTCTATAAAGGTCCATGTATGTGGTCCATTGCTATAGTTCGCAAACCCTGAGACCCCTTCAGGGGTCTCAGGGTTTGCCTGTCTATCATGACAGACAAAACCTGTACCATTTGTAGGCCCAGCATCATAGATAAGGTAAGATAAGGCTTTCCCTTATGCCGACACTGGTTCTTGGCTTTTAATAAGATATCCTGCAGTATGTGGTACACAATGCAGTTTAATCCACTTGCTGCCAAATCACGTACCTAGTAAATCATTGGACTTCAAGTGGTTGTACTGGGGGGAATGCCTGCAGTTGTTTAGAGCCGACGATCAGCTTTCTTGTAATAGCAATTGGAGCGGCTAACTAGCCACTCATTTGCTTTTACAAACAGCAGGACATTCCCCCCCTCCTGCCGCCTTCCGCAGCTTGCTCTTGCTCTCTCATCCCAAGGTATCAGCCGGCATGTCCACTGGCTAGTCGTCACCCAAAGGAGAGTTGCTCATTTTAATGTGGTGCCCCCTTATATGTTTATCTCTATACGTTTTCAAATGTCACTTATTCTCCTCCTAGCAGGTTGCTGCACTCATGCTGCCATCCTCTACTGAGACACAGGCACAGTAACATGGTCAGAGCCTGGGTTATATTGGCTTCTATATCGGGACATGCAAAACCCCATCTATTTTGCACACCATTCCACGAGTACCCCATTGGGGATTCCCTCACTTAGCAATGGTGGGTCACAAGTAGGGATGAGCCGAACACCCCCCGGTTTGGTTCGCACCAGAACCTGCGAACGGACCGAAAATTCGCACGAACGTTAGAACCCCATTGAAGTCTATGGGACTCGAACGTTCGAAATCAAAAGTGCTCATTTTAAAGGCTAATTTGTATGGTATTGTCCTAAAAAGGGTTTGGGGACCCGGGTCCTGCCCCAGGGGACATGTATCAATGCAAAAAAAGTTTTAAAAACTGACGTTTTTTCAGGAGCAGTGATTTTAATGATGCTTAAAGTGCAAAAAAAAGTGAAATATTCCTTTAAATATAAGTACCTGGGGGTGTCTATAGTATGCCTGTAAGGTGGCGCGTGTTTCCCGTGCTTAGAACAGTCCCTGCACAAATTTACTTTTTTAAAGGAATAAAAGTCATTTAAAACTGCTTGCGGCTTTAATGTAATGTCGGGTCCCGACAATATGGATGAAAATCAGTGAGACAAGGGGAACCCCCCACCCAAATCAAAAAAAGGAAAGGCGTGGGGCCCCCAGGCCCTATATACTCTGAACAGCAGTATACAGGTGGTGCAAACAAGATTTGTTGTTAAGTAGAATCTGTTTGTAATTTTGAACTGGTACATTTTTAAAGTGTAGCTCCAGCCAAAAAATCTATTTTTAAGCTTTTTGGAAAACATAGGGAAGGGTTATCACCCCTGTGACATTTGTTTTGCTGTCTGTGCTCCTCTTCAGAAGATTTCACCTCACTTTCTGTCACAATGACAAATGTTTTTAGAAAATTTGGGGTTTTTAGTGAAACAAGGATTGGTGATAAAGCATCAGTGGAAAGTAGGGGCCTGCCCTATTTACTCTGCAGAAATTGTGTCCTTAGGTGTTGGTGTTGCCACAACACTGTAAGCCCTCACAGGGCCCTGCTGTGAAATATTAGCTCAAGAATTGTAATTACATGCACCTGTTGAACAGGGCATAAAAATTGGGCCTTTGGTGGTGGTGCCACAACACTGTAAGTCCTCATAGTTACTCTTGGTGGGCGCTGGAATGGGCCCTGCTGTGAAATATTAGATCAAGAATTGTAATTACATGCACCTGTTGAACAGGGGCTGAAAAATTGGGCCTTTGGTGGTGGTGGAGCTGGTGCCACAACACTGCAACCCCTCACAGATACTCTAGTTGGAGCGCAGGAACGTGCCCTGCTGCAAAGAATTGCATCAAAAATTGTAATTACTCGCCCCTGTTAAACAGGGGCTGAAAAATTGGGCCTTAGCCACTGGTGGCAGCGCCCAGAAACAAAAATATTCTTACAAACTATCAGCATGATCATTGAGAAGGAAGAGGATAGTCACTCAGCATAACAGGATAGTCACTCAGCATCAGCATAGGCAGTCTTAAAAGGATCTGACATTTCAAAAAAATGTATTCGGTTACATCAGCATCAGATGCTTGGTATCTGGTGGTGATCCAAGACTGATTCATTTTTATGAAGGTCAGTCGATCGACTGAGTCGGTGGACAGGCGCACCCTGTGATCAGTTACAAAGCCTCCAGCAGCACTGAATGTGCGTTCCGAAAGAACGCTGGATGCAGGACAGGCCAGTAGCTCAATTGCATACTGTGCAAGCTCTGGCCAGTGATCCATCCTCAAGACCCAGTAAACCAAGAGGAATTTCGGTGGGAAAGGTGTCCAAGTCAGATCTTGCCCCTAGGTATTCCTGCACCATGTAAAACAGACACTGGCAATGGTTGCTGGAACCGATCATACCTTGAGGCTGCAGACTAAAAAATTGCCTGAATGCATCAGTCAGACGGCCACCTTCTCCACAGCTCCTTCTTTGACTGACCGAAGCCTCGGCAACACATTGTCCAGGAACAGGAGTTTGTAACCTCCCAGTCTCTGGGAACGCGTTGCACAGACCTTTCTGCAAGGCCTCTTCTGAAGATGTTTCATCCTCTGCTCCCTCTGTGATGGCAAGATAAGGTAAGGTCTACAAACCTTACTCTTGTAACATGGATCAATGAGGGTTGCCAGCCAGTAATGATCCCTCTCCTTGATACCACGAATACGAGGATCCTTCCGCAGGCTTTGCAGGATCAAGGAGGCCATGCAGCGTAGGTTTGCTGAGGCATTCGGTCCGGAGTCCTCTGGGTCACTAAGGACGACATGATCCACAGCCACCTCCTCCAGCCACGTACAAGTCCATGGGTTTCTTGGGACTGTAAATGATCCCTTAAAGACTGCTGATGATGCTGAGTGCCAGGCTCCACCTCCATGCTGACACAAGCCTCCTCCTCGTCCTCTTCCTGTGTGATCGGCAGGCACGTAGGAACACTGTCTGGATAAAGGGGGCCTTGAGAGCTAAGGAAGTCCTCCTCTTCCTGCCTCTGTTCTGCCTCAAGTGCCCTGTCCATTATTCCATGCAGCGTGTGCTCCAACAGGTGGACAAGGGGGACAGTGTCACTGATGCATGCACTATCACTGCTCACCATCCTTGTGGCCTCCTCAAATGGTGACAGGACAGTGCATGCATCCCTGATCATGGCCCACTGGCATGGGGAAAAAAAAACAAGCTCTCCTGACCTACTCATTGATGGCCCTCTGCTGCATGTGCAGCCACTGCAGCATGGCCAACGTTGAGTTCCACCTGGTGGGCATGTCACAGATTAGGCGGTTTTTGGGCAGGTTAAATTCCTTTTGGAGGTCTCCCAGCCGAGCACTGGCATTATATGAATGGCAGAAATGCACACAGACTTTCCTGGCCTGCCTCAGGACATCCTGTAAGCTGGGTACTTGCCCAAGAACCGCTGCACCACCAAGTTAAGGACGTGAGCCAAACAGGGCACATGGGTCAGTTGTCCCTGTCGGAGGGCGGAGAGGAGGTTGGTGCCATTGTCGCAAACCACCATTCCTGGCTTAAGTTGGCATGGCGTCAACCACCTCTGAACCTGCCCCTGCAGAGCTGACAGAATCTCTACCCCAGTGTGGCACCTGTCCCCCAGCACACCAGCTCAAGCACCGCATGGCATCTTTTGGCCTGCGTACTTGCGTAGCCCCTTGAACGCCTACGGAGCACCGCTGGTTCCGAGGACAAAGCACAGGAAGAGGCCATGGAGGAAGAAGAAGAGGAGGGGGTGGAGGAGAGAGGTGTGTCACAATCACCAATAGTGGCATTTTGGAGGCGTGGTGGCGGAACAACCTCCAACACTACTGCACCTTGTCCTGCATCCTTCCCAGCTGCCAGCAGAGTCAACCAATGCGCCATGAAACTTAGGTAATGTCCCTGTCCATGCCTGCTGGACCATGAGTCAGCGGTAATATGCACCTTACCTCTGACCGCCCTGTCCAGCAAGGCCAAGACATTACCTTCCACATGCCGGTAGAGAGCTGGAATCGCCTTCCGTGAGAAAAAGTGGCGTTTGGGAACCTGCCACTGAGGAACCGCACATTCCACAAACTCACAGAAGGGGCAGAGTCTACCAACTGAAAAAGTAGCAGTTGAAGTGCTAGCAACTTTGCCAAGCTAGCATTCAACCACTGGGCATGTGGATGGCTGGGAGCGAACTTCTTTCTGCGGTGCAGCAGCTGGAGCAGGGAACTTTGCCTGGTACAATCTGACGTCATCTGTACCCATAGCAGATTGCCCGCAAGTTTTGGGTGTGACACACCTAATTCTACACCTTCATTCCTCTCAGTGCAGGTTTCAGAGAAGACTGAAGGTATAGTGGGGTTGGAGATCCCAGCTGATGAGGAGCAAGGAGAGGTCCTCTTTGTTCTTTGGTGTGGGTCTTTTAGGTACGCTTGGCAACGAACTGCATGGCAGGTCAACATATGTCTGGTCAAGCATGTGGTGCCCAAGCGGGAGATGTTTTGGCCACGCGAGATACGCTTGAGACATATGTTGCAAACAGCAGCTGTGCGATCTGATGCACTCGTCTCAAAAAAGGCCCACACCAAAGAACTTTTGGAATAACGCGCAGAGACAGCAGTGCTCTGCACATGCGGAGCTCTGCGGTGTGATGCAGTCAGTGTGCTGCCCTTAGGCTGTCCCCTGGAGGGCATCCTGCCTTTGTGATGTGCCTCCTCCTCCTCCTCCTCTCTCCTATCAGGCACCCACGTGGAGTCAGTGACCTCATCATCCCCTCCCTCCTCATCACTGGAGCAAACCTGGCAGTATGCTGCAGCAGGGGGAACATGACTGCCAGATTGCTGTCCTTCTTGGGCACCCCCTCTGTCTGGGCTCACGTTATTGCCTTCCTCTAGCTGAGTACCATCATCGGAGCCTTCAGAACACTGGGCATCCTCCTGGAGCATGTACCCAACACTGTGGTCAAACAGTTCGGGGGACTCCTCGGGAGGACATGGTGGGGCTAGGGAAGGAGTCACTGATTCCATGATGGGAAGAGGTGGCGCTGGCAGCTGCTTTGCCAAAGTACCCTGAGCTTGGGTGAGAGAGGATGAGGAGGATGAGGACGGCCTGGTCATCCACTCGACCAAGTCTTCCGCATGTTGCGGCTCAACACGGCCAGCTGCCGAAAAGAAGGGCAAGCGTGTCCCACGGCCACGTGCTGATGAGGATGCACCGTGTCCAAGACCAGCACTGTTGCCTCTAGACACAGAGCCTGCTTGCCCTCTTTTATTGGCTTGTGACTGTCTGCCTCACCTTGTTGTCCTTCCAGACATACTATTGGCCTGCAGTGAGATGTAGCTGCACAAAACTGGGGTGTATATATATATATACCAATTATACTGCAGCTAGCAGAATCAACTGCCTGCCTGTAGTATTATTAGTATGAGAACACCTGCACTTGTCTTCAGGTAGCTATACTGTAGGTGCAACTGTGCAGGGTACACAGTACAGTAACTGGAAATACGTCAAGAGCCTACACAAGCACCTGGCTTCAGGTAGCCATACTGTAGGTGCAACTGTGCAGGGTACACAGTACAGTAACTGGAAATACGTCAAGAGCCTACACAAGGACCTGGCTTCAGGTAGCGAAACTGTAGGTGCAACTGTGCAGGGTACATAGTACAGTAACTGGAAATACATCAAGAGCCTACACAAGCACCTGGCTTCAGGTAGCTATACTGTAGGTGCAACTGTGCAGGGTATACAGTACAGTAACTGGAAATATGTCAAGAGCCTACATAAGCACTTGGCTTTAGGTAGCTATACTGTAGGTGCAACTGTGCAGGGTACACAGTACACTAACTGGAAATACTGTAAAAACACCTGCCTGCCTGTCAGTATATTAGGAAAAGAAGAACAGGATCTAGCTAAACTGAATACAGTGTGATATATATATATATATATATATATATATATATATATATATATATATATATATACACACAACACCTGGGATGCATATATATATATATATACACACAATACACTGTAAGTGCAGCTAACTGACTTGACCTGCCTACTCTATCTAACTAAAATCAAATGACACTGTCTCTCTGTCTATCTTTCTCTCTCCAGTCTCCACCGCAACACACTACACAAGGCCGCCACGGAGGCGGCCTTATATAGTGTGGGGTGTGTACTAAAGCCCCTGAGCCATAATTGGCTAAAGCCTCCTTGGCTTTGGCCAATTACGGCTCTCTGTACACACAGCGCTGTGATTGGCCAAGCATGCGGATCATAGTGCATGCTTGGCCAATCATCAGCCAGCAATGCTCTGCGATGCTGCAGTGAATTATGGGCCATGACACGCCACTCGAATTTGGCGCGAACGGCCCATATCATTTGTAATTTGGTGAATGACCAAACATGCGATGTTTGAGTCAAACATGCGTTCCACTCGAACACGAAGCTCATCCCTAGTCACAAGCGCAAGGAAGCTGGGACAAAAGGGCCAAATAACAGGGGCTATGCAGATACTGTACAGAAAATTCAAAATACCGCTCAGATGGATAGCTGATCTCTTGTCCCATAGCAATGTCTTATTATGGCACTGTTTCCCTCCTCTGACTCTAGTTTCCCTTCAAGTCCCACCACAATCACACTGTTATTATCTGTTTATATAGTTTTGATATATTCTGCAGTGATGTACAGAGAATGCTAAACATTCAAATTAGTCTCTGCACCAAAGGAACATATGTTCTAATATCCCCACTATAGTCACACAAATACATTCTAGGGCCAATTTTTCTAGAAGCAAAATATATGATCTATTTGGAATGTTGGATCAAACCAAATGAACACAAAATGTTATTATAAACCTAGGGGTCTGTCTCTTTATAAAACATTTATATAGCCATTTGTCAAGTTATCCTGCATGTGCTTTTGTTCTGTGCGAACTGGACAAAAACAAATGTCATTTAGGTGATTTTCTCTTCTGAACAAATGTTCTTTTATTAGGGGCAGTCCTAAAATATCACATTATGGCCACTAGATGGAGCTGAGGAGCATATGACAATCATACAGTTTATGCTTCTTTTCAAACAAGACATACAATGTAACCATTCTAGAAAATACTAAAGGACATTTTGCAAGTGATTGTAACCAATGGTGACAGTAATTTACTAATTATCTCTGGCCTATACAAAATGTGTTTTTGAAAAATTTAGACAGATGGAACGTATTTGCAGATTCAATAAATTAATGCCTATGCAATTTTTTTTTATAAAAGGACCCCTTAGGTAGGTAAACCCTACCCTGGTAAATAACACAAAGCTAGTGTAGGCCTCAGTGTTAATCTAATGCTAACCACTATGTTGCTTTCATATCATCTTTCCATAGTTAATACGTATATATATAAGAATAAGTGATCATAATAGAGACTGCATTATTTTACTATTTAATGTTAGCAGTTGTCCCCAGAGTATAAGAATTGACTTTTCTCTTTTGGAATGTTTCAGAATGTCAATCTCATTTCTCAGTATTGTTCTCTGTCAGCGTAAATGAGATACAGTTAAAGTTTTGTCATTTTAGCATACTGTAGCTGGTTTCATCACTGTGATTACTCTTAAACTGCACTTACTGCCCCGAGATGTGTGTGACAGAGTTACATAAACACTGTGATTTGCAGCTTTTACCCTCTGTGCTGAAAACCAGCTTGGAATCGAAAACCTTGCTCTTCAATTTCATTTTTTTTCCCACATGCAATTATTGGATGTAATATGTTGTTCTACTTCTTAAATCCCTTTGCAGATAGAGTATCAGTGTAGTCAGGAAGAGATGTTGTCCTTTAATAAAACATTCCTGATGTATCTTGTACTATAGGCTGAACTTTAAAACTGCAAGGTGAGACTCTGTATGGGCTCCATCAGAATGGGAAGGATAATTAGACAGCCGATATTTGCTCTGCAGGGATAGGCGATGGCAAGGACTCCAGTCTGCTCGTATAACTTGGTTTCTGCTATCCAATTGCACCAGAAAAGAAAAAAAATTAATGGCATGGCTCAGAATGATTTAGAAAGGTGAAATTTACAAGCGTGTTAATAACAGCGCTCAGCGTGCAGGATATACAGTCTGTAGGCTAATAGGATACATAGACATAGATGCGTGCTCAGGGCCTGTAAATTTCAGCCTATTTCATCTCATACTTTGTGCTCATGAATTAGGAAATCCCTTTGCTATGACACATTTTGCTATGCAGTCAGTACATAGGATATAATGTGATTAACCACTTAAGGACCGGAATATTTTCCCCCTTAATGACCAGGCCATTTTTTGCAATACAGCACTGCATCCTTTTAACTGACAAGCGACACGTGACCCAAACAAAATTGATGTCCTTTATTTCCCACAAATAGACCTTTCTTTTGCTGGTATTTGATCACCTCTGCGGTTTTTATTTTTTCGCTATAAACATAAAAAAAAGACAATTTTGAAATAATATATATTTCTCATTCGTTCATTGACAGACACAGCCTTCTTTATTCAGAACCATAGGTTTATATCGCCTCCGCAGGAGTAGGACTAGGCAGAACAAAACAAAACACCTGGCCAAGCCCATGGGCTGTCCACAGTCGGTATATAACCCCCTCCCTGCTCTAGGTATTCAGTTTTTTTCTGCCTAGTCAGGCGTAAGGACCTAGTTCCCTGCTGGAATCTCTAGTCCTTGGAGTTTTTTTTGTTTGTTATTTTCTCTTTTCCTGTATTTTTTCCCATGAGATCTACAATCAACTGCAGGGCTGGGCGACAGGCTGGACACTTGATCCAGTGGTCACCCCAGTCTGACCAGCGAGCGCGTGCAGACCACAGCTACACTCTAGGTTGGCCGCGACATAGCCCCACTGGACAGGGGCTGGACCTGCAAGTTAAACATCTCGCGAGGTCGCATGCGACTGGGTCTCGGCCTGCATCACAGCATTCCTCATGGCCGACAGCCCCCTCTTCGGTGGTGAGGAGGATCTGTCCGGGAGCGTTACCCCTGCATTTTGGTGGAGAGGTAAGTAGTCCCCTCCTCTCCTTCCCTGGGCGCAGGTATTCCCTGGGGTAAATATGTGCAAATAAATACGTAAAAAAAAAAACCATGGGGATCACATATCCCTTAGGGTAGAATAATAACAATAATAAAGTGAAAGAGCAATAAATAATGCCTGCTGGTACTAATTAAGGTCAGATCTGCAATTAAATGTCCAATCCAATGCCTTTTACAGACTCGCTTGTTATTTCGATCAGATCACAGTTGCATGATAATTCACATATTAAGGTGATGATTTACATGGAAAATGAAAGAAAAGCCATCATTGCGCAATGATTTTAAATGCTAAGGAACTGTGCAATCAATGTATTCCACCCACATTTTGGTTGTAGCTAGATCGCTTTATATTATAATGGTCAGACAGCTCCAACACCGCTCATACAGCATTCGCTGTGCTAATGAACACTTGTGATGCTGTCACTGACTCCGCCTCCCGACGCGTTTCTTCACATGTCACGTGACTTTCTCAAGGGACCCTGTATGAGCGGTGTTGAAGCTGTCTGACCATTATAATATAAAGCGATTTAGCTACAACCAAAATGTGCGTGGAATACATTGCACAGTTCCTTAGCATTTAAAATCATTGCGCGATGATGGCTTTTCTTTCATTTTCCATGGGAATCTTCACCTTAATATGTGAATTATCATGCAACTGTGATCTGATCGGAGTAACAAGCAAGTCTGTAAAAGGCATTGGATTGGACATTTGGTTGCAGATTTGACCTTGATTTGTACCAGCAGGCATTATTTATTGCTCTTTCACTTTATTATTGTTATTATTCTACCCTAAGGGATATGTGATCCCCATGTTTTTTTTGGCGTATTTATTTGCACATATTCACTTTATTGATTGTGTATTTATTTATCACTCACCTCTTTTATTATTTTATTATTGTTTTAGGTTTTTAAATACATGCACTATTTTAACAGAGTAGGAGGTTATAATAAGAGCACCAACATATTTTATATTGGTTTTAGTAACGGTGTCACAGAACTAATTGGTTGGTTGCAGCTCACACCTTTCTGGTGTGTATTTACCATTATATAGAGTATCCACATCAGCGCTTCAGTTTTTCTTTTTACTCCCTGGGGTGGTCGGTCCCTCCGGGGTCTCCTTGCTGTAAGGTTCCCTGTTGGGGAGTCCCTCCTTCAGAAGGGACCACCAGTAGTGGACCCATCTGTCTCTAGGCTGCTCAAGGCAACCATGGCTCCAATAGAGGAATTTATGGCTTCTAAGGGTCCAGCTGACATACCTGGAAGAGGCGCAGAATCCCCCTGCCTTTGCTGCTTTGGCGGACCTATTGGTGTAGGCGCTGCAGTTTGTCCGCTATGTCTCTTGGCCGCAGTTCCCCTGGTTGCTGAGTCTGTTTCCTCAGTGGTGCTTAGACATGTGTTTTGGGGGCTACCCTGAATGACATCATGTTGTGTCTTGAGTTTGTCTAGTTACAAGATCCTTTCAGGGGACTCTGCAAGCCCCATTGCTGCAGAGTGTGATTGTCCCGGTTCCCGTGCTGGAAACAGTTCAGGGGTTTTATTCAAACCTGTTCCATCTAAAAGATGGAGGGCATGGTACATCTATTTCTGGACCTCAGGGCCCTGACCTGCTTTGTGTTGGTACAGAAGTTCAGGAAGGAGTCCGTCCGCATGGTGGTGGCACTCCTTCGTCATGGGGACTTTCTGACTTCTACGACATCACGAATGCTTACTTACCCATTCTGTTATGTGCCTGACTCCAGCACTTCCTCTGTTTTGCTGTGGGATCTGGCCACCACTCCTTCACCCCGGACCTGGCATGGTTACGTCAGTGGGGGTTGGTGGTCCTGGGCTGCCTGGGCAATCTTCTTCTCCGACTTCTCGATTACCCCAAGGAACAACGTAGTTCCTATACAGACCTTCACTGATTTCAGTTGACGTCTATACTATCGGAAGTCGGCTTTGGCCCTGCCAGAACATTGGATTACCTGAGTCTGACCGTCCTTCAGCTCTGGCCAGCGTGTTTCTTCCCCTTGACAGACTCCCGAAGTTTGCATGCTGCGTTTTTCTTTTACTGTCCGGCTGGTTGGCTTCTCTTTAGATCTGCATGTGGGTGTTGGGTCTGATGGTATCTACCTTTTTTGAGGCGATTCCATTTGCACAGTTACATACAGGCTCCCTTCGGGGAGATCCTGGCATAGTGGGACAAATGCCCAAGGTCTCTGAACATTCAGATTCGGCTGAGTCAGGAAACCAGAGGTTACCTAGTCTGGTGGCTTCGCTCTCCGGTTCTTGGGCGGGGAAAATCCTTTCTCCCCTTGTATTGAACAGAGTGACCACCAATGCCAATCTGTCCGGGTGGAGAGATGTCCTGGGACTGAGTTCTGCTCAGGGACATTGGTGGAATCCAGACTACCGAGTAATATCCTGGAACTTCAATCGATCAAACTAGGTCTGAATCATGGACGGTTCGACTTCGGGGCTCCCAGTACAGATCCAGTCAGACAAGGCAATGCCGGTGGCTTATGTCCTTCACCAGGGTGGGCCAAGAAGGCTGTTGGCGGCCCTGGCCATTGCCAGCATCCTCCGGTGAGCAGAACGTCTTGTTCCAGCCCTTTCCGACGTACTCATTCCAGGAGTGGAATATGGGCAGAACGTCTCCGTCCAGCCCTTTGCGACATACTCATTCCAGGAGTGGAATATGGGCAGAATGTCTCATTCCGGCTCTTTCCGACATACTCGTTCCAGGAGTGGAATACTGTCAGACGGATACCTCAGTTGGCTAGGGTTGGGCCACGGGGTGGGCCCTTCACTGGGCCATGTTTCATCAGATTTATCTCTGCTGGGGCACTCCTGAGGTAGATCTGTTTGCGTCTTGGCTCAACAGGACGGTGCCAAGGTTTCTGGCAAGGTCACTGGATCTTCTGGCGGCTCTGGAGGCCGGTGACGTTTGCTCTATGCCTTTCCTCCTCTCCAGGTGTCATAAATAACTCACTCACCTCTTTTATTATTTCTCTTATTCCCCTCTATTTTTCTCCTCCTTCTCACTTCACTGCATGAAGTGGGATGGCTAACGTCATGCAGGAACATTGCTACAGCCTCATTGGCTGGAATTTCAGAAACCGGCATTGCTGCACAGCTATTGGCTGCCTTTCAGCAATGCAGCGGTGCTGGGGCTGAGCCAGGTTGCGTACTATGAAGTGAGGTGATGGGCAGTGCGTATGACAGGTCTCTCCCATACCGGCCGGCCAACCTCAATGGCCACCCAAGCCCCTCCCCTTCACTGGCCATTAGCCATTCTACTTTATTTCTCTTATAGGCAGTACAGCGGTGATCAAATTAATAGCTGCACGAACCGTGCAGCCATTACTTTGACAGGCTGTCACCAGGGGCGTTGCTAGGTCTACAAAAAATCTGGGGCTAGAGCTCATAGCAGTGAAGTAAAGAAAATCTAAAAAAAAAAAGCAAAGCTTGGGCGGGCATACACATGTATATAAATATGTGTGTGTATATGTGTGTGTGTGTGTGTGTGTATATATATATATATATATATATATATATATATATATATATATATATATATATATATATATATATATATATATACAGTATCTCACAAAAGTGAGTACACCCCTCACATTTTTTAAAATATTTTATTCTATCTTTTCATGTGACAACAGAAGCAAACATTAAAAGGTCTGCAGTCACCAGTGATACACCTCCATCCCTATATACATATGCAAAAAAAAGAGAGAGTTGCCCTGGGACTTTAAATGAGGTGGTCACAGTTAGCCACTGAGTTACAAGAGTAATAGCAGTATAAATATTTATTAAAATTGATGTACGTACATGGATAATATATCATATTAGCTAGGCCAATGGATTTGCACATAATGAAGAGAATAAAGTTGATACAAACGTTATACAATGCAGTCTATACAAATGCACGCATCAGAAAACCCGACGCGCATTTTGCAAGATCATTGCTCGCTCATCAGGGGTGGATGTGGATGAGATGTATCTAAATAGACAAAAAGATGTGTTACAGTGGTAAATGCAAGAACAATGGCAGAATGGGCCAGAACAAAACGGCCCAATACTTACCAATGAACAAAACCAGAGTTTCCATCGCTGAACCCCCAAATGGACGGCAGCAGTCAGAGAATGGCACGGGAGCTGAGGGGGAGAAGACGGACATGGGTACCCCCAGGGGGGATGCCAGGCGGCAGACATGGCATAAGTGAAGGTGAATGGTCCTATTGTCTCAGTATGTAGCTTGATAGATATCAGCTGTAAACATAGATGTATATGTTTCAATGATTTGCCAAATTTAGTAAGATGAACATCAAGTTATATAATGTAACAATATTTTTGTATGAGAGCATGTATACTCTAACATAAGTTTATGTGTCAAGCTTTACTAAAAAGCAGAGTAGACAAAAGTTGTACAATTATTTGTATAGGAGCATATGTGGACTAACCTGATCCAATGATGGAGCAGACATAGAGACCATGGGTAAGAAAGTAAATCCTGAAAAAATGTGTTTGTCTGGGAAAGAAAAAAGGAAAAAGGTTGTGTGAAAAGCAGTGTTATAAATGAAACAAAAAAGTGCAAGGAATGCAAATAAAGCACCAGGTGAGTGCTAGGGTGGGGAGAGTGTATTTACCTTGATATATAAACAGCAATGGAAATCTCTGTGGTGTGCAAAGTATTGTTGAGCGAAGGAAGTGATCTCAGCCATGTCTCACCCCTGTCTTATATCCGCAAAGGGGTGCGGTCTGCTCCGCCCCCAACGCCATGCAAGGATGGATTGGTGTGCCGACGCCCAGGGTGTCAGCTACCAATGGGAGTACGCATGTGCAGTGGACTCCCGTCCATCCAAAATGACAAACTGCACTGCCACTGGGTGACAGCGCAACCTCGGAAGCCACCCAATGGGTGTAGGAGCATCTTGGATGGACGGAGTCCACTGTGCATGCGTACTCCCATTGGTAGCTAACACCCTGGGCGTCTGCACACCAATTCATCCTTGCATGGTGTTGGGGGTGGAGCGGACCGGACCCTTTCGGGGATATAAGTCAGGGGTGAGACATGGCTGAGATCACTTCCTTCGCTCAACAATACTATGCACACCACAGAGATTTCCATTGCTGTTCAGCTGTTTGTATATCAAGGTAAATACACTCTCCCCCACCCTAAATACACTCTCCCCACCTGGTGCTTTATTTGCATTCCTTGCACTTTTTTGTTTCATTTATAACACTACTTTTCACACAACCTTTTTCCTTTTTTCTTTCCCAGACAAACACATTTTTTCAGGATTTACTTTCTTACCCATGGTCTCTAGGTCTGCTCCATTATTGGATCAGGACAGTCCACATGTGTTTCTATACAAATAATTGTACAACTTTTGTCTACTCTGCTTTTTTAGTAAAGCTTGACACATATACTTATGTTAGAGTATACATGCTCTCAGACAAAAATATTATTACATTATATAACTTGATGTTCATCTTACTAAATTTGGCAAATCATTAAGACATATACATCTATGTTTACAGCTGATATCTATCAAGCTACATACTGAGACATAAGGACCATTCACCTTCACTTATGCCACGTCTGCCACCTGGCATCCCCCTTGGGGGTACCCGTGTCCATCTTCTCCCCCTCAGCTCCCGTGCCATACTCTGGCTGCTGCCGTCAATTTGGGGGTTCAGCGTTCATTGGTAAGTATTGGGCCGTTTTTCTCTGGCCCATTCTGTCATTGTTCTTGCATTTACCACTGTAACACATATTTTTGTCTATTTAGATACATCTCATCTGCATCCACCCCTGATGAGCGAGCAATGATCTCGCAAAACATGTGTCAGGTTTTCTGATGCGTGCATTTGTATATACTGCATTGTCTAACGTTTGTATCAACTTTATTTATTCTCTTCATTATGTGCAAATCCATTGGTCTAGCTAATATGCTTTATTATCCATGTACAGTGGGGACAGAAAGTATTCAGACCCCCTTAAATTTTTCACTCTTTGTTATATTGCAGCCATTTGCTAAAATCATATAAGAAAAACTGAAATATCACATGGTCCTAAGTATTCAGACCCTTTGCTCAGTATTTAGTAGAAGCGCCCTTTTGATCTAATACAGCCATGAGTCTTTTTGGGAAAGATGCAACAAGTTTTTCACACTTGGATTTGGGGATCCTCTGCCATCCCTCCTTGCAGATCCTCTCCAGTTCTGTCAGGTTGGATGGTAAACGTTGGTGGACAGCCATTTTTAGGTCTCTCCAGAGATGCTCAATTGGGTTTAAGTCAGGGCTCTGGCTGGGCCATTCAAGAACAGTCACGGAGTTGTTGTGAAGCCACTCCTTTGTTATTTTAGCTGTGTGCTTAGGGTCATTGTCTTGTTGGAAGGTAAACCTTCGGCCCAGTCTGAGGTCCTGAGCACTCTGGAGAAGGTTTTCGTCCAGGATATCCCTGTACTTGGCTGCATTCATCTTTCCCTCAATTGCAACCAGTCGTCCTGTCCCTGCAGCTGAAAAACACTTGCACAGCATGATGCTGCCACCACCATGCTTCACTGTTGGGACTGTATTGGACAGGTGATGAGCAGTGCCTGGTTTTCTCCACACATACCATTTAGAATTAAGGCCAAAAAGTTCTATCTTGGTCTCATCAGACCAGAGAATCTTATTTCTCACCATCTTGGAGTCCTTCAGGTGTTTTTTAGCAAACTCCATGCAGGCTTTCATGTGTCTTGCACTGAGGAGAGGCTTCCGTCAGGCAACTCTGCCATAAAGCCCCGACTGGTGGAGGGCTGCAGTGATGGTTGACTTTCTACAACTTTCTCCATCTCCCGACTGCATCTCTGGAGCTCAGCCACAGTAGTCTTTGGATTCTTCTTTACCTCTCTCACCAAGGCTCTTCTCCCCCGATAGCTCAGTTTGGCCAGACGGCCAGCTCTAGGAAGGGTTCTGGTCGTCCCAAACTTCTTCCATTTAAGGATTATGGAGGCCACTGTGCTCTTAGGAACCTTAAGTGCAGCAGAAATGTTTTTGTAACCTAGGCCAGATCTGTGCCTTGCCACAATTCTGTCTCTGAGCTCTTCAGGCAGTTCCTTTGACCTCATGATTCTCATTTGCTCTGACATGTACTGTAAGCTGTAAGGTCTTATATAGACAGGTGTGTGGCTTTCCTAATCAAGTCCAATCAATATAATCAAACACAGCTGGACTCAAATGAAGGTGTAGAACCATCTCAAGGATGATCAGAAGAAATGGACAGCACCTGAGTTAAATATATGAGTGTCATAGCAAAGGGTCTGAATATTTAGGAGCATGTGATATTTCAGTTTTTATTTTTTAATAAATCTGCAAAAATGTCAACAATTCTGTGTTTTTCTGTCAATATGGGGTGCTGTGTGTACATTAATGAGGAAAAAATGAACTTGATTTTAGATAATTGCTGCAATATAACAAAGAGTGAAAAATGTAAGGGGGTCTGAATACTTTCCGTCCCCACTGTATGTACATCAATTTTAATAAACATTTATGCTACTATTACTCTTGTTACTCAGTGGCTAACTGTGACCACCTCATTTAAAGTCCCAGGGCGACTCTCTCTTTTTTTTCATGTGACAACACTGAAGAAATTACACTTTGCTACAATGTAAAGTAGTAAGTGTACAGCTTGTATAACAGTGTGAATTTCCTGTCCCCTCAAAATAACTCAACACACAGCCATTAATGTCTTAACCACTGGTAACAAAAGTGATTACACCCCTAAGTGAAAATGTACAAATTGGGCCCAATTAGCCATTTTCCCTTCCCGGTGTCATGTGACTCATTAGTGTTACAAGGTCTCAGGTGTGAATGGGGAGCAGGTGTGTTAAATTTGGTGTTATTGCTCTCACTCCCTCATACTGGTCACTGGAAGTTCAACATGGCACCTCATGGCAAAGAACTCTCTGAGGATCTGAAAAAAAGAATTGTTGCTCTACATAAAGATGGCCTAGGCTATAAGAAGATTACCAAGACCCTGAAACTGAGCTGCAGCACGGTGGCCAAGACCATACAGCGGTTTAACAGGACAGGTTCCACTCAGAACAGGCCTAGCCATGGTCGACCAAAGGAGTTGAGTGCACATGCTCAGCTTCATATCCAGAGGTTGTCTTTGAGAAATAGACATATGAGTGCTGCCAGCATTGCTGCAGAGGTTGAAGGGGTGGATGGTTAGCCTGTCAGTGCTCAGAGCATACGACGCACACTGCATCAAATTGGTCTGCATGGCTCTCATCCCAGAAGGAAGCCTCTTCTAAAGATGATGCACAAGAAAGCCCGCAAACAGTTTGCTGAAGACAAGCAGACTAAGAACATGGATTACTGGAACCATGTCCTGTGGTCTGATGAAACCAAGATAAACTTATTTGTTTCAGATGGTGTCAAGCTTGTGTGGCGGAAACCAGGTGAGGAGTACAAAGACAAGTGTGTCTTGCCTACAGTCAAGCATAGTGGTGGGAGTGTCATGGTCTGGGGCTGTATGAGTGCTGCTGGTACTGGGGAGCTACAGTTAATTGAGGGAACCTTAAATGCCAACATGTACTGTGACATACTGAAGCAGAGCATGATCCCCTCTCTTTGGAGACTGGGCCGTAGGGCAGTATTCCAACATAATGACCCCAAATACACCTCCAAGACGACCACTGCCTTGCTAAAGAAGCTGAGGGTAAAGATGATGGACTGGCCAAGCATGTCTCCAGACCTAAACACTATTGAGCATCTGTGGGGCATCCTCAAATGGAAGGTGGAGGAGTGCAAGGTCTCTAACATCCACCAGCTCCATGATGTCATCATGGAGGAGTGGAAGAGGACTCCAGTGGCAACTCTGGTGAACTCAGTGCACAAGAGGATTAAGGCGGTGCTGGAAAATAATTGTTGCCACACAAAATATTGATACTTTGGGCCCAATTTGGACATTTTCACCTAGGGGTGTACTCACGTTTGTTGCCAGTGGTTTAGACATTAATGGCTGTGTGTTGAGGTATTTTGAGGGGACAGCAAATTTACACTGTTATACAAACTGTACACTCACTACTTTACATTGTAGTAAAGTGTCATTTCTTCAGTGTTGTCACATGAAAAGATATAATAAAATATTTACAAAAATGTGAGGGGTGTACTCACTTTTGTGAGATATATATATATATATATATATATATATATATATATATATATATATATCATTACATCAGGGTCCCCAGAGAGCCTCCCCCTTGCATCAGGGTCCCCAGAGAGCCTCCCCCTTGCATCAGGGTCCCCAGAGAGCAAATAGGACAAAATGACAGAAAACGTCAATGTGCATAATTATTCATCCCCCTAAACTCAATACTTTGTAGAGCCACCTTTTGTTGCTATCACAGCTCCAAGTCACTTTGGATAAGTCTCTATGAGCTTGCCACATCTTACCACTGAGATTTTTGCCCAGTCCTCCTTGCAAAACTGCTCCAGCTCCTTCAAGTTGGATGGTTTGCGCTTGCGAACAGCAAACTTTAAGTCTGACCACAGATTTTCTATTGGATTGAGGTCTAGGCTTTGACTAGGCCATTCCAACACATTTACATGTTTCCCCTAAACCACTCAAGTGTTGCTTCCTGCTGGAAGGTGAACCTCCATCCTAGCCTCAAATCACACACAGAGTGGTACAGGTGTTGCTCAAGAATATCCCCATATTTAGCACCATCCATCTTTCCCTCAACTCTGACCAGTTTCCCAGTCCCAACTGCTGAAAAAAATTCTTTAGTGTTCTTTGGGTAATGTGATGTGTTGGGTTTGCGCCAGACATAGCGTTTTCTTTGGCCAAAAAGTTTAATTTTAGTCTCATCAGACCAGAGCACCTTCCTCCATACATTTTGGGAGTCTCCCACATGCCTTTTCGCAAACTCAAGTTTGCCATTTTGTTTTTTGCTGAAAGTAATGGCTTTCTTCTGGCCACTCTGCCATAAAGCCCAACTCTATGGCTTATTGTCATCCTCTGCAGCTCCTCCAGGGTGACCTTAAGTCTCTGTGCTGCCTCTCTGATTAATGCCCTCCTTGCCTGGTCCATGAGTTTTGGTGTGCGGCCATCTCCTGGCAGGTTTGCTGTTGTGCCATGTTCTTTCCATTTGGTCATGATAGATTTAATGGTGCTCCTAGGGATCAACAAAGATTTGGGTATTTTTTTTATAACCTAACCCTGACTTGTACTTCTCAACATTGTCCCTTACTTGTTTGGAGAGTTTCTTGGTCTTCATGGCAGTGTTTGGTTAGTGGTGCCTCTTGCTTAGGTGTTCCAGCCTCTGGGGCCTTTCAGAAAGGTGTGTATATGTAATGACAGATCAGGTGACACTTAGATTGCACAAATGTGGACATCATTTCACCAATTATGTGACTTCTGCAGGTAATTGGTTGCACCAGAGCTTTTTTATGGGCTTCATAACAAAGGGGGTGAATACATACGCACATGTCAATTATCAGTTTTTTATTTCTGAAAAATAGTTTTATGTATATATTTTTCTAATTTTACTTCACAAACGTAGACTATTGTGTTCTGCTCCATCACATATAATTCAGATTAAATAAACATTGAACTAAAGGCTGTAACGTAACAAAATAGGTAAAAAGCCAAGGGGGGGGGGGGGGTGAATACTCTATATCCAAATCGGAGGAAGGGTTTAGGAATTACAGCTCTTAAGAATAGTCATCCCCCTTTTTTCAAGGGCCCAAAAGCTATTGGACAATTAAATCAAAAGCTGTTTCATGGCCAGGTGTGGGCTATTCCTTCGTTATTTCTTCATCAATTAAGCAGTTAAATGGTCTGGAGTTGATTCTAAGTGTGGTATTTGCATTTGGAGTCTATTGCTGTGAACCTACATCATGCGTTCAAAGGAGCTGTCCATGCTAGTGAAACAGGCCATTGTAAGGCTTCAAAAATGAAACAAATACATCAGAGAGATAGCAGCAACATTAGGAGTGGCCAAATTAAAAGTTTGGTACATTCTGAGGAAAGAAGAATGCACTGGTGAGATCAGCAGCATAAAAAGGCCTGGACATCCACGGAAGACAACAGTGGTGGATGATCGCAGGATCCTCTCTATAGTAAAGAAAAACCCATTTACAACATCCAGACAAGTGAAGGACACTCTCCAGGAGGTGGGTGTATCATTGTCAAAGTCTACAATCAAGAGAAGACTTCACGGATGAGTCAAGGTTGTTAAGGAAGCCAGAGGGTAGGTGTAAAAACAAAAGTAAACTGAGCTGAACTGAAAATGGATGTAAAAACTGATGTAAACTAAATCCATTTTTTCTATGCATAAACGTGACTGAATGGATGACGCCCATGTGAAAGATCTACACCCTCTGTTTCTATTTACTTTGCTGTTATTTGGCGATCTTCCCAGATCTGCAGAGGAGTAGCACCAAGAACTTTGAGAAGAAAGTTAATTAACTCCTGATGAACTACCTGGGCTTGTGTAAGGAGGTGGGGACTCCAATGCAGTTCTAATTTTATTCCTGAATCCCAAGCATAAACTTTTTGATTGATGAACATTTGTTTTCCATTCCTAATAGTGAGTGTTTTGTGTGTGCTTTCATACAGTTTTATTTCCATTGCATTTATAAAGGGAAATAGCAGCTGCACCTTTTTACTTGTCTTTTTTTACATGGATGTTTTGTCTCAGATAGGCTCTTTGAGGGGCACTAGACTTGATCCGATTTTTTTCTAATGTCTCTTAGGTCAGTTCACACTGAGGCAGCACGACTTGCAGCCTGACTGCCTCAGGCAACCCAGGACACAACTCAGCGGCGACTTGCAAAACGACTTCTGTATGGAAGTTAATGCAAGTTGCCCCCAAAGTTGTACAGGACCCTTTTTCTAAGTCGGAGCGACTTGCGTCTCTCCGATTAGAATGGTTCCATTGTACAGAACGGGACACTACTTGTCAGGCGGCTAGGTCGCCTGATAAGTCGTCCCAGTGTTAACCGAGGCTTAAGGTAGTGCTCCCAATAAGATACAAGATAAAATACGTTAGGAAAATGCCCAGTGGTGGGATGCAGCTTTAAAAAAAAATAACAAGTAAATTAAACATAACCCTCTTGAGGGCTTCAGATTTTAAACCAGCACAATTTTTAGAAACAAATTTAAATAATGAATAGAAGCAACTAGTAAAATTTTGCATAATAAAATGTATTACATTCATTATGTCTCAGAGAGAAAGGAAATGGATTTCTATCACAACATAGAGTGGGCACTACAAAAAGATTTAGGAGTACATATTCTCAGAACTATACCACAAATGGTTATCAATACTTAATTCTGAAATTTAAAAAAATGAGGATAATCTAGTCCATACCAAAATCAATATATTAAGGCGGTTTTAAACCCAAAACCAAATATGTGTTATATTGCAGCTTACCAATCATTAGATGTGTGTTCTCTTTTCTCTTTTTCCCTTCTGGTTTCACCTGGTGACCTGGCCAATAACACACCTCCTGTAAAAATGAATCACAACTTTGGAGAAATTAGCGCAGGAGGCACAACATACAGCAACATTGTCAGTCTGGGGGGACGGTGGGGGGGGGAGTGTTAATTGTATTAGCAGATTTAGATACACTAACCAATAAAAGCAAAGCTCCAGTTCACACTTTAGAAGCAGTTACAGCAAACTGTTTTTTTTTCCTTTTCTGGGATAAATGTTTTGCAGGAATAGATAAAAACTAATCATTTTAATCAACTCTGCCAGTGTTAAGTGGTTTGTCTCATCCATGTAAACTGATACATTCTGCCGGAGAGCTTGTGCTTTAGAAAACAACAGACTTGTTGGCTGGATCATCAGATGGCAATAGAAAAAAAAGCCTAAAAAAGGAAACAGAATTGGTAAGTTGCAATATAATAAAGATTTTCTTTTTGGTTTAATATTGCTTTAAGGGGAGATTTAGAAGCTTTTAAGAAGGACCAGGTTTACATGTGCTAAAAATAAGCATTTTTCTAATATCCAGTCCTTACCAGCTCTCATGGATCTTAAACATCTACCAATTTTTAATATACCGTAGGAAATATGAAATATAACCAGAATCAGCAGCATAAGTAAGTAGTTAATACAGTCAAAAAAATAGTACAAACTCACACATATTAAGACCTGTACTAAGGGATATAGAAACGAAAGAGTCAGGCAATAAAGAACCTACAGTATGTCCCAAGACTTAATAGTAGTAACAGAGATGACTAAGACCTAAGCACCAGCACATATCCAAGAGGCTATAGACTGTATTAATGGTGATTCAAAAAAAAAAATGCTATCCCTGTACATAACTTGTTTGAACCCTTGACAAATCCAGGACATTCCAATACAGTTAAGACTCTGGGGAGACTGGAACAGGCAACATTAGGATAAATAGATTCTTTTTAAGGGGTCTCTCTAGTCAACTGGGCAAAAGAAAAATAGGAAAAGGGCAAGTTGGGGAAAGCAAAAGAGCAAAAAAGAAGACCATTTGGCCACAACAACCATGACATCATAAAGATTTTTATGTTGAGCACTGTTTGTGATGCTTTTTTTAAATGTGTACTCTCTTCCAAATTTTCACGACAAGCTTTCATGGGATATACCCCTTTATGCAAGGTATAAACAATACACAAAATGTTAGCAGAATGTTAATAAGACCATCTCTGAGGGGAAACAAACCACATACAAATATACACAGCAATAGTAACTAAGCCTGGATAGTTAATGAGATAAAGCAGGGAGAGAGCTATGGACTGGTGGACACCTATGTCCCACAGGTGTGCAAGAATTATCTACCTTGGGCCCCTTTCACATGGGATGGATTCTGTTGCGATCAGCATCAGATCTGTGAGCTGATCCCCTGTTGAATGGAGCAGAGCGAGCTGATGACACATCCATGTCTGCTCAGTGTCTGCAGAGCAGACAGAGGCAGAGTTCACTCTGCTTTATGGGCGGCTGGGAGTAGACGGACTCCACTGTCCATTTATGCCCCGCTACCTCCGATCTGCTCTGCCTAAAAGGAAGATAATGGAGTCCTCTCTCATTTTTTTTTTTTATAGTGGGCTTGCTCTGATCCGGAGATAGGCGGGTGTAAATGGACACTTGCACCTGCCTGGCCATAATGATAAATCGACCTCCCGAAACCCACTGACAGATGTAACTATCTCCACAGTTCCAGTTTTCACCCCCAACACAAGAAATGGGCCATCATACACAGCCAGGCCATCAGATACTACCAAATATGCTCAGATACAGAAATAATCATTTCAGAATACTAGCAGATCCTTTCCATAGGAAGGGTTACAAGGACAAAAAGATCAATACAAGCATAAATATGGCCCTGAAAATCCAAAGAGAAAATCTCAAATACAAAGAGAAAAAAATAAACAGCTGTGTACCTCTATTCAGGGCCGCTGTTGGAAATTTTGGGTCCCCATACAGTCTACCTGACAAGCCCCCCTTCCCCCCAAAAAATATTTATCAAATGTTTGCAGAAAATACACAAAAATCATTATTAGTGGATGCAAACACAACAACATTTCTGTTAAAGCTCTGTGTGTGAATGAGGTATTGGGTCTGGAGCTACATGGAGCTGTGTGCAGGCAGCCTATATTAAGCCACGGGAACGCAGTAGTTGTACGAACACAGCCACAGGTCCTACAGTGAAGGTGTACAGGTGAACAAAGACAGTGTGTATTCACGGGCCACCCACCCACTTTTGCAGACCTGTCATATTAGGATCTGTGGCTGTGTTCGTACAGCTGCTGCCTCCACTTAGAGTAACAAGTGGCTCCAGCCGCATGAACAATATACTCATTCACACGTGAGGTTGGGGGGCAGTAAAAACCCCATGGTTGAACTGCACTTTTACAACCCACCAACCACTACTGCCTTTAGCATCAGAGGCAGTGACTAGGGATGTACACGTGCCACGGCCGCGATTCTGTGCTTCAGAGCCATGACAGAAATTATAGAGAATGAAGCACATGTGAACGAGTCCTTTAACTTTCTTTTTAAATCTTTTAGAATTTACAGTTTTTACACTATTTTGGAATTTTATTTTTTATTTACAGTTTTTGTAACTGCCCTTTTGGGGAGGCTTTGGTGAAATATCTTGGGTCTAAACATACCCCTGATGGCTCACATTTGTGATTGAGAAAGGTACTGAGGACAGAGATTCATCAGTCCCTTTCTATGCACCCTCGGCTACTAAGACATATAAATAGGAGGCACTCACAGGCTTCTTTCTATTCACAACTGAAGCACAGTAAACACAGTTTACTATGCTTCAGTGATGAATAGACACAGGAGCGATCGGTAATGATCACTCACTGTGTTCATTCAGGAAAGGAAGGGGCCAGTAAATATTACATATTTACTGGCCCCTTCCCCTGCTGCCCATCCTGAAACATCCCCCTGAGTGCATGCAGCAACTGCCAGTGGGAGGAGGAAAACCAGCAGTGTTGTGAGGGAAGGAAGCACACGGAGGGCTTTGACAGGGGGATGGGGGTGCAGATGCTACAACCGATCCCTCTGCAGTGCAGCTGGAAGGAGAGAAGAAAAAGCCAGCAGTGCTACATAGGGGAGAAACAAGAGGATTGGTGTCTGCAATAAGGCAATACAGCTGCCCCTCCTGCTCTGCAGGTGCCGGAGCCTCCCTGTTGAACTGATGAGACCTGGTACAGGAGAGCTGGCCTTTACCCTATCAGCGGCCCTGCCTCTAGTAGCCACATATAATCCAGCCCTAGAAGAGATAAGAAAGCTAATCAAAGATTTACAACCTATAACAGAGGATGAAATATTCCAACAACCCTCAATACTGGCTTTTAGGCAACCACCCAACCGCAGACATAAACTAATCAGCAGGAAACTCCATTCTGATTCACAAATAAAGGAACCAAGCCTTACAACAAAACCTCTGCAAGTTGTGCAGCCAAATCAATCTACTCAAAAGTGTCACACACAAAGGGACCTTCAATGGCATAGCTGTACCTCAAGTAATGTTGTGTACTTCATCCAATGCAAAACTCCAGCAAAACTAAGATGAATTTACACAGACACACCATCAAGAAACATAAGATGATTTTCTGGGACATAATTTCTCACAACCAGACCACGCTATTGAAGGCATGAATGTTTTAGTTCTTAAAGGGAACTTCAAAACTCAGGAAAGGAAAACTTTTGAACTAGGAATGATAATTCTATTCAACACAAAAGATAATGGACTAAATGTGGACCTCTGTTTTGTGTTATGTTTGTGTTTTCTTTCTCCTTTTATTTGTATTTTTTTGTCAGAGATTGTCCTACTTTAACAGTTTTCTAAAACCTTCTGTATTAGTACTGCTTGGGAACAGTAGAGAACACATCCCAAAAGCTTGTCCTAAAAATTTGGATGTTAGTGCAAATAAAAAAAAGTATCCCGTACAGTACTCAATTGTTCTTACTGTGGACACATTAATAGACGAGATGTAAACTAGTATTTGCCTAACAGCACCAGACTATCCACAGCCTAAACAAGTCCTTATGGGCACTATAAAACTGACTAACCCTAGGTTCACATCTCTGCATTCTGTGGGCTGCGTTTGCGTGGGCACAGCAGCCCGTTCAAATGAACAATGCTTATGTTTCAGGCACCTTTTTGACCATTCGATTTCCCTGTGGTTCCCGCAGATGCAATGCAATGTTACATGCGTGGGGGGTGCCATTCAGAATGAATGGAAGCCCCACGCATTTCTGCAAAGCAGTGCATTTTTACTGCGGGTGGTTGTGGGTGCAGAAATCTCTGCGATTCCCACACGCAGAGATGTGAACATAGAGTAGGTCCAAATATAATTTTCCAATATGCGCACAGATAAACTGTGCACTTTAACAGAGCTATCCTAGTTCTGAAAAGATATTCACTCCACTTAGGATTTTTGCTGAGATTTAACCTTCGATCCCTTCACATTGTAATGCCTATTCACAAAACCAAATAGGGTCACTTGCCTAATACTGGACCTAAAATATATAAACAGATATCTTTGTGTACCTAAATTCTGGAAGGAGTTCTCTAAGATGGGGGGGCGGATTTCTGGTTTTAATAGACCTACAAGATGCCTATTTACACATTCCTTTTCTATTTTACTCCCCCCCCCCCCCCACATCAACACTTTCTGCACTGGTGTAGGTGACCAACATTACCCATTTGTAACACTATTATTATATTAACACTATCATTCGGTCTCTTCTCTGTTCCCAGAGATCTTTCTAAATTTCTGTAAAGGATGGGAAGATATGGACACAATCACCTCCAGGTTTAACAACAAAATAAATTTGTAGCCAACACCAGTGATCCTCTAGTCCAGGGATATGCAATTAGCGGACCTCCAGCTGTAGCAGAACTACAAATCCCATGAGGCATAGTAAGACTCTGACAGCCACAAGCATGACACCCAGAGGCAGAGGCATGATGGAACTTGTAGTTTTGCAACAGCTGGAGGTCCGCTAATTGCATATCCCTGCTCTAGTCTTTGCACTGGATGTTTTGGTGATTCCTTGGGCTCAATTCCAGCTGATTTAAGCCTTCCCTCTGATGCAGATCCTTACTCAAATGCTGTACAAGACAGAGGAGAAAAGGGTTCTGGTGATTCTCATTGCACCAAACTGGCCAAGGAGAATGTGGTACACAGACATACTCAAACTTATAGAAGATGAGCCTTGACCTCTTCTAAACAGATCAGACCTACTGGGCTCTGTATTCCATCCTGGATCTTAGTTGCTGTCTTTAACGTCATGGTTGTTGAAACCCAAGTCCAAAAGAGTAGGGGTAATACTGACTCTGTTATTGCCACCATACTCAGAACAAATAAACCCAACTCCCATAAGATTTACCATCACACATGGCAGGCCTTGTTTGCTTGGTGTGAGGACAGGAAGCTGTGTCCCAGGGATTACTCTATCACTTGTATTTTGTTATTTTTTCAGTCTGATCTTGACCAGCATCTGGCCTGGAGTACCCTCAAGAGACAAGTTTCTTATTTATCTGTTTTATTCCAGCAACCTCTTCAAGACCTTTATTCAGGGACCTCCTCTGTCACCTTCGAATCTAAACCTGGTGCTCTATGTATTTCAGAGCCTCCCTCTGTGCCAATTAGAGATATTCCACTGGAAGGCCTCACTTTTTTTTAGCTCTTTTCTGTAAAGAGCACTTTCCTGTTTTACACAAGAACAAAGTGGTTTATAGACCAAAACCCTCTTTCCTACTCAGGGTGGTCTCTTCTTTCCGCCTCAATGATGACATTGTTTTGCATTGCCATTGTCCTGCCACAAAACATGACAAGGAAATTGACTTACATTGCCTAGATGTGGTCAGGGTCTACCTGAAAGCCATAATTTCTAGTCACAAAAATGGGTCCCTCTTTGTCCTGCTGCCTGTGGGCTCTTGTATAGGGCATCCTGCTTTCCATTCCACCATTGCTAGATATATTGGGTAAATCATTTCCAGGACAAATGTCCTCAGAGAAAGGGTTCCTTTTTTATCTATTGGAGCCCATTGCACCAGGGCTGTTGGCATCTCTTGGGCTTTCCAGCATCAAGCATCTGCTTCCCAGAATTGCCAGGCCACCACCTGGTCCTCTTTCCTCATTCTCAAAGCATATTGGTGATTTACTCCCCAATGTGCCACATCCCTATATATACCAATGGAAAGTGAACAATCCCTTAGATGGGACTTTTTAGGCACTTGACATGTATCGCAATAACGTTGATAAAAAATTCTTCATTTTATTTGTATCACAATGGTTAAAAACAAAAACACAGAATGTACATAGCCTTGTCTACTGAAAGTACACCAACAGAAAAATGAGTGATTATGCAAGTGATGTGAGAACAGAGAGAAAACGCCACATTGTTACATTTTTATGGTTTTTACCTTGTTATTGATGTAAGAGTCCAATCTATTAGATTTAATAAAATTAGCTGATTATTCTGACATACTATACTATCGGAGGTCTTTTTCCTCCCCCCCCCCCCCCCCACTCTGGGAGCGTGACACTATTACGGAGATGCGCAGACCTGGATGCGGAACATCCGTATAGGTACAACATATGTCGGTACGGAGGACACCCTGGTGGCAGTTGTCGGAATAGCAGAAAAGATCTTGTAATAGAGATACCTGCTGACGATCCAAGGAGTTGAGGTGAGAGTTCTGTGAGCTCGTTTTTCTGGATTGTACATATCTCTTATTCATAAGGATTTGCGGACAACCTAGCATATTTATGAGAGCATTTTTGAGAAAACCATTAACTAGAAAGATGCCTGATTAGAAGAGGATTTATATAACACTACATGGACTTCTTTATTATTATACTTTATTCTGGGTGTCTCAGATTACTTCCTCAGTATATTTTCATTGTTATTATTCATTTATCACTTTTGTTTGGACTTTAGAACATTTTTAATTAGATGACTGTATACTGTTGCGCGAGATCATTATCGATTTTATTTAGTATACATATGAACATTCCATGTTTTGGTTAAAAGAAAACAGTCTCAAGGAGTTCCTGTTGGGTGATTAGGTGTGCTGAATGCCATCATGGAGGCCACAACACGTGTAGGATACCAGTAACCATTAGCACACTCTTGAAATACCATTCATCAGGAGACACTCTGTCTCATTAACGGGTCCTTACATACAGGATTCCGTCTATCTGGCCTCAGTGCTCTTTATATATATATTTTTTTTGTTTATTTTTACTTTTTTACCCATAGTCCGTCTTACTAGCCCCCCGTGTCCACCCTCAGGGGGAACCCCCCCCCCGTTGTTGGGTGTCTCAAATTGCTGTTGTTCGCTTTGTTGGTGAGTCTGAGCTATATAATATATAAATACTCCAATATTTTATTTATCATATGTATTATCCTTTCACTGTATCTTGTGTATGTAATTTTTAATATTTACCCTTTCTAGATGTTAAAATTGGACACCTCCTGAGGAAGCGGCATTGGCCGCGAAACTGTTGAGACCTAACGTCCTCTATCACATCAACATGCCTCCACCTACAAATGGGGGCTGCACCTAGTACTGTTTTAATGTTTGTTCAATTATTTATTTTGTAAACAACCCTGAAGTTGTTGTTTTTTTGTATAACAATGTTTGGAATTAAATAAAATTGAAATTTTTATCTATAGTTTACTATCTATTTGGGTACTGGAGTAATCCAATATTTTTCTCTTGGGGAGGTAGGGCCCTGTTGGAGTAGCCCTTGGCCCAATACTCTCCCCACCCTTTCCAATATATCATTACAGAATGATGGTACCCGTTATGATCCCTATTGCTAAGCTTCTGTGGCAACAACCTCCCATAAACCATTGTGACAAATAAAATTAAGAACTTTTTTTATATCTACTTTATTGTGATACGTGTCAACTGCCTAAATAGTCCCATCTAAGGGGATTGTTCACTTTCCATCTTTACACCTTCTCAGCATTTTACCAGGTGGATGTTCAGGCCTTGGCTAATATGAGCTTTAGCCACAAGTTTTTACATTTTGTTAGGGTTCTTTAACCCTTGGTACCTTGTGGGCCTGTTTACAGTTTTTTTGCTATGTTGTTGCCCACCACTCAGTTTATTGCTTGTGTACATCCAATGGTCTATGAATTCAAGTCCTGTACTGTACAGATAATAGGATTTTTGACTTGCCCATATATTCTTTATCTTGGAGTAAAGTATGGGACATATTTTGATCACTTGTTATTGCTTGCCAAAAACTGGAGTCTCAAGGAGTTGATAGGAATTTATTATGTAGATGGTCCTAGCAAATGTATTTGTCCTGTACTGTACTTAAAATCCTTAAGATAAGGAATTTACAGGTAACCAAATTTTCTAATTTTCAACCTTTATTCAAGAAAGATATCATTAGACATAATGGCGTACTGTGTAAAAAGTAAGTACAACATTGGCAACAAAAGCTGTTTTTTCCCCCTTTAGCAGAAATTACTTCTTGTAGGCTTTTTGTATAATGGCCCACCAGTCGCTAACATTGACTAAGTGGGTTTCCTTGTATCAACTGCCCCATTTTTGAATACCCTGAAAATTTAAATGAGAGTCAAATCAGGGCTTCGACTAGAGCAGTCCATAACATCCTGCAGTGCCTTGAAAAAGTATTCATACCCCTTGAAATTTTCCACATTTTGTCATGTTACAACCAAAAACATAATTGTATTTTATTGTGAATTTATGTGCTAGACCAACACAAAGTGGCACACAATTGTGAAGTGGGAGGAAAATGATAAATGATTTTCAAAATATTTAACAAATAAATATGTGAAAAGTGTAGCGAGAGCCGCACATTTTATTATCAGCCCCCCTGAGTCAATACTTCGTAGAACCACCTTTCACCGCAAATACAGCTGCAAGTCTTTTTGGGTAGGTCTCTAACAGCTTTGCACATCTAGAAAGTGACATTTTTGCCCATTCTTCTTTGCAAAATAGCTCAAGCTCTGTCAGATTGGATGGAAAGCATCTGTGAACAGCAATTTTCAAGTCTTGCCACAGATTCTCAATTGGATTTAGGTCTGGACTTTGACTGGGCCATTCTAACACATGAATAGTTCTTTTTTTTGAGTCATTCCTTTGTGGATTTGCCCTGGTGCTTTGGATCATCATCTTTTTCAGACTAATTTCTGGTTCAACTTTTGGACAGATGGGATCACATTCTCATCAAGCACACTTATGATATGATGCATAATGCTGACTCAGACTGCAGGATTTTCGGTTCCTGAAGCTACAAAGCAATCCCAAACCATTGCATTTCCATCAACCACAGTTGTTATGAGGTTATTCTCCTGAAATACTGTCTTTGGTATACAGAAAACATGTCTACTGTTTCTTTACCCAAGCAACTTTATCTTAATTGATCAGTCTTCGGCGCGTTGTTTCAGAAGGCCTCATTTTTGCCTGCGTTCTATGGCAAACTGTAATCTTGTTCTTTTTGGACAGTAAAGGTATTTTTTCTTAATACACCTTCCATGCAGGTGGATATGGTGCAATCTCCTTCTGATTGTATATGCATGTACTTTAATCCAAACTGTTGCAAGAGTTACCTGAAAACACTGCAATGAATTTTCTTGGAGGCCTCTTGTTGCATCAAATAGTCAGCTCCTGGGTTGAATTTTCTGGGCTGGCCAGTGTTCTGGACAAATTAGCATCTGTATGAAATCTAAGTCACTTGTAAATTATTTCACAGCAGAATAAATGATTTTAAATTATTTGGAATTTGTTTGAGATACTTGCTGGAGCTTAAAAGGGTAGAGTGGAAACAAAGTAGACTTTAGACATAAAACATTATGGAATATGTGTGTTTCTGAGCTGGAAGCCTGTTGCATGCAAATGGAAAGCAGTGACCTTGTCTTTTTATGTTGTCCATTTTTTTAGGTTGAGAGTCTGTTCATTGATATTGGAATAGAGAGGAGTACAGAGGGTGTGTGTTACCACAAGAAGACACACATTTTTCACCAAAAGGAGTACACTTTTCTCTTTTTAGAAGTATTTGGATGTTGCACTTATAATATTGATAATCTGGATTATTAGCACTGCATTCTTTATTTGTATTATTGGTGGTTGTGCACAATATTGAAGTACTGGCTGGCTTGATAGGTTAGGGTATGAAAATAGCTTTCAGCATATATATAGTGCAGAATATATATATATATATATATATATATATATATATATATATTTATATATATATATATATATATATATATATATATATATATATATATATATATATATATATATATTCACCTATAATATTGATCTATTTCTGGCTGCAATACAAGTGGTCTACTGCACCAGCAGGGAGATGCTGAACAAAACTGCAACCCCTCTGCAGAAGCTTCTGTAGTAGCAGGAAGTGCTATGTGACATCAAAGCACTCCCAAAGCAAACACCATTTATAAGTGTTTACATCATGTTCTACAGCACACACCTATAAAGCTAAAAAAGAAGTGGGTTGTTTCAGCTCCTGGGCTTAGCGCTGGACCCTGGCTATCACTGAGAGCCAGCTGTTCCAGTGCTAGATTCTGCCTGGAGCCACAAGCCTATATCAGTTTTAAAATGGTTCTTCTATATTTTTATGTGTTTAAGCAGTAGAGTATAAGATCCACACTTAGAATTATAGTGACAAAGTGAGCTTAGAAATCACTTCCTATTTTTTCTTTGTTGCCATTTTGGTAACATAATTACTATATCTGTTTTAAAATGGTGCCTGGACAAATAGCCACTCTACTGTGCCCTTTTAAAACACCTGCTGCGACTCAAGTGGTTAAAGGTTTACTGACTGTGACAGTAGTTGTTTCAGTACCCTGGACAGAGAGCCTGCAAATTATTTTAATGGAAGTTGCTTCAGCACCATGGTTGGAGAGCCAGCAACTGAGTGCACATGAATCTGCTTCAGTACCATGGACAGAGAGCCAGCAACTGAGTGCAAATGAATCTGCTTCAGGACCATGGACAGAGAGCCAGCAACTGAGCACAAATGAATATACTTCAGCACCATGGACAGGGAGCCAGCAACTGAGTGCAAATTAATCTGGTTCAGCACCATGGACAAAGAGCCAGTTCAGCAACATAAAGAGAAGGTCAGCAACTCAATGTCCCTGGTGTAACACAACTCCTTTCTTTTATAGAGAGCCAGCAACTGAATGTGAAAGGGACTACTTCAACACCATGGACTGAGCAACATTAACTGAAGGAGGTAGTAAGGCATCATAAACAGTCACCAGTTGGTTGTGCAGGGAGCTGCTTCAATGTGATGAACACAGTCACCATGATTGTGAAAGTTGCTTCAGGCCCCTGGACATATCACCAGCTGATTGGAAAAAGAGTTGGTAAGACACCATAAAACCGAAATCACCAACTAGGTGTGAAGGGAGCTGCTTCAGTACAATGAAGAGAGAATCACCAACTGATTGTAAACAAACCACTTTACACTGTGTTCAGTCCTTTATGTACATTCTGATTTTGGGTGTAGCAATTTGATTTTACACAATTCGGTCTAAGTGAGGTACAACGGTGATCCAAAAGCAAATTAAAATCATTCACACACATTGGGGAAAATTATTATATGGAATAGGATATATCTTGTCCTCACACAATTCATTGATTTAACCATCAATTATTCACACACAATCACACTACCATACCAAGTATCAGCTGCTGTTTATGTTGTCCAGTAGTGGTAATAAGGCAGATTTGCTTAGTAGAACACATTAAAAAGGAAACAAGGAATACAATCCATAGATGTAATGTACCTGACTGTAAATGTTGACAGGGTTGTACTTGTATAACCTAAAGGGTAAAGGCAGATAAGCAAGTCGAATTTTTAAAGTTTGCATCTTCTAATGAACAGGTTTTCACATAAAACCGTTTATCTGTGGTACCACTGGGGGAGGTTTACTAAAACTAGTGCACACAGAATCTGGTGCATGTGTGCATAGTAATGAAGTGGCTTCTAGGTTTATTGGCAAAGCTTACTTAAACAAGCTGAGGTTAGAAGGTGATTGGTTACTATGCACAGATGCACCAGATTTTGTGTGCACCAGTTTTAGTAAATTTGTCCCACTTTGTCTGATGTTGCTTACAATATTCGTCCAACTTTCTGGGGTTGATTTACTAAAGGCAATTAGGCTGTGCACTTTGCAAGTGCAGTTGCTCCAGGGCTTGGTAAATGAGTGAAACCTCTGCTGACTTCCATAATTCAATCTTTTTTGTTTTCCACCTCCTGCTTTTTCCTTTTGGAATGCTGTTTCTAAAAAGCCTTCTTTTTCATTAATTATAGCAATTAAGGAGTGATGTGTTTACCTTGTTTAAATACATAAATTGACAATCTAGTTTACTCAGTGGACAGCGCTGTTCAATACAAAGGCATTGTACACTTTCAAGTGTTTTTGTTGTTTTAACTAGTTATTAGGGTATTTAAAATCACTGTGTTGATTGTTTGCCTTAGCTTATAATGATGGGCTCACATGTTGTGGCTGCAATGTGTAGTTTTGTGGCTGATCAATCCACCTAGGTCTGTCACTTAGTTTGCCCCTATTTGCTGAAGGAACATAATATTTCCGGGTCACAATTCATGCCCATTTCTGTTTTGCATCACATTTTTGGGAGTGCTGATGTGATAAAAACCCATCTCTTCCCTTCATTTCTCTGTCTGCTTGTGCCTGTTCCAGATCTACCTACTAGTTTTCACCTGCAGAACACTAGACTGAGAGACCCAGGTATTGTGGGATATGTAGTTTTCTTCACAAAAAGTGTCAGGGACCATACATTAACCTATATAGTGCCATGTTTGAACACAAACATAAACTTTTGACACTGGAATTTACTCTACTATAGGAGGTGCGTACAGGGCAACAAAGGACACCAAGAAATTGCATGATCAATGCACATCTTATACAGGTGAAAAACACAAGGTGCAAGCAGGGATAGACTGACAACTCATGGGGCCCCCGGGCAATAGGAGATCATGGCCCCCTGTGACCTCGACCACACTCAAGCCACACCCATGTCTCTCTCTCTCTCTCCCTCTTTCTATACCTCTCTCCCTCTTTCTCCCTTTATCTCCCTCTTTTTATCTCTCACACTCCCTCTTTTTCTCTCACTTTCTCTCTTCCTCTCTCTGTATCTCTCTATCTCTCCAGCTCCCCCCTATCTCTTTCTCTCTCCCTCTATTTCCATCCCTCATCCTATCTCTCTCTGTTTCTCTCCCTCTCTCTTCCACCTCTCTCCCCCCCGGTCTCAGTAGAAGATGAGAGGTAGATGAAACCAGCAGTTACAGTGGCAGAGTTGTAGTGACAAGGTAGATAGAGAAGTTAGTATATAATCCCATTTGGTACAATGGCGGGGAACTTACTGTAGAGTGCAGCACCCAGAGCCATTTTTGGAAGTGAGCAGTGCTTTGTGGCCCCAGGGTTTAGGCAGGGCCTTGGGGTTGTCCCCCAGCTCAGGCATCGCAGACACTTTGTGGCAGGGGAAAGTCCCAAGTCGGGCACATAAAGAAAAGAAAAGGTAGAAGAGTGGAGCCCAAACTGGGCTGACAGTGTGTGATTGGATCCACCCCAGAGGAAGGGACATGAGTGGAGCTGTCCCTGTCTACAGCTCACCTCTGCATCCCCCATCCACAGCTCACCTCTGCACCCCTGTCCACAGCTCACTGCCAATGGCTCCCGCTGCTGTCTCAGCAAATGAGTAGGGTGAGTTCCCAGAGAGCTGATGCTCTTGTGCACATCGCTGGATCGAGAGAAAGTTCAGGTAAGTATTAGGGGGGCTGGGGGTGCTGCTAAAGTAAAAAAGCTTCAGCCTGTAGAACCACTTTAATGCATTTTTGTGGATGTGAACTGTGATTGGCTAAAGCATTCACTTACTCTAGCTACTAGAATTAATTTATTCACACACATTTACACTCAAATTATGTGGTTATGTGGGGAAATTATGCCAGTAAGTTTCTCTCCAAACACAAGGCATTTTGTTTTCTGCCCCTAAATATTGCTCGAAATTACTAATCTAAATGCCACCAATGTGAATGAACACATTGGCTGAACTAGAGCTGCGTTCAGAGGCATAACAAAATGAAAAATGCCTCTTAGCGCTGCCTTTTTTTTTGCCCATGTGCTGGTAGCCTAGTTGCTGCCAAGAAGCTAGTTCTAGCCAACTCGGAAGATTGCTTTAAAATGGACTGGATGTGATCCTATATGCATGCTTATCAATATGAAGTAGCATTACAAAATGTTGTTCCCTCCTGTTACATACTTCAGAATAATAAATAAATTAAAATTCCACAGGGAATGCCTTGAAACTCTTGCAGTGGTCAGAAGGGGTCTGTAGAGGTCTCACCGCCTGACATAATGTACTGTTTGGTGGTTTAAATATCTGACAACTGAAAAATCTGTTTTGGGAAGATTGGGTCTTTAGGCACCCACCTAATTCATTCAATTATTATTTAGTATTATTATCCAAAAACGTGCCATTTAAAGATTAAAAAACAT
Source organism: Aquarana catesbeiana (assembly GCF_042186555.1). Classification (NCBI taxonomy): domain Eukaryota; kingdom Metazoa; phylum Chordata; class Amphibia; order Anura; family Ranidae; genus Aquarana; species Aquarana catesbeiana. The sequence goes on along the minus strand of NC_133332.1, from coordinate 205,980,963 downwards.
AGACAACACAAAATGTTTAATAGATACACTCACATATAAATACATTGAAGACATCGCTTGCCTGGTTAGTAAAGGGTTGCAGACCTCACAGGAGAATTCTGCTCTTCTACTATATGTGTAAAACTTGGCTGGCCTAATTTTCTCAGTTGTCATGGTTACTGCTGGAGAATATGATGAATGAAGGGGTTATGGTGGAAAGTTCCTCTTTCTCATAAGATAAGTTATACAAGATATATGTTATTACCAGAGATATAAGATGGATGATTGCCTCCCTGCAGCCATATTTAGATGCATCCCATTCCTCGGATGGTTTCCCATCTCTGTCCTATCTCAATCCTCTTTCTTGTTTTGCTTAACCCGAATTCATAAAAGTTCAGGCTGTACTATGTTCATGAACCTTTCATTACATTGTGCGCTGCGATATATTTAGGGCAGTGCCTTCCTCTGCCTCTCTAGTAACCTGGGGAGAAAACAGCTAAAAATGATGCATAAAAGGGAGACAGGAGGTTAACTTTTTTTGCTCCATTTTTTACATGGAACATCTTGCATTAATATTTAATTTAGAATATCCAGGCTACATTGTACAGGAACATGCTGTGCCACCAAATCAGCATTTCTTTTTAATTATCTTTTTTTCATAAAAGGTCAACTCAAGCTGTATGCAACTTAGAAGTTTACTAGGATGTGCTGTAAATCTTTGGAAGTGTATAAAGCAGGTTTGGGGTCAGTGCGTAAAGACTACTTTGTCTGTAAGTGAATTGGACTGTTGGACATTACAACTTCCAGTGTGGTGCCTCCCAGTTTCATATAATCAAACATTTCCTGCATCTTACTCCCAAAGGCAGAATTTGTTTAGCACTCTGAGGGGTCAATTCACTAACGTTTACTGCAGCGTTAAGGATATCATATTACTCATTTGCATACATTATCGCATGCGGTAAATTAAGTCCAATTCATTAAAAAAACAAAGATTATGCAGTATTTACCGGGAGAAGAAAAAATGTGCCGGTAAATATCGCATACAAAGCTCTTAAGTCCAACTCATAAATGGACCAGAGAGTAAAAAAGCATGTGATATTTACCACCAGGGCTTTGCTGGTGGTATCACATGCAGTATTTGTCAAAAAACAGCATGGGGGTCGAGGGGACCCCCCACACTGTTTTTTGACAAATAGCTGTTGCTAAGGGGCGGACCGAGAAGCCAGCCACCGCATCCTTAACATCTGATCTGAACTCATCAGCTGTCAGTGGGCTCACATCTGAATGTAAAAAAAAAGCAGACAGGAAAAGATTTTGAAAAAAAACAGCATGCCCCTATCACTCCCCCCCCCCCCCCCCCTTTCATGCATACCAGGCCCTTCGGGTCTGGTATGGATTTTTTTTTTCCCGTTTTAAAATGTTTATTCAAAAAAAATAACAATTGTACAAGAATGGATAGAAATGTGATAAGCAGGTACAATATAAGGGTAGTCTCCATCAGAAACATAGAAAAATCAAAACAAAGGAATGAACAGGGGGTGATAGGAAAAACAATTCTAAATGACTCTGCTTACGCCCCCCCCTTTCACCCCACGCACCCCAAATGGGAGCCTGCTGTGCTAGGGGTAACTGGGGGGTTTGACCAGAAACAACAGGGAGAGGACTAGGCCGCTCTCCTAACCGAGGCATAGAACCCGATGGGAGCCATGTCAATTAGGTAAACCTGTTGATAACACTAAGGTGGTCAAATGGAGATCATAAGGGAGGGTACAAGAGAGTCCCCCCTTTTTTCAAATGAGTCAGCACATTTAACTGATAGACCTTTCTGGAGTATTAGGAAACTCCAGAACGTGTAATAGGCTTATACAACCTGAGGTTGATCATAAAGTAGAAGGGGAAAGAAAGTTGAGGGAAGAGGAAGAGTAGGGGATAGAAAGTGAGTGTGAAGGAAGAGGAGTGGGAGAGGAAAAAGGAGTAGAAAGGAACCTTTGCGGAGGGTAGAGGATATGGGCCAGCAATATGGCTTGCTCAGACTTAAGGAGGCGTCTGTTCCTTAGGGAAGTAGAGAGACCCTTATGTATTTAGCCCAGGGTTCCCAAGTGAGTTTAAATTTCTCTGACGTGTCTAGTACAGTATGGTGTTGGAAATTTTCTCCTGAGACGTTATCCAGGAAATCTTTTGTTTGGTCAGGTGAAAGGAGACCGAGGGGAACTTCCATGCACGGGCTATTGTAATCTTGGCCCCCAGGAGAATAAAGTGGATTGGGATTGGGTCAATTTGGGTACATCGGGGATTCAACTATTGAGGAGTGCTATTGTGGGGTCCTGTTTAACCGCATATCCAGTGGATTAGCGGATGAGATTAAAGATTCTGTTCCAGTACCCTCTAATTCTGGGGCATTCCCATAAGGTGTGCAGGAGAGTGGCCACATCCTCTAAAGCAATGTAGAGAGGACCGAGGGTAAAATTTGGTGAGACGGGTAGGGACGGGTGGGTACCAGTGGGAGATGACGTTGAGGTCCGCCTCCACAAGGGAGTTATTAAGGATTCCTCTGTAGGAGCGGGCGAAATTCGTGTGCCATGTATCCAGGTCCCACTCAATCTGTAGATCTCACTCCCATTTTAGCATGTAGGTCGCTTTCTCTAAGGGTTCGGCTAAGGCTGAGTAAATTAAGGAGATTCTCCCTCTCACGCTCATAGCTGAGGAACACCAAAGCTCATATTGAGTTACAGAAAGTGGGTTCTCAGAACTTTTCCACACCTGGCACAAGAAGTGTAACAAGTGGTTGTATCGGAATGATTCCGAAGGTGGCATGTCCAATTTAGAGATGCAATAGGTGAGTGTGATGGGACCATTACCATTTAAATATTGCGCTGTTCTGTAGAGGCCTTTGTCTAACCACCACCTGAAGGCCTTGATATTGAGACCTGGGGAGAACTGGGGATTATGAAAAATATGTGCTAGAGGGCACCAGGCCGATGTCAGTGAGTGCCGTTTATGTAGAGAATCACAAAGGGTCATGGAGTGTGAGAGTGTGGGGGATAGAATTGGGGGCCAATCTTTCTGTGGGCTCCAGATTGGGAAGTCTAGGGTATGGTTGGGGGTTGCCTGTCTTTCTATGTCGACCCAGTCTGGTTTTGGGCCTTTGGAGTAAATGATAGAAAATTGGCAGAGTTGGGCAGCCATAAATTAGGTAGTCCTAGTCCCCCTTTTTTCCTGGATCTAAATAGTACAGTCTTGGATAGACAATGTCCCTTACTGCCCCAGATGAAGCGTATAATTGCTGACTGCAGCTTATCTAGGTAACGCTTTGTTATGGGTATGGGGAGGGAGCAGAAAAGGTACAAAATTCTGGGTAGCAAGGTCATCTTGACCACATTCAGTCTCCCCAGCCAGGACATTTTATAGAGGGACCATTGAGATAGGTCTCTTGATAATAGGGGGTTAATTGCATTAGTGTAATAGTTCAATTTTAGAAGTGAGATGAACGCCCAGGTAGGGGAGAGAGGAAGGGCTCCAGGAGAAGGGGAAGTGTTTTTTAAATCTATCCACTAGGTCTTAGGGGGTGGAGATGTTAAGGGCTGTTGATCTGGTCATGTTGAATTGCATGCCTGAAACTGATCCAAATGTTTTTAGGAGTCTGAGAATACTGGGGGTGGAGATGAGAGGGGAAGTAACAAAAAGAAGAATATCGTCATCGAATAAGGCATAGTTGTGGGTCAATTGACATTTTACCCCATGTATGTCATGGTGTTGTCTAATAGCTAATGCCAAAGTTTCTATTGCAATGGCAAAAAGGATGAGGGAAAGGGGGCATCCTTGCCTGGTACCTTTCAGGATGGGGAATTGGTCCGAGAGGTCCTTGTAGTTTGATTTGGGCTTTAGGGGAAGAGTAAAGGGCTTCCAGGGTTCTAATAAATTCCGGGCTGAAACCCCATTTTTGTAGGATGGTGAAGAGGTAGGGCCTCCATCCCAAGAGGATTGCATGAGGGAAATTAGGTCCACCGCTCTCCCAATCTGGTCCAGCCCCCACCTCCCGGGGATAAATCCCACCTGATCCTTATGGATATAGGTATCGATGAAGGAAGCCAGTCTGTTAGCTAAGATTTTCATCATTATCTTTAAATCGTTATTGATTAATGAGATTGGTCTATAGTTCCCCACTTCACTGGGGTCTTTACCCTGTTTGGGAATAACGGTGGTATAAGCTAGGTTGGCTGCTGGTTCCAGGAGGGAGCCCTCATGCAGGGAGTTGTAGAGACGGACAAGACGAGGAGAGAGGACCTCGGAAAACGTATTGTAATAATGAGCAGAAAAGCCATCAGGGCCTGGGGCTGAGCCTTTCTTGAGATTATTAATGACCTCTCGGACTTCATTTTCCTGGAAGGGTGATTCCAGAATAGAGGGGTGAGAATCCGAGAGTTTGGGGAGGGTTATGTCCTTTACGAATAAGTTAATAGAGTTAGGATTATTCGGGTCATGTGCGGAGTAAAGTTTGGAGTAGAAGGAGTGAAAAGTTTCTAGAATTCTTTTTGGGTTCTGGGTCAGGGTACCTGACAGAGATTTGACTTTGGGGAGGAAGAAAGTTTTTATTTTGGGGGAGAGTTTAGCCGCTAAGTGCAGGCCGATTTTGTCAGCCTGCAGATAGAATCTGTCACTCACCCAGCTAACATGTTTGTCCGCATTGGAGGTCAGGGCCAGATTCAGGGCTACTCTAGCAGATTCTAGTTTGGTTAGGGTATCGAGAGTAGGATTACTCTTATGGGATGTACTGAGGGATTTGAAGTCTGTTTCTAGTTTCTTTACATTTGCTTTCTTTTCTTTTTTTAGTTTGGTCGTCAGCTGGATCATTTTTCCCCTTAGGACAGCTTCATGGGCCCCCCATAGGGAGCTCGGGGTCGTGTCCCCAGTATCGTTAATGAGGAAAAATTCCCAAATATCCCTTTCAGGCATAGTACAGTGAACTGGGTTGGATAGGAGGGATTCGTTAAGGTGCCACTGTGGGGGGGGGGCTGGAGCGGATAGAGAGCTGAAGGTCCGACCAGGGTACCTTGTAAATGGAAGCGTGTGAGGCTGTGTGAATCTCTGAGTTGGGGATAAAGATGTGGTCAATTCTGGTGTAAGTCCTGTGTGGGGCAGAGTAATGTTGATAGTCTTTAGCTGTGGGGTTCAATTCCCTCCAAGTGTCAATCAAACCCAGGTCATGAAGTAGACAGGCTATACGGAGACTCTGTTTAGGTGGTTTTTTGAGATGTGGTCTGTCATGTGTTGACTTGTCTAGCAGGTTATCAAATGTGATGTTGGAGTCCCCGCCTATAATTACTCTGCCTTCCAGTAGGGAGGAGAGGGATGACAACATGGAGGAGAAGTGCGCCTGGCCTTGGTTAGGGGCATAGCATGAGATGACGGAATACATCACCCCTTCAATGAGCCCTTTGGTCAGGATATATCTGCCGTCTGAGTCCCTAACTGTGTGTGTGCGAATGGGATCCATTTAGCTAAAAGGATGGCAACCCCACTTTTTTGAAGTCTGCATTTGCCAAATAGAAGGTGGGGAAATTACGGTGAAGAAAGTATGGGGTGTAACTGGTGGGAAAATGGGTCTCCTGTAATAAGACAATATCAAGACCTCTAGCGTGGTAGCTTTGAAAGGCCTTCCGGTGTTTGGATTGTGAGTTAAGTCCCTGTGTGTTATGCGATGCAAGCCTGAGAGACCTGTGGTGGGGATTCAAGTCAGCCATGAGCATTTAGAGGGGGTAGCGAATACATGTGAGGGGAGCTTACCTCTGCCTCTGGAGATTGGAGATCGTCCCTCAAGACCCTGGGAGTGGTTGGATGTCCTGATGATGAATCGGAGAGTAATCTCCGCGAAGGTTCCTGTAGGGTGTAGTTGAAAAGGTTAGAGAAGGGGAGACAAGGCATAAGGGGATAAAAAAGAGGAACGAGAAGATAAGTAGAGAACTAATGAGTTCAGAAGAGTACAGCGTCTATTAATGTAGCAACCGGACTGGCAAGCCAAGTCCTAGTCCGAGCCCCCTGATATGGGTGGGATCGGTGAAGAAGCAACCCTGGTAGAGGTTGCTTTCCTGGTGTCATCAGAGGAGGAGAACTCCTATACATCACAACAGATGGAGTGGCCTGTTGGACCGCTCCGGCCGTTAGGTCCCCCTGTAGGGGAGGATAGTGTTGTGGGGAGTAATGAGGAGTAAACCGGTTCAGAACAACAAGAAACAACAGTAAATTAAACCACACATTAATGGTAGGTTATGGGGATCTCTGGAAGGGAGGGTTGAGGGGGAGAGGGAGGTAGCAAAAATACATCTGAGAGAGCATAACTAGTAGGAGCATAACTTTATGCAAACAGTCACTGGTGGGTGGGTAATGGGCCTGCCAGGGTAGGAGACTGAAGTAAGGGAAGGTATCCCAATTAGCCATTAAGAGGGCTAATGGGACCTAACACAATGGGACCATAGGTCCATTGAGGCAAACCAGTAACCAAATACTCATTTGGTTACTGGTTACTGGTAGAGCAGTCCACTACACAAACGACTGGGGCAGTCATCCGGCCCAACAAGAAGGGGTAAAACATTCCGTTAGGGATACAAGAGAGAGCTGCTCATCTTGGGGGGTGAGAGTCTCAGTGTCTCTTTGATAGCTGCTTGTTCCACAGCGGGGTCAGCAGGCTGCTCGGAGGGGGTCACTTGGAGGAGCTTGGCTTGGTTGCTGGTTGTTGAAGTGGTAACTCTTGGGAGATAAATCCTAGTTGTAACAACAAGCGTTCGCCGTCTTGAAAGTTGGTAAATCCGTATGATTTGTCTCTGAATTGAAACTGGAGATGGAAAGGGAATGACCAGCGATATTTGATGGATTTCTCAGCCAGTATTTTAAGGAGAGGTTTGAGGGATCTCTGCTTTTGGATTGTGGTGGGGGAGATATCCACAAAAATTTGAATTTTCTTCCCCTGGAAGGAGAGGTTGTCCAGATTGTGAGTTCTTCTCATTATGTCTTCTTTCACTCCACAATAGTGGGGTTTGACCACAACATCCCTCGGGAGCCCATCCTGGCAGGGGGTTGTAGGGCTCTGTGTGCCCTGTCCAGCTCGAGTCTGTGGCCCTGGATGTCAGGTATAATATCTTTGATGAAAAACAGTGCCCGATATATCTGTGACCGACTCAGGGATCCCTCTTATATGAAAATTGTATTGCCTGCTCCTATTTTTTAAGTCATCTAATTTGGCTTCAAGTTGATCTTGTAGGGTTTGGATACAGGTGGTGTTTTGGTTGGTGCGAGTGGCTGTGTTACCTGCTGAATGGCGTCCATGCGAGCTCCTAGGCTCTGCAAGTCAGCCTTAATGGTAGCTGTAATCTGCATGGCATTTTGGGCAAGGCCTGCAGCCAGCATTTCAGAAAAGCTATGAAGCAGCTGAGTCATGTCAGGGGGATAGACAGGCAGCATGGGGGAAGTCTGCTGGGAGCCTGCAAGGCCTAGGGGGGAGTTCATCATGGGAGTGTGGAGGAGATCCCCCATTGTCCTGCTCAGCAGGGATTCAATGGAAGCTGGGGAGATCCCATGAGGGTTATTGTTACTCACGGTGTTGCCAGCAAGGGGAGAGGCTGCTGGTGTGTCCTGATCCTCCAGGCCTCCTTGTGTGTGTGCAGCGGCCGCCATCTTGGACGGTGCAGGGGCTGCCAGGCCAAAGTCCAGCTGGCGGCTAATGTACTTTTTGGGAGGGTCGCCTGGCATACTGGTCAGTGCCCTGGATCTTCCGTGAGGTGGGTGCTGCTTGTTCTGACAGCTTGGGGGCTGAGAAGGGCCGGAGTGGTAAGGAGTTCTTGGCTACGGCGTCCTCCCGGGAGTCCCGTGCATGCGCACCTCTCTGGTATGGATTTTAAGGGGAACCCCACACCAAAGTTTAAAGTCTGGCAGGTCGGCGGGGGGATTAGCAAGCGCCCCCCCCCCCCAAACCATACCAGGCCACATGCCCTCAACCCCACCCCAAAGCACCTTGTCCCCATATTGATGGGGACAAGGGTCTCATCCCCACGACCGTGGCTGTGGGGGTCTGCAGGTGAGGGACTTATTGGAATCTGGAAGCCCCCTTTAAGAAGGGGGCCCCCAGATCTTGGCCCCCCTATGTGAATGAGTATGTACCCCTGCCCATTCACCAAAAAAGTGTCACAAAGTAATAAAAATGAACACACACAGTATTTGACAATTCATTTATTAAAAAATAGTGTCCCCCGATGTAAATCCATTGTCACAGACGCTCCTGCCGTCTTGAAGGCCCCCCTGCCCAAAATCACCCACTGCCCCATGTTGAGGGCATGTGGTCTGGTATGTTCAGGAGGGGGGGTGCTCGCTCATCCCCCCCCCCTTTACCTGACCTGCTGGGCTGCATGCTCGGACAAGGGTCTGGTATGGATTTTGGGGGGGGGGGACCCCGCATCATTTTTTAACTTTTTTACATTTTGGCCTGGTATGCATTGGGGTGGAGGGGGGGATGCTGTTTTTTTTCATCATTTTTTAATTGTTGACTTTTTTTTTTTTTACTTTCAGCTGTCAGACACCTGATGAGTGAGTCATCCGTTGATAAGGACTCGGCGGCTAGCTTTCCGGCCCGTTTCTTGGCAACCAGCTCAATGCGGTAAATTACCGCATCAACTAATGTGGTAATTACCACTGAATCGAACAAATGCCGCATTTGGTATTTAACAAAAAAATTCTTAATGACTTGAACACTTGCACAATTGTTACTGCATTTTATGAGCCATTATTTAACGCTTAGTGAATTGACTCCTTTATATGCAGAGCTGGGATCCTGGTTTAAATCCCACCAGGTCTCCAGCTGCTGAAAGTTTACATACAGTATTCTTTGGGTGCTTAAAGCGGTATTAAACCCACAACCATAAATGTAATATATTGCAGTGTACCAATTGTTAGATGTTCGAGTGGAGGTAAATTGGGTATCTGGTGATCCAGGAGGCAAAACATATAAAAGAAACATATACAAGAAATGTATTTATATAAATATATATTTATAATCTAATATTCCTTCATCCCACTTCCTTTGGTCCGCTGACCGTATGTAGTTCTACGGCTGCGGACGTCATGCCCAGGAGGGTGTATTTGATGATGCTCTCCTCCAGAGAACAACAGGCCAGTAGAAGGAGCTGTGAGCTCCAAGCGCGTAGCCTTTCATTCAACAGAGACAGTCCTGACCCCTTCCCCTTCCTCCCACCCCCTGCTGGTGACATCATTTCCTCTTCTGGTTCAAGCTGGACAGCATGGAGCTGACTACCTCCTGGTTTTCCTGAATGTACAGCTATTCAGCACAACATCACACCAGAACCTTTCCCAGCTACCCGGATCGTGTGAGGAGCCTGTGGGATGCAGTAGAACTGCCTGGACTACATACTTATGACGAGCATTACTCCCACTTATATCTTGTAAGTGTTTTTAATCTTGTGCAATAAATGATACTGTTTTAATAGTCGGGGCGCCCCCCCCCCGACTTTCCGGCAGACTCTGGGATTCTGCGCTTCTGGGCTTCTTGGCTTCTTCTCTTCTTATTATCTCCTCTTATTATAGGGGGCTCCTGGATTCCGATAAGCACCCCGCCCGCAGACCCCGACAACCAACGGCCAGGGTTGTCGGGAAGAGGCCCTTGTCCTCATCAACATGGGGACAAGGTGCTTTGTGGTGGGTGGGCCCCGCAGGGCGCCCCCTCCCCCAAAGCACTCACCCCCCCATGTTGAGGGCATGTGGCCTGTTACGGTTCAGGAGGGGGGGGCGCTCACTCGTCCCCACCCCCTTTCCTGACCGGCTGGCTGTGTGCTCGGATCGGGGTCTGGTATGGATTTTTGGGGGGACCCCACGCCGGCGTAGGGGGTTTCCCTTAAAATCCATACCAGACCTAAGGGCTTGGTATGCCCCCCGCTTGCCGCAATAGGAAAATTTGTTTTTCCTATTGCAGCGAGCGTGAGATGCAGTACCCTGCCCTTGCGTCGTATCTGGTCCGTCGGACCAGCATACAGATGAACGGGCTTTCCGTCAGGAACTGAGTCCGGCTGACTTGCGACGGAAAGATTTGAAACATGCTTCAAATCTAGGTCCGGTGGACTTTTGGGGAAAAAAAGTCAGCGGGAGCCTACACACGATCGGATTGTGCGGTGGACTCTGGTCCGCCGGACCAAGTATGCCGGAAAGTCCGCTCGTGTGTACACGGCATTAGGCACACTGTATAGTTCAAGAGACTTTCAGGAGCACGTAATGAATGCAGTTTGTAAAATTGTTTTTTATTGCCCTGACTTGAAAGTGCCACTAAATATTGGTTGCCTTGTAGGGATGGTTGCCCTGCACTGATATTTGCTTTCCTGTCTCAAGCTGGAGATTGGTGGTGTTCTTTGAGGTTAATATGGATTTTTACACATCTTACGAATGGCAGCACCCTTTCCTGCTTCAGTATGTCTGAAAACCATATTGAAAATCTGTTCACTGAACCTCTGCAATTATAACTTCACCTTTACAACATTTACTATATGCCTAAAGCCTTAATTACAGGAAATGCCAGGCTGGCCCCATGCTTGCGGCATTCTTATTAATGAAAACTGCTTATTCAGAAAATAGTGTTCAGAATTCTATTGCTAGCACAAGTTATCAGAAGCACATATCATCTAATTTTATTAATGTCATTAATCAAAATCTTATAATGTAAAAAAAAAAACTATACATGGGGAAATAGGTGTTCTGTTATTGGTGTCCCCCTTTTGAAAAGGTAAATGCTTGGTCATGCTCATCCAGAGGCTTTATTACTTTGAATCTTTGAACAAATATACAGTTTAGTTGAGATAAAATTGTTACACATTTGTTCCAAGTTACAGATGAAATTGAAGCTATCAAATTAGCATGATAACCAGGTAGCTTTTTTATAGAAAGCAGTCAGCAAAGCAGCATACACATTTAGCTCAGCACACATTTCTTTACAGGCATCTAAACTAATTATATAACAATATTTGTGAGAGTTTATAGATCAAGTTTGTTTTTTAAAAAGAGTGTCTATATGCCTCCAGCAGACATAAGTACTGTAATCGACTTAGTTTACAGGAATCCTATTGGTTATTGGGTTGGAAATACTGAATATGTTGAGGGTTGGTGAGCTCCTTGGGCTCTAAAACATTAAAGCGATATTAAAGCCAAAAGCAAACATTTATTATATCACAGATTACCAGTCCTTAGATGTGATTGTTGCATTTGTTTTCTTGTTTGAGCTTCCTTTCCTTTCCTTTCATCTAGTGATCAGTCAGTAACTCTGGCTCTCCTCTAGATGTAGCAGTTAGTGTTAAGATAAATCATATAGCACAGATGGGGGTGCTTACAATGATCAGCTTTTATTTGTTTATGTAAAATCTTTATCCCAAAAGAAAAACTATTGCTGTAACTGTTTGTTTAACTGCAGTGTGAGCTGGATTTGTTAGTGTATCTAAATCTATTAGCACATCTAGCACTCCCCTCCCCCAGAATGACAATGCTGCTGTCCAAAAGTGCCCCTGTGCTCCTTCATCCAGAATGGAGGCACTCTAATACAGGAGGTGTGTTACTGGCCAAATCATCAGGTAAAAACAGAGAGGAAATGCCTAAAAAATAAAAAATGCACCCACCACATCTAATGATTGGTAAGCTGCAATATGTTACATTTGTGGTTTTGGGTTTACTAACATTTTAAGCCCTGGAAAAATATAAAAACTTCCAGCAGCTGGAGTCATGGTGAGATTTAAACCCAGGATCCTAGCTGGGTTTAATACTGCTTTATTCTGTACATCTCTGCAATACCTGCACATTTTCCCTTTTTATCTCTTTAAACATTCTGCAAGTATATTGTACAGAACAATATATGTTGATTGATCCTAACTTCCTCTTTTACACCATAACACAGTGTAATTTGAGCTCCCCCACATTGAAAAAGGCCTCACTTTTGGGGTGTCATTGGCAGAAAAGAACATGCTAATCTCCTGCAAGAGGTCAACCTTGATCCAAGTATCCTGTAGTGGACTTTCATTGAGACTCCAATGGAATGGGGTGGTAATAGGAGAAAGAGCTAGCATGATAGTGATTGGAGTGTGGTCTGAAAGGAATATCTGGTCAGTCGTGGAAGAGGCGAGTCTATCGAGTAGGGCATGTGAAACAAAAAAGTAATCTATGCTGGAGTATGACTGAACAGTAGAGTAGAAGGTATAGTCTTTGGTATTGTGATACAGAAAACGTCAGGCATCAATCAAATTGGCTTGGAATAAGCACTTTTTGAGAGGAACCTCTAGACCAGGGATCTTCAAACTACGGCCCTTCAGCTGTTGCAGAACTACAAGTCCCATGAGGCATTGTAAAACTCTGACATTCACAGACATGACTAGGCTTGATGGGAATTGTAGTTCCTGAATGACTGGAGGGCCGTAGTTTGAGGACCCCTGCTCTAGACACTTCGAGCAGAGGATCCAGAGCCAAACTGAAATCCCCTCCTAAGACCACAACACTCTGCTAAGTGAGAGATATCCACCAGGCAGGTCTCCAAGAAGGTTAATTGTGCTTTGTTTAGGGAAAAACACATTAGCTAATGTAAATGTCTGCCTTGCTAACTTACCTTTTACAAAAATGTACCTAAACTGAGCACACCAACAAAATAGATGTTCCACCAGATTTTGAATTTGTGGAATAACTCAAAAATCTGTAATCTCCCAGTATATGGTGTTTAATGACACAGAAGTGTGTTTCTTGTAGGTGCGTGATTTTGGATCTTTGGTACCACAGTTCTCTAAGAACTTGAGACTTCTTTTTTGGAATATTAAGTTTCTTAGTATTCAGGCAGACCAATTTTATGGACCCCATGTCCAACCAGCAAAGGGGTACAAGAGGTGCCGAGAGAGCAGGAGAGGAGGAGAAAGAAGAAATAAAGAGAGTGGTTAAATAGAAAGAGGAGGAGAGGATAAAGGACAGAAAAGGTCGACAAAAAAACCCAGACAATAAAAGAAGAAAATATGACAAGAGAAAAATAAGTCATTACCGAAGGAAAACGACAGAGCAATGCACAAAACATCCCAAGCCTGTCAGAGGTGTGGGATTATTCCGTTTGTGGGGGTGGGATACAGCTACAGGTTAGAGAAACTTACATCCCTGGTCATCCTCTGTGTAGCATATAATGTTGTAAAACAATATAGGGTAGCATAACCAGGCATTCAATCAGTACAGAATAACAAGGCTAATAATAGGATACAAAAGGCTTCCTATAGGTGTTTTGCTCTTAAGAAAACAGTATGCGGTATAAATGAAAGTCTGTCTTTAGATACAGCAGGGCCCCCTCCCACTGCCTTCCTGGGCTTTCTCATCCCACTGGCTTGCCATAGAGTTGACTGAGCACCGGAATGTCTCAAATCCACTCTATGGTCCTTCTATTAGTCACGTCCAGCCTGATATCATATGCTTTTAAGGGCAGAGGAAAGATCTGGGGTCTAATAGACCACAGATGGCTCAATAAATACCTGTCACTGCCCATGCTATCACAAGGGATGTTGTTCATCCCTTGTGATAGCAATAAAGTTGCTAAAAAAAACTTAAAGCACCCCTAACCCCACAACCCACCCTCTATCCCCCGTGCTCACATTCAAAGGTGAACCCATACATAGGTGAACAGTGTTTGCACCACACATGTGACCCGGGGTCAAAGTGCATAAGCAAACCTGCAATAGAAATGCTAGACCCTTCTCCCTCCACTATTGTGCATGTGTGGTCTACCATATCAAACTCACAGGGCATAGTGAATATGTGTCACAGAATTCAAGGAAGTAAATGTGTGGAATTCTTCATTTAATTAGGTCTGTAAACTTTAAGATTATTAGGAGTAGGCTGGAAATAACTGAAATACCATGTGGGGATTGATACTGTGTATGATTTTACATTATGACCATAGATACAATTTAATGGAATATTAGGCAGACCAAAAGGGACCATATAAGTTCATTGTTAGTGCTTACATACACTTTAAAGCTGCATGCAAAAACATTTGTCTGTTGTTCACTTATATTTTCATCTTCTATACTTTGCTTCCACTACAGGTTTACTTTCATTGTATATCTACACACTTATGTGGCTTGTATGTTTATTTAACTTTCCAGAGAGCCTCAGAAAATTCCCACAATGCAGCTGTTAAATCAGAGGGAATGGTATATATCATAGCCTGGAGGTAAGCGCTTTGTTATTCAATATATCCAAAATGCCAATGATTAAAAGAGTTTGGTAAAGTGAGTTCAGAATAAACAGGATGCATGGATTCTGATCTTACTACAGCACCAGTGCCACCTTAAGAGCATTATAGGCCCCCGGGCAATACAGTGCACTGGGGCCCTGTCTACACAATCACGCACGATTGCCCATCAAATGCAGCTTTACTGTGCCTGTGAATGCAGCCTCACTGTGCCCATCAAATGCAGCCTCACTGTGCCCATCAAATGCAGCCTTACTGTACCCACTATTGCAGCCTCACTGTGCCCATGAATGTAGCCTCACTGTGCCCACCATTGCAGTCTCACTGTGCCTGTGAATGCAGCCTCACTGTGCCCACCATTGCAGCCTCACTGTGCCCACCATTGCAGCCTCACTGTGCTCATGAATGCAGTCTCACTGTGCCCACCATTGCAGCTTCACTGTGCCCGTGAATGCAGCCTCACTGTGCCCACCATTGCATCCTCACTGTGCCCGTGAATGCAACCTCACTGTGCCCACCATTGCAGCCACACTGTGCCCATGAATGCAGTCTCACTGTGCCCACCATTGCAGCCTCATTGTGCCCGTGAATGCAGCCTCACTGTGCCCACCATTGCAGCTTCACTGTGCCCACCATTGCACCCTCACTGTGCCCACCATTACAGCCTCACTGTGCCCATGAATGCAGTCTCACTATGCCCACAATTGCACCCTCACTGTGCCCATGAATGCAGCATCACTGTGCCAATTAATACAGACTAACCATCCCCTGGTAACTCACACACAGCGGGCATCTCCTCCTGTGTATCACGGAGCTGGCTTGACAGATGGAGAGAAAAATGGGGAGAAGAATGCACATAGGACCACAATCTCGAGCCACTGAGCAACAGTGACCAGTCTGAATAAGAAAAATACCATATACACAAATTAACTACAAAAAATCCGTTATTACTACAAAAAAATATATAAAATAAAGTGCAAAAAACACAGAAACCACCTTCTGTCACCAGTAAAAGACAACGTCTATGAAAACCAAAAATTGTGTCCAGGCACCATGCTCTCATACATACAGTCCACACATACATTGAATAGCGCAGCCATAAGATGGAATATTGCATAGGGGACTGAGTATGAGGGCCACCTGAACAATGTCCTCAGAGAGATGCTGCAGATAAAGGTTTGCCAATGGCACAGTGAACCAGCCCAATGTCTCAGACCTGTAACAGCCAACGAAGGCTTAAATTATGCATTTTCTGCTGCAGCACCCCTACACAGAGACATACCGGGTACACAGGGAGGGTCACATAAATCAAAGAAAAGCACCCAGAGCACCAGCTGCAAGAAGAAAAATTAATGGCATGCCTATGTATACTGTACTTCAATAGATAGTGATTGTGCCTACCTAAATTAATTGTTCAAAAAGTACACGTGACCATTGGTGAATAGGCTGGTAAAATAAAAAAACTTATGCTCAAAAATTGTCTACATACAGTCACTCCTCACTATGCTTAAGTATGAGCAGGCTAGGAATTAAATAGAAGGTAGTGGCCACAGAGCAGGTAAGTGGCAGCAAGTGAAGAATTAACATAACTTCTCTGCAGGGCACAGTATATGCAGACTAGGAATGCAAACATAGATTAGACTTATGGAAAAAGCAGCGAGTAAATCAACAGGCTTCATTGTGGGACACAGCACATCATATACACACTCATACACACACTCACATGCAGACACATACAAATCCATACACACTCATACACACACATACAGCACAGTAAACTGACTTGCTGAACTTCTGTGTAGACCCCTCGCCCCTGGCATTCTCTGCTACATGTGGGGGAGGGGGCGTGGCTGAGCCGAGATTGAGGGGACGAATTTCTTTCTTTAGTGAATGCAGCCAGCAGGAGCCAGGAGGAGAGCTCAGTGAGTGAAATCACAGGACAGCTCTAAAGGGCTCTACAATCACTTGTGCTGCCGAAGGAACTGGAGGTGTTATAGGAAGCTCAGCCCGATGTGCTCTAGACTAGACTGGCTACCATGTGGCTCCCCCCCACCCCTTCTTCTCACATGTAAACTGCCTCCACGGAACCTGTCTAGCCTTTGTCCCAGCAACACTCTTACCTTACATTTGCAACTTGGGGGTGGAGCTGGGAGAGAGAGCCACTCTTATCAGAGGTAGCTTCCTCCACAGTGCGCACCCGCAAAGCGCATCATCATTTGCAAGGACACCGGCGGTCCTGGTAACCAGTGTCTGGACAGAAGTTTGGAGCTGTAAAATCTAAGCACTGATATCGGTGACATCAGTGCTTAGATTTGACAGCTCCACTCTCACTGCGGCCACATGCCCCGGCTTGCCCACCAATCACTGGATGTTTACACTAGGGGCATGAGAAATACTAGACCCGGAGCTTTTTGGGGACGCTGGGCAGGTGGGGCCCCCCAGGCAAGTGAGGCCCCCAGGCAACTGCCCAGCGTGCCCATGACATTTACTACAGTATTAGGCAATGCACCAGTGCTGTAATGCACCACAATGCATGTGCCTGTCAATTTTATGCTTTAGGGCTCATTCTTTGACCAGATCAATGTATTTCTGTGGTGGGTAGGGTCAGATGTTTCTGATTACAAATCATTGACAAGCTGACTCTGTCCATGCCTGTCTGCAGCTCAAGAAGTGATGACATGCAGTTAGGGACAGATGAGTTTGTTTCCAGGGCCACTCATCTACTCTAACTGCAGGTAATCGCTTCATGGGTGATTACCTGCAAGGAGCAGTGGAGCCTCTCGGTCTGTCATTGATTTGTACAGCTGAATAGCAGAAGGTAAGTGGATGTACCCACTGCAGAAATATGCCAATTTGTGTAGTATATGGCTGGGATTGGCCATGTGAATGAGCTCTTAAGGTGCATTGCCAGCCCATTCAAAAATGAATTGGTGGCCTTAATGCAGCACGCCTTTAATGCATGCTAATGAATTGCTTTGTCGCAATTTTGTGGGAATGGGCCTTGTAGGTCTTTGTATGTTTTGTTTAGACATTCGTTTAAGCTCCCTCAGTAGTACAATACAAAGAACAGCCAGAAATTATTTTTTGTTAGTCTCTAAAGCCATACATGGATCGAAATTCAGCAGTTTCAGCAGGGACTGGCCAAATTTTTGATCCATGTATGGGCAGGCTAGTTGTACACAAGTTGATATATTGATTGACTTTTGTGTAAAACCAGCTTGTTGGGCTTTTCTCAAACAATCAGTGCAGTTTGCTATAGCCGGTAACACTGATCATTGTATTCTGATGGTGGGGAAGCCTCCCTGCTGTCAGAATACAATACCACAGTGGAAGTGATTTTCCCCATCAGCATTGACTGTGTGGATGGGGGATATTGATCATTTTTTTAATTCACCCCCTGATTGAACGGGAAAAACATGATCAATGTATGGGCTGCCTAAGCTTTTAAAATCTGACTGGCTGTTGTGGATTAATGTGCACTGTTGTTCTTTGTGTTGTTATTAAATAAAGATGATGAGCTACAATACAAGCAGAAAAATCTCCTTTAAGTACTTGTAATGTCTGCACGAGTTGCTGGCATAGTGATTCACTGACTGCATATTACTGCTTGAAGGTAATCCAGTTTTAATAAAGTTTCTGAGAGATATAGAACAATGGATAATATGTGAGTATTACGATTCTGTCTTTGTTACATAATCTGGTCTCTGTTATTGTCTCCTGCATAACCTGTTTTGGGATAGATTTTATTGTCAATCAATGGTACAGACATTCTTATCCCTTAGTAATGCAATTGGTGTTATCTTGTGCTGCTGCTTCATAGGGAGTGACACTGTAGAGGAGGGGGTGAACACTGCAGCCTTCACACTTATTTCAGGAATGTCAAAACTAATTCAGTTTTGGTCTGATGAAAGAGTAGTAAACTTTTGCTAAAATCTGCAGTACAGAACAGTAAGCACCTAATAGAGTATATTTATGTAGTGCAAAAAAAATAATTTGATCCAAATGTTTCAAACGGCATAACAATTACATTGTTACTGGAGATTTTAGTGTAACGTGCTATTGCGTTTTATGCATGCTGCATATAGTGTTGTAGCTAAAACCAGATAAAGTTTTGCCAGAATGCATTCTTGCAATGGACTTTCCCAAACCCTCTCTGTTTATACTGCTATTTCGTCTCACCTAAAATCCATATTTACGCTGGATTCTGCTGACTTCCTATATTTCACGGGGACACTGTAGCAAAATCCTATGTTTTTAATACATGTCCACTTTGAAATTTTGGGTGTCCAAACTCCCTATGTCCCTGCCCAGTTTTAGGTGTTCCAGGTCCTCCTGGTACATCCTCCATAATATAAAATAAATAAGAATATCAAGCTGTGATGGTAGGAATTCCTAATAATGGTCTCTGTGCCCCTTACCAATCCTCCTACCCCAGAGTGCTAGCCAGTTTCAGTGTTAGACTAACAATATCAGACCACAGGTAGGGAAAATAAGGCTGAATACTGTAAGACACCTTGAACCAATGACTAGAAATTAGGCAGATTGTTACCCTACTCTGCTGGAAGCTTGACACTAGGCGACCCAGAGTGGGTAAATACTAGAAATACACCATACACCAGTGGTGCCCAACCTTTTCAAGAGGGCCACTTATGTGACTTGGTAACCAGTCATGGGCCAGTATGAGTGGAGCTGTCGGATGACAGGTCTGTGTGCACTCCCCATATGCAGAGCAGACATGGACACAGCCCGCTCTATCCTATGGGCCCTCCAATCCTATCCACCCAGATGGAAGGGAATGGATCCTCTTCTGTTCTTTTTTTCTTAGTGAATCGGATTGGAGGTAGGTGGGTGTAAATTGACAAATCGGTTTACATCTGCCGCTCCATAGAGGTGAATAGAGGGTCCGATTGGGTCCACCTAAAAAACAGACAAGTGGACCGGATTGGACTGATCATGTGAAAGGGGCCTAAGGCTGCTTTCACACTGATGCGCTGTGGTTTACCCACACCACAGGTGCAGCACAGTCTGCCTGTGGGCTAGCTGCACTTTGCCATGGAATTCTATTATATTTTGCAGGTGTGGTGCACTTTTTGAAAGCGCACCACACCAGCAGGTAATAACATAATTCTATGACTGCAGATCAGATTTGAAAAGCAGCCCAGTGTAGCTAGTTTACCAGTGTAGAGAACGGATATGTTAATTAATTTTAAATAAAAACTGACCTTCTTTCTCAGGATACCTGCAGGTATAGCTGGATGCTGCTGTCCCCCAGGCAGGCATGGCTGGCTGCTGTCCCCCAGGCGGGTATGGCTGTCTGCTGTCCCCCAGGCGGGTATGGCTGGCTGCTGCCCCCCAGACGGGTATGGCTGGCTGCTCTCCCCCAGGCGGGTATGGCTGTCTGCTGTCCCCCAGGCGGGTATGGCTGGCTGCTGCCCCCCAGACGGGTATGGCTGGCTGCTGTCCCCCAGGCGGGTATGGCTGGCTGCTGTCCCCCAGGCGGGTATGGCTGGCTGCTGTCCCCCAGACGGGTATGGCTGGCTGCTGTCCCCCAGATGGGTATGGCTGACTGCTGTCCCCCAGACGGGTATGGCTGACTGCTGTCCCCCAGACGGGTATGGCTGGCTGCTGTTCCCCAGACAGGTATGGCTGGCTGCTGTCCCCCAGACGGGTATGGCTGACTGCTGCCCCCCAGACGGGTATGGCTGACTGCTGCCCCCAAGACGGGTATGGCTGGCTGCTGTCCCCCAGACAGGTATGGCTGGCTGCTGTCCCCCAGACGGGTATGGCCTGGCTGCTGTCCCCCAGACGGGTATGGCTGACTGCTGCCCCCCAGACGGGTATGGCTGACTGCTGTCCCCCAGACGGGTATGGCTGGCTGCTGTCCCCCAGACAGGTATGGCTGGCTGCTGTCCCCCAGACGGGTATGGCTGGATGCTGCTGCTGTCCCCCAGGCGGGTATGGCTGGCTGCTGCTGCTGTCCTCCAGATGGGTATGGCTGGCTACTGCTGCTGTCCCCCAGGGGGGTATGGCTGGCTGCTGCTGCTGTCCCCCAGGCGGGTATGGCTGGCTGCTGCTTCTGTCCCCAGGTGGGTATGGCTGGCTGCTGCTTCTGTCCCCCAGGTGGGTATGGCTGAGGGCGGCTGCTGTCCCCCAGGTGAGTATGGCTGGCAGCTGCTGCTGTCCTCCAGGCGGGTATGGCTGGCTGTTGCTGTCCCAGGCGGAGTGCATTTGGCATTGGCTCTGCACTCTACTGCAGCTGCATGCTTCCTCTACAGTCAGCTCCATTCTTCACACTGATACTCTGAGATGGCGGGTTGGAAATCAGAGATCTGGGCTTGCAGACCTGTCATCCCTGAGCAGGAGGTCACAGGCCACATCAGAGGGCATGTGGCCCGCGAGCCAACAGTTGGGCACCCCTGCTATACACCATAGCTCCCAACTGTTCCTTGTTTGGGGAGACTGTCACTCTGTGACCAAAGCCCTCTGTTCCTCATACAGCCTTAGTTGTCCCTTATTTTGATCTAATGTGTACGTCCTTAAACAAAAGTGTTATGTTGCACTAAACTTTTTATTCAACCCCTATATTATTGCGCTTGTTATTTTGAAAAGATAATATAAATAAACAATAGAGGTAAAAAAACACTTGTGTGATTTAGCCAATCGTTGAATTAGATCTTTTTGGTTCATGAAACCAGGGCCTACCTACAGTATGCTAAAAGGTGTAGTGCTGCTACTGTTTAAGCAATGTTAACATTCCAACAGGAGGCAGAACAATTATATACAGTGAAGCAACACAAATGTTCTCCAAGACATGCCTAATGGGGTTGATTTACTAAAGGCAAATAGACTGTGCACTTTGCAAGTGCAGTTGCACTAATTTTCCCCAGAGCTTAGTGAATGTGGTTTCACTTTGCAAGGAAAAAAAAAAAAAAAAAAAACAGCCTTTTTACTTGCACATGGTTGGATGATGGAAATCAGCAGAGCTTCTCCACATTTGCAAAGCTCTGGGGAAATAAGTGCAATTGCACTTGCAGAGTATTTGCCTTTAGTAAATCAACCCCACTGATTAACATCGGTACCCGGATGTTCTGCGTGCTGATTATAATTTTTTAGTGACTAACAAATTAAAGGCTAACTCCAGCTAACACTTTTTAAGCCTTTATAGCAACTTTTTTTTTTTTTTTTTTTTTTCTTTTTGGGATAAACTGTATGAATAAGAGCTAACCATTGTAAGCACCCCTGTCAATGCTAAATGACTTGTCTCAGCCATGACATTTTTTTAGACAGCTTGGTGTGTTAAAGGAAGCTGAAAAATAACAGGCTTAATGGCAGGATCAACAGGTAATACACATGTTGACTGTTGGGTTAACACTGTTGACTGCATAGTAATTTTTGATTTTGCCCATCATTCTACTACAAATATAGCTATGACTATCATAAAAATAGAAGCCAATGCGGTTTAAACCCCTAATCACTCATATTTATATTTGAAGAAACATGATTGAGCTTTGCCACCCCATTTAACCTCTTCCCATCCCGCGTATAGTCAAATGACGGCCGCAAGGTGTCTCTCTCATCCTAGGTGGCCATCATATGTCGTCCTCGGCTTCCTGGCCGCTAGGGGGCGCGCGGGCGCCGCGTTACTCGGGAGCCGCTGCGTGTGCCTGGCGTTCGCAATGTCCGCCGGGCACCCGCGATTGCCGGTCACAGAGCAGGGACGTGGATCTGTGTAAAGGGGAGAGGAGACCAATCGTGTGTTCCCAGTAAGAGGAACACCGATTGGTCACATCCCCCAGTCAGTCCCCTCCCCCCACAGTTAGAATCACTCCCTAGGTAACACATTTAACCTCTTGATCACCCCCTAGTGTTAACTCCTTCCCTGCCAGTGAAATTTATACAGTAATCAGTGCATTTTTATAGCACTGTTCACTGTATAAATGTGAATGTTCCCAATTATAGTGTCAAAACTGGCTGATCTGTCCCCCTGCAATATCGCAGTCCTGACAAGAATCGCAGATCGCCACCAAAAAAAATACATGAATGTGCCTAAAAAAATTTTTAAAAAAATTTTGAAATTTTTTTTTTTTTACTCACCTCTAAATGCCTGTTGCTAGGGGGTCCCTCGTAGTCTGTCTCTTTCAGTGCCTGGGCTGGTGACATCACTTCCCCTTGGCACAGGAAGGGCTCAGCTCTGCTCCCTCCCTCTTGTCAATCATCTGGGACCCATTACAGGTCCCAGATGACTGAGTGGCCAATCGCGGCGCCGCTCACGCATGAGCAGTGGGTGCCGGGCTGTGAAGCCCACAGTTGCAATGCCGGCGCCGCCGAAAGGAGGAGGAGACGAGCGGGGCTTCGATCCCCTGCATCGCTGGACCCTGGGACAGGTAAGTGTCCAATTAAAAGTCAGCAGCTGCAGTATTTGTAGCTGCTGACTTTTAATTTTTTATTTTTTTTAAATGGGAACCCCACTTTAACAGATATTTTTGCCTCCTTACTGAAAGGTACCATCCCCATCCCCAATTCCTACATGCTCACATTACAGTTTTCCCGAACCCCGGGAAGCCCCCATCACTACCGGACAACTATAGACCCATAGCCCTACTCAACTCAGACTATAACATTTTTACAAAAATCCTAGCCAATAGACTCACTTCTATAATCCCTAAACGTATACACAACGATCAGGTAGGTTTTGTTTCCTATAGACATGCTGGAGACAATACCAGGTGCACAAAAGACCTAATAGACCTGCTTGATAAGGCTTCCCGCCTAGCCATTATTCTGAGTTTAGATGCTCAGAAGGCCTTTGACAGGCTTGGCTGGCCATATATGTTGGCTGCTCTCACACATTTCAGATTTACGGGTCCATTCATGGCAGCTCTCCACACCCTATACTCCCGCCCTACCTCCCAAGTACAGTTGGCGTCTTTCCTGTCTCTGTCTTTCTCCCATAGCAATGGTACTAGACAAGGCTGCCCCCTATCCCCCTTACTGTTTATATTGTGCCTTGAACCCCTAGCTGAAGCTATACGTACACACCCTGACATAAGTGGAGTCTCTTTACGGCAAAGGGAATACAAATTGTCCCTCTTTACAGATGACATTCTTTTAACATTAACAAAGCCCCATATTTCCCTCCCCGATCTCCATACTTAAATATCTTTGGCAAACTCTCTGGTTATAAAGTTAACACGACCAAGACAGAAGCTCTACCCATACATATCCCCCCTACACTCCTCACTACATTACAAAACAACTTTCCTTACCACTGGTGCCCCTCCTCTCTTAAATATCTGGGAATACATTTAACTGCGTCTTACTCCACTCTGTACCAAGCCAACTACCCTCCTTTAATTTCGGAAATATACCGCCTGCGACATCAATGGGAAGAATGTCCTCTCTCACTTCTTGGTAAGATAAATGTCCTCAAGATGTCTATACTTCCAAAACTCTTGTACCTTTTTGAAACCCTGCTAATAACAGTCCCCATGGCATAACTGAAATATTCAAAGGTCTTTTACTAAATTTATCTGTGGTAACAAAGCACATCTGATCGCTAGCACCTTAGTATTTGCTCCCCGCTCTCATAGAGGGCTGGGAGCCCCTGACATTACTAAATACTACTATGCTACCCATCTTACAGCAGCTATCTCCTGGACAACACGTTTTGCGACAAACAGATGGTCAGAATTGGAGTTGAGCATAACCAGCCCTGTACATCTCTGTTCCATACACTGGTCCGATCTAACTACCTCTATTTCCCAGTTAAGAAATATATGTCTGGGACCGATGTTATTTACTCTCTCCATCTGGAAGAAATGCAACGAAAGTTTCTCACTCTCTTCTCCATGCCCACCTCTCCTAAATAGACTTTTCAACCCAGATATTCCGGATAGCTTATCCTACAGCAACATGTATTCATGGTCACAGGCGGGTATTTTCCAGCTCCATCACCTAGTACACCATGTGACTCGTAAATTGCTCTCGTTTCAGGAGCTCCGAAACAAATTTGAGATCCCCAAAAATATTTTTTTCTCTTTCCTTCAGCATAAACATTATTTTTACTCTATCACCTTCTCTATCCCTGGAAAAGCTTAATGCCTTCGAAATATTATGTGCCCAGGACCCATACCAACCTGACCTCATATCCTCTATATACAAAATCCTTCATGAATCAAACCCCACCTACGGTAGACTCTCATGTCTATATGCGTAAATGGGCCAAAATAATTCAGACACCTTATTCTCTTCCTCAGTGGCAAAAGATCTGGGACTCCATATCAAAAACTTCCAGATGCGTGGAGCAGAAAGAGACCGCTTATAAGATCCTCATGTTCTGGTATAGGACTCCAGACCCCTCTGTATCCCAGAATTGTTGGAGATGCCTTCAAGACATAGGCACACGCTATCATATCTTCTGAGATTGCCCGATGATCCTACCTTTTTGGATCTTGATCCAATCTCTACTCCAAACAATTTTTGAGATAGATTTCCCTTTAGACCCGGTCCATTATCTACTAGGCCTCCCAGTCCCTGTGATCCCTAAATATACTAAGAAATTGATGTCTTATATCTCATTAGCTGCCAAAAGAGTAATTCCCACCTATTGGCTATCCTCAAATTCTCCTACACAGCCTCAATTGATACAGACCATGGCACATATACGTAGAATGGAACATATGACAGCAGTGATTCATGATTCCCTACCCCAATTCTCAAAGATATGGGATCCCTGGGATAACTTCCTATACCTCTGACCAAATACCATGCTCATAATCAGTTCTTACCCACTCAAGTGTTCTTACCCTATTTCCATTAATGTGATAAATATAATGTTGAAATCCATGGTGTACCTAACCCCCCACCCCCCCTTTTATTGTTTTTCTTTCTTTTTGATGACTCGCAATGTTTTAGCCCGTCTTTAGGTTATGCTCCACGGGCCCGCAATCGAGCCATAACGGGATTATGAGATGCTCCCATAGCTACAATAATCGGCTACATAGGCCTTAACCTTGATAGCATATGTTTTGAATTTACTACAAGTTTCTTACAAGAGTGAATGTACCTCTTTTCTCTGGTTTGTTTATATGTTCTCACTTGATAAGACATACTTTTTTGTATACGATTTGATACAACATCTTTGTATTGTTTTAAAAAAAACAAATAAATACACAATTATAAAAAAAAAAAAAAAAAAAGATTGTAAGGCTCGGTTCACACTGGTGCAATGCGTGAAACCCTGCGATTCCTATGTGGGTTCCCGTATCACACCTGAATTGCAGGCGATTCTCGCTGAGATCTGTGAACCGCTGCAGTTATCCGCTGTGGGTGTCAATGAAAAGTTAATGTCACACCCAAATTGGCTCGCAGTGTGGACTGTGAAATGGTACAGGAATCGGATTGCATGGGTGTAAACACTCATGCAATCCGATTCCAGCGTGGACCAAAAAAGGGTCCTGCACCATTTTGGTGTGAATGCGATGCGATTTCAGCAATACAGTATGTATGGCTGAATTTGCATCGCATAGACATAGCATGTGATGTGCTCAGGACTGCGGTGTGAATCAAATGTGATGTCTGGCATTGCACTAGTGTGACCCCAGTTTAAAGGTACATTTGAAAAAAAATAAAATAACAAACATGTCTATACTTACCTGCTTTGTGCTCTGTCCCCACCGGAACGCCTGCCCCTCCTCTCTGTCCAGTGCCCCCATGGGAAGCCACTCCTGAGCCCTGCTGCTGCGTCCATTGACACAGACAGCAGGACTTGGCCCTGCCCCCCGATCCCTCATCACTGGCTTTGACAGCACTGGGAGCCAATGGTGCTGGATCGATTGAGGGCTCAGGTAAGTCATTGTGTGTGTGTGTGTGTGTGTGTGTGTGTGTGTGTGTGTGTGGGGAATGCTCAAATCTAAACATTTTTACCTTAATGCAAGAAATGCATTAAGGTAAAAGATAATTATGCTTTAGAACCACTTTAAGGTTAATGATCTGCAGCATTGACAGAGCCTCTTCACAGATCCCAGTTATCCTGCAGTGCTTCATAAAAGCAAGCCTGGAGTTTTCAGGCCTAGGTCCTACATACACAACACTCTGTCCTGTAATCACTGGAAGTTTACTTCTCCATCTACAAGCTGCTGAAGGTTCAGGCCTCTTGCACACGGACGTGTCCGTGTACGGAGCCCGCTCTGCTCAGCGGAGGATCGCTGTGCAGTGACGGACCTGTCAGAGCGCCGCTCTCCCCTATGGGGGATCAGATAAAGATGGACCGTAGAGTCTGTCGTCACCCGATCCAATCCGCAGACGGATGGAAAAGTAGGTTTTTCCTCCGTTACACTTTTTCGGATCGGAGCGGGTCAGATGTCAGCGGACATGTCACCGCTGACATCCAACGCTCCATAGAGGTCTATGGAGCGTCCGTTCAGGTCCGCCTAAAAAACTGACAGGCGGACCTGAACGGATCATCTGTGTGAAAGAGGCCTAAGGGCTGCCCAATGTTTCTCTAAAGCCACGATCTGATTTTCCGACAGAGATTGTGTGATGACAGGCTGTTGGCGGAAAATCTGACCGTTTGTACGCTCCATCAGACAATTGTTGTTGGATTTTCTGTGAACAAATGTTGGATGGCAGGATTTTTTATTTTCCGCGGACAAATGTCTGTTGTCCGATTTTCCGAGCGTGTGTACACAAGTCCGTCGGACAAAAGTCCAAAGTACAAACACGCATGCTCGGAAGCAAGGACGAGCCTGAAGCGGTCAGTCTTGTAAAACTAGCGTTTGTAATTAACACTCGTGACACAGCAAATTATGAAATCTCCAAATGCAGCGCACATTCTCTTCATCTTTATAATGGGATAATGATGAAGCTGCTTTGCTGGTGATACTGACGGAGTTCTGCCAAACGTACTTAACCTTTTTCACCCCCGGAAGATTTTACCCCCTTCCTGACCAGACCACTTTTTGCGATTCGGCACTGCGTCAATTTAACTGACAATTGCGTGGTCGTGCGACGTTGCACGAAAATAAAATTGACGTCCTTTTTTTTTCCCCACAAATAGAGCTTTCTTTTGGTGGTATTTGATCACCTCTGCGTTTTTTATTTTTTGCGCTATAAACAAAAAAATTGCCACAATTTTGAAAAAAACGCTATATTTTTTACTTTTTGCTATAATAAATATCCCCAAAAATATACAAAAAAAACTTTTTTTTTCCTTAGTTTAGGCCAATATGTAGGTTCTGGACATAAAACAAAGGTGCCACTCTAAGTGCAGTAAATCAAACAAACTTTAATAAAAGCTGAACACAAGGTACTCACAAGGGTACACAGGTCACAGGCATTGGGGCATGAACTGCCGGGTGTCATTGGTGTGAACCAAATCCATGGTGCTGGATGGTGGCTGTGTTCTGAGAGCAGGCTGCGTGGATGGCTGCTGACACTTCCTGCTAGCTGACGCTGATAACACTTCCTGTGGTTGGAGCGCACGCCGGCAACCAGGGGGATGAGGTCACTTCCAGTGATTGGAGCCAATAGGCGACGCGTTTGTGGGTCTACGCCCCTTCCTCAGGCCTAAGTTTGTGTGATTTACTGCACTTAGAGTGGCGCCTTTGTTTTATCTCCAGAATCTACAGAAGATTGCTTCTTATCTTGCAACAAGGCTGCCGTCCAAAGCTGCTATTTTTTATTGTATATATGGACTTTACACACGTCATTGGTTCATCATGTCTTATCATATTTTAGCATAATTTACAGTTGAGTGACCCACTCAGTGCTTCAGTTTCCCACTGTGAGCAGAGTGGTGATCACATTGTGTTGGTTTTAGCTCTCACCACATCCTTGTATAGGCCAATATGTATTCTTCTATATATTTTTGGTAAGAAAAATCGCAATAAGCATATATTGATTGGTTTGTTCAAAAGATATAGTGTCTACAAAATAGGGGATAGTTTTATGGCATTTTTATATTTTTTTCTTTTTTTACTAGTAATGGCGGCGATCTGCAATATTTAGCGTGACTGCGATATTATGGCAGACACGTCGGACAATTTTGACACA
The DNA here is from genome assembly GCF_042186555.1 of Aquarana catesbeiana. Lineage (NCBI taxonomy): Eukaryota > Metazoa > Chordata > Amphibia > Anura > Ranidae > Aquarana > Aquarana catesbeiana. The sequence continues at coordinate 205,952,681 of NC_133332.1, read as the reverse complement.
TTTTTGGGACCATTGGCATTTTTACAGCGATCAGTGCTATAAAAATGCATTGATTACTGTAAAAATGTCACTGGCAGGGAAGGGGTTAACACTAGGGGGTGATCAAAGGGTTAATGTGTTCCCTAGAGTGTGTTCTAACTGAAGGGGGGAGTGAACTGTGTAGGGGAAGAGAAAGATCACTGTTCATACTCTGTATGAACAGACAATCTGTCACTTCTCCCATCAGAGAACCGGAAACTGTGTGTTTACACACACAGATGCTGGTTCCCCGTGTGCCCTGAGCAATCGTGGGAGCCCGGTGGTGATCGCGACCCACGGGCACTCACATCGGCTCCATGGGCAAGCAGGGGGTGCGCACGCCCCTAGTGGCCACAGGGCGAAGCGACGTTGCATAACGTTGTTTCGCCCAGCTGAGCCATTCTGCCACAGTACAACTGCGGCAGCTGGTCGGCAAGTGGTTAAATAGTCTTTTTTTTTCTAGTGATTTCAAGAGAATTTTTTTCTTTTTTTGGGTCAAGTTACCACAACACCATTATCCTGTAATTTAGAAGATCAAAGATACAACTATGTTGGTGTCCCTTGTTAATTTTACATTGTATTTTTTAAATGTACCTGCCTACTCCCAAACTGTCATTTGAAGTAAAACACATAGCCAAGTATTTTTCTATTTTTTTTTATTTAATAGGGATCACAAAAAGGTCCTCTAAAAATCAAGAGGAAGGCAGCGATGGAGAAACTGTTGGAATTGGTTAACCCTTTGTACCCCAGGGCAGACCTAAATTATGTGAAGATCAAAATTGGGAACCTGAGGAGTACATTTATAAGGAGCACAAGAATGTCCTAGACTCCGAGAAATTGGGAGTAGCAGCAGATAACCGGTATGTCCCCAGGCTGTGGTATTACCACAGCCTGTGGTTTTTGACAGACCAGACTGAACCCAGGCTATCGCTGTCAACGCTCCCTTCCACATCGGCTGAGGCCATTTTTTTTCTTGTGCATTATTAAAAAAAAAACGTAAATAAATTAGACATGTCGTCTGCCATCCAAATAAAAATTAAATAACCTAACCAAAAAAGTGCATTCTCAGCATACATGTCCGGCATGCTGCTGTGGTGGGTGGGGCTGCTGTGGTGGATGGGGCTGCTATGGTAGATCTGGTTCTTGTTGAAATTTCTCCCCTCTCCCCTTGTTGAGGAGCTGGAGGATTAGTTCCTGGAACATCCTCCTTTGGTCCACATTCATATCCCTCAACGTATTCGCTGTCAGACAACCAAATGCCTCAGCTGCATCTGGGGCCATACTGATGGCCGTTGTTGCGTGGCTCAGGAAGGCAGCTGTGGCCTCGTCTAGGTTCCTGCTGTTCCTGGCCCTTTTAGCAGGAGGGCATAGGGGAGGGATCTGGGACTCTGTGTGGCTGCTGGCCACGGGCTCCTCCAAACTGCCACTTTCCTGTGTATGAAAATGGGACATAATTATTATTTTTGTAAAAGTTTTGGTCATCAATCACACACAATTTTGAGCTCATGACTGTTGCAAATTGAATGGCACTACTGTCTATTGATATGGAAACCACTTTAAGGCAGAAATTTAGGAACAATAACATCTAGTTATCATTCTATTTTTGGATACAAATATGTTAAACAATGCTATACCTGGGTCAAGCTGGGCTCCTCCACATCTTCATCCTGTGTCGAAGGACCAGGGTGGACATCAGGAGCTGTGGCCTCATCCGATGTGGAAGGGAGTGTTGACAGTGATGGCCTGGGTTGGATTTGGTCAGACAAAAAACGCAGGCTGTTGTAGTACCACAGCCTGGGGACATATATGTCATCTGCTGCTGCTCCCGATCTCTGGGATTCCTTCTTGTGCTCCCTATTATATGTACTACTCAGGCTACCAATTTTGGCCTTCGCAAAATTTTATGTCTGCAATGGGGTACAGAGGCTTCACCAATTCAAGAAGTTTCTCCATCGCTGCCTTCCTCTTGATTTCATTGGAGTAAGCCCTACTTTTCACCTTCCACAGACAGGGCAGCTTCCGGTATTGGTCAATAAATTGAGGCAAAAAGTCTGGTGCAGTGAATTTATCCACCATTTTCAAATATTTCTCTGATGCCTGCAAGACAGAACACAAGACAAACCATAATGTCAGGTTTAACTCATAATCTGGTCCCAATATAGGCCTCAATCTAAGCAGTATTGGCCACTAACACTACCGATGCCCCAATTTACAATTGTACCTTCGTTTTATGGCTCCTTTTGCGTGTTGGCGATCATTCGTCCTCCACTCCCAGATCATTCCTACGGCCATTACATCAATCGCGCATTATGGCTTTATATACACTGCACATACGTGAAACTCTGCCCCTGTCCTTCCTTCTAGTGTATTCCTCACCTCTTCTCTTTCGGGGCAGTGGGAGAGCAAATGGCATTTAGACAGCAGGTGTGTGGTGAGGGCAACAATGATGAAAACCCGGAGAAAGCCACTTCCAGATCCAGGGGGAGCTATAAGGCCACAAATGTAATTTGAAGAAATGGTAGAGATGGTGGACATCTTAGTGAGGACAGACTATGATGGGAAGCATGGACCTTACAGAAACCCAAATGCCAGAAAGGCCAAGATCATGGCTAAAGTTGTGAGAAGTCTGCACAGGAATTTTGGGGTACGACGAAAAACAAGGATCAGTTGAGAGAACGCTGGTCAGTCCTTAAATTCAGAGAGGAAGATCAGTATAGAAAGATCAGGAAAGTGCTGCGCAAAAGTATTTGTCCTTTGTTCCTATTATTACTTTCGTGCTGGTCCATGTTCTTTTCTTTACTGTTTACTTACTTTACAGTTTAAAATGCCAAATTTTTTATTTTTGTGGACACAGGAATCGTTTGCGGGACATTAAACATTGTTTGATTGACCACGTTAAATGCATTTGTTAGGGCCTATTTTGATGTAACATAAATTTATTAGATTGTTGTCTAGATGTGTTCGTAACGAATGAAATGTCAATTTTATTCAGTGTCAATAGAGGACACTCAGCAGCTGTTATGCAGCTGGGTGCAGGAGCACTAGTATGGGACACCATAACACCCTTGTTATGGTGTCCCACGCAGGTGCTCCAGTGGATACTAGGGGTATCTCCATGTGTGAAACTTGCACAAAATAGATAAGTATTCCTGCTTTGGAAAGGGAAAAAAATCATGTATTCAGCTTGGAACTCTGCCAAAAAAATTGAAAGACACTTCCAAACAATGTTTCATATTACTATTTCTAGCCTAACATATCTGTCTGCTAAGTATACCTTTTTTGGATTCACATAGGGGAGAAAATAAGAGGAACATCAGAGCTGTGTGTGGACATCAGTAACCCAGCACCTCCTGAAGATACATAAAGTCAGCTCACCAGATACCCTAAAGATGTTGATGCTGATGTGCAGGAAGTACTGTGTGAAGTTCTCAAAACTGTGTCAACCACAGGTCAGTGTCTGAGACCACAGCTTCAAGTAATATATGGATGCCTGCATATTTCTAATACATGGTGTGTTTTATATTTTTTAGGTGATGTGGATGTTGTGAAAGACCAAACTCACTTCAGCAGTGCAAGTGCACAAATACTTATCAGTGAGCTCTTGGTTTGCAATAGGGAATTGGAGAAAATGAAAGAAAACATGCATGATCTCCAAAACTGAGTTATCAACATCATCGATATTTTAGCTAAAATTTAAAAACCAAACATGTTTTATTTTTTTCGTTATGTTGTACATGTGTTTGTACAGTTTTACATTGATTAACCTTTGCACAATTTTTAAATAGTTGCAACTGTTTGTTATTTGAATGTACAATTTCACTTTAGCAAAAGATTGACATATGAATCTGCAACTCCATGACTTGTCATGATCTTTTTTGTTACCTACATCATGTTAAACAGGATCAAACCGATGCTTTCAGCACTTGCAGCCTTCCTCAGATGAGTAATTATGCTTTAGATGAAACACATCAGCTTGTTTCCTATTTACATTTTTGGTGAGAAAAAGCGGAATCATCGAGTTGCCATCTCCTATTTTAAGTTTTCCCATTTCTTAGGGTGGTTTGCTCCCCCAGCTACAGCACCAAATTGGACACTGCACATTGTTGAATATGTTGGGGTAGCTTGTCCAAAAGTATTGTCATCTACAAAAAGCTTGAAGGTGTGCTTTCAAACATTTTACAAATATCCATGTTTTGTATATAACTGTCAGGAAAGGATCCGTCCGCTGGCAAGATATATCGTTTGGCATGCAGTACTGGGGTCCACCAGCAGGTGTCTCCTGGCAGTGTTGAACTGTCAGGAGAATATTTCCTTGCTGGTGTCATTTCATCTTTTGGCCGCAGTACTGACGTCCTCCAGCGGATGGATCCTGGCAGCATGGAGCAGACAACACTCCCTGCGCTCAGGTGTGACTTGAAGTCAATCACAGTCAGTCCTATAAATACCCGGCAAGCCCTCATATGCTTGCCTTGGTATCTCTCTCCTTGAGCCCTGACCTTGTTCGCCTGTTACCCGATCCTGAACCTGCATCTAACCTTGTGCCCGAGCTTATCCTGACCCGATCCCTTCAGTGTTCCTGTACCCTTCAGCCCGATCCATCCCCTCTCTGTCCTGTTGGTTCCCTGTCCCTCATTTACTGATCTTCCTGTGTATGACCTTGGCTTGGCTAAACGTTTATGTCTCTGGTATATCCTTTGTTCTTGCTGACCTGCTGTGTATGACCCTGGCCTGGCTGACATCTGTGATTCCGGTATTGCCCCTTGTTGTAGATATTGTTGTTTGTAGTGGGTTTGTTGGGTTGGTTGTTTACTGTTTTTGTATTTTCTAATTATCACCTATTTTAATATCACTATTCACTTACATGTGTTTTGGGTTATCTCTGTGGAGTCCACACAGTCTGGTCTACTAGTCTCCTGACAGTATACCAAGGCCATCCCTGACCAGAGGTGGCTGCACTGAGGAGCCTTTTTGAAAATGCAGGCAGAAATAGTGATTTATCTTTCCTCATTGGTAACTGAGGATAATAGTTATTGCCGTCTGGTATTGAAGGAGTGGGCCAGGGATCAACTATTAGAGTGTATCCGTCTGGCCCATTCTCTGGTGGATCAGGGCGGTATGCTATTTGAAAATGTTCAGCCTCTGATTCAGCTGTGTGCAGAGCTAGCCTTGTCCAGTACTCCAGAGGGCAAGGATGATTTTTCTCCCCCCTTCAGTTTTGATCAGGTTGAGTCTCTGGTGTGGTTATTAGAGGATGATCCAGCCTTTTTTATGGAACGTTATGCCTCTTGTTCACAGCAGGTGTTGTCTGATTGCATCCATTCAGTGCAATCGTTGGTTAGTCAGGCTGTGTGCGAATCAATGTTTGTTCAACCTGTGCTACAGACATGGTCAGATCTCCTGCATTTAGCCAAACCACAACATTCCAGCCCTGCCATTAATCACCTGCCTTCCCAAGAATCTATTCCCCCATCACTCATGGCAACCTCAGCGACAGTCCAGTATACACAGCTTCCCACCAAGTATTATTACCCAGTCTCTACTCACTGCACCTATCCTGCTTTCAATCCACCTGCCTCTTCTCCCCCGCCTGTAACAATCCCACAAAACCCTCCTCCAGCCACTGTTCCTTGGTCTTCCTTCGATCCAGCTACTTTCTTTTCTTACAGCCCTGCACCTACATACAAAACTGCACGGGCTAAACCAGAAAAGAAACAAAAATTCTTTCCTACCCACACGATCCTGCCAGTAACCCAACTTGCTTCCACACCAACTAACCCACCTGATTCTGCCAAACCTCTGCCTGCTACCCAGTCTGACGTTCCAGTGCCTGCTACCCAGCCTGACGTTCCAGTGCCTGCTACCCAGCCTGACGTTCCAGTGCCTGCTACCCAGCCTGACGTTCCAGTGCCTGCTACCCAGCCTGACGGTCCAGTGCCTGCTACCCAGCCTGACGGTCCAGTGCCTGCTACCCAGCCTGACGGTCCAGTGCCTGCTACCCAGCCTGACGGTCCAGTGCCTGCTACCCAGCCTGACGGTCCAGAGCCTGCTACCCAGCCTGACGGTCCAGAGCCTGCTACCCAGCCTGACGGTCCAGAGCCTGCTACCCAGCCTGACGGTCCAGAGCCTGCTACCCAGCCTGACGGTCCAGAGCCTGCTACCCAGCCTGACGGTCCAGAGCCTGCTACCCAGCCTGACGGTCCAGTGCCTGCTACCCAGCCTGACGGTCCAGTGCCTGCTGACCGGTCTGATGACCTTGTGTCCATGTTCCAGCCTAAAGTTTTGCTACCAGTGTTCCAGTCTGATGTGCCCGCTTCCCAGTTTGATGACCTTCTGTTTGCTGTCCAGCCTGATGCGCCAGTGTCTTCTACTCAGCCTGTTGTGCCAATGCCTGTGCCCGCTGTCCAGTTTGAGGTCCCAGTGCCTGCTGCTCAGCCTGACATCTCAGTGCCCATGTTCCAGTCTGACGCTTCAGTGACTACTGTCCAGTCCGATGTACCTATTGTTCAGCCTGGTATGCCAGCACCTGCTGTTCTGCCCGATGTGCCAGCGCCTGTGTCTGCTGCCCAGTCTAAAGTTCCAGTACCCGCTGCCTGGTCTGATGTCTCGGTGCCGGCTTTCCAGTCCGCTTTCCAGCCTGATGTGCCAGTGTCTGCTACTCAGCCAGTTGTGCCAATGCCTGTGTCCGCTACCCAGTTTGAGGTCCCAGTGCCTGCTGTTCAGCCCGAAATCCCAGTGTCCATGTTCCAGTCTGACGCTCCAGCGTCTACTGATCAGTCCGATGTACCTGTTCAGCCTGTTGTGCCAGTACCTGCTGTTCTGCCTGATGTGCCAGCGCCTGTCTTTGCTGTTCAGCCTGAAGTTCCAACACCTGCTGCTCGGTCTGATGTCTTGGTACCCACTTTCCAGCCTGATGTGCCCACTGTTCAGCCTGATGAGCCTGCTTTCCGGTCTGATGTGCCCATCCTCCAGCCTGATATCCTGGTACCTGTCTTCCAGCCTGATGTCGTGATGTTGGTATCTCAGCCTGAGGTTTCGGTGCCCGTGTCTCAGCCTGAAGTTTCGGTGCCCGTGTTTCAGCCTGGAGTTTCGGTGCCCGTGTCTCAGCCTGCTGAATCGGTGCCCGTTACCCAGTCTTTTGAATCGGTGCCCGTTACCCGGTCTGCTGAACTGGTGCCCGTTACCCAGTCTGCTAAACCGAAGTCCGTCACTTTGCCTGTCAAGCCAGTATCCGTTATCCGGCTTGCCGAACCAGTGCCCGGTGTCCAGCTCGCTGAGCCGGTGCCTGTAATCCGGCCTGCCCTTACGGTGCTCGCTGTTCGGCCTAATGTTCCAGAGCCTGCTGTCCATCTCGATGACCCGGAGCCTGCTGTCCAGCTCGATGACCCGGAGCCTGCTGTCCAGCTCGATGACCCAGAGCCTGCTGTCCAGCTCGATGAACCGGAGCCTGCTGCCCAGCTCGATGACCCGGAGCCTGCTGCCCAGCTCGATGACCCTGAGCCTGCTGCCCAGCTCGATGACCCGGAGCCTGCTGCCCAGCTCGATGACCCGGAGCCTGCTGCCCAGCTCGTTGACCCGGAGCCTGCTGCCCAGCTCGTTGACCCAGAGCCTGCTGCCCAGCTTGTTGACCCGGAGCCTGCTGCCCAGGTCGATAACCCGGAGCCTGCTGCCCAGCTCGATGACCCGGAGACGGCTGCCCAGCTCGATGACCCGGAGACGGCTGCCCAGCTCAATGACCCGGAGCCTGCTGCCCAGCTTGGTTTGTTCTTGTCCGCTGCCCAGCTCAATGACTCTGATGTGCCAGCTGTCTGCCTGGATGGGCCTGATGACCAGCCTTCTTCCACCATTCTGCCTGATGCCATAGACTTTGGACAATTAAGACTAGTTGGAGCGTCCGGAGGCCGCTCCTTTAAGGGGAGGTACTGTCAGGAAAGGATCCGTCCGCTGGCAAGATATATCATTTGGCATGCAGTACTGGGGTCCACCAGCAGGTGTCTCCTGGCAGTGTTGAACTGTCAGGAGAATATTTCCTTGCTGGTGTCATTTCATCTTTTGGCCGCAGTACTGACGTCCTCCAGCGGATGGATCCTGGCAGTATGGAGCAGACAACACTCCCTGCGCTCAGGTGTGACTTGAAGTCAATCACAGTCAGTCCTATAAATACCCGGCAAGCCCTCATATGCTTGCCTTGGTATTTCTCTCCTTGAGCCCTGACCTTGTTCGCCTGTTACCCGATCCTGAACCTGCATCTGACCTTGTGCCCGAGCTTATCCTGACCCGATCCCTTCAGTGTTCCTGTACCCTTCAGCCCGATCCATCCCCTCTCTGTCCTGTTGGTTCCCTGTCCCTCATTTACTGATCTTCCTGTGTATGACCTTGGCTTGGCTAAACGTTTATGTCTCTGGTATATCCCTTGTTCTTGCTGACCTGCTGTGTATGACCCTGGCCTGGCTGACATCTGTGATTCCGGTATTGCCCCTTGTTGTAGATATTGTTGTTTGTAGTGGGTTTGTTGGGTTGGTTGTTTACTGTTTTTGTATTTTCTAATTATCACCTATTTTAATAAATATCACTATTCACTTACATGTGTTTTGGGTTATCTCTGTGCAGTCCACACAGTCTGGTCTACTAGTCTCCTGACAATAACGATTTCACCCAAAAACCTGAATACCTTCACCATTTTTTTTAGTTACACATTTAGCTGTAATTTTTGTAGTTTTATAAGAAACTTTTATAAGAAATGTGGCTGTTAGCCAAGTTACATCTAAAAAAGTAGGAACCAACTTTGTGTCTGTCCTTGCTTGTTTAGGAATGCTGTATTTTGTTTGCAGGAAAGTACAAATACGTACTTTGTTCATTTAAGGATGCAAAATGGTTTGGGCAACAAAGCCTTATGTGGAGAGTGCAAAAATCAAGCCCTGGTTCACATTGATGCTACTTTGAAATTGCGCTACTTCACTTGAAGTTGTGCGATTTCTAAGTAGCAAGGTCAGCGTGATTTCAGGTGCTACTTGATAGATATTTGCGTGGCTTCATGACCAGATGTCTATTGACATTGCACCTGAAATCGCCAAAAGTAGTGCAGGAACTACTTTTGCAAATTGGTGCGGCATAGCTAATTCTGTGACGTACCGATTGGAACAGTGCCATTGCCTCAAATAGGCTGTGACTTGTCAGGCAATTTTATCTCAAATTACATGACAAATCGCTTTAATGTGAACCTAGGCTTTAGTGTCCGAGGTCAGCTTTTCTCCACTTCTTTAGGTGCACCACCAGGTCCTGTTTTCTGTATTTTCCTCAGTAGAAAAACAACTGTGTGAATTACTAACCTTCATTATCTGTGACAAAAGCAAAAAATATAGAAAAGAAGACCTGGGAATGCATCTGGAGAAGGAAAGTTGGGAAACACTGCCCTAAGTAATCTTAATTGTAATTTTTATGTGTTTTTAAGAATCGCAAAGCCAAAATTTGAAGATGCCCACAAATGGTGCCAAAATATTCATATATATGTGTGTCTTTCCCTACATCTAGTTTGATAAAGCCACAGAAAATACAGTGAGTCAACATGTGCTAGCTCCTTCCTCTCACCTACTTTAGTTATGAGGAAGGGGTTGCACCCCCAAAACGCAGCCATTTATACACTGTGAGGGGAGATAGCACATTTTTACACACTGTGTGTTTTGTGGCTTTAGAAGCTAAACTACACACATTTTAGGTAGAGGATCATAAATAAGGGACATTTAACAGTTATGCCTCTACGTGGACGTGGCTTCAAATTTTGGATTTTAGAGGGGTGAGATCACCCCATCTGAGGAAGGCAACATCAACACAGTCTTGTGATACTAATGTCTCATATGGCCTTCACTTTAACAAACTCGAACTTTGTAAGTTCCTGAGTTGGGGATGTGTATCTTATGTTTTCAAAAATGCCTGTTTAGCCCCAAAAAAGGCAAAATAATGGCAAACATACATGTTTACACACCAAGATGTTGGTTTGTTATAAAACCTTAAAATCCACATGTGAATGTGCTTTGAGTAAAATGTTTTTTTACTAAACAATGTGGGGCTTATTATTTCAATGCTCAATACCAGTGTATTTCTTAAGTTGGTTTAGTTACAGTGACAATATGCTCTAAACTCAATTTTATGACCTCAAATTAAAGGAGTTGAAAAAGCATAATGTTTTCAAACTTAATGCATTAGATACATTAAGAACAAAACATTGTGTGTGTGTAGCAGACCCACAGCACAACATAATAGTTAGCAGAAGAAGAGATTGTCACCCCATGTAGCAAATAAGGTACGTTTGCACTATTGTCTAAAATGGACAAAAATTTGACAACCTATTATACAAATAAGAAACACAGAAAACAGTAGTTCAAATGAAATAGTAGTTTATGATAAAATTATGATTCTTGATCTGCTACATTTTGCTGCCAATCCATTGCCTCTCTACCCACAAAATATTCAAGATATTTTTGGCGGATATCGCAGGCATTTTGTGAGAGCAGCCCAGCACGGGCAGGTTCCATAGCCATCATGTTTTCCACCGATGGACAAGCTGCAGCCTCTTCAGCTGGGCCTGACACTGTGGGGTTATTATCAGCTGGCAGTGAGGAAAGGCAGCTGCTAGCATTACTCCGTAAAAAATTGTGGAGGTTGCAACAGCACAAAACATAGTTTATTTTATATTGGGCCAGGTTGATGGGGGTTAAAAAGAGCCTGAAGTCACTTGACAGGGTGCCAAAGGCATTTTCAACAACCCTTCTGGCACGAGAGAGCCTGTAGTTGAAGATTCTCTGCTCTGGGGTAAGGTTCCTCATCGGAAAGGGCTTCATAACATGTTCCCCCAGAGCAAATGCCTCATCTGCCACAAAAACAAAATTGAGGCCCTCAACATTGTCCTGAGCAGGTGGCAAATTTAAGGTGCCATTCTGGAGCCGATGGTAAGACTCATGTGGGTAAAGGGTGTAGCGCTCAAAACATAATATAAAAACATGTGATGTTCATTGTTCAAAGGTCATCTCTAAAAATAGAATGCTGGAAGACAATAAGAACAAAGTCCACCCAGGAAAAGAAAAATCAAGATCCACCATGGAGATGTAGGAAAAGTAATACAGATCCCATCACCTTCACCCAATATGACTGACCCTTACAATCAGTGTATGGGTTATACACATGTAATGCGATCTAGTGATGGCAAGGGAACGATCCTTCCAATTTAAACAGCAATTTTCTGCAAATGCAATCCAAAGCGCTCCTTCTCCCAAAAGACCAAACAGACATATACCGAGCCACGGCCTGAGCCTTGGAATCTACCTGGTCTTAGATCCTGCTGAGAGGAAAGATTTCCTTTCTGTCTGTTTGGTCTCTTGGGAGAAGGAACGCTTTGGATTGCATTTGCAGAAAATTGCTGTTTAAATTGGAAGGATCGTTCCCTTGCCATCACTAGATTGCATTACATGTGTATAACCCATACACTAATGGTAAGGGTCAGTTATATTAGGTGAAGGTGACGGGTAATCAGGCAGGCCCTTGCACTACATGCTTTGGTGAATTTATCCAGACATATAACCACAAAAGAGGTATAGTGTGTATGGGTTTTGCAAAGTCAGCAGATAGAGTATTGGTATCGATTGACTTAGCAGGGGGGTTCCCAATGAGTTTGTGCCCAAAAAAATGGCCTCTTGCACTCTGCCTGAATTTGAGGACAACAATAACATTCGGACACATTTTAGGGGGTGTATAGGGTAAGCACAAAAATGTAGCTGACAAAATACATTGTTAAGTTACTAGGCTAGGTGTATATGGGCCCAGGATAGCATGCTGGGGAGGTTAGTGAAGGAAAATGTGCATGGACAAAAAAGGAGCATTAAAAGCTTACAGCATGCATGAGGACAAAGAGGACATTCACAGCATATTACAATAATGGTGATTATGGAATTAAGAAATTAATACAATACATTAGCAAACATTAAATACATAGAATGTGATGTTAAAGGCTAAAACCTACCCGAATATAGTTCTTCTGCAGGACTTGAATAATGGCAGAACAGGTCTCTGGAATAATGAGTCCCTGAGCCAGGGGGGATCCCAGTTGTAAACTTCAGGTCCTGGAGACTTCTCCCCATCACCAAGTACCGCACGTTGGCTATGAGCCTTTGCTTGGGAGTTATGGCAAGCCGCTTGCATGTGTCCTGCTTCTTAATATAGGGGGTCAGCAATGCCGAGAGGCGGTGAAAGCAGGTGTCCGTCATCCGGAGATAATTCCTAAAATCATCAGGATTATTCTCCTGGAGCTCCCGCAGCAAAGGCATATGAGAGAATTGGTCAAGATTAAGCAACCAATTCTTGGTCCAAGCACTCCTTCTCCTCCTGTTCCTGGACTGGACTTGGGTCAAAGCAATAACTCCAAGCCCAATAATAGCACGATCTCTCTGACGAGAATGCAACATGGCTAGTTGACGAATGGGCATTCAGAAACGAACTGACGAGCATGAACTGAAAAGCGCCAGTCGACACTCACCAAACTTCTACTAACACGAAATTAGCAGTAGGAGCCCAAAGGGTGGTGCATGACAATTGAACTTCCTATTTATCGGCTCATAGTACGTCTAGTATGTCACTAAGTTTGGGATTGTTGGCCGACAATTGTGTGCAAGACAAGTTTTGGGCCAACGCCCTTCGGACAAAAGTCTGGGGTTTTGTCGGCGGAAAATCCGATCGTGTGTACAAGGCTTTAGGAGCTAGTCCATTCTTCAAGAGCCTAAAGGCCAACTTCAGGTACTTGGAAAAAAATGGCACCCTTTCAGTTGAGCCCACTGTGCTGCAAGAGTTAAATGCTTGTTATATTTAGGAGTGCACAGTGCAGGCTATATCACTTGTACCCTGCTCAAGCATCAGCATCATCACTTACAATACAGGGCTGCTAAACTTGTATTTTACATTGAGGCTGCAGTGTGACCAAAGCCAGTCGTAGCTTACAGAGCAGGCTACAAGGGAATGGTTGCAGCTCTGGAGGGACCCTGCTGGATCCAGAAGTGAGGTATTTACTCCCTCTCTGTGTACCCATGTACATAAAGATCATTTAAACCTTGCAATGTGGAAGGCCTTTCTGTGAATTTCTTACAATTCCTGTAGTTGGGCTTTAAAGTATAATTCCCGAATAATCATAACTAATCTTAAAACTGCCCCTCCCCCTCCTAACACCTATTCTAATTAACCGGTGGAAGAAAGATGTATATACTTACCATTTTTAGGCTGCTCAGGTCTAGGCACATGATAGACTCCCCTGTGTAATCCCACGCCAGCTACAGGGGAGAGGTGGGAGCACTGACAATGGATGAGCCATAGTGAGCATATAGGTTACATCGCAGCATAGGTATTACCAGCTATTGTCACTTGCACTCTCTATTCCCCTGCAGCCTCTGGGGGGGGAGATCATGTGACCGAACCCGAGAGAGGCCTGAAAAAAGGTAACTATATGCATCCTTCCTCCACAGGTTAATTAGTATAGTTGTTAGGTGGGAGGTGGGGACAGTTTTAAGATTATTTTAAATTAGCCCAGAATTCTACTTTAAGAAGCCTTCTACCACTGTAAAGAAGAAGAGAGGGGTCAGCTTGCCACATGCAGCAGTGGATTGATGGAGGCACATTTCCAGCCAAATGTGTTCCACCTCAATAACAACCTGGAAATCCAGGTGGTCTCTGACTTCTCTATTTATATTTACTGATACAGAGCTGCAAATCTCTTATTATAATGTGAGAATCTGGTTGTTTGTGTAGCACTCAACATGTAAAATGAACCCCAAGTACTAACCTTTCATTTAAGTTATAACAAATACCGTAACTTAAAAAGCTGTTTTTCATTACTTTAAATCTGAAGCTTTCACTAAAATAATACCTGGTGAATTGGGCTGAAATTGCACCAAACCACATCAAACGTAGAACCTGCACTACTTTTTGACGCACATGGCAACTGCATCACATGGTACTTTTGTACCATGCGATCCAGTATGGGCAAACACACAGCGTTTGCAACCTGCGCAGGGGAGTGTGGCTCTTCCGCACCACATTCTAGTGTGAACGGGCCCTTACAGTATGACACTTCAGTTCTATTTCTACCCATTCCAGTCACGGCCCAAGATGGCAGAGGAAACCCCGTTGATGTGCAGAAGCTGTCAACCAACCATCTAGACCACGTGTCAAACACAAGGCCCGCCAGGCCATTTCATGTGGCCCTTGCACCTCTCCTACAGCTGCAGCATCCCCTCATATCAGCCCCCACCTTGTCTCAGCAGTTGGCAGAAGTGAGGAGGGCAGAACTCCTCCTCCAGATCCTGCACTGCTCTGTGCAGCCTCAGCACCCTCTTGTTTCCCCCTCCCCTGGTCTCAGCATTCAACAGCTGACTCCAGCCCTCCTCTGATCCTCCTCCAGACCCTGCACTTTGTTTCCCCACTCTCAGAACCATGTTCTTTCTGAGAAGTCTCCAATAAAGTTTCTTGCGGATGATACCAGCAGTGTGTGACCCTCCTGCTACAGGAGTATGAGTAGGCTCCATGACAGTCTGCATCTGCCCTTCACAGCTTAAGGCTCCATGCACACTGGGCTTAAAAAAAGTCTGTTCTCTTGGGCAGTGGTGGCCTGTGCATTGTGGGTGCATGGGCACTGCCCCCCTGACACCTCCGCCGCCCTCCCTATTCATGGGCCCGGCCCCTTTCAATACGCCGGACACAAGAAATACTATGGCGGGGATAGGCGGGGGGGTGTATTTTGAAGTACGTGATTAGAGCCAGGGGCTCTAATAGGCTTCATAATAAGGTGGGCTCAGGGTGCAGAGCACTGCATCCCGATCCCACCCTGTTGTGTGGCATAGCAAATGAATTTTCGCTATTTTCACACTAACGTTCCTCCCTGTCAATCAGCAGGCAGGTCAGTAAGACCTGTCTCCCGATTGGCCAAAGCATTAGGCGATCCTATTGGATGCCGAATGCTTTGGTGGAAGAGGAGACACGCGGAGAAACCTGAGGAGCCGAGCGGACACAGAAGCTGCAGCTGCCGCTTCCTGCCGAGGGGGAGAGCCGCCAAGGAGGAGAGCCGCCAAGGAGGAGAGCCGCCGCTTCCCACCACGGAGAGCCTCGTCACTCCAGGAGAGGAGCAGAGCACTGCCACACGAGCAGACCAGCTTTGGGGGGGTTAGTGAAGTGACAGCCGAGCCTGGCTGCATTTGATGGGCACAAGTGGCTGCCTTTGATGGACACAAGTGGCTGCATTTGATGGGCACAAGTGGCTGCATTTGATGGGCACAAGTGGCTGCCCTTGATGGGCACAAGTGGCTGCATTTGATGGGCACAAGTGGCTGCATTTGATGGACACAAGTGGCTGCATATGATGGACACAAGTGGCTGCATATGATGGACACAAGTGGCTGCATATGATGGGCACAAGTGGCTGCGTTTGATGGGCACAGTGGGGCTGCAATTGATGGGGGGGTTCAGTTTGTTTGCGCCCCCCCAACAATTTTGAGCACCAGCTCAAAAAAAGAAACTGAATTCTACCGTCAGCTACAGAATGGCACCTTACGTTTGCCACTTCCTGAGGAGAATGTGGAGGGCCTCAACTTTGTATTTGTTGCAGATGATGTCTTTGCTCTGGGGGAACATCTTATGAGGCCCTTTCCCATGAGGAACCTAACCCCAGAACAGAGGACCTACAACTATAGGCTGTCTCGTGCCCGACGAGTAGAGAACGCTTTTGGAATATTGTCAAGTCAGTTCAGGCTTTTTCTAACAGCAATTAATCTGCCCGAATACAAGCTGAATCATGTTGTCTTGTGCTGCTGCATCTTCCACAATTATTTATCGAGGTATGCAAGCAGCTACCTTGCCTCACCTCTAACTGAGGTTGACTTTTCTGTGTCCGGCCCAGCTGAATCTCCTGTAATGACGGCTCTGGAAAGTGGCCGTGCTGGGTTGCCCTCCCAAACTGCCCAAGATTTCCGGCAAAAGTATCTGGAGTACTTTGTGGGTAGAGGGGCAGTGGCTTTGCAGCAAAATGTTGCTGATGTGGATTAAAACTTGTATTTGATACTAAATTCCTATTTCATTTAAATTACTGTTTGTGTTTCTTATCTGTCTCCTAGGTTCTCAAATGGCCTTAATTTTGGCCATTTTCTTCAATACTGCTATTATTTGTTCCATGAGGTAACAATCTCTTCTTAAGCTAACTATTCTGTTGTGCTGTGAGTCTGCTACACACACACAATGTTATTGTTGTTAATGTATGTAATGCATTATTGATAACAAATATTCTGCCTTTTCAAGTCCTTTAATTGCTTGGAGTCCCTAAAATTGCCTGAGTTTGCCACATTTAAGAGCACATTGTCACTGTAACTACACCAACTTAACAAATACACTGGTATTGAGCATTGAAATAAGAAACCACACATTGTTTAGTATAAAACATTTTACTCCAACATGTGTGTTCTAAAAGGTTTTTGAACAAACCAACATCTTGGTGTTTAACATGTATGTTTGCCATTATTTAGCCTTTTTTGGGGCTAAACAGGCATCTTTAAAAATATAAGCTACACATCCCCAACTCATGAACTCAAAGTTCGACTTTGCTAAAGTGAAGGCCATATGAGACATTAGTATCCCAAAACTGTGTTGTTGCCTTCCTCAGATGGGGTGATCTCACCCCTCTACAAGCCAAAATTTGAAGCCATGTACATGTAGAGGCACAACTGTTAAATTTCCCTTATGATCCCCTGCCTAAAATGTGTGTCTTTCCCCACATCTAGTTTGCTAAAGCACCAAAACACACAGTGTGTCAACATGTGCTATCTCCCATCACAGGATATCAATGTACGCGTTTTGGGGGTGCAACCCCTTCCTCAAAACTAAATCTTCTTAAAAACACATAAAGATTACAATTAAAACATTACTTAGGGCAGTGTTTGACAACTCTCCTTCTCCAGGTGCATTTCTAGGTCATGTTTTCTATATTTTTTCTTTTTGGCACAGGTGGTAATGTCATTTTCGAGGTTAGTAATTCACACAATTGTTTTTAGACTGCGGAAAATAAAGAAAGCAGGACCTGGTGGTGCACCTAGAGAAGTGGAGTGGCTAAACACTGACCTCAGACACTATAAAGCCTAGGTTCACATTGGAGCAATTTGATAGATCAAATCGCATGACAAGTCACAGCCTATTTGAGGCAATGGCACTGCTCCAATCGGTGCAAAACTGATTTAGCGGCACCACAACAATTTGCAAAAGTAGTTCCTGCACTACTTTTTCCAATTTTAGGTGCGACTTCAATAGACATCTGGGTATGAAGCCACACAAATGTAATCAATTACAACATAACGACAAAAAGAAAACATGTTTGGTTTTTAAATTTTCACTAAAATATCGATGATGTTGATAACTCTGTTTTGTACATCATGAATGTTTTCTTTCATTTTCTCCAGTTCCCTATTGCAAACCAAGAGCTCACTGGTAAGTATTTGTGCACATGCACTGCTGAAGTGATTTTGTTCTTCCACAACATCCACATCATCTAAAAAAAAACACACACCATGTATTAGAAATATGCATGCATCCACATCATCTAAAAAAAAACACACCATGTATTAGAAATATGCAGGCATCCATCTATTACTTGAAGCTATGGTCTCAGACACTGACCCGTGATTGACACCATTTCGAGATCTTCACACAGTACTTCCTGCACATCAGCATCAACATCTTCAGGGTGTCTGGTGAGTTGACTTTCTGTATCTTCAGGAGGTGCTGGGTTACTGGTGTCCACACACAGCTCAGATGTCCCTCCTCTTTTCTCCCCTATGTGAATACAAAAAAGGTTCACTTAGCAGACAGATATGTTAGGCTAGAAGTAGTAATATGAAACATTGTTTGGAAGTGTCTTTCAGTTGTCTGTTTTGGCAGAGTTCCAACCTGAATACATGATTTTTTCCCTTTCAAAAGCAGGGATAAGTTTCACACATGGAGAAACCCCTAGTATCCACTTAAGCACCTGTGTGGGACACCATAACAATGGTGTTATGGTGTCCCACACTAGTGCTCCTGTGTCCAAATGCATAAACAGCTGCTGAGTGTCCTCTACTGACACTGAATAAAGTTGACATTTCATTATAGTTACAAACACATCTAGACAATAATCTAATGAACTTATTTTAATTAAAATAGGCCATAACAAATGCCTTTAACCTGCATCTCCCAAAAACTAAGTATTAGTGGTCGATCGAACAATGTTTAATGTCCCGCGAACGATTCCTGTGTCCACGAAAATAAAAATTAACATTTTAAACTGTAGAACAGTAAAGAAAAGAACATGGACCAGCATACAAGTAATAATAATAGGAACACGGGACAAATACTTTTTCGCAGCACTTTCCTGATCTTTCTACACTGATCTTGCTCTCTCATTTTAAGGTCTGACCAGCGTTTTCTCAACTGATCCTTGGATCGTCATACCCCAAAATTCCTGTGCAGACTTCTCACAACTTTAGCCATGATCTTGGCCTTTCTGGCATTTGGGTTTCTGTAAGGTCCATGATTCCCATCATAGTCTCTCCTCACTATGATGTCCACCTTCTCCACCATTTCTTCAAATGACATATTTGAGGCCTTATATCTCCTCCTGGATCTGGAAGTGTCTTGCTCCAGGTTTTCCTCATTGCTGCTCTCAGCACACACCTGCTGTCTTGCTGCCATTTGCTCTCCCACTGCCCCGAAAGAGAAGAGGTGGGGAATACACTAGAAAGAAGGACAGGGGTAGAGTTTCATGCATGCGCAGTGTATATAAAGCCATAACGCGTGGTCACTGTAACGGCTGTAGGAACGATCTGGGAGTGGAGGACGAACAATCAACATCGCCAAAAGGAAAGCTAAAACGAAGGTACAATTGTAAATTGGGGCATCAGTGGTTAGTGGCATATACTGCTTATAGATTGAGGCCTATATTGGGACCAGATTATGAGTTTAGCTAGACATTAGGGTTTGTCTTGTGTTGTGTCTTGCAGGCAAAATGGTGGATAAATTCACAGCCCCAGATTTTTTGCCCAAATTTATCTAGCAGTACCGGGTGCTGCCGTGTTTAAGGCAAATTAAAAAGGAGGATAGAGATTGGAGCGGGACATTGAATGAGGCATGTCAAAGAGTAATTGACCAGTTCTTTACCGAAAAAGTAGATTTTTATGTAATGTCATAGCACCAAATCAATGGTCCATAATGTCACAACTATATCAATAATCAATAATATACAGAATAGCGTAATCACAAGATTTACATACTAATATTCATATAAAAAATATTTAATATAATTAGTCATTAGGCATGATGGTACAGTCAATACAGATTAAATCAAACAGTATATATGATTGGTTCAATTAGTACAAGGATAAATGCATAGAAAAATATAAAGCAATTTGAATTTAAAAATTGGGGCATCCATTAGATGTTAAGTCAACTTGTTTCATGGTTTTCAACCAATCAAAAATCTGTTAGTCTAAGAAACCCTCTATATAGGTGAGAAGTAAGTAAAAAGAAACGGCCAGTTTCAATAATACTTACAAAAAAACAAAGTTGGTCATGGCTCCTAGGGTGGGATTTGTTGGTGGTCCAGATTGAACATGGTTTCACTTGGAGTTGAGGCAGAGAACATCCCCCATATGGGTGAACCCAGGACCAGGTGAGATCAGCAGCCATATCTACCGGAGCATCACAATACATCATCACGTGGGAATGTGCAAACATGCTGCATTGGGCACCCCATTCTGAGAATAGGAAAATATGTGATAATTAGGTGTGGTGTATGGTGCATGAGGCTGGTGAGGGAAGGTGTTGCATCCACATGTATCCACCAGGGGGTAGTATATATATGTGTGCATATGTGAAAAAACAAAATAAAATAAAAATGGCAAGTTAAAAGAAGGGATTACTCCAATAAAATCAAGAGGAAGGCAGCGATGGAGAAACTGTTGGAATTGGTGAAGCCTCTGTATCCCACAGCAGACATCAATTATTTGAAGGCCAAAATTGGTAGCCTGCGTAGTACATATAATAGGGAGCACAAGAAGGTCATGGAATCCCAGAGATCGGGAGCAGCAGCAGATGACATATATGTCCCCAGGCTGTGGTCCTACAAAAGCCTGCGTTTCTTGTCAGACCAAAGCAAACCACGCCCATCACTCTCAAAGCTTCCTTCCACATCGGATGAGGCCACAGCTCATGAGGTCCACCCTGGTCCTTCTACACAGGATGAAGATGTGGAGGAGCCCAGCTTGACACAGGTATAGCATTGTTGAACATATATTTGTAGAAAAAAATAGAATGACATTATTGATCCCAAATTTCTGTCTTAACAAAGTGGTTTACATATCAACGAACAGTAGTAAAAATGATTGGGACAAGAATGAAAAATGCTGGGGTCAGAATGATAGTCTTTTCTATTTGTTAACATTCAATTTGCAACAGTCATGAACTTAAAATTGTGTGTGATTGATGACCAAAAAACCTAAAAATATATCCCATTTTTATACACAGGAAAGTCTCAGTCAGGAGGAGCCCCTGCCCAGCAGCGAGACTGAGTCCCAGATTCCTACCCTACACCCTCCAACTAAAAGGGCCAGGAAGAGCAGAAAATTGGATGACGCCACGGCTGCCTTCCTCAGGCATGCATCAAGTGCCATTAGCACGGCACCAGATGCACAGGAGGCATTTGGATGCATGACCACCAATCTGATTGAAGGATATGGAGGAGGACCAACGCAGTATGTGCGAGGAGATGATCCTGCAGCTCCTCAACAAGGGGAGGAGGAGCCAAATCACCCCGAAAACACACATCTGCGAAATAGAGCATAATCCTCCACAGACACCACAGCCATCCCACCCACCACAGCAGCATCGCGGACCTTGGCAAATGCAGCCCCAACACCCCCAACAAGCCCGCTGGGCTGGGGATTTTCAACTCTACAGTTTTAATTTTCTTTTAGTTTAGTTTGAAAATTATGATTTGAGTTGTTTTTTTGGTTTTTTTTCGTGCAGAGAATACATTTTTTATTTAATTTAGTTTATTTGTGTGGAAAGAAGCATTGAGAGCGATGGCCTGGGTTCGGTCTGGTATGGCAAAAAACGCAGGCTGTGGTAAGACAAGGGCTGGGGACACAAATGTCATCTGCTGCTGCTCCCTGTCATGTACCTGGTTGCTGAGCCCGATATGCAGAGGGAGGCCACTCTTACGTCCCTGACTAACAGCCCCTGGTAGAGCAGAAGGGAAACACAGGAGTACAGGACAGCACGAGTGCCTGGCAGGATCAACAACTGGTGGGCAGATGTGAAGTTCCAGAAGTTGCTGAGACAACTGGAACAGCAGGTGGGATGCAGCAGACTGGAGGCTGAAGCAGGCAGACACTCCCAGGATGCAGGAGGATGGTCCCAGGGATTGGAACACAGGAAGGTCAGACCAGACAGGCTGGGTCATACATAGACGAGCAGTACAGGAGCAGATGCAGGAGGCTGAAGGAGAGTCACAGAACAAGCCGGGTCGGCAACAGACTGGTGCAGATAAGCCAGAGGATCAGACAGGAGTGGGGTCATGGACAGGCCGAGGTCAGGTGCAGGCGGATGGCAAAGATTAGTCACAAGGCAAGCCGGATAATACAGGAATGGATCAGGAACACGGACAACATGGCACCAAGCATTCTGGAAAAGTTAGGTAGGAATGATGGATGGTACCCGTAGTTGGCAAAGAAGAGAGTTTGTTTTATGGAAGAATGAGTAGAGTTATTGTAGGCAAATTCAGCCAATGGTATTAAAGAAATCTAATCATCCTGGGAGAAAGAAGAGAAACATCGCAGGTACTGCTCAAGAGTCTGATTGGTCCTCTCTGTCTGCCCATTTGTCTGCGGATGGTAGGCAAAGGAGAAGGAAAATTCGATGCCGAGGGATTTGCATAATACTTTCCAGAATCTGGAAGTGAATTGTACCCCCCTATCCGAGATGATGTTGGCAGGAACTCTGTGTAGTCTGACAATCTCCCTGTTGAAAACCTATGCCGTTTCAGGGGCGGATGGTGTTCCTTTCAAAGGAATGAAGCGCCCCATCTTGGATAGTCGGTCTACAACTACAAATATGGTGGTATGACCTTCTGTGGGAGGAAGCTCCACAATAAAATCCATGGAAATAGACCTCCAGGGCCTGTCTTGAACGGGCAAAGGTTTGAGCAAGCCCCAAGCCTTGGTTCGATTACATTTGCTTCGGGCACAGATAGGGCAAGATTCCACATAGTCCTTACAGTCCTTTGTTACCTGAGGCCACCAGAATGTGCGCTGCACCAGGTCAGCTGTTTTAGAAGTGCCCAGCTATGACGTGGTTGTGACAAAGTTCAAGTATGGTGACCCAGAGGGTCTCAGGTATGAAGATTTTATAATTAAGCCGAAGAAGGCCATCCCTTGCAAGTAATTTTGTTTCGCAAGAAGGGGGAACATTGGTGGACACCTGTTTGACCCAGGCAAGTAGATCTTCCTGCACTAGAAGAAAATTTGGGCAGAATGGTGTCTGGAGAGTAGGGATGAGCCGAACACCCCCCTGTTCGGTTCGCACCAGAACATGCGAACAGGAAAAAAGTTCGTTCGAACACGCGAACACCGTTAAAGTCTATGGGACACGAACATGAATAAACAAAAGTGCTAATTTTAAAGGCTTATATGCAAGTTATTGTCATAAAAAGTGTTTGGGGACCTGGGTCCTGCCCCAGGGGACATGGATCAATGCAAAAAAAAGTTTTAAAAACGGCCGTTTTTTCAGGAGCAGTGATTTTAATAATGCTTAAAGTCAAACAATAAAAGTGTAATATCCCTTTAAATTTCGTACCTGGGGGGTGTCTATAGTATGCCTGTAAAGGGGCGCATGTTTCCTGTGTTTAGAACAGTCTGACAGCAAAATGACATTTTGAAGGAAAAAACTCATTTAAAACTACCCGCGGCTATTGCATTGCCGACAATACACATAGAAGTTCATTGATAAAAACGGCATGGGAATTCCCCAAAGGGGAACCCCGAACCAAAATTTAAAAAAAAAAATGACGTGGGAGTCCCCCTAAATTCCATACCAGGCCCTTCAGGTCTGGTATGGATATTAAGGGGAACCCCGGCCAAAATTTAAAAAAAAAAATGACGTGGGGTTCCCCCTAAATTCCATACCAGACCCTTCAGGTCTGGTATGGATTTTAAGGGGAACCCCGCGCCAAAAAAAAAAAAAAAAAACGGCGTGGGGTCCCCCCAAAAATCCATACCAGACCCTTATCCGAGCACGCAACCTGGCAGGCCGCAGGAAAAGAGGGGGGGACGAGAGTGCGGCCCCCCCTCCCTCCTGAACCGTACCAGGCCACATGCCCTCAACATTGGGAGGGTGCTTTGGGGTAGCCCCCCAAAACACCTTGTCCCCATGTTGATGAGGACAAGGGCCTCATCCCCACAACCCTGGCCGGTGGTTGTGGGGGTCTGCGGGCGGGGGGCTTATCGGAATCTGGAAGCCCCCTTTAACAAGGTGACCCCCAGATCCCGGCCCCCCCCCTGTGTGAAATGGTAAGGGGGTACATAAGTACCCCTACCATTTCACGAAAAAAGTGTCAAAAATGTTAAAAATGACAAGAGATAGTTTTTGACAATTCCTTTATTTAAATACTTCTTTCTTCTATCTTCCTTCATCTTCTGGTTCTTCTGGCTCTTCTGGTTCTTCCTCCGGCGTTCTCGTCCAGCATCTCCTCCGCGGCATCTTCTATCTTCTTCTCCTCGGGCCGCTCCGCACCCATGGCATGGGGGGGAGACTCCCGCTCTTCTCTTCTTCTTTTCTTCTCTTCTTCTCTTCTTCATTTTCTTCACCGGGCTGCTCCGCAATCCATGCTGGCATGGAGGGAGGCTCCCGCTGTGTGACGGCGTCTCCTCGTCTGACAGTTCTTAAATAACGGGGGGGGCGGGGCCACCCGGTGACCCCGCCCCACTCTGACGCACGGTGACTTGACGGGACTTCCCTGTGACGTCACGGGGAATGCCACAGGGAAGTCCCGTCATGTCCCGTGCGTCAGAGGGGGGCGGGGTCACCGAGTGGCCCCGCCCCCCCTTATTTAAGAACTGTCAGACAAGGAGACGCCGTCACACAGCGGGAGCCTCCCTCCATGCCAGCATGGATTGCGGAGCGGCCCGGAGAAGAAAATGAAGAAGAGAAGAAGAGAAGAAGAGAAGAAGATGAAGAAGAAGAGAAGAGCGGGAGCCTCCCCCCCATGCCATGGGTGCGGAGCGGCCCGAGGAGAAGAAGATAGAAGACGCCGCGGAGGAGATGCTGGACGAGAACGCCGGAGGAAGAACCAGAAGAGCCAGAAGAACCAGAAGAACCAGAAGATGAAGGAAGATAGAAGAAAGAAGAAGCATTTACATAAAGGAATTGTCAAAAACTGTCTCTTGTCATTTTTAACATTTTTGACACTTTTTTCGTGAAATGGTAGGGGTACTTATGTACCCCCTTACCATTTCACACAGGGGGGGGGGCCGGGATCTGGGGGTCACCTTGTTAAAGGGGGCTTCCAGATTCCGATAACCCCCCCGCCCGCAGACCCCCACAACCACCGGCCAGGGTTGTGGGGATGAGGCCCTTGTCCTCATCAACATGGGGACAAGGTGTTTTGGGGGGCTACCCCAAAGCACCCTCCCAATGTTGAGGGCATGTGGCCTGGTACGGTTCAGGAGGGAGGGGGGCCGCACTCTCGTCCCCCCCTCTTTTCCTGCGGCCTGCCAGGTTGCGTGCTCGGATAAGGGTCTGGTATGGATTTTTGGGGGGACCCCACGCCGTTTTTTTTTTTTTTTTTTGGCGCGGGGTTCCCCTTAAAATCCATACCAGACCTGAAGGGTCTGGTATGGAATTTAGGGGGAACCCCACGTCATTTTTTTTTTTTTAATTTTGGCCGGGGTTCCCCTTAATATCCATATCAGACCTGAAGGGCCTGGTATAGAATTTAGGGGGACTCCCACGTCATTTTTTTTTTTTGATTTTGGTTCGGGGTTCCCCTTTGGGGAATTCCCATGCCGTTTTTATCAATGGACTTCTAAGTGTATTGTCGGCAATGCAATAGCCGCGGGTAGTTTTAAATGAGTTTTTTCCTTCAAAATGTCATTTTGCTGTCAGACTGTTCTAAACACGGGAAACATGCGCCCCTTTACAGGCATACTATAGACACCCCCCAGGTACGAAATTTAAAGGGATATTACACTTTTATTGATTGACTTTAAGCATTATTAAAATCACTGCTCCTGAAAAAACGGCCGTTTTTAAAACTTTTTTTTGCATTGATCCATGTCCCCTGGGGCAGGACCCAGGTCCCCAAACACTTTTTATGACAATAACTTGCATATTAGCCTTTAAAATTAGCACTTTTGATTTCTCCCATAGACTTTTAAAGGGTGTTCCGCGGCATTCGAATTTGTTCGAATTGTTCGCTGTTCGGCGAACTTGCGAACAGCCAATGTTCGAGTCGAACATGAGTTCGACTCGAACTCGAAGCTCATCCCTACTGGAGAGGCAGTTGTTCTAGAGTCACTGAACATATGGGACAAGGCATCTGGTTTTGTGTTTTTTGAGCCGGGCCGGTATGTAACATGAAAGGAAAATCTAGAAAAGAATAGTGCCCACCTGGCTTGACGTGGCTTCAAACATTTTGCAGTTCTCAGATATTCTAGGTTTTTGTGGTCTGTGTACACTTGAATTGGGTGAGTTGCCCCTTCCAGCAAGTAGCGCCATTCTTCTAACGTAGCTTCAATTGCCAAAAGCTCCCTGTTCCTGACATCATAGTTCCTTTCCGGGACAGACAACTTACGGGAAAAGAAAGCAATAGGAAATAAGACTTGGGTCCTTGGCATTGTGACAGCACTGCACCGACAGCAATTTTGGAAGCGTCAACCTCCAAGACGACCTGCAAGGCAGGGTTGGGATGCTTCAAAACTGAGGCAGAGGTGAACAGTTTTTTAAGAGAGTCAAAGGCTGCCTGAGCTTAAGGGGTCCAGTGGAAATGGATACCTTGCTTGGTATACTGGGTAATAGGGAAATAATGGCTGAAAAACCCTTAATGAATTTCCGATAAAAGTTCTAAAGTCCAACGAACCGCTGAATCCCCTTTCTATGTGTGGGAGCAGGTCATTCCAAAATAGCAGAGATCTTTTGAGGGTCCATCTTGATGCCTTTGATGGAAATAATCAATCCCAGAAATTGTATGCTTTGTTTTTCAAATTTGCACTTTTCGGCTTTGGCGTATAGGCCGTGTTGGCGGAGGCGGCTCAGAACACATTTAACATGTTTGCGATGACTGTCGATAGAGGAGGAGAAAATCAGAATGTGGTCCAAGTACACGATAACAAACAGGTCTAAGTAATCTCGAAAGATATTATTGATAAAGTGCTGGAAGGTGGCGGGAGCATTGCACAGTCCGAACGGCATCACCAGGTACTCAAAATGTCCGAATCGGGTGCGAAAAGCCGTTTTCCACTCCCCCCATTCCTGATGCAAACCAAATTATAGGCCCTTCGAAGGTCAAGTTTAGTAAAAATGGTTGCAGCCCCCAGCCTCTGGAAGAGTTCGGTTACTAGGGGGAGAGGATAGCGATTCTTGATGGTAATTTTATTGAGTTCGCCATAATTGATACAGGATGAAGAGAATGGTCTTTTTTCTCTACAAGAAAGATGCCAGCTTCTGCCGGAGAGGTGGATGGACGGATAAACCTTTTTCTCAGGTTCTCATCAATGTACTCCTTGAGTGTAACTAACTCTTGTTCGGTGAGAGGGAAGATTCTCCTAAAAGGGATCTCAGCCCCAGGGAGGAGCGCGATAGGGCAGTCATCCACTTGGTGAGGTGAAAGTGTCTCTGCACCTTTTTTTACTAACCACATCCAGTAAGTCGTGAAACACCTCTGGGACTGACTGTCAGATCTCAGAGTCCAGACATAGTAAAGAAGCGGAGTTACTGGAATTTTCCTGAAGACAGTATTGGAAGCAGTAAGGAGAAGGGAAGGTTATCTCTCTAGTGGCCCAATTGATGTGGGGGTTGTGGGCCTGCAGCCAAGGAATGCCAAGGATGACAGGAAACAAAGGAGATGTGATGATGTCAAGACGTAGTAGCTCTTGATGGCAGCTGGCAATGGTAGCTGGTAGGGGGGGTTGTCTCCTGTGTGACAGGTCCCGATTTGATGGCTGACCCGTCAGCAAGATGAACGAGAAGTCCTTGAGTCTTAAGTAATAGAGGAATTGAGTGCCTGGCTGTGAAAGTGGAATCCATGAAGCAACTGCATGCTCCCAAATCAATAATAGCGGTTACATGAATGTTCTTTCCGGACAGCTGCAATAGAACAGGAATGGAGAGGTGAGAAGAGGCATTAATCGAAGCAGGAGTTCGGTCAGCAGAACTTAAGAGACACTTACTGAGCTTAGATGGGCAGGTTCTTACATAGTGTCCAGGTTCCCCACAGTACATACACAGGTTATTCAAACATCTCCATTGGTGCTCCTATCCAGTGAGAGAGGAACGAAGTACGCCCAGTTGCATAGGTTCAGAAATGTCTGGAGTTGGAACTGATTGCACTGGAGGAGCTGGGTTAGAGGGACTGGAGACTCTTGGTAACATCCAGGTAGGACGAGGTTGACTCGTGGTCCTTTCAGATCTGCGTTCTCGCAGACGTTGGTCAATTTGTATGGCCAAGTTGATAAGTGCATCCAGGGTCTGCGGTACCCCTACCCTAGCCAGTTCATCCTTCAGAGGATCTGACAGTCCCATACGAAACTGGTAGCGGTGGGCCGCGCCTTTCCCTTTTGTGTCAGTGCTCCATCGCCTGAACTCAGCAACATAGTCCTCCACGGCTCTGCGACCTTGCTGTAAAGAATGAAGTGCGGCCTCCGCAGTTGCAGACAGCTGAGGATCCTCATACGGTTGTGCCATGGCATCCAGAAATGTGGTCATATTAGTCAGAATCGCAGCTTTTTGTTCCAGTAATCTGTGTGCTCAGGATTGAGGTTCATCCTGCAACATGGAAATCACGAAGCCCACTTTGGTGGTCTCTAGAGAGAAGGTGCGAGGCTGAAGAGCGAAGTAAAGCTCACAGGAGTTACGGAAGGCCCTGAATTTGCGGTGGTCTCCTGAGAATCTTTCAGGTGTGGGTACACGAGGCTCTGGGGGTAACATCACTACTGCAGGTGAAGGGGAGGTGCTGGCTGAAGTTGGTGAAGTCCCTTGAGGTGCAGCAGGGGATGAGAGCACCTGCACACGCTCCTCCAGGCGGGTGTAGCCTTCCTGAAGGCTCTTAATAGCCTGTGTCAGGTCTGCTAGATGTAAGCACAGTTCATCCATGGAAGAGGCTCCATGCAGGGGCTCAGACATGGCTGTTTGATACTGTCACGTACCTGGTTGTTGAGCCTGATATGCAGAGGGAGGCCTCCCTTACATCCCTGGTAGAGCAGACAGGAAGCACAGGAGTTCAGGACAGCACGAATGCCTGGCAGGATCAACAGCTGGTGGGCAGATCTGAAGCTCCGGAGGTTGCTGAGACTACTGGAACAGCAGGTGGGATGCAGCAGACTGGAGGCTGAAGCAGGCAGGCAGACACTCACAGGATGCAGGAGGATGGTCCCAGGGATTGGAACACAGGAAGGTCAGACAGGCCGGGTCATACACAGACGAGCAGTACAGGAGCAGATGCAGGAGGCTGAAGGAGAGTCACAGAACAAGCCGGGTCGACAACAGACTGGTGCAGATGAGCCAGAGGATCAGACAGGAGCGAGGTCATGGACAGGCCGAGGTCAGGTGCAGGCGGATGGCAAAGAGTAGTCACAAGGCAAGCCGGATAATACAGGAAAGGATCAGGGACAACTTCTCAGGGAAAGCTGTAGATCAGACAGCAAGATTCTCTTGTCATGGCAGAGTTTAAATAGCGTGTCTGGTGCCGATAAACGCGCGTTCGTGCGCAAAGGCACGCATATACGCACAGGCACCCGCAAGTGCGCACCCATTTGGACCGTATTGTGGTCCCTATTAAATGGACTCCTCAGGTTACCAATTTTGAAATTCACATAACTGATGTTTGCCCTGGGGTAAAAAAGCTTCACCAATTCCAAATGTTTCTCCATCGTTGCCTTCCTGTTGATTTTTATACGACCTTGTGCTCCCTATTCAATAAAAAATATATTTATTTTTTTTTAAATACTTGGCTATGTGTTTTACTTAAAAAAAGGACAGTTTGTTTGTGAGTAGGCAGGTACATTTCAAAAATACAATTTCAAATTAACAAGGGATGCCAACATAGTTGTATCTTTGAGCTTAAAAACTACAAGATAATAATGGTTTTGTGGTAACTTGACCCAAAAAAACCAAATTGCTGAATCGCAAAAAGTGGTCTGGTCAGGAAGGGGGTAAATTCTTCCGGGGCTGAAGCAGTTAAATTCGTTTGGCAGAACTCCATCAGTATCACCAGCAAAGCAGCTTCATTATTATCCCATTATAAAGATGAAGAGAATGTGCGCTGCATTTGGAGATTTCATAATTTGCTGTGTCACGAATGTTAATTACAAACGCTAGTTTTACAAGACCGACCGCTTCAGGCTCATCCTTGCTTCCGAGCGTGCATGTTTGTACTTTGGACTTTTGTCCGCCAGACTTGTGTACACATGCTCAGAAAATCCGACAACACACATTTGTCCGCAGAAAATGTTAAAACCTGCTAGCCAACATTTGTTGACGGAAAGTCCGTCAACAATTGTCTGATGCAGCATACACACGGTCGGATTTACCGCAAACAGCCTATCATCGAACATTTCCCGTCAGAAAGTCCGATTGTGTGTATGCGGCTTTTGTCTTAAGTTATTACTAAAACCAGTAATAATCAGATGCATATATTTAATATGATAAAGAGAAAATACATTTATACAGTTTTACAGATACAAATGGACCTTTGACGGCAACCATAATGCTGATGCGGCCTGCCATAGAATTCTGAGTTTGACACCCCTAGTCTAAACATTCTACACTTATTAAATCCACATACTAATAAGTGGTAGTAAAGAAACTTTCAGGGATCCAGTGCCATCCATCCACATCTAAATGCAATTAATTTAAAGTGGATGTAAACCCGAATTTTTTTTTTTATCATACTGTAGAGTAGAAGATTTCCTATCATTTGAGCCCAGTCTTGCCACACGGAGTTAATCCATCTCTGAGCAATCCTCTTTTATTGTTCAGTGAGAAAAATCTTGACAAACTGAGAAAAACTTTGTCAAATACTCCCCCTTGCTGTGAGTGACAGCCTAAGACACATGCAGTATTTTTTAATTTCCTCCCCCACTCCTTTCTTCAGCAGCTCTGCAAGGATTGGCTGTTCCACACCTCAGCATGATTTGGCATGCTGAAGTCATGTGGTTACTTTCCTGTCTTTTCACTGGATGTTAGAGATCATAGCAGAAGTTCAGTGTTAGAAATACACAGGGGAGTATAGAGGTGGGCGGGGAGTCTACTGACATCACGACTCCACCCACCGAGCTCCAGACAACAGACCCACCCACAGAATATGCAGTTTTTCGGCTCTCATAACAGACAGAGGAGAGACATTTGACAGGTAAGGATACATGCAGGGGGCATGTATATCCTTATAGATTACCCCTATGGCAGTAGTTTAGAAAGGATGACATTGGGTTTACATCCACTTTAAGATTTACATCTACAATGTGTACTTTATGGCTCGGTTCACATTGGGGTGGCTTCAAAGTCGGCCGACTCTGAAGCCGCCCGTACAGTGCGACTTCAGCGCGACTTACAAACGACTTCTGGAGAAAACTATCACCGCCCCAGGAGCGTTTTAACAGACCAAAAGTGAATCGATCGAAAATGAGGTAATAGAAGTCAATGCAAGTAGCCCTGAAGTCGCCCCCAAGTAGTACAGGAACCTTTTTTGCTCCGATTAGAATGGTTCCATTGCACTGCATGGAGCGCGACTTGTTAGGCGGCTAAGTCGTCTGACAGGTCGACTTAGTGTGAACTGGGACTAAGGGTTATAGAACAAAAACTTTGACATTCCCAGTCTAATTTACTGGTTAATTCGTGCTATGGCATATTTATGTCTCTTTAGGGCAAAGCAACACTCGGAGACTACTCCGAGCGGTGTCCAAGTGTTTCCGAGTGTCTCCAGCGACCTCCCCCACCTCTGGCCACATGCGGTACTGCATACAATAGCAGTCATTTTGGAACTAATTATCTGAGTTTCCATTGACTCCTATGGGAAAACTAGCTTTGATATACGAGTGCTTTCTTCTGGAATGAATTATGCTCGTAATCCAAGGTACCACTGTACGTGTATTGTGCTTCCATGATGAATGTCATCGGAAATATTTTTATATCATTTATCCCCTTCCTCCATCTGCTGCTGTTTTTCCCAGAAAGATTTAATAAAGTAGTAGCAGAAAATAATAAGCAGTGGTCATAAGCAATAAATATTTGTTATTGCCAGCTCATCTCAGACAAAAGGTAATCTTCCTAGATTCCCAATTTCTGAGAAGCTGAGATCTGGAAGACAGGAGACTGAATTACTTCAGTTAAGTCTCACTCATAATAAAACTTGAATTAATTAAAAGAGGCATTATGAACTTTCCCAAACATGTAAAGCTCTGACATGTGAATGACTTCTTGTTCTTTGTACAGAACGGCAAAACATCAGTCTCTGTATTAGAGGAGCTTACACTCCCAACCAGTTACATACTATTATACATTTATATAGAATTACATTAATTCTGTAGTGCTGTTCAGAGAGCAGTGAACAATTTACATCATTTTCTACACCAAAGGAGCTTACAATCTAATGTCCTCATCACTATTCCACTATTATACATTTATTGGAGGGTATGACAGCAGGCAATATGTGCAGGTAAGTGCAGAGGGTATCACAGGGGCAGTAAGTGCAGGTGAAGAGTGTGGAAGGTAAGACAGGGGCCATTATGTGCAGAGAGGATTTTGGAGGGTATGATAAGAGCCACTGTATACAGGAGGGTATTGCAGAGGGTGTGACAGGGGCCAGTAAGTGCAGAAGAAGAGTGCAGGAGAGGATTGCGGAGGGAATAATGGGGCAACATGTGTAGGCGTTCAATATGAAGTTTGTGGTGGTAGTGTGTGACTGCAGACTGAAAAGTCTTTGGAGGATAAAACATGTACTGGAGAAGAGATGCAGGAGAAAAACAAATGTGTTTCTTGAGGAGGAATATAAGGATAACAGTAAAGGTCTCTCTATATAGCTCTCTTCCAAATGGTCCCTCCTCCCTCCTCTAAACAGGGCAAGGCTGCAAGGGCCTAGATACAAAAAATGGTGCCACATGTTGCAAGCTGCCTATTTTTCCCTCTTGGAGAGCGGGGTATGGTACTGTACACTTGGATCCCCTGCCCACCCTCGTCGGACATCACGCATGCATGGCAGTGAAAGTCAACCCTCCCCGACTGCATTGGCGGTCATCGTGGGTTCAATTTTAATGCCACTGACTACCAATGTGGGGTGAGAAGGTGTTAGTAATACTTATACCAGGGCTTGAGGTTATTAATGTGTTGCCTGACTCCAGTGCTGTGGGTTGTTATTGTGTCCCCTGACTCCAGTGCTGTGGGTTGTTATTGTGTCCCCTGACACCAATCTTGGGGGTTATTATTGTATCCACTGACACCAATGCTGGGGGTTGTCTTTCTTTCTTTTTTTTTTTTTTTTTATTCTTTATATTCAATTTTTAGGTCATACAAGAATAGTTTAAAAAAAAAAAAAGATATTATACAGGCAGAGCAAATGCAGTACTCAGCACTGAAAACATCAGTAGAGTGAAACAATATCCAAAGCGGACCTAAGTAAGGTGGTTATACTGAGTTGTCCATAGGTTCCATGGAATGAAAAATTAAATGTGAACATACATGGTAAAGACATTCCCAAACCTGCACACTAGAACATAGCCGATGGGATTATTTCCTGTAGGGCCAGATCATAATGAACAGATATAGGGAAAAGAATGGGAATAAAGATAGATGCACCTCTTGGGGTGACCAGACAGCTGTGGAGGTCCCATAAGGGCAGACCGTTTGTCTTGATAATGAGAGGTAAAGAACAAAGGGATAAAGAAGCAGGGTAGGAAGAGAAAAGGAGTTACGGGGGGCTGAAATAAGCAGATGTCTCCATAAGTTTATGCTTGAGATTCCATCGCAGCACAATACTCCAGAGAGCAGGCAAACTCATTCCTAAAGATCCATGTTTACATAAACTATTTGCCCTAAGGTTTGCCGATGCCATGATTCCTTCCATCCCTTTTTAGTTTCATTAGTTTTAGTAAACCATAAACTGATAGGGTGACCACCATTTGTTTCCAGTATAACTAAATACAAGCTTTTGCTCCATTCAATAGGTGTATAAGCAGGGAGCATTTATACTGTTTCATAGACGCAGGGGCTAATGGGGGTTATTATTACTGCCACTGACACTGGGGGTCTTTGACTCCCAGCACTACCACTTCCCAGTGATCTTCATTTGCTTCTGGGTTTTGTGCTGAGCAACTGCTCTGCTGCATTCAGGGCCAATCCTAGGGTCACACACGCCTGGGTGCAGAAATATTTATGGCGCCCCCACGTGGGCGTGGTCATTTTACCAACTCCTCCCCTTTACAAATGTTACTATGGCAATGACTCAAACACAGAGATGCTCCCCTAAGAAGTCTTCGTTACCCTAGGATCATCCCATGATCTTTTAACAATAAAGAAAATACAGGAAGAGCTTACACTAATGAGACCTGGAGGGGAGTCTCTCTTATGCACACAGAAAGGGCTTCTGTTAGAGAGTCTGTTAGAAAGAGCCCCCAGACATAGTACAGGAGATGGTCAGAGACTGTAGACATGATACAAGAGACGGTCAGAGACAGCAGACATAGTAGAGGAGATGGTCAGAGACTACAGACATAGTACAGGAGACGGTCGGAGACTGGAGATATAATACAGGAGATGGTCAGACTGCAGACTTAGCACAGGAGATGGTCAGAGACTGCAGACTTAGTACAGGAGATGGTCAGAGACTGCAGACATAGTAAAGGAGAAGGTCAGAGACTGCAGACGTGATACAAGAGATGGTCAGAGACTGCAGACATGTTACAAGAGATGGTCAGAGACGGCAGACATAAAACAGGAGATGGTCAGAGACTGTAGACATAATACAAGAGATGGTCAGAGACTGCAGACATGTTACAAGAGATGGTCAGAGACTGCAGTTCCTATGGACCTTAGTAGATAATGGCCGATTGGCCCTTTCACCTGACCCAGCGATACAGCAACAATGGTACCTCTGATCAGAAGTCTGCTCACTCTGAATTGCCTGTGGCGACTCCGCTGGGTAGCACCCAGATCTGTATTCTCGCAATGACTCCATTCCTTTCTCCACCAGGGATGGCGCTAGGCTGTGTGGCTTTCCCTCTGGTGGCGCAGGGCAGTGGGGTTCTCTCTCTCTGATGGTGTTCCCTCAGCACTGTCCTCTCCCTCTGGAGTCCTGGGTGCACTTCCCTGAAAGCTTTCCCGGGCTCCTGGCTCTCTCTCTCTCTCCCATTCAGCTGAGCATGCTGTGTGGGCTGCAGTTTCCGTGTTACAGTGGGGCTGCCAGTCCTCAGGACTACATGTCCCACAATCCTCTTCTTTGCTCCTTTTTTTTTCTTCCCTGGCCGATATGAAGGCGGGGGAAGAAACATAGTGCGCAGCTCACTAGTACAGCAGCGCGCGCGAAAAGGAGAGGGAAAGGGGTGTCACCCGGTGCGGTAAAACATGGTATTACCCCTCTTCACCAACTATAGTCGCCCCTCAGTACAGACCCCCCTCCGTCAGTGCAGACCCCCCACTAAGTATAAACCCCTCCCTCAGTACAGACCCCCCATCAGTATAGACCCCCAGGACAAAACACCCCTCTCTATCAGTATAGACCCCCCTCAGGACAAACCAACCCCCCCTCCATTAGTACAGACTCCCCTCAGGACAAGGCACCCCCCTCCATTGGTACAGACCCCAAGAACAAACCACCCCCCCGTACATTAGTACAGAACCACAACTCCCTCTATTAGTACAGACCCACTGAACAAACCACCCCCCTCCATTAGTACAGACCCCCCTCAGGACAAACCACCCCCCCTTCATTAGTACAGAACCACCCCCCTCCATTAGTACAGACCCCCCTGAACAAACCACCCCCTCCATTAGTACAGACCCCCCTCAGGACAAACCACCCCCCCTCCATTAGTACAGAACCACCCCCTTCTATTAGTACAGACCCCCCAAAACAAACCACCCTCCCATTAGTTCCGGCCCCCCCAAAAGAAACCACCCCCCCTCCATTAGTACAGACCCCCGGACAAACCACCCCCCTCCATTGGTACAGACCCCAGGGACAAACCACCCCCTTCCATTAGTACAGACCCCCCCGGGACAAACCACCCCCCTCCATTAGTACAGACCCCCCCAGGACAACCCCCCTCCATTAGTACAGACCCCCCAGAACAAACCACCCCCCTCCATTAGTACAGACCCCCCTGGACAAACCACCCCCCTCCATTAGTACAGACCCCCCCAGGATAAACCATCCCCCCTCCATTAGTACAAACCCCCCAGACAAACCCCCTCTACATTAGTACAGACCCCCCAGAACAAACCACCCCCTCCATTAGTACAACCCCCCGGACAAACCACCCCCTCCATTAGTACACACCCCCAGGACAAACCACCCCCCTCCATTAGTACAGCCCCCCAGGACAAAGCACCCCCCCTCCATTAGTACAGACCCCCCCAGAACAAACCACCCCCCCTCCATTAGTACATACCCCCCAGAACAAACCACCCCCCCTCCATTAGTACAACCCCCCCGGACAAACCACCCCCCTTCATTAGTACAGACTGCCCCAGGACAAACCTCCCCCCTCCATTAGTACAGACCCCCCAGCACAAACCACCCTCCTCCATTAGTACAGACCCCCCCAGGACAAACCACCCCCCTCCATTAGTATAGACCCCCTGAACAAACCACCCCCCCTCCATTAGTACAGACCCCCCAGGACAAACCACCCCCCTTCATTAGTACAGACCCCCAGAACAAACCACCCCCCTCCATTAGTACAGACCCCCCCAGAACAAACCACCTCCCCTCCATTAGTACAGACCCCCCAGGACAACCCCCCTCCATTAGTACAGACCCCCCCAGGACAAACCCCCCCTCCATTAGTATAGACCCCACCAGGACAAACCCCCCTCCATTAGTATAGACCCCCGACAAACCACCCCCACCCATCCATTAAGCTAATTAAAAAACACCCGAGCGGCAGCTGGAGAGGAGGGGACAGTGTGCAGCCGCGCTGCCCGGGTGGAGAACAGAGCATGTCAGGCTTGGGCAGCAGGCAGGAATTACACACAGGAGGAGGAGAACTGGAACATGTCGGGCACGGACCGCCCCCCCCCCCCAGTGACGTCACTGCGTGGCTGGTCTCTCTGCACACAGAGACAGAGCCGCTCCGATCTCCGGCTGTTTCCGCTCTCCTCCTCTGACAGGAGGAGGAAGGGGGGATGGGCTTTGGCAAGAAACACAGGGGCGGCGGCGGTGGTGACCGGTGGAAAGAGACACCTACGGACAAGGAGAGGAGGAGGAGGAGGGAGGGGAGCACTGCACCCCGTGCACCCCGGCCAGGATTGGCTCTGGCTGCATTGACAACACAGTCCTACCTCCCCGCCTTGTCTAATCAGAAAACACTTTGCATTAATTCAGTAAATGCAAAGCATTCTCTAAATTCCCCTATGCCCAGCAGCCAACCTCCTGTGTTTTGAATGCAACAGGCTAGCCGCCCAGCACAGGTCTGTAAGTGGAGATTACTGTAGTAGCAGTGTTTGTTTCAGTGATTTTCAGCTTCCAGGGGCATTGGCTAGGTGTGGTACAGTGCCTTGAAAAAGTATTTATACCCCATGAAATTTTCCACATTTTGTTATGTTGTTTGTAACTAAAAACGTAAATGTATTCTATTGGGATTTTATGTGATAGACCAACACAAAGTGGCACATAATTGTGAAGTGGAAGGAAAATGATGAATGCTTTTCAAAATGTTTTACAAATATCTGAAAAGTGTGGCATGCATTTGTATTCAGCCCCCCTGAGTCAATACTTTGTATAACCACCTTTCACTGCAATTACAGCTGCAAGACTTTTTGGGGATGTCTCTATCAGCTTTGCACATCTAGAGAGTGACATTTTTACCCATTTTTCTTTGCAAAATAGCTCAAGCTCTGTCAGATTGGATAGGGAGCATTTGTGAACAGCAATTTTCAAGTCTTGCCACCGATTCTCAATTGGCTATAGGTCTGGACTTCAACTGGGCTATTCTAACACATGAATATGCTTTGATCTAAACCATTCCATTGTAGCTCTGGCTGTAAGTTTAGGGTCATTCTCCTGCTGGAAGGTGAACCTCCACCCCCGTCTCCAGTTTTTTGCAGATTCTAACAGGTTTAATTCTAAGATTGCCCTGTGTGACAGGAGTCACTTTGGGCGGGGGGCTTGTGGAACCCAGGTTACTTTGGAGAGCACTGAAAGCTCCTTTTCCAGCTCCCCCAGCCCCTCCTATGTGTAAGTCACCCTGTGTCTATTAGGGGCACAGGGTGACAGATAACCCCAGTCTGACCTCAAGAATATATGAAGAATAAGTCCGCCATTCATCAGAGACCATTGCTAGATGGTTTGAGGTGGTGTGGGGGTTGCTATGTGTTTGTTAGGTGTGGCTGTATCCCATTGTTCTATTGTGTCTGTCTGCCTTGGGAGCAACCTACTATGGGATGTATATGTAGATTAGCTGTGAGAGGGGAGGGGGGAATTCATCCAACAGCTCTCCCTGCTGATTGAACAGTCTGCTGATGAGAAGTTTGAATATCTCTGTGTGCCTGTGTGCAAATAAACAGTTCATGTTCAGAAGCCAAAACCAGTACTGCCTAGTTCTTGGTTGCAAGAGGTTGAAATATCTGATATCTATATCAGACTGGGAGGAAGCGGTATATGACAGAAGCACTCAAGCGGAGTGTGGGAAGTGATTCCGCAACACCTGTATTTGGCTACATCCATCTTCCCGTCAACTCTGACCAACTTCCCTATCCTTGCTGAAGAAAAGCATACCCACAACATGATGCTGCCGCCACCATGTTTCACAGTGGTTGGTGAGTTCAGGGTGATGTGCTGTGTTTGTTTTCTGCCATACATGATGTTTTGCTTTTAGGCCAAAAAGTTAAATTTTGATCTCATCTGACCAGAGCACTTTTTTCCCAATGTTTGCTGTGTCCCCCACGTGGCTTCTCGCAAACTGCAAATGGGACTTCTTATGGCTTTCTTTCAACAATAGCTTTCTTCTTGCCACTCTTCCATAAAGGCCAGATTTGTGCAGTGCACGACTAATAGTTGTCCTGTGGACAGATTCTCCCACCTGTACTGTGGCTCTCTGCAGCTCCTCCAGAGTTACCATAGGCCTCTTGGCTGCTTCTCTGATTAATGCTCTCCTTGCCCGGCCTGTCATTTTAGGTGGATGGCCATGTCTTGGTAGGTTTGCAGTTGTATCATACTCTTTCCATTTTCGGACGATGGATTGAACAGTGCTCCACGAGATGTTCAAAGCTTGGGATATATTTTTATAACCTAACCCTGCTTTACACTTCTCCACAACTTTATCCCCGACCTGTCTGGTTTGTTCCTCGGCCTTTATTACGCTGTTTGTTCACTAAGGTTCTCTAACAAACCTCTGAGGGCTTCACAGAACAGCTATATTTATACTGAGGTTAAATCACACACAGATGGACTATATTTACTAATTAGGTGACTGCTGAAGGCAATTGGTTCCACTAGACTTTAGTTAGGGGTATCAGAGTAAAGGGGGCTGAATACAAATGCACACCACATTTTTCAGATATTTATTTGTAAAAAAATGTATACTTTTCCTTTCACTTCACAATTATGTGGCACTTTGTGTAGGTCTATCACATAAAATCCCAATAAAATACATTTACATTTACGTTTTTGGTTGTAACATGACAAAATGGAAAGGGGTATGAATACTTTTTCAAGGTACTGTATATATGATGAACAATACTATGTGAATAATAAAATAATATCATAATGGATTAATAGTGCAATACAGTGAATTATACTATGTTTCGCTTAATCATACAAAAATATAACAATATAATGAATGGTGCAGTGGTGTATTTAGGTTTACTGCTGCCCTAGGCCTGCACCCCCTAATTTACATATGGCCCACCCCTTCCTGTCAATGCCACACCCCTTCCTGTTTCAGACCAACTCTGTCATCTGTAACCACACCCTTCCTCTTAGAGCTCCACCTCTTCTTCTTAGAGCTCCACCACTTCCTCTCTGTACATTTAAAAGTGGTTACCAAGTGCCTACTTGTATATTTTGATGTTTTGGCGCCATTCTGTCAGTAGGGAAGGTAGTGATTCTGTGTTTCTACAAACCAGGATTACGGATCTCTGCCTTCCCATAGTGCAAGCACATCCCACACAGAGAGTAAACACATTTTAGGCACACATTTAACCCTTTGATTGCTCCTAATGTTAACCCCTTACCTACACAGTGGTGTAGTGACTGGTTAACACTTTTGACTAGCAGCAAAAGGGTCGATGGTTCAAATCCCAACCATGACACTATCTGCCTAGAGTTTGCATGTTCTCCCTGTGTGGGTTTCCTCCGGGTACTCTGGTTTTCTTCCACACTCCAAAGACACGCTGGTAGGCAAATTGGATTTTGTCTAAAATGGCACTAGTATGTGTATATATGAATGTGAGTTAGGGACCTTAGATTGTAAGCTCCTTGAGGGCAGGGACTGATGTGAATGTACAATGCAGGGCTCAAAATTTCAAGTCCTGAGCTACTAGCCAGGCCTGAAGAGTTACTTGCCACCACGTGCCCTGCCCAACCCCTACCCTGCCTCGCCCCTAAGTCCGCCCCTTGTAAATTATCTCATGAAATTACACTGTTAAATGTTGTATGCAGAATTAAGTTCCAAAAAGAAATATTAACAACAACTTTAACAATATTAACATAACGCATATCAGTATCAATCAGTGCAGCCTTATCAATGCCCATCAGTGCAGCCTCATCAGTGGCCATCAGCATGGGCCATCAGTGCAGCCTTATCAGTGCAGCCCTATCCGTGGAGCTTAAAGAGGAGGTCCAGACCCCCAAGAAAAATTAAAAGTCAGCAGCTACAAATACTGCAGCTGCTGACTTTTAATATATGGACACTTACCTGTCCAGGGAGCTGTGGCCCCCTCTCCCAGAAATGGGGAACGGAACCTGTCAAGAACAGGTATCCACCCCCCCTGAAAGGTGCCAAATGTGGCACCGGAGGGAGTGGGAGGAGATGGATGAGCGGAAGTTCCACTTTTGAGTGGAACCCCTCTTTTAGAGTGCCGCCTCATCAGTGCCCATCAGTGCCCATACCAGTGCAGCCTCATCAGTGGCCATCAGTGCAGCCTCATCAGGGGCCACCAGTGCTGCCTTATCAGTGCAGCTTAAGAGTGCCACCTCATTAGTGCCCATCAGTACATTCCCATAAATGCAAATTGTGTGTCTCTGTAATCTAATCTGTATCCAAACACCCTCGGTACATCGCAGAGCGTCGCTCAGCTGATCTCCTCCTCTTCTCCTGCCTGTCAGTGAGGGATCTCGGCCCCCCTCCCTCTGCAATGCTCGGATCGTGGAAGAGAGCTCAGGCGGGCTGTGGAAGCTTAACGCGGTGCTCAGATCTCCTCTTCTCCTGCCTGTCAGTGGGGGATCTCAGGCCCTTTCCTTCTGCAATACTCGGATCGTGGAAGAGAGCTCAGGTGGGCTAGGAAGCACAGAGTGGTGCTATAATTAGGTACCTGACACAACAGATTGCAGAAACACACACCTTTAGCACCATATACTGCTGTAATAGAGAGGACTCTAGCAGCCCACAACCACTTTTACTTCACTTCACACAGGG
Source organism: Aquarana catesbeiana (assembly GCF_042186555.1). NCBI lineage: Eukaryota > Metazoa > Chordata > Amphibia > Anura > Ranidae > Aquarana > Aquarana catesbeiana. The sequence continues at coordinate 205,911,564 of NC_133332.1, read as the reverse complement.
GATTCTTGCCAGGCATGGAGGGAGAGGGGGAGAGAAGACAGCACATTAAATGGCAAGCCCTACCCCGACAATAAGCCCTACTGTGTTTTTGGTTGCCAAAATTAATATAAGACCTGGGCTTACTTTCGGGGAAAAATGGTAAGAGCACACAAAATAAAAATTAAATATAAATGAATTGCATAAAAAGTAAAGACTTTCTTTAATTAAAACATCTCTTAAACAAATATTGTATCTGGTGATCTGATTACATACTGCCACCCTACTTCTCCAACATGATACATCTTATATTGTAAAAATCATATAATATATACTATGCTGCTGACTTTTAATTTTTAATCTATGTTTGCCTTGCTATCTGTAGCCATTCATAATTATATGTGTAGGTTTTTTAAAGTCCTTTCTCAATATTTTTAAGCAAGATCAAACTACCATAATCAGGTGTGTTTTCTGCTGCAAATTTTCTTTTGTTGATAAATGGACTTTGCGTAAAGGATTGAGTCTGTGAAAAATGTAATGCTAAATCTGACAAGGGTCAGTCTGAAGAGTTATCTCTTCCCCACACAGCATACAATCTGAAATAGGTAGGTTTGACATAATTATATTTTTGCTTCTGTATTTGAAACTTTCACTAGGAGTGTTTTTATGCAGTACAAAACGATCACTTCCAGAACTCAGAGGTCCACCCCTGATGAATAGGACTATGCAACAATTTCAAATGCTAGGCGGATGCAGCCTTCCATGGATGGGATAATCCAAAATACAAATACAAAAACAAGGAGAGATGAAGGCACAAGCACATTACTGCAAACAATTTATTTGAGCGAATAAAATGGATAAAAATTGGATACTTACAAAAGTGCAACTTTTAAAAACACACATACTCCACAAAATGCCATACAGTATGAGATATGTATGCTTCAATTGTATCCTGCTATATAGCCAAGCTGATGCGTTTCGGGGGTGCACCTCCTTCCTCAGAGCTGAGCACCCCCTAAAACGTGTCACCTTGGATATATAGCGGGATACAATTGGAGCATACATCTCTTACACTATATGGCATCTTCTGGTCTATGTGTTTTTACCAGTTGCACTTTTGTATATATCCAATTTTTATCCATTTTATTTGCTCAAATACATTTTTTGGGGTAATGCACTATCCCTTTGAAGAAGTCACGTGACAAGTGACGTAACACGTCGGGTTGAGCTGGTGACGTCATTGCGGTGTCTCATGCATCGGAATTAGCGATGAGGAGGCGAGGAGCTTGCAGTTTGGATATACTACTTGTAATATTACAAAATGTGGAAAGTGTGAGTGCACAATCCTTATGTTGAAATAAATCATTTTAAATGGTATTGCGCAACTAATTTTTCTTATATATTCTGAGTATTACTGGAGAAATCGGTTTCCTAAAGAGATTGTGTGTCTTATACTATTGGAGCTGCCATTGCTGGCTACCGAGGATCTTCCTATCTTGAGTACAAAAAGGAAAAGAAAGGCGCCTCTAAGTGCAGTATGCAAAATTTAATAAAGTGCACAAAGGGTTAAAAGCACTTACAAGATTGTTGAGTGTTAAAAAACATGATAAAATCAGGAGTCCTCATCTGTGGCATGTGTCCATCCTCAGCATGGTGGTAGAGAGCAGTGTAGAGCCGTCCAGCAGTTTAAAGCGTTCTCATGCGTGTTGGAAAGAGGAGGCAGCAGGGAAGCCTGTATTCACTGCGGGACACACAAGGCTGATGGTGTCAGTGTAGAGAAGACCTCTCTGACGAATGAGAATGCTTGAGAGCGCTTTACAGCTGCTGGATGGCTCTACACTGCTCTCTACCACCATGTTGAGGATGGACACATGCCACAGATGAGGACTCCTGATTTTATCATGTTTTTTAACACTCAACAATCTTGTAAGTGCTTTTAACCCTTTGTGCACTTTATTAAATTTTGCATACTGCACTTAGAGGCGCCTTTCTTTTCCTTTTTTATATCTTTAGAGTTGCTTCTCCTCTAACCAAAGTGCTGCCAGAAGTGCCACTTCATCACTATCATCCCTCTGACCAGCTACCCACCTCCATCAGAGCGCCCTTATCTCCTCTTTGTTTCCTATTTTGATTAGACCCGGGTGGGTCTTTCTTTGAGGTGAGCGGTCAATTTAATCAAAGGTGGTGGTGACTGCACATTGATATTCAAGCTCGAATTGGATTTTCATCTATAGTGAGAGGAACATTTTGTTCACTTCAGAATCATCAATTTTTGGACTTCAAGTATATTTTTGGACTTATTCAATGCACTCTTATTTATTCACATGTAATGTATCATGCATTTTTGCACTTTATGATCAGTTTTGCACTTTATATATTTAGGTTGGAGGATTTATTGATATCTACAGCATATATTGAATAAGCGCACCATTATTTGTTTATATAATTTATATGAGTGTGAGTTCACTTTAGAATGGTAGCAGCTGTTCCTAGTTCTTTCTAATTATTCAAAGTTTAAGTTACATTTGCATAGCAGCGCAAAAGTTCTTCTATAGTAATATAATACACTAGGTGTTTGCGCCTTCCTGTCTCCCTGTTTTAGCAGTGTTTCATGCCTAGAAAATTTACAAATATTTTCAAAGTTCCCATTTAACAGCGCAATATGTTTGTTTTACCTCTACTAGACAGAAGCACATGTGTCACAAGGCAAATCTAAACGCCTCCATCTGGAGCTGCTTTATGCCAAGGAAAATTGCAGGGGGGCTCATCATGAGTTGCAATGCTTGTTCCCTAGAATATAACGCCTATTCTTGGCTCCCCTCCCACTCCTATGAAATGTTTTTCTCCTTTTTATACGTCTAATTATGTCGTCGTGCATCCTTTCACAAATACACAGAACAAATTTTCTGCTTAAAAAGGCCAAGTCATTGAGCACTTTGAGAAACAACACAGAGAGGTGTAGCACCATCCTGATTAATTGTATAATACTTCTTAGGTTGGCGACAAGAGTACGGGATTAACGGTTCTTTAATGAGCTTTTAATTTTTCATTATCTTATTTGTCGCTATCAGCAGGACTTTTTATCCTGAAAAATGTTCTTTTACTCACTGCTCTCAAAAAATAAAAAAGCATTGCATCCTCTCCACAAAGCAAGCTTAAAGAATAATCAAAGGGATTTTCGCCTTCAGCAGGTTTTTATTTTCTTGTAAATGCTTGCAATTTTTAAGTATATAATATGGTTTACTGTTCTTTTCGAAGTATTTTAGCATTGTTTGTCCAGCATCATGCACAGGACGTCATTATCTGGGATTCAGCTTAACTCTGCTTTCTGCACTGGATGCAACTTTCATTAATGATGGCTTAATGCATTACATCACATTTCACAAATTATGGCCAAGTATCAAAACATGCAGCCTGAAATCACTGTCTACAAGTCTGGCCTACCAGTCCTCCCCAACCCCCACCCCCCTCCCCCCGTAGAGTAATTGCTGACGGAGGGAATTTGAATCTGGTGTTAGATCGGACAGAGCAATTACCGGTATCTATGTCCCATTAAAGGTGCAGTCCCTATCCATGCTACATTGTGTTAATTAACCAATTATGGTTTTAGATCGGCATTGTATGTACTATATATTTTTTGTGTGAGTATAGACAGTAGGGAGCTGAACATCCGGGGTTCAGTTCGTAGCTGGTTTGGCAAACATGACTAAAGTTCAGGTATTGAATCCGAAACGCCCGTTGGTGTCAATAGGAGCTGAATGTTAAAAAAAAAAACAGTAATGACCTTTTTCTGGGCTAATATGACATGGGGAGGTGCGCACTTCCCTGGGGACATGTACCAGAGCAAAAAAAAAAAGTTAAAAAAAGTTTAATTTGGCGGGAAGCAGTGATTTAAGTAATGCTTAAATGAAACATTAAAAAAATGCAACATTGCATTAAAGTGATACTAAACAAGTGAAGAAGAAGTGGCCATTGCCATAATTCCTTCACATAACTCAGGGCTTGACAAATTTGCTTTGAATCTAGGAGCCAGCTAAAAACGTTTTATGAGCCAATTTTTTTTTCTGATAATGAGCCAGTTTTTTTAACTAACAAAGCTTTTTCACTGACAAAACCCCTTCTTTTATGTAGCCCTGATGTGTATGTTCACAGATGCACGACACAAGGTACTTACCTCTGCCATTACTAGAGCACACTCTCTCTGATTCATGTTTCTACAATGCCCAGTTAAATGCCATGACAATGGGATAGATAGCACACCACACACCTGCAACATCCGCATCCAGGAGAGATGTTGCTGTGGCACTCCAGCCGCTGATGTCCACTCTCAAGCTCTTGAATTCAAACGCCGCACACGCGATGTGCACCATCTACTCCAGTGCCATGATGCAGAGCCTTTTCACCTAAAATCTGGGGATAAATCATAAAGCATGTGTGAGAGACCCAACCAGGGCAGGGGCTTTTGGAGAGGACTAGGGGAAAGCCCCCTACCCACTGATTATGGCCCATAGAGAGAGCAGATCAGAATGATGGACAACCACATAATGGACACTGAGAGTGAGTCTTGGATTAACTTCTCTGAATGAGGACAATAAAGCTTCTCTTCTGGAGTGGATGGAAAGGTGTAATATTAATCTTGTACAGGTTAATGGTCACAGGGAGTATGGTGGCCCTCCTACAGACTGGGTTAGAGAGGCTCCTTCACTTGGGACAGAAATATTTATCAACAATATCTGTCAAGAGATCTATTAATTCCACCTTTTCAGACTACTGGAACATTGTATGGGTTTGTCTCATAGACTGTTGTAGGCTGCTGCCGGCTAGTTTGAGGTGGAGTAGGACCACTGTTTGTTATGGGTGTCATTTACCACTGTGTAAACACCCACATGTGTGATTTTATAGTTATGTGAGCTGAACAGATAAGAAAAGGAGAAAATGAAGAGCTTAGAAAGGAGCTAAAACTGGAACATGCTCAGTAGATGATAACAGCTGGTCTACACAATCTCAGACTGCAATGGGAATACAGAGAAGATGGGAGGGATCAACCATGTATTCACTCTACACCAGGGGTGTCCAACCATTTGAAGACCGAGGGCCAACTTGGTATCCGGCTGTGGGCCAAAATGAGCGGAGCTGTCGGATGATAGGTCCATGTGCACTCTGTATATGCAGAGCAGACAGATACATCCCGCTCTACTCTATGGGCCCTTTGATCTGATCCACCCAGATGGAAGGGGACGGATTACCTTCTGCTTTTTTTTAGTGGATTGAATTGGAGGTAGGTGTGTGCAAACGGTCACAAGTCCATTTACATCTGCTGCTCCATAGAGATGAATGAAAGGTCCGATTGGATACAACTAAAAAACAGACAGGCGGACCAAATCGGACGGATTGTGTGAAAGGAGCCTAAGGCTGATTTCACACTGATAAGCTGCGGTTTATCTGCACTGCGGGTGCAGCACAGTGCACCTGTGGCTTCCCTGCCAGTTAGCTGCACTTTGCCATTGAATTCTATTGTTTCCTGCAGGTGTGGCGTACTTTCTAAAAGTGCACCAAAACTCCTGCATTCAGGAGTTTTAGTGCACTTTCAGAAAGTGCACCAGACCCACAGGTTATAACAGAAGTCTATGACTCAGTGCAGGTAAGCTGCAGGTGCAATGCACTGCACCTGCGGATCAGTTTGAAAGCAACCCAGAGTAACCAGTGCAGAGAACAGATATGCCCATTGCTATTTGATTTTAATTAAAAACTGACCTCAATCTTCACTTTAGGAATCCTGCAGGTATTGCTGGCTGTTGCTGTCCCAAGCAGGGTACATTCAGTATTACTCCACCTGTGACAGGAGGCGGCGCTATACTGGAAGCATTAGCTCTGCTCTCTATTGCAGCTGCATGCTTCCTCTACCACAGGCTTAATTCTCAACACTGATAATTTGGGATGGCGGGTCAGTAACCCGTGATCTGGGCTTGCCGACGTGTCATCCCAGAGCAGGAGGTCATGGGCCACATCAGAGGGCTCCGCTGGACACGTGGGCTGTGGGCCAGCAGTTGGGCACCCCTGCTCTACACAAAACAAATACTTAAGTGGCTTTGTGAGCATGCACGCTCTGTTATAGAACAAGTAATGAGAGTTTTTCATAGTCTGAGTTTAGTGACATTTTTAATAACATGCTGGCCAGATGTCCTGAGACTGGCTGTAAAGTGGCATATCTGTGTGATGTACACAACCTACTACATCAAAACTGATATTTACAACAAAAAAGTGTGTCTAAAGTAGAACTAAAGCTAAACCTTTTTTTGCATTTTGGATAACGTATAGGAGGATTTTAACCCTGTCAGTTTTTTTCCCCATCTGCGTCCCATTGAGAAGATTTATTTTCACTTCTTGTCCCCTAGCCAAAACAGGAAGTGAGAGGAAATCCCTCCACAGTGAGGGAATCCCTGGTTGTCACCAGGGTTACCAGAACTGGTGTCTCCATTAGAAGTTTTCCCTTCTATTCTTGTTCTGGTGACACTCAAAATTTGATATTTTCTTTCACTTTCAGGCTGGGTTCACACTATTGTGAATTGGATGTGGGTTTCCCCACATCCAATTCACATAGCAGGAGATTGTGACCGGCTCTCTATGGAGAAAACAATGGGTAAAAGCCTTGTGAGCTGCCACACTAAGCCTAAATGAACCTAAAATAAACACAGGAGATGTAACTATAATCAGTAGGGATGAGCCGAACACCCCCCGGTTTGGTTCGCATCCAGAACATGCGAACGGACCGAAAGTTTGTGCGAACATTTGAACACCATTAAAGTCTATGGGACTCGAATGTGAGAAATCAAAAGTGCAAATTTTAAAGGCTAATATGCAAGTTATTGTCCTAAAAAGGGTTTGGGGACCCGGGTCCTGCCCCAGGGGACATATATCAATGCAAAAGAAAGTTTTAAAAATGGCCGTTTTTTCGGGAGCAGTGATTTTAATGATGCTTAAAGTGAAAAAATAAAAGTAAAATATTCCTTTAAATATCATACCTGGGGGGTGTCTATGGTATGCCTGTAAAGTGGCACGTCTTTCCCGTGTTTAGAACAGCCCCCTGCACTAAATGACATTTTCTAAAGAAAAAAAAAGTCATTAAAAACTGCTTGCGGCTGTAATGTAATGTCAGGTCCCGGCAATATGGATGAAAATTATTGAGAAAAACATCATGGGTAACCCCCCAGCCCAATACCGGGCCCTTTGGGTCTTGTATGGATATTAAGGGGAACCCCGCACCCAAATTAATAAAAGAAAAGGCGTGGGGCCCCCAGACCCTATATACTCTGAACAGCAGTATACAGGCGGTCCCCGGGTTACAAACAAGATAGGAACTGTAGGTTTGTTCTTAAGTTGAATCTGTAATTTGGAACAGGTACATTTTTTAAATGTAGCTCCAGCCAAAAAAATCTATTTTTAAGCTTTTTGGATAACATGGGGAAGGGTTATCATCACCCCTGTAACATTTGTTTTGCTGTCTGTGTCCCTGTTCAGAAGATTTCACCTCACTTTCTGTCCCAATGACAATTGGATTTTGAAAATTTGGGGATTTTAGGGAAACAAGGTTTATTAAAGGATTAAGGATTAAAGCATCAGTGGAGACACCTTTTCCCATATTAACTCTTAGGCCTTAGGTGTTGGTGGTACTAGAACACTGTAAGCCCTCACAGTTACTCTTGGTGGGTGCTGGAACGGGCCCTGCTGTGAAATATTATATCAGGAATTGTAATTACATGTCCCTGTTGAACAGGGGCAGAAAAATTGGGCCTTTGGTGGTGGTGCCACAAAACTGTAAGTCCTCACTGTTACTCTTGGTGGGCGCAGGAACAGGCCCTGCTGTGAAATATTAGATTAAAAATTGTAGTTACACGCCCCTGTTAAACAGAGGCAGAAAAATTGGGTCTTAGGCAGTGGTGGTGGTGCCACAACACTGTAACCCCTCACAGATTCTTTTGAGCGCAGGAACGAGCCCTGCTGTGAAATATTAGATCAAAAATTGTTATTACGCTCCCCTGTTAAACAGGGGCAGAAAAATTGGGCCTTAGGCGGTGGTGGTGGTGACATAACACTGTAAAGCCTCACAGATACTCTTGTTGAGCGCAGGAACAGGCCCTGTGGCAAAATATTACAGCAAAAATTGTAATTACATGCCCCTATTAAACAGGGGCAGAAAAATTGGGCCTTAGGCACTGGTGCTGGTGCCACAACACTACAACCCCTCACAGATACTCTAGTTGAGCGCAGGAACGAGCCCTGCTGCAAAATATTACAGCAAAAATTGTAATTACACGCCCCTGTTAAACAGGGGCAGAAAAATTGGGCTTTAGGCACTGGTGCCGGTGCCCAGACCCAAAAATGTTCTTAGAAGCTATCAACATGAATATTGAGGAGGAATAGGATAGTCACTCAGCATAGGCAGTCTTCAAGGGATCTCACATTCATAAAAAAATTAATCGGTTACATCAGCATCAGGTGCTTGGTAGCTAGTGATCCAAGACTGATTCATTTTTATGAAGGTGAGCCGATCAACCGAGTCTGTGGACAGGCGCACTGTGTGATCGGTTACAAAGCATACTGTGCAAGCTCTGGTCAGTGATCCATCCTCAAGACCCAGTAACCCAATGGATTTTTGGTTGGAAAGGTCTCCAAGTCTGATCTTGCCCCAAGGTATTCCTGCACGTAAATCATACGCTAGCGATGGTTGCTGGAACCGATCACACCTTGGGGCTGCGGACTAAAAAATTATCCAAACGCATCGGTCAGACGGCCACCTTCTCCATCGCTCCTTCTGTAACTGACCGAAGCCTCAGCAACACATTGTCCAGGAGGACCAGGAAATTGCAATTTCCCAGGCTCTGGAAATGCATTGCACAAACCTTTCTGCAAGGCCTCCCAAAGATGTTTCATCCTCTGCTCCCTCTGCAAAGGCTGGATAAGTTCCGCAACCTTACCCTTGTAACATGGATCAAGAAGGGTTGCCAGCCAGTACTGATCCCTCTCCTTGATACCACAAATCTGAGGGTCCTTTCTTAGGCTTTGCAGGATCAGGGAGGCCATGCAGCGTAGGTTTGCTGAGGCGTTCGGTCCGGAGTCCTAATGGGTCACTAAGGATGACATAATCTGCAGCCACCTCCTCCCAGCCACGTACAAGTCCATGGGTTTCTGAGGACTGAAAATGATCTCTTGAAGACTGCTGCTGATGCTGAGTGCCAGGCTCCACCTCTATGCTGACACAATCCTCCTCCTCCTCTTCCTGTGTGATACTCGGGCCTGCAGCAATACTGTCTGGATAAAGGGGGCCTTGAGAGGTAAGGAAGTCCTCCTCTTCCTCCCTCTGTTCTACCTCAAGTGCCCTGTCCATTATTCCATGCAGTGTGTGCTCCAACAGGAAGACAAGAGGGACAGTATCACTGATGCATGCACTGTCACTGCTCACCATCCTCGTGGCCTCCTCAAATGGTAACAGGACAGTGCATGCATCCTTGATCATAAGCCACTGGCGTGGCGAAAAAAGCCAAGCTTCCCTGACCCTGTCCTGGTGCCATACTCGCACAGGTACTCATTGATGGCCCTCTGCTGCGTGTACAGCCGCTGCAGCATTGACAATGTTGAGTTCCACCTGGTGGGCATGTCAGATGAGACGCTTCTTGGGCAGGTTGCATTCCTTTTAAAGGTCAGCCAGCCAAGCACTAGCATTATATGACCGCCGGAAATGCCCACAGACTTTCCTGGCCTGCCTCAGGAGATCCTGTAAGCCTGGGTACCTGCACAAGAACTGCTGCACCACCAAATTAAGGATGTGAGCCAAACAGGGAACATGGGTCAAGTGTCCCTGTCGGAGGGCGGAGAGGAGGTTGGTGCCATTGTCGCAAACCACCTTTCCTGGCTGAAGCTGGTGTGGCGTCAACCACCTCTGAACCTGCCCCTGCAGAGCTGCCAGAATCTCTGCCCCAGTGTGGCTCCTGTCCCCTAAGCAGACCAGCATCTTTTTGCCTGAGTGCTTGCGTAGCCCCTAGAACATCTATGGAGCACTGTTGGTTCCGAGGACAAATCTGCACAGGAAGAAGCCATAGAGGAAGAAGAGGAGGGGGTGGAGGAGAGAGGTGTGGCAGAATCACCACTACCAGCATTTTGGAGGCATGGTGGCGGAACAAGCTCCAACATTACTGCACCCTGTCCTGCATCCTTCCCAGCTGCCAGCAGGGTTACCCAGTGCACCGTGAAAGAAAGGTAACGTCCCTGTCCATGCCTGCTGGACCATGAGTCAGCAGTAATATGCACCTTACCGCTGACTGCCCTGTCCCACGAGGCCAAGACATTGCCTTCCACATGCCGGTAGAGAGCCGGCATGGCCTTCCGAGAAAAAAATGGCGTAGGTGGAATGTGCGGTACCTCAGTGGCAGGTTCCCAAATTCTCGAAAGGGGGCAGAGTCTACCAGCTGAAAAGGCAGCAGTTGGAGTGCTAGCAATTTAGCCAAACTAGCATTCAGCCGCTGAGCATGTGGATGGCTGGGACCGAATTTCTTTTGACGATTTAGCAACTGGGGTAGGGAAATTTGCCTGCTACAATCGGATTTAGGTGTACTGCTAGCAGATTGCCCGCAAGTGCTTGGGACACCTACAGCAATTCTACACCTTCATTCCTCTCAGTGCAGGTCTCTGAGAGGACTAAAGGTATAGTGGGGTTGGAGATCCCAGCTGATGAGGAGCAAGGAGAGGTGCGGCACACGTCTCTAAAAAGGCCCATACCAAAGAACTTTTGAAAAAACGCGTGGTGTCAGCAGCGTCCTGCACATGTAGAGCTCTGCGGTGTGATGCAGTTGGTTGGCTATCCTTAAACTGGCCCCTGGAGGGCATATTGCCTCATTGGATATGTGCCGCCTCCTTCTCCTCTCTTCTATCAGGCACCCACATAGAGTCAGTGACCTCATCATCCCCTCCCTCCTCGCCACTGGAGCAAACCTGGCAGTATGTTGCAGCTGGGGGAACATGATTGCCAGTTTCTTGTCCTTCTTGGACACCCCCTCTCTCTGGGCTCACGTTACTGCTTTCATCCTCAACCTGGGTACCATCATCAGAGCCTTCAAAACGCTGCACATCCTCCTGCAGCATGTACCCGACACTGTGGTCGAACAGTTCGGGGGACTCCTCAGGACATGGTGGGGCTAGGGAAGGAGTGACTGATGTCATTGAGCCGATGAAATAGGCCACTTTGGCAGCTGCATTGGCAGCCAAACTTGTCTTAGCCTGGGTAACAGAGGATGAGGACAGCTTTGTGATCCACTCTACCAACTCTTCTGCATGTTGTGGCTCAACACAGCCAGCTGTCGAAAAAAAGGACAAGGGTGCCCCACGGCCATGTGCTGAGGATGTGCCGTGTTCACGACCAGCACTATTGGCTGTAGACACAGAGCCTGCTTGCCCTCTTTTAGTGGCCTGTGAGCGTCTGCCTTTCCTTGGTCGCCTTCCAGACATGCTGTGAAATTGGATTAGCAAAACACCACCTGAAATTTACTAGAAACATTACACCAGGAATGGCCTGCAGTCAGGTATAGGCTTAGCTAGACTAGAATCCAGTGGATATATATATATCTTTATGCACTGCAGATCACTGAATCGCCTGCCTGCGTGCCTGAAAGTCTCATTGAAAATGTACACCAGGATTGGCCTATAGTCAGGTATAGGCTTGGCTAGACTATAATGCAGTGGATATATATGTAGGAGACTGGGTATATATACCTTTATGCACTGCAGATCACTGAATCACCTGCCTGCCTGCCTGAAAGTGTCATTGAAAACATACAACAGAAATGGCCTGTAGTCAGGTATAGGCTTGGCTAGATTAGAATGCAGTGGATATATATGTAGGAGACTGTGTGTGTATATATATATATCTTTATGCACTGCAGATCACTGAATCGCCTGCCTGCCTGAAAGTGTCTTTGAATACGTACACCAGGAATGGCCTATAGTCAGGTATAGGCTTGGCTAGACTAGAATGCAGTGGATATATATGTAGGAGACAGTATATATATTTTATGCACTGCAAATCACTGAATCACCTGCCTGCCTGAAAGTGTATTTGAAAACATACACCAGAAACTACCTGCAGTCAGATATAGGCTTGGCTAGACTAGAAAGCAGTGGATATACATATGTTGGAGACTGTATATATATTTAATGCACTGCAGATCACTGAATCACTTGCCTGCCTGAAAGTGTATTTAAAAAACGTACACCAGCAATGGACTGCAGTCAGATATAGGCTTGGCTAGACTAGAATGCAGTGGATATACATATATGTAGGAGACTGTATATATATTTTATGCACTGCAGATCACTGAATCACCTGCCTGCCTGCCAGAAAGTGTATTTGAAAACGTACACCAGGAACTACCTGCAGTCAGATATAGGCTTGGCTAGACTGGAATGCAGTGGATATATATATGTATTATTATTATACAGGATTTATATAGCGCTAACAGTTTGCGCAGCGCTTTACAACATGAGGGCAGACAGTACACTTACAATACAAATCAATACAGGAGGGATCAGAGGGCCCTGCTCGTTAGAGCTTACAATCTAGAAACTGTATATATATGTTATGCACTGCAGATCACTGAATCACCTGCCTGCCTGCCTGAAAGTGTATTTGAAAACGTACACCAGCAGTGGCCTGCAGTCAGATATAGGCTTGGCTAGACTGGAATGCAGTGGATATATATATGTAGGAGACTGTATATATATATTATGCACTGCAGATCACTGAATAACCTGGCTGGCCTGCCTGCCTGAAAGTGTATTTGAATACGTACACCAGGAACGGTCTGCAGTGAGATCTAGCTAAACTGGATACAGTGTGTGTGTGTATATATATATATATATATATATATATATATATGTGTGTATATATATATTCATATAAATATATATATATATATACATACAAAGCCAGTATGTGTGTATATATATATATATATATATATATATATATATATATATACTAAATACACTGCAGCTAACTGAATCAACTGCCTGAAGTATATTAGAAACAGTACAGCAGGAACGGTTTGCAGTGAGATCTAGCTAAACTGTATACAGTGGATATATATATATATATATATATATATATATATATATATATATATATAACACTGCAGCTAACTGAATCAACTGCCTGCCTGAAGTATATTAGAAACTGTACAGCAGGAGCGGTCTGCAGTGAGATCTAGCTAACTGAATAAACTGCCTGCTCAAAGTAAATGAAATGACACTCTCTCTCTCTCTCTCTCTCTCTCCGCCAAGAATACACTACACAAGGCCGACGTGCAGGTGGCCTTATATAGTGTGGGGCGTGGACTTAACCCCCTGAGCCATAATTGGCCAAAGGCTCCCTGCCTTTGGCCAGTTATGGCTCTCTTTGCTGACGGCACTGTGATTGGCCAAAGCTTGCGGGTCATAGTGCATGCTTGGCCAATCATCAGCTAGCAATGCACTGGGATGACGCAGTGCATTATAAGGCGTGACGTACCGCTTGAATTTAGCACGAACACCCCATAATGTTCGATCTTCATCAAACAATCGAACAGCCAATGTTCAGTCGAACTCGTGTTCGACTCAAACTCGAAGCTCATCCCTAATAATCAGCTGCCTGCACTTCCTACACTTCCCCAGATGTTAATAATGCAATCTATATAACACACTGTGCAGCACTTATAAATATGGAAACAATACTAATATAAATATATGAATCCAGAAAACAATATAGATTACATATAACAACATATAAATACCATAAATAAAAGTGCTCGTGCTTCGTGATATTGCACTCAGTCCTCAATGAGGTTATTAAGCTAAACAACAACAGTCCATATATATGAAAACAAAGTGCTCATGCTCCATGACTTTTAATTAATCCTTGATGAGTGTTTAAACTAAACAGCAAAAGTCCATATTAACATCAACCATGTGATAATTGTGTCTTCATGCGTCGTGCACACAAAACCCCTACCGGGGTGTACCCTCACCTTAGGGGCTTAAAAAATAAGCCTGTAATTGATAGCAATAGCCTTCAGAGATCCTCCTTTGCTTCCTTTATAGTATGCAGGTTTATGGGACACTTGTATGGAACACAGGCCATTGGCTACTTTCAATAATAACCCAGTTTAGAGCTCACTATTTTCTCCTGGTATGTTCAGAGACTCTCCTCACATACATCACATGCGGGAAATGACAGAGGCATGCAATAGCGTGACGTTTAAAAAATTTTTATTGCAAACAGAACTCCACATATATACAACTCACATTTCAAATAAATAAAAAACGCCTTTTAAAGTGCTATAGTGCTGAGGGTTGATAGAGTCGCCTGTGGTCCGGTTCTGCAGCCCTGGTTTGCACAGCGTTCCCCCTGTCCTATGCCAGCTCTGCAGTACTTCCTGGTACCTCTCGTCAGCCGAACAAGCTCCTCCTAGTGGTTTCGAGCAGGACCTGTAAGCATCCCTTGTAATAGAAAAAAAAGCATGACAGGACCTCTTAAATATATCTGGGGTCAAAAAGATTTAGTGTAAACCTCATTTACACTAAAATGTAATTTAAAGAAAATAAAAAAAATGTTGCCATTTAAAAAAAAAAAAAAAAAGGCCCTTTAAGAGCTATGGGCGAAAGTGACATTTTGACGTCGCTTCCGCCGTGCAATGTTATGGAAACAGGTGGAGGGCATCTTCCCCCCACTCGTCTCCATACCCAGCAAGAGTGAAGATCCGATCACCTCTGCCACTGCCGACGGCTCCGGTAAGAGGCAGAGGACACCGGATAATGGGGGGAAGGGGGGCCCCCTCTCCCACCGCAGATAAAAGTGATCTCGCAGTGAATCTGCCGCAGAGACCACTCTTATCGGAAAGGAGACCACGGGCCGAAGAAGAGGATACTGGGATTATGGCAGCTAGCTGCTGCTATAACGATATTCCTCTTCAAACTTAGGATATATATCGGCGCGCGGCAGTCCGGAAGTGGTTAACAGAAGTTGAACAGCCCAGAGGCCTCCCCTAAAAAGGAGAAACCATCGGGAGAAGTAGTTAATACCATATTCCAGCTTATGAATAAGGAAGATATGTGTTTGGAAATATGCGAACCTGCAAAAACTGGCCCAGGTCCCCTGGAGGTGTTTGCGAGATTGAAAACAGACTCCTTCCTCTGAGCCAGACCTGTCTGATTTCGAAGGATTTTTTTAGCGCTCAGATGAAGAACCCCACTTTGGTCCCCATCAGGGAACAGGTCACAGTGCTGAATGGTGATCCACAGCAACCTGGGGTGGACATATGGTCTCCCCAATTTACTATGAATTATGATTTTCTGTACAGAGTAACCAAAGAAAATTATGAAGTGATTGTACAACTGGTGGTACCCTAGCCTTTCAGGCCCAAATTGTTACAATTAGCTTATGCTCATGTACTTGGGAGGTCACTCAAGAACTGTCAAAAAAGAGGAGAAAGAGGATTGGGACTTTGAATGAAGCATGTAGGTATAAAGAATTCAGTTTATTATATAAATGAACATACAAACGCATAATCATGAGTAAGTGTACATCCAAAAGATTATAATAACTGGTACAATTCATAAAAATGTATATCTATACATACAATATAGACAGTTTTTTTGACATATAGATAGGGGTGGAGGCAATTGACCTTACCAGGTCACCGCCTCATATACAGTCCCAACTGTTCTCCTTTTTCATATCACTCAGGAACTGGTTGTGCCCTGGTTTTATTTGCCCAGAGTATATTGGGAAATTGAGGACTACTGTGAGTTCTGCCCAACCTGTCAAAAAATGCCCTGAATCTCCATTTTTCAGTCTGCTGCAGTCAATCAGAAGTACCACTTCTGATTGATTGTATAGCCATGAATTTGGTGTGCCCCTTATCCATGTCAGCTAAGGTCACAAGTACATTTTAGTTGTCCTTGATTATAACACCAGGTATCCGGAGGCAGTCCCATTAACCACTTGAAGACTAAGCCTTTTTCTGACACTTGCTTATAAGTTAAAATCAGTATATTTTGCTAGAAAATTACTTAGAACCCCCAAACCTTATATATATTTTTTTAGCAGAGACCCTAGTGAATAAAATGGCGGTCATTGCAATATTTTATGTCAAACTGTATTTGCGCAGCGGTCTTCCAAACACATTTTTTTTTTTGCAAAAAATATACTTTCATGATTTAAAAAAATAAAATATAAAATTAGCCCATTTTTTTGTATACTGTAAAAGATTATATGCCGAGTAATTAGATACCTAACATGTCATGCTTTAAAATTGCTCACACTAGTGGAATGGTGACATAGGCGACGCTTTCAATTTTTTCAGTTACCACCAGTTTAGAGTTAAAGAGGAAGTCTAGTGCTGGAATTATTGCTCTTGCTCGAATGATCGTAGCGATACCTCACATGTGTGGTTTGAACACTGTTTACATTTGCGGGCGTGACTTGCGTATGCATTCCCTTAATTTTATTTTTACACTGTCCCTTTAAATTTATTTTTTTGTTCGCTTTTATTGCTATCATAAGGAATGTAAACATCTCTTGTGACAGTAATAGTCATGTGTCAGGTATTTTTTTGGAGGGATCTGGGGTCTATAAGACCCCAAATCCCTCATTTACGCTTAAAACTATACAAAAAGCTAAGTTCGGCTGTTTTGAATACTGACACTTTTTAAAATCTGGCGCCTTTAAGGCTCCAGTAATCCAGAAGTGACGAAGTGACATCGATTCCGGGTTTCTAGATCCGAGATCCGATCAAAGCCGATTCCAGACATGCTGGCTGGTTGCTTGGGCCTGATACAGGAGAGCCCAGGCAGAGCAGCAGAAGGTGGTCGGAGGAGGGGGACATCCCCTCCCGCTGCTGGTGTTGACAATTGAGTGGCTGCTTAGCCGCATCAGTTATCACAAGAAAGCCAACTGTCGGCTCTAAAAAACTGTACTGTTTTTTTAGCTGCAGGCATCACCCTGGAAGCAGAATGACGCACAGGTACGTGATTTTGCAGCAAGAGGTTAAGAAATGTTTCATTCAAGTTTATCCCAGGTGAGTTGTTCAGATGTTCACGAAAACAGGTCTCCCATCCAGGATCTTGACAGATCAGGATACACCATTTATGTCTAAAGGACGAAGGAGCTCTGTAAACAGATTTAAGTTTATCATCCACAAACTGATGTGTTAGTAGAGCGATTTAACAAAAACATACTTAATTATACTTGATACTTAAAAATTGGTCATGATTTTTTAATGCCTCCCTTGTTTGTCATATGGGAGGTACGCAGGCCTCCATGGGGTTTTCGCCCTTCGAGTTCATTTATGGGAGACACTCCCGTGGGTTACTGGATGTAGTGAAAGAGGTGTGAATGAGAGGCTTCCCCTGATCAAAGTGTAGTGGAACACATCGCACAAGTGCAGGACCAAAAGGCAAAAGTCATGCCCCTAATTAGAGAAAATTGCAGGCTGCACAAAAGGCCCAGAGTCGAGTGTACAAACAGCCTGCCAAGGTTAGAGTTTTTAAACCGGGGGATCCGATGCTTGTGTTAGTGTCTACAGTGAAGAGCAAGTTTCTCACAAAATGGCAGGGACCCTTTGAGATGGTGGAAAAGGTAGGAAAGGTTAACTATAATGTCTACCAGCCCACAAACAGAAAACCCTACCAGATCTATCACATTAACCTGATCAAGCCTTGGAAAGAGTGGGTTTAACAGTCAGAAAGTCCTGGAAGACCCAGGCGCTCAGATTATGGAAGTAGAGATTGCAGATACCCTTTCCCCTTCTCAAAAACAAGAGTCCTGGGAATTCTTACAGAGACATTTTTTTTTCAAACCTGCCAGGCCTAACTAATGTGTTATGCGTTTGCGTCAGGAATTGCCTGAACAATTAATTATATTGAGTCATTTTTCAACCAAAGCAGAAATCTTTAGGAAAAACACAAATCGATCGACTAAATATGGAATTACATGAATATTTATTCACTAGACATGTATTCACAATAAATAGTTAGATTGGTGGACAAAAATTTTCATAAAAATAACAAAATTGTATGCATCACTTGCTAATATGTATAATGCTACATATTTGAATGAATTGAAAGGATTAAAGAGGAGTTCCCATTTTTTTAAAAAAAATTAAAAGTTAGCAGCTACAAATACTTCAGCTGCTGACTTTTAAAAATCGGACACTTACCTGTCCCACGGTCCAGCGATGCAGGGGATAGAAGCCCTGCTCGTCTCCCCCTCCGTTTGGTGGCGCCGGCAGTGCAACTGTGGGCGCTGGGCTGTGTACCCACTGCACATGCGCGAGCGTGCCGTGACTGGCCGCTCAGTCATCTGGGACCTGTAATGTGTCCCAGACGATTGACAAGAGGGAGGGAGCAGAGCTGAGCCCTTGCTGCGCCGAAGGGAAGTGATGTCATCAGCCCAGGCACTGAAAGAGGCAGACTACGGGGGACCCCATAGCAACAGGCATTTAGAGGTAAGTTAGAAAAAAAAAATTTTCAATTTTTTTTTTTTTTTTTAGGCACATTCATGCATTTTTTTTTTGGGTGGAACACCACTTTAACTTCTCCCTGTGGACAAAATAACCATCTATATATAACTATCAGACAATAGTCTGCATTTTACGAAGCGCAACAGTTACTCCACAGCAGAAGGAGTAATTGTTAAACCATGTACAAAAAATAGTATGCTACTATATTATATGCTACTTGGAGAAATAAAATAAAAATAACAATAAAATTAAAGAAAAATCAAAATGGTTATAATACAGGGGGGAGAACAATCTAAGTTTTACAAGAAATCATAATACTAAAAACCTCCGTGCTCCCTCTGTAAAGATGGTATTGTTAGCAATGCTGTACTCCTTGAATGGGGAAATCACTAGAAATAGAGAAAAGGAGAACGCGAACGCCTAGTGCATTACCTTAGACACCTTAAAACTTTTATTTACAAAATGCCAAAAGCATACTCGCAAACATAAACGGATAAAAACGCATGTCATATACATCTCCAGCATCGAGGGTGACACTTCTCTGCGGTTGGACAGCTGATGTGTTTCGGGAGGCAAGCTCTCTTCCTCAGAGCTACTTGCTCTAGCTCTGCTGGAGATGTACATAACATGCGTTTTATCCTTTTATGTTTGTGAGTATGCTTTTGGCGTTTTGTAAATAAAAGTCTTAAGGTGTCTAAGGTAATGCACTAGGCATTTGCACCCTCCTTTTTTCTGTTTATAATCACAAGAAATCAATCAACAGGTATATCAGATTAAGCAATGAATCATGGAAAATCATTGTATTATAATAACCCTTTCAAAATGGCTGCTGGCTTACAATGGTCATTACCAGAGTCCCCTAAAATGGCTGCCTTTCCAAAGTGGCAAAATAGGGTTTAGATGATGAGGCGTGATGGTGAATGTCTCTCTGGATGGAGGGGTGTGTACTATATGAAGTGGTTCTTGATGGGTGATGAAGTCTGATGGACCAAGTGAAGTGTGTGTGATGTGTCCCTATGGCTTCCTATCCTCATCCTATATACCGTTCTGAACAATACGCTCATAAAAATTTGAATAAGCCTAGCCCAGAAGGTGAAACTTCTTTTCATTGGACCATGTGGCTAAATATTAATTTGTTGTTTGTTCAAGCATTGCCTCTCTTAGCCACCAAGTGTCACTCTAGGACAAGGGATGTGTGTTCTAAATTAATCTTATAAATATTCTGTTGTAGGAATGTTCACTTTCTCATGAGACGGTTGTGGCCATGCGATATTTCTAATATACTGTATATACAGTGCCTTGAAAAAGTATTCATACCCCTTGAAATTTTCCACATTTTGTCATGTTACAACCAAAACGTAAATGTATTTTATGTGAAAGACCAACACAAAATGGCACAGAAAATGTGAAGTGGAAGGAAAATTATAAATAGTTTTAAACATTTTTTTACAAATAAATATCTGAAAAGTGTGGCATGCATTTGTATTCAGCCCCCTTTACTCTGATACACCTAACTAAAATCTAGTGCAACCAATTGCCTTCAGAAGTCACCTTATTAGTAAATAGAGTCTACCTGTGTGCAATTTAATCTCAGTATTATTACAGCTGCTCTGTGATGCCCTCAGAGGTTTGCTAGAGAACCTTAGTGAACAAACAGCATCATGAAGGCCAAGGAACGCACCAGACAGGTCAGGGATAACGTTGTGGAAAATTTAAAAATATCCCAAGCTTTGAACATCTCACGGAGCACTGTTCAATCCATCATCTGAAAATGGAAAGAGTATGGCACAACTGCAAACCTACCAAGACATGGCCATCGACCTAAAATGACAGGCCGAGCAAGGAGAGCATGAATCGGAAAAGCAACCAAGAAACTCATGGTAACTCTGGAGGAGATGCAGAGATCCACAGCTCAGGTGGAAGAATCTGTCCACAGGACAACTATTAGTCGTGTATTCCACAAATCTGGCCTTTATGGAAGAGTGGCAAAAAGAAAGCCATTGTTGAAAGAAAGCCATAAGAAGTCCCTTTTGCAGTTTGTGAGAAGCCATGTGGGGACACAGCAAACATGTGGAAGAAGGTGCTCTGGTCAGATGAGTCCAAACTTAAACTTTTTGGCCAAATGCAAAATTCTATGTGGCGGAAAACTAACACTGCACGTCACCCTGAACACACCATGCCCACCGTGAAACATGGTGGTGGCAGCATCATGTTGTGGGGATGCTTTTTCAAGCAGGATCATTGAAGCTGGTCTAAGTTGAAGGGAAGATGGATGGAGCCAAATACATGGAAATCTTAGAAGAAAACCTGTTAGACCCCTTTCACACTGGGACCAAGTTCGCGGTAAAGCGTCGCTGTTTAAGCAGCACTTTTTGGCTGCTAGCAGGGCAGTTTTAACTCCAAATAAGGGGTTAAAAATGCTCGTGTTGTGGCGCTTCCTAGTGGCTTTTCAGGCGCTTCGGAAGGGCTGCCCATTTATTCTAAAAGGTAGGGCATTTTGGGAGCGCTGTATTTAAATACAGCGCTCCCAACCCGCCCCAAAGATGCTGCTTGCAGGAATCTTCTGAATGAACCACAAGCGCATGGCCTGAGTGTCAAAAGTCACACTTGAATGAATGGGAGGCGGTTTTCAGGCGCTTAGCAGAGGCTATTTTCAGTGCTAAAGCACCTGAAAATTGCCCCAGTGTGAAAGGGGTCTTAGAGTCTGCAAAAGACTTGAGACTGGGGCAGAGGTTCACCTTGCAGCAGGACAACGGCCCTAAACATAGTCAGAGCTACAATGGAATGGTTTAGATCAAAGCATATTCATGTTATAGAATGGTCCAGTCAAAGTCCAGACCTAAATCCAATTGAGAATCTGTGGTATGACTTGAAAATTGCTGTTCAGACACTCTCCATCCAATCTGACAGAGCTTGAGCTGTATTGCAAAAATTTCACTCTAGATGTGCAAAGCTGGTAGCGACATACCCAAAAAGACTTGCAGCTGTAATTGCAGCGAAAGGTGGTTCTACAAAGTATTGACTCAAGGGGGCTAAATACAAATGCACGCCACACTTTGTCAGCAGTCACATCATTAATAAATACAAGAGAACCAGTTCCACTGGCAGGCAGCGATACATGCCCACGCCATGACATTACCACCACCATGCTTCACTGATGAGGTAGCATGCTTTGGATCATGAGTAGTTCCTTTCCTTCTCCATACTCTTCTCTTCCCATCACTCTGGTACAAGTTGATCTTGGTCTCATCTGTCCATAGGATGTTGTTCCAGAAATGTGAAGGCTTTTTTAGATGTTGTTTGGCAAACTCTAATCTAGCCTTCCTGTTTTTGAGGCTCACCAATGGTTTATATCTTGTGGTGAACCCTCTGTATTCACTCTGGTAACGTCTTCTCTTGATTGTTGACTTTGACACACATACACCTACCTCCTGGAGAGTGTTCTTGATCCGGCCAACTGTTGTGAAGGGTGTTTTCTTCACCAGGGAAAGAATTCTTCGGTCATCCACCACAGTTGTTTTCCGTGGTCTTTCGGGTCTTTTGGTGTTGCTGAGCTCCCTGGTGCGTTCTTTTTTTTTTTAAGGATGTTCCAAACAGTTGATTTGGCCACACCTAATGTTTTTGTTATCTCTCTGATGGGTTTGTTTTGTTTTTTCAGCCTAATGATGGCTTGCTTCACTGGTAGTGACAGCTCTTTGGATCTCATATTGAGAGTTGACAGCAACAGATTCCAATTTCAAATAGCACACTTGAAATGAACTCTGGTCCTTTTATCTGCTCCTTGTAAATGGGATAATGAGGGGATAACACACACCTGGCCATGGAACAGCTGAGCAGCCAATTGTCCCATTACTTTTGGTCCCTTAAAAAGTGGGAGGCACATATACAAACTGCAATTCCTACACTGTTTACCTGATTTGGATGTAAATACCCTCAAATTAAAGCTGAAAGTCTGTAGCTAAAGCACATCTTGTTCGTTTCATTTCAAATCCATTGTGGTGGTGTATAGAGCCAAAAAGATTAGAATTGTGTTGATGTCCCAATATTTATGGACCTGACTGTATGAGAATACATTTGTGATGCAGCAATATTAACAGTAAGAAATGTTTGATTATCAGGAGTTGGGATTCCATATATATAAAATTATTAAAACAAACTATTAATTGAATGCATTTCCCTAATGATGGAGATTACAAATAAACAAACTGTAGTCATAACAAAACCCTTTTCACCATGTATACTGTTCTGATTTACAATCATATGAATATGTCCATTATGTTTGTTAGGTAGAATCGTTTATAATTGGGAAGCACAGTGGTGTAGTGGATAGCACTCTTGCCTAGCAGTAAAACAGGTCGCTGGTTCGAATCCCTACCTGCCAGGAGTTTGCATGTTCTCCCTGTGCCTGCATGGGTTTCCTCCAGGTACTGTGGTTACCTCCCACACTCCAGAGACATGCTGGTAGGTTAATTGGCTTCTGTCTAAACTGGCCCTAAAATATGAATGTGAGTTAGGGACTTTATAGTGTAAGCTTCTTGGGGGTAGGGACTGATGTGAATGTACAATGTATATGTAAAGCGTGGTGTAAATTGACAGTGCTATATAAGTACCTTAAATAATAATAATAATAATCCATTGGCATATATATATATATATATATATATATATATATATATATATATATATATATATATATCACACAGGGTCCTGATGATTTGCAACATAGAGATTGTGAAGTGACTTTATATTATATGTAAATCTTTAGCTGGTGATATTGTTACAGAAAAAATAGTTCCTTTCTGTGAGGGGGTCTCGTTCTGTGTTTATCTTTCTCAGAGCTGAAGCAATGGCTGGTCACTATATAACTACACAAGTCCATATAAATATACATAGTGCCTTCATACTCCACCTTTGTGTAAACATCGATCAGGGGTTATATATACACTCATTGTGTGTTTTTGCCTTGGAACGTCACTCTTTATTATTGGTCCAAGGATCATCAAATAAATTCTGTTTGGCGACCATGAAAATAGACTTATCCTTGGCTTCAGGTGAGAAGGAAAAATGCACGCTCATTGTTTTTCTAACTAGTTCTGTAAGCAGGCTTGTTTATAGACCTCCAACAAATTGAGAACAAAACCAAATGTCTTTGAGTGACGCTTGCATGACTTCATACCTGGAATATGATTTTGTTTTAAACGTCCAAGTTTCCAAAATTGAAATTATGGAAATATCTCTTTCTTCACAACAGTTCTGACAAATGTAATTGAACATGATATTACAGATCCTGGTGTCTGGGGAAACATTTAACCATACTGTGCATACCCGAAGCGTGCCATAGATTGTGTCAGCAGAGCTTAAAAATATGTTTGGGATTATCGAGGAATCCTCAAGTAGTTGGTCAGGTCCTGTAGTGCTAGTGCCCAAGCCAAATAGAACCTGGCAATTCTGTAATGATTTTTATATGTTAAATGAAGTCTACAAACTAGACGTGTATCCAATGCCCTATTTGGATGAATTATTTGAAAGATTAGGACCAGCCCGGTATATTACTACTCTTGATTTGACAAAGGGTTACTGGCGGATTCTACTCTTCCAAGAGGCTAAAGAGAAAACTGCCCCCATACTAGAAGGGTTATGGCAGTACGCCAGAATGACATTTAGGTGACGTGGGGCCACAGCACTTTTCAGATACAGTAGCCATGGACAAAGTCCTGAGACCCCGTAAGGAATTCTCAGGAGCTTACCTTGACCATATTGTCATCTTCAGCCACCACTGGGAAAGTAATTTACAAAAAGTTAATGTTATATGAATAGTGCGCTTGTTCAGAATTATAAACAAATATTGTTAATCTGAAAATTCTGCATATAAATCCTTACATCATATAGAATACATAAGTGCATATACAATAAAATAGCACATTGGACACAATGTGGAGTACTGTATTTATTGGCGTATAACACTCACTTTTTCACCATGAAAATCGGGTGCAAGTAGCATGTGCGTGTTATACGCCAATACTTCAATTTTATGCTGCCTCGGAGGGCACAGGGAGGGGGCGGGACGAGCGCCGTCAGATTGCATACAGTGAGAATCTCCTGTTTACTTGGCGGCCTCTGTAATAGGAAGTTCCGTCTCCTGCGCCGCCATTGGACCACTGTTCTGTCTATCGTAGGAGATTCTCACTGTATAATCTGTCTGCGCTCAACCTACCCCCCTCTAGGCTGCAGATGAGCATCGATCAGGCTGCACTGATGGCAATGGTGAGGCTGCTGCATTGAAGGCAATGGAGAGGCTGCTGCTTTGATGGAAATGGTGAGGCTGCTGCATTGATGGCAATGGTGAGGCTGCTGCATGGATAGCAATGGTGAGGCTGCTGCATTGATGGCAATGGTGAGGCTGCTGCATTGATGGCAATGGTGAGGCTGCTGCATTGATGGCAATGGCGAGGCTGCTGCATTGATGGCAGTGGCAAGGTTGCTGCATTGATGGCTATGGCGAGGTTGCTGCATTGATGGCTATGGCGAGGCTGCTGCATGGATGGCAATGGCGAGGCTGCTGCATTAATGGCAATGGTGAGGCTGCATTGCTGTGGACTGATGAGGCTGCATTAATGGCATTTGTGAGGCTGCAGATGGGTATTGTCCCTTATTGCGTGGGGGTCCCCTAAAATTCCATTACCAGGCCCTTCAGGTCTGGTATGGATATTAAGGGAACTCTGTGCCAAAATGAAAAAAAAAATGGCGTGGGGTTCCCCCCAAAAATCCATACCAAACCCTTCAGGTCTGGTATGGATTTTAAGGGGAACTCCATGCCAAAATTTTTAAAAAAATGGCATATTAACCTTTAAAATTAGCACTTTAGATTTCACCCATAGAATTTTAAAGGGTGTTCCAAATTTGCCCAAATTGTTCGCTGTTTGAACAGATAGCCCATCCCTAGTTGTGATGCCACCTACCTGGTTGAGGAAGATCTTTGGGGGACAGTACTATCAGAGATTTGAGGCCAGAAGGTCATATAGCTTTTCTAACTGGTGAGGGTTCTGATGCGTTCCATTTTAGAAGTAAAAAATGCGGCGCTAAATAATAGTGTGGCTGGAAAAAGAAAATAAATGAAAACATACATAAGTCCGAATATGTGTATCAATAAACAATGTGAAAACAACAACATAAGTCCAAAAAGTACAATAAGGTGCGTGATGGAATATTGAACATTGAAAGTAGAACAAAAATGGCTGGTGGAAGACCCAAAGAACCGGTGGATGTGGTGTAAATCCGTAGGACTAGGTTGACATCGATGGTATTAAACATCAGATAAATAAATAAAGATGGGTACTCTTACCGAAAAGGGTGGACTCCTCTGTCAGCGACATGGAGTCAATCAGACAATGAGCCCCATCGGGCTGGGAAGGAAATCCAGGATGTTGAAATACACAGGGTAACCTTCCAGCAGCAGGAACCAGGAGGGACATATGACAGGTGCCCAAAATGGAAATTCCCAGATGTAGGATGGTGGAACAGCACTGGTCATCCAAATGGAGTATATTCTTGTCAGAAGATTATGTAAAAGAAAAAATCACCGCTTCCGCATGGTGCAGGTAAAAAACAGGAGGGTTTTTATTGCTAAAAAGCCATATACAATAAAAAGGTGATCACAAAAATTAAAAATCAAAGCAGCATGGAACAGAGGTACCGTCCGACGCGTTTCGACCCAATGGTCTTCAACTGGGGCATGGACACCTCACTCCAAACTGCTCATATTTATAAATGATGATAAATTACATGATTAATGGGGAGGCGGTCACGTCACATCTCATTGGATGAGTAGCATTATGCAACACCGGAAGTGAATAACCTAAACATAAATGGCCTATCAGACAACATAATATAAGACAGGCAGGGATAATCTCCAATGAATGAAAAACCGGAAAGGGAAACGTTCCCGGGGATCTTCCGCTCGCATGTCAAACAAGGACATGACCTAGCGGCAAGAAGCCCGCCAAGGAAAGTGTCGTGTCAGGTGATCGGAGCGGAGGCGGCGTCATGTGACCCCACGTCAGAAGCTCCAGCCGCGCTGACGTCACATTGTAAACAAAGCGAGCCACGTGGAGATCCTCCCAAGAAGGTTTCTTTTTTTCAGAACTGCAATGGATACTATCCATGCCGCAGGTGTAATGTGTGTCACCATAATATAGGGGCTAGGTAGAGGATATTAACCTTTACATCTACTGTCACGTCCCATATATACCACATGAAACAATTTGCAACATGTTCTTCACAGTACATTGTTTATTTGCTCACCTGCCCCTGCCGTAAGCAGTATGTAGGCCGTACCATCAGGACCTTTACGATTCGTGTTAATGAACACATAGCCGGAATTAAGGGCGGCAAAAATAAACATACAGTGCCACGACACTATTTACAGTATCCCAACAAAGACCCTTCAGGCACCCTTTTCCAGGTGATCGATAAATTCGTTCCCCATTGGAGAGGTGAACCACGCCTCAGAGGCGTTTCGCACCTTGAAACTTATTGGATCTATGAGTTGAGGTCCTACTCCCCGTATGGCTTGAACGTGGAGTGGGACCTCAACTCGTTCATAGACCAGGCATAGATGTTACATAGTTTGCTTAAATTTCTATCTCATGATTATTTCATCTCTCAATATACCCTTTGGGAATGTTCCATCCAGATTTCCCCCTTTTTTCTCTTCCCCTTTGTTTTTCTTCACATAGGTATCACTCTTGCCTGCTTATAAGTCTTAGCCTATGGGGGTTTCCCCCATTTCACCAGATATGATGGCATTAGCCCCCATGTGTGCCACAAAAAAATTCTATATTTATTTCATGTATTAGGTCCACTTCTTGGACATTTTTAGGTCTGACAGTATACATCACATTAAAAATATGTCCATAGATAAAGTGTTTATCATTTGAGAACATACATGTTTTTATAAGATATCCATCTTCTTATAGAATACCTGTTACATATTCTTTTGTACCCTTTGTTCCATATTAAGAACCAATATGAATTTTTGTTTTACATGACTGTTCACCATTCATTAAGTTTTAGCTTGATACAATTATGATGACCGGTTCACTATGCCGCTATTGTCAGAGATCTATAATTAGAATTCATGATAGATGTGCAATGTACTGTGATGTCTTTTCCCCTGCCGCCTAGAGAGACTTCCCCCCAAGATCAGGTGACTAGGAGGTGGACGCGGCAAGCTTGGCTGCTGCAGGTGGCTCGCTTTGTTTACAATGTGACATCAGCGTGGCTGGAGCTTCTGACGTGCGGTCACGTGACGCCGCCTCCGCTCCGATCACCTGACATGACACTTTCCTTGGCGGGCTTCTTACCGCTACGTCATGTCCTTGTTTGACATGCGAGCGGAAGATCACCGGGAACGTTTCCCTTTCCAGTTTTTCATTCATTGGAGATTATCCCTGCCTGTCTTATATTATGTTGTCTGATAGGCCATTTATGTTTAGGTTATTCACTTCCGGTGTTGCATAATGCTACTCATCCAATGAGATGTGACGTGACCACCTCCCCATTAATCATGTAATTTATCATCATTTATATATATGAGCAGTTTGGAGTGAGGTGTTCATGCCCCAGTTGAAGAACATTGGGTCGAAACGCTGCTGTTCCATGCTGCTTTGATTTTTAATTTTTGTGATCACCTTTTTATTGTATATGGCTTTTTAGCAATAAAAACCCTCCTGTTTTTTACCTGCACCATGCGGAAGCGGTGATTTTTTCTTTTACATAATCTTCTGACAAGAATATACTCCCTTTGGATGACCAGTGCTGTTCCACCATCCTACATCTGGGAATTTCCATTTTGGGCACCTGTCATATGTCCCTCCTGGTTCCTGTTGCTGGAAGGTTACCCTGTGTATTCCAACATCCTGGATTTCCTTCCCGGCCCGATGGGGCTCATTGCCTGATTGACTCCATGTCGCTGACAGAGGAGTCCACCCTTTTCGGTAAGAGTACCCATCTTTATTTATTTATCTGATGTTTAATACCATCTATGTCAACCTAGTCCTACGGACTTACACCACATCCACCGGTTCTTTGGGTCTTCCACCAGCCATTTTTGTTCTACTTTCAATGTATGGACTATGAGTTAATATTCCATCACGCACCTTATTGTACTTTTTGGACTTATGTTGTTGTTTTCACATTGTTTATTGATACACATATTCGGACTTATGTATGTTTTCATTTATTTTCTTTTTCCAGCCACACTATTATTTAGCGCCGCATTTTTTACTTTCATCCTCAGTTGTTTGTCACAACGTATGCGGCTGCTTTTGCACTTTTGTCTTTTATAGAGAGCAGTGTTTTTACTTACCTTCTCGTTCCATTTTAGAAACCTGTAGCAGGCCAAACCTGGGGGAAATTCTGTAAAAAAGCAGTGTAATACTGCTTTTATACATGACATTAGGCCCCCATTGAACAGGTAAATATTTTGGCATTGGTCTAAAATCCCAAACAGCCATGGTTTGTTCTAAACTTGTGTTAAGACTAAACCGTTAACTCATCTTTACTAGCCAGAAAGCTAAATTCACACTTAAGGCTTGTATGTAAACTTTGCCACTTGTCAAAAAAATCTCTCATACTGTTTATTAGGTTTCAGCAGTTTGGTCAGGGACCACCCCAGTCTGTAACTTGATAGTTAAAGCGCAGCAACACATGGATAAAGTTATCCCTGTGCCCTGCCTCCATACCGGTAAGTTGCCTGTGTACTGTGTTGCAAAGGCATATTGCTCTTTTTTCTTCCAGTATGAATGCTGATGTGTGAAGAATCAGAGGTGGGTGCTATAAAGACAGACAATATTATTTAAAATTACATTTAGGATTTTTTTTTTATGAATAATTGAGTTAAAGAGAATTTAACTCAACTTATTTTTTTATTAAACAACCCACTAGAAACAGCCATAATGTGCACATATGCTTCACATATTTAGCCATAATGGTCTAGTATGCTTCACATATTTAGCCATAATGTGCTAGTATGCTTCACATATTTAGCCATAATGGTCTAGTATTCTTCACATATTAGCACATTATGACAGTCTTACATGTCAAATGGTGCCCTCCAGCACAGCACTGTTAACACTCCCATTGGTTATGGACTATTCCATCTTTTCCTGGTTTTCAGGTTCAGTCTGTTTAGTCGCATGAATGGCTGCACCTCGATGATGTCATTCCCACATGTGCGCGTAGGAATCAAATCATCATGGCACATAGGGGTGCCATACATGTACGCTGAGCTGCAAATGCAAAACTTAGTGTATATCAATGCTGACATGCCAAAAGAAGCATTTATAGGGTCTGACTGGTCTCTTCTGTCATAAAAACCTATTGTACCTGTCAATAGGGATGAGCTTTGAGTTCGAGTCAAACCCATGTTCGACTCGAACATTGCATGTTCAACCGTTTGTTGAATTTTGAATGTTATGGGCCATTCACGCCAAATTAGAGTGGCGCGTTCTGGCCCATAATTCACTGCGGCATCGCAGTGCATTGCTGGCTGATGATTGGGCAAGCATGCACTATGACCCGCATGCTTTGGCCAATCACAGCACGGTAAGAGCGGAGAGCCATAATTGGCCAAAGCCAGGGTGGCTTTGGCCAATTATGGCTCAGGGGGTTTAGAACACTCCCCACACTATATAAGGCCGCCTGTGTGGTGGCCTTGTGTAGTGTGTTGCAGCGCGGAGAGATAGACAGAGAGACAGTGTCATTTGATTTAAGTTAGATAGAGTAGGCAGACGAGTCAGTTAGCTGCACTTACAGTGTATTGTGTATATATATATACATATATATATATATGCACCTAGGTGTTGTGTGTGTGTGTGTGTGTATATATATATATATATATATATATATACACACTGTATTCAGTTTAGCTAGATCCGTTCCTGTTATTCTCTTCCTACTGACAGGCAGGCAGGTGTTTTTACAGTATTTACAGCTGCCTAAAGAAAATTGCTGGTGTTCTTCTGATCCTATTAGTCCTATTAGTAACGTATTTACAGTTAGTGTGGTGCATCCTCTGCACAGTGTGCACCTAAAGCTACCTGAAGAAAATTGGTGGTGTTCTTCTGATCCTATTAGTACCACAGGCAGCTGCAGTATTTACAGTTGGTGTACTGCGTCCTCTGCACAGTGTGCACCTAAAGCTACCTGAAGAAAATTGGTGGTATTCTTCTGATCCTATTAGTAACACAGGCAGGCAGTTAATTCTGCTAGCTGCAGTATCAGTATATATAGTGTGTAGTGTGTCCTCTGCACAGTGTGCACCTATAACTACCTGAAGAAAATTGGTGGTGTTCTGATCCTATTAATACTGCAGGCAGCTGCAGTATTTACAGTTAGTGTAGTGCGTTCTCTGCACAGTGTGCACCTAAAGCTACCTGAAGAAAATTGGTGGTGTTCTTCTGATCCTATTAGTACCGCAGGCAGCTGCAGTATTTACAAGTTAGTGTAGTGCATCCTCTGCACAGTGTGCACCTAAAGCTACCTGAAGAAAATTGGTGGTGTTCTGATCCTATTAATACCGCAGGCAGCTGCAGTATTTACAGTTAGTGTAGTGCGTACTCTGCACAGTGTGCACCTAAAGCTACCTGAAGAAAATTGGTGATGTTCTTCTGATCCTATTAGTACCGCAGGCAGCTGCAGTATTTACAGTTAGTGTAGTGCGTCCTCTGCACACTGTGCACCTAAAGCTACCTGAAGAAAATTGGTGGTGTTCTGATTCTATGAATACCGCAGACAGCTGCAGTATTTACAGTTAGTGTAGTGCGTTCTCTGCACAGTGTGCACCTAAAGCTACCTGAAGAAAATTGGTGGTGTTCTTCTGATCCTATTAGTACCGCAAGCAGCTGCAGTATTTACAAGTTAGTGTAGTGCATCCTCTGCACAGTATGCACCTAAAGCTACCTGAAGAAAATTGGTGGGGTTCTGATCCTATTAGTACCGCAGGCAGCTGCAGTATTTACAAGCTAGTGTAGTGCATCCTCTGCACACTGTGCACCTAAAGCTACCTGAAGAAAATTGGTGGTGTTCTTCTGATCCTATTGGTACCGCAGGCAGTTGCAGTATTTACAGTTAGTGTAGTGCGTCCTCTGCACAGTGTGCACCTAAAGCTACCTGAAGACAATTCCTGTTGTTCTGATCCTATTAATACCACAGGCAGGCAGCTGCAGTATTTACAGTTAGTGTACTGTGTCCTCTGCACAGTGTGCACCTAAAGCTACCTGAAGACAATTGCTGTTCTTCTGATCCTATTAGTACCGCAGGCGGCTGCAGTATTTACAAGTTAGTGTAGTGCATCCTCTGCACAGTGTGCACCTAAAGCTACCTGAAGAAAATTGGTGGTGTTCTGATCCTATTAGTACCGCAGGCAGCTGCAGTATTTACAAGCTAGAGTAGTGCGTTCTCTGCACAGTGTGCACCTAAAGCTACCTGAAGAAAATTGGTGGTGCTCTTCTGATCCTATTGGTACCGCAGGTAGCTGCAGTATTTACAGTTAGTGTAGTGCGTCCTCTGCACAGTGTGCAGCTAAAGCTACCTGAAGACAATTCCTGTTGTTCTGATCCTATTAATACCACAGGCAGGCAGCTGCAGTATTTACAGTTAGTGTACTGTGTCCTCTGCACAGTGTGCACCTAAAGCTACCTGAAGACAATTGCTGTTGTTCTGATCCTATTAATACCACAGGCAGGCAGCTGCAGTATTTACAGTTAGTGTACTGTGTCCTCTGCACAGTGTGCACCTAAAGCTACCTGAAGACAATTGCTGTTGTTCTGAAACCCATTTAATACCACAGGCAGGCAGCTACAATATTTACAGTTAGTGTACTGTGTCCTCTGCACAGTGTGCACCTAAAGCTACCTGAAGAAAATTGGTGGTGTTCCCCTGATCCTATTAGTACCACAGGCAGGCAGCTGCAGTATTTACAGTTGGTGTACTGCGTCCTCTGCACAGTGTGCACCTAAAGCTACCTGAAGAAAATTGGTGGTATTCTTCTGATCCTATTAGTAACACAGGCAGGCAGTTGATTCTGCTAGCTGCAGTATTAGTATATATATACATCCCAGCTTTGTGCAGCTACATCTCACTGCAGGCCATTAGTATGTCTGGAAGGCCAACAAGGAGAGGCAGACAGTCACAAGCCAATAAAAGAGGGCAAGCAGGCTCTGTGTCTAGAGGCAACAGTGCTGGTCATGGAGATGGTGCATTCTCATCAGCACGTGGCCGTGGGACACGCTTGTCCTTTTTTTCGGCAACTGGCCGCATTGAGCTGCAATATGCGGAAGATTTGGTAGAGTGGATGACCAAGCCGTCCTCATCCTCTCTCACCCAGGCTCAGGGTACTTTGTCTGGCAAAGCAGCTGCCAACGCGGCCTCTTCCCTCGGCTCAATGGCATCAGTCGCTCCTTCCCTAGCCCAACCATGTCCTCCTGAGGAGTCCCCCGAACTGTTTGACCACAGTGTGGGTACATGCTCCAGGAGGATGCCCAGCATTTTGAAGGCTCCGATGATGGTACTCAGCTAGAGGAAGGCAGTAATATGAGCCCAGAGAGAGGGGGTGCCCAAGAAGCACAGCAATCTGACAGTCATGTTCCCCCAGCTGCAGCATACTGCCAGTTTGCTCCAGTGATGAGGAGGGAGGGGATAATGAGGTCACTGACTCCACGTGGGTGCCTGATAGGAGAGGAGGAGGAGGCACATCTCCAACGAGGCAGGATGCCCTCCAGTGGCCAGCTTAAGGGCAGCACACCGACTGCATCACAACGCAGAGCTCCGCATGTGCAGGGCGCTGCTGTCTCTGCATGTTATTCCAAAAGTTCTTTGGTGTGGGCCTTTTTTGAGACGAGTGCATCAGATCGCACAGCTGCTATTTGCAACATATGTCTCAAGCGTATCTCGCGTGGCCAAAACATCACCCGCTTGGGCACCACATGCTTGACCAGACATATGTCGACCTGCCATGCAGTTCGTTGGCAAGCGTACCTAAAAGACCTACACCAAAGAACAAAGTGGACCTCTCCTTGCTCCTCATCAGCTGGGATCTCCAACCCCACTATACCTTCAGTCCTCTCTGAAACCTGCACTGAGAGGAATGAAGGTGTAGAATTAGGTGTGTCACAGCCAAGTACTTGCGGGCAATCTGCTATCGGTACACCAACGTCAGATTGTACCAGGCAAATTTCCCTGCCCCAGCTGCTGCACCGCCAAAAGAAGTTTGCTCCCAGCCATCCACATGCCCAAAGGTTGAATGCTAGTTTGGCTAAATTGCTAGCACTTCAACTGCTGCCTTTTCAGTTAGTAGACTCTGCCCCCTTCCGTGAGTTTGTGGAATGTGCGGTTCCTCAGTGGCAGGTTCCCAAATGCCACTTTTTCTCACGGAAGGTGATTCCGGCTCTCTTCCGGCATGTGGAAGACAATGTCTTGGCCTCGCTGGACAGGGCAGTCAGCGGTAAGGTGCATATTACTGCTGACTCATGATCCTGCAGGCATGGACAGGGACGTTGCCTATCTTTCACCGCGAACTGGGTGACTCTTCTGGCAGCTGGGAAGGATGCAGGACAGGGTGCAGTAGTGTTGGAGGTTGTTCCGCCACCACGCCTCCAAAATTCTACTAGTGTTGATTCAGCCACACCTCTCTCCTCCACCCCCTCCTCTTCTTCTTCCTCCGTGGCCTCTTCCTGTGCTGATTTGTCCTCGGAACCAGCGGTGTTTCGTAGGCATTCAAGGGGCTACGCAAGAATGCAGGCAAAAAGATGCCATGCGGTGCTTGAGCTGGTGTACTTGGGGGACAGGAGCCACACTGGGACAGAGATTCTGTCAGCTCTGCAGGGGCAGGTTCAGAGGTGGTTGACATCACGCCAGCTTAAGGCAGGTATGATGGTTTGCGACAATGGCACCAACCTCCTCTCCGTCCTCCTACAGGGACAACTGACCCATGTGTCCTGTTTGGCTCACGTCTTTAAGTTGGTGCAGCGGTTCTTGGGCAGGTACCTGGGCTTACAGGATGTCCTGAGGCAGGCCAGGAAAGTCTGTGTACATTTCCGCAGGTCATATAATGCCAGTGCTCGGCAGGCTGACCTCAAAAGGAATTCAACCTGCCCAAGAACCGCCTAATCTGTGACATGCCCACCAGGTGGAACTCAACATTGGCCATGCTGCAGCGGCTGCACACGCAGCAGAGGGCCATCAATGAGTACCTATGCGACTATGGCACCAGGACAGGGTCAGGGGACCTTGTTTTTTTTTTCCCCACGCCAGTGGGCCATGATCAGGGATACATGCACTGTCCTGTCACCATTTGAGGAGGCCACGAGGTTGGTGAGCAGTGACAGTGCATGCATCAGTGACACTGTCCCTCTTGTCCAGCTGTTGGAGCACACGCTGCGTGGAATAATGGACAATGCGCTTGAGGCAGAAAAGAGGGAGGAAGAGGAGGACTCCCTTACCTCTCAAGGCCCCCTTTATCCAGACAGTGTTCCTGCGTGCCTGCCGATCACACAGGAAGAGGAGGAGGGGGAGGATTGTGTCAGCATGGAGGTGGAGCCTGGCACTCAGCATCAGCAGCAGTCCTCAAGGGATCATTTACAGTCCGAAGAAACCCATGGACTTGTACGTGGCTGGGAGGAGGTGGCTGCGGATCATGTCCTTAGTGACCCAGAGGACTCTGGACCAAATGCATCAGCAAACCTACGCTGCATGGCCTCCCTGATCCTGCAAAGCCTGCGGAAGGATCCTCGTATTCATGGTATCAAGGGGAGGGATGATTACTGGCTGGCAACCCTCCTTGATCCATGTTACAAGGGTAAGGTTGCGGACCTTATCTTGCCGTCTCAGAGGGAGCAGAGGATGAAACATCTTCGGGAGGCCTTGCAGAAAGGTTTGTGCAACGCGTTTCCAGAGCCTGGGAGGTTACAATTTCCTGGTCCTCCTGGACAACGTGTTGCTGAGGCTTTGGTCAGTCACAGAAGGAGCAGTGCGGAAGGTGGACATCTGACCGATGTGTTCAGACAATTTTTTAGTCCACAGCCCCAAGGTCTGATCAGTTCCATCAACCATCGCCAGCGTCTGATTCACATGGTGCAGGATTACCTAGGGGCAAGATCAGACTTGGACACCTTTCCCACCGAAAATCCTCTGGGTTACTGGGTCTTGAGGATGGATCACTGGCCAGAGCTTGCACAGTATGCAATTGAGCTACTGGCCTGTCCTGCATCCAGCGTTCTTTCGGAATGCACATTCTGTGATGTTGGAGTCTTTGTAACCGATCACAGGGTGCACCTGTCCACCGAATCGGTCGATCGGCTGACCTTCATAAAAATGAATCAGTCTTGGATCACCAGCTACCGAGCACCTGATACTGATGTAACCGATTTTTTTTCTTAATGTGAGATCCCTTCAAGACTGCCTATGCTGATGCTGAGTGACTATCCTGTTATGCTGAGTCACAATCCTCTTCCTCCTCAATTTTCATGCTGATAGCTTGTAAGAACATTTTTGGTTCTGGGCACCGCCACCAGTGGCCAAGGCCCAATTTTTCTGCCCCTGTTTAACAGGGCCGTGTAATTACAATTTTTGATTCAATACTTTGCAGCAGGGCTCATTCCTGCACTCCAACTCGAGTATTTGTGACGGGTTGCAGTGTTGTGGCACCAGAACCAGTGCCCAAAGCCCAATTTTTCAGCCCCTGTTTAACAGGGGCATATAATTACAATTTTTGATGCAATACTTTGCAGCAGGGCTCATTCCTGCGCTCCAACTATAGTATCTGTGAGGGGTTGCAGTGTTGTGGCACCAGTGCCCCAGGGCCCAATTTTTCAACCCCTGTTTAAAAGGGGCGTATAATTACAATTTTTGTTGAAATACTTTGCAGCAGGGCTCATTCCTGCACTCCAACTATAGCATCTGTGAGGGGTTGCAGTGTTGTGGCAATTTTTCTGCCCCTGTTTAACAGGGGTGTGTAATTACAATTTTTGATGCAATACTTTGCAGCAGGGCTCATTCCTGCGCTCCAACTAGAGTATCTGTGAGGGGTTGCAGTGTTGTGGCACCAGCACCAGTGCCCAAGGCCCAAATTTTCAGCCCCTGTTTAACAGGGGCGTATAATTACAATTTTTCATGCAATACTCTGCAGCAGGGCTCATTCCTGCACTCCAACTCTAGAATCTGTGAAGAGGGGCAGTGTTGTGGCACCAGTGCCTAAGGCCCAATGTTTCTGCCCCTGTTCAACAGGGACATGTAATTACAATTCTTGATCTAATATTTCACAGCAGGGCCCATTCCTGCGCCCTCCAAGAGTAACTGTGAGGGCTTACAGTGTTGTGGCAACACCACCACCACCACCAAAGGCCAAATTTTTCTGCCCCTGTTCAACAGGTGCATGTAATTACAATTCTTGATATAATATTTCACAGCAGGGCCCGTTCCAGCTCCCATCAAGAGTAACTGTGAGGACTTACAGTGTTGTGGAACCAGCACCACCACCACCACCAAAGGCCCAATTTTTCTGCCCCTGTTCAACAGGTGCATGTAATTACAATTCTTGATATAATATTTCACAGCAGGGCCCGTTCCTGCGCCCACCAAGAGTAACTGTGAGGGTTTACAGTGTTGTGGCAACACTAACACCGAACGTCCAGATGAAGCTACACACCCTCAAATGTGAAAGGCGTTGACGTCATGTCCGCCCAGACGTGACGCCTCGACGCCATCCCCCATTGGTGCTTGTGAGCTCGCTATACTGTGGGAGGAGGTTGATCACATGACCGCTCGGTACCTAGAGAGATCTTGGAAATACACAGATGAGGCTCCATATTCAGATGACTGATCCCTCTAGGCTTCCTTTCATACACCAGCCCACCTGTACCCCACACGAAGGGTTCCTCCAACAGATACTGTTACAAGGATCTGACACTTAATAACGGCAGGACATCGATACAGGAAGGCACGATCTCTGGAAGCAGATGACGGCATCTATCTACAACCGGGGGTGGTAATGTACTGTGGCTGTTTTCATCTTTGATCAATCTCTACATGTCAGTTGTGCACCTTACAACAGCCCATCACTACCGGTCTTCTGAGAACACACTCAGATCAGTATATACCGGACTACAGGCCACCCACAGCAACATTGCCTTGACTGTGGTATATATTTACACAGCATTGAACTTTGGCATTCTTGCCTATACTTTTATGCTGCCCGGTTCCTATAGATTGTAGATATCAGTCGGGCACCCCCACCAGCTGGTGTCCACCATGAGCCCCCAAGAAACATTGTGACTATATCACTATCATTTCCCTTTCCCTATCCTCCATCCCTTCCCGAGCCTCACTTATCCACCTGGGGGATTGATGTCAGCCTTGTGGCCTTACCCAGCATTCTCTGGATACTTCCCATGGTGGACGACAAGGCTGACACCAATTTTACTTGCGTCCGGACGCTGTTTGTGTTTTATGTTTTTGTTACATGTTGTTTTGTTCCCCCTGTTTTCTGTGGTTGCGACAGACCAGCCTATCCAGGTGGTCGGCAATCTTTTACCAGGAACAGTACACCACTGGGTCTTTACCCTTCTACCTGTAATTTGTGTATACGCCAATAAATTTTCATTTTTGATATAATTGCCTGTGTTTTGCCCTTTCATTAGCCCCGCTTTTCTCTGTCCCCTCCTGTTTGGGATACTTTGTACAACACCTAAGGCCGGTCTGGGGATTATAACATCATTTCCGGCCCTTTTCCCCTCTCTGCAGGTCACTTCCTGGTGTGATCAAACGGAGACCGGAGGTGATGTACGCATGCGTCGTTTTTTGATGACGTTACCGCGCTGGACCACGCCGCGCGCATGCGCGAGCGCGGTCTCTATTAGACTATGGGGGATGTGATTGAGGTTGAGACGCACAGTTGCGGCCTCGCCCTTCATTGATGTCACCGCGCTGAACTACGCCGCGCGCATGCGCGAGCGTGGTTTTTTATCGTAATATACGTTAGGGGGGATGTCACTGATGTGGTGATGCAGAGTCACGGCCTCCCCCTCCATACACCCACTAAGAGGTCATAAGGGGTAGTAACAAGTGGAAGTGGGAGGTTCTGGATGCCGGGACTCTGCATCATGTCTCCTCCTGAAGCACATGACACCATTAGACCTATGGGAATGGAATCATTTGAAAGAGAGGTTTGGAAGGCATTCAGCATCATGTCTCCTCCTGAAGCACATGACACCATTAGACCTATGGGAATGGAATCATTTGAAAGAGAGGTTTGGAAGGCATTCAGCATCATGTCTCCTCCTGAAGCACATGACACCATTAGACCTATGGGAATGGAATCATGTGAA
This sequence comes from Aquarana catesbeiana, assembly GCF_042186555.1. NCBI lineage: Eukaryota > Metazoa > Chordata > Amphibia > Anura > Ranidae > Aquarana > Aquarana catesbeiana. The sequence goes on along the minus strand of NC_133332.1, from coordinate 205,872,662 downwards.
AGAGAGGCTTGGAAGGCACTCAGCACCACGTCTTCTCTTGAAACACATGACACCATTAGATCTATGGGAATGGAATCATTTGAAAGAGAGGCTTGGGGGGCACTCAGCATCATGTCTCCTCCTGAAGCACATGACACCATTAGACCTATGGGAATGGAATCATTTGAAAGAGAGACTTGGAAGGCACTCAGCATCATGTCTTCTCCTGAAGCACATGACACCATTAGACCTATGGGAATGGACTTTGCATCATGTCTCCTCTTGAAGCACATAACACCATTAGACCTATGGGAATGGAATCATTTGAAAGAGAGGTTTGGAAGGCATTCAGCATCATGTCTCCTCCTGAAGCACATGACACCATTAGACCTATGGGAATGGAATTATTTGAAAGAGAGGTTTGGAAGGCATTCAGCATCATGTCTCCTCCTGAAGCACATGACACCATTAGACCTATGGGAATGGAATCATGTGAAAGAGAGGCTTGGAAGGCACTCAGCACCACGTCTTCTCTTGAAACACATGACACCATTAGACCTATGGGAATTGAATTACATGAAAGAGAGGCTTGGATAGCTCTCGGGTCCGCCATTTTGGATGACCCCGGAAGTGCCAATGCAAACAAGCCTGGGAGCTGGATTCTCATCAGAGGGGTCTTTGTCCCTATATAAAGGAGTCTGGCTGCAGTGGGCAAGTACCCCAGACGAAGTCTTGTATGACGAAACGCGTCGGGAGGACTCCACTGCCGCCATTTTATTTGCAAGCGCTTTTTATTCTGAAATGTAAGTGTTTTTCCTTTTAATAAATTTTTTATGGTTTACGGAATTACGCTATGAGCCCCTTCTTCATTACATGTGGGTAATGTCCGTTGGTGTCCGAGCTTCCATATGAAGAAGACCTCTTTGGGCTAGCAACGTTACAACTTCACCATTCACCAGCCCTTGGTTCCCTACCTTCATTGCCAGTGAGCAATCCAAGCCTGTTTGACCCATATAGCGTATGCTAGGTGGGTCCCAACTTTCTGGTAAGCCTCCAGTCATCCTAGGTGGCGGTTTCGCACAAGGGTCTGTCAGCACATGTTGGAGTACATACAGAAATCTCTCACGAGTATATGTTTTGGAATTTATCACCATTGCAAAATTTATGTTCACCGTATCTGCACATTCAGTTTTGGACTTTATTGCCATTTTTACATCCTGTTATCACTTTTGGTGACCCTAAGGCTTTATAACATAAGTGTTCTATATGTATGAATGTTCACAAAGTATACAAAACACTATCTTTTCACAATTCATTTTGCTATTATATGTGGTATAGCAATATTTTCTTTCTCATTTTTTAGCGCTACACTTGGTTATATATGACCTAAGGCCCCAATTTCTGCAGTATATATAGGGCAGGCCCCTACTTTCAAACATCCAACTTACAAACGACTCCTACTTGCAAACGGAAGGAGACAACAGGAAGTGAGATGAAATCTACCCCTAGGAAGGGAAATTCTCTCCTTTAAGAGTTAATATGGGAAAAACGTGTCTCCTCTTCACTGATGCTTTATCACCAATCCTTGTTTCACTAAAAACCCCAAATTTTCAAAAAACATTTGTCATTGGGACATAAAGTGAGGTGAAATCTTCTGAAGAGGTGCACAGACAGCAAAACAAATGTTACAGGGGTGATAACCCTTCCCTATGTTTTCCAAAAAGCTTAAAAATAGATTTTTTTGGCTGGAGCTACACTTTAAAAATGTACCAGTTCAAAATTACAAACAGATTCTACTTAACAACAAACCTACAGTCCCTGTCTTGTTTGCACCGCCTGTATACTGCTGTTCAGAGTATATAGGGCCTGGGGGCCCCATGCCTTTCCTTTTTTTAATTAGGGTGCGGGGTTCCCTTTAATATCCATACAAGACCCAAAGGGCCTGGTAATGGACTGGGGGGTGGGGGGTACCCATGCCATTTGTCTCACTGATTTTCATCCATATTGCAGTGACCGGACATTGCATTAAAGCCGCAAGAAGTTTTAAATGACTTTTATTCCTTTAAAAATGTCATTTTGTGCAGGGACTGTTCTAAGCACAGGAAACATACTATAGACACCCCCCAGGTACGATATTTAAAGGAATATTTCACTTTTTTTTACACTTTAAGCATCATTAAAATCACTGCTCCCGAAAAAATGGCCGTTTTTAAAACATTTTTTTGCATTGATACATGTCCCCTGGGACAGGACCCGGGTCCCCAAACCCTTTTTAGGACAATAACTTGCATATTAGCCCTTAAAATTAGCACTTTTGATTTTGAATGTTCGAGTCCCATAGACTTTAATGGGGTTCTAAAGTTTGCGCGAACTTTCGGTCCGTTCGCAGGTTCTGGTGCGAACCAAACCGAGGGGTGTTCGGCTCATCCCTACCTGTCAGGATTTTTTTACATTTGAGTTCTCTTAGGCAGTAGCACATGATATCTGCTTTAATTGTGTCATTGTGTTTATTGACTAGGGCCTTTTGCATATTATTTAGTACAAATCACATTTTTTGATTGGAGCTCTACATGTATTCATTGATTATGAATTTGTTCACAAAGCACCATCTTAAAAGTAGATTAAGCAGGGTTTTAACATGTCCCCGAACTATAAGCTCTTCACTTTTATATTTATCCCTTGCAAATGCTTTTAGTAAATTCTGTATTCACCAGTCCTCAGGAAGGATGTGCTGGAACTGGAGTGAGTCCAGAGAAGGGCGACAAAGCTAATAAAGAGGCCTGAAGAACCTCAGTTATGAGAAATGACTACAGACATTAAAGGGAGACATATAAGGGAGGAATGGGGTGACCTCCAAAAATTCCTACACTCAATGTATAGACTGCTATAATTTAAGGCAGTGCTCTGATTATAGGAGAACTTGCCAATATAGAGCCATCTTGACACCAAGTGCACCATCTGCATAAATTTGAGTTAGAAACCAGTTTTGATAGATTTTCTCTTCAATGGATAATAGGACAGTGCACTGGGGAGTTTTCACACTACACAGTCTCATGCACACTGGACTTTTTTCAGCTGCTCCTAGGGTCGTCTGGCATTTTTTCTTTTTTCCTGCCTCTAAATGCCCCTGCATGTTGGCCTATTAGGTTGATTTACTAAAACTGAAGAGTGCAACACTTGGTTTCTTTGCAGAGCTGCAAATCTAAAATCTTACTGTGAAGGGGTTATAGTTCGGAGACATGTTAGCTTAATTAAACAAGCTTAATGCAGAGTTCCACCCAAAAATGGAACTTCCGCTTTAAGGGAGGTGACCCCCTGACATGCCACATTTGGCATGTAATTTTTTTTTGGGGGGGGGGGAGCCGGTACCTCTTTTCAGAGGGTCCCAGCTCCCACTTCCTCCCGGCACACCACGGCACCGGAAGGGAGATCACCTCTCCCCCTCCCTCTTGGCAATCATCTGGGACACGTCACAGGTCCCAGATGATTGCCTGGCCAGTCGCGGCGTGCAGTGCGGCTCATGCATGCGCAGTGGGTGCCCGGCTGCTTCACAGCCGGGCACCCACACTTACAATGCTGACGCCGCAGAGGAGTGGGAGACAAGCGGGGCTTTGTGTGCCTGCATCGCTGGACCCTGGGACAGGTAAGTGTCCAATTATTAAAAGTCAGCAGCTGCAGTATTTGTAGCTGCTGACTTTTAATTTTTTTTTTTTTTAGCACTTTAAGTTACAAGCTGATTGGCTACCATGCACAGCTGCACCAGATTTTGCACTCTCCAGTTATAGTAAATTAGCCCCCTATTTGTGTGTTTAGCGGCAGGAAAATAAAAACACTGCCTGTGCGTGCAGTAGCAGCTGAGTTTTGGCAGAAAAAAACTTCTACAAGCGCAATGCTAGGCGCTTTTAGCACTTGAATGTTAATTCATTTCAATGACCAGAATCAATTATTATTCTGGCCAATGAAATGAATGAGCAACCAAGCATTTTTTTCTGCCAAAATATTGCCACCAGGAGGAAAGGCTTCTAGGAGAGTTTGCAAAACATCCTGTGTGCATGAGGCCTACGTATTAAAGCGGAGGTCCGGCCGTTTAAAAAAAGAAAAAAAAAAGTCAGCAACTACAAACACTGTAGCTGCTGACTTTTAATAAGGGCACTTACCTGTCCAGCAAGCCCGCGATGTCGGCCTCCCGAGGCCGATCCGTCCATTGGATCGGGTGCCCGTGCCGCCATCCTAAGGGAAACAGGCAGTGGAGCCTTGCGGCTTCACTACCCGTTTCCTACTGCGCATGCGCGAGTCGCGCAGTGCTTTGTGAATGGCCCTGTGGTTTTCTGGAACACACATGTCCCAGAAGACAACGGGGCAGCTTGCGAAAGAGGAGGAAGTGAAGGAGCAGTGCCGCGGAATAGAAAGAGGCAGATTAGGAAGACTGCCTAGCAACAGACATTTCTGGTAAGTAAAAAAACCCTTTTTTTTCAAATGTTTTTTATATTTTTTTTGTAGAATGTTAATGTAATTTTTAATTTTAGGGTGGACCTCCGCTTTAAGATGTCAGATTATCTTGAGTGCTCTGTTTCTCCTCCACAGCTGTTGTGAGCTACACTGAACATAAATCATTACTATGGTATTATTGAATTCTGAGATTATTGTGGCATTGTAAAGTTTGAAAAAGTATTTGGAGCCAGTAGAACATGATAATATGAAGGATCATAAAAAAAAGATGAGCAAAGAAAAAAACATATGTTACAGAAAGAGACTGTGAAAAGGTTAGTTTGTGCTTTAAGCAGCTTGATTCCAAATCATTTATTCCAAGAAATGAATATTCAATAATTGTGCCTCTTGGAAAGGTCATTTATAGACTCTCTATTAAATGTAGAGGTGTAACATAATGAATTTTGGAATTGGAATATTTATTATTTGTAGGGACTCATTCAAAAAGGCTGTTCTAGTCATCCATCTAAAGCAGTGGTTCTCAACTCCGGTCCTCAGGACCCACTAACAGGCCAGAATTTAAGTATTACCTTGGGGAGATGCAGACTAGAATACTACAATCACTGAGCAGCAAATGATATCACCTG